>NW_026126629.1:10322500-11522500 GCF_943737965.1 Phodopus roborovskii
ACCCACAGAAAACAGCTGACCTGAACAAGGGGAGCTCGTGGACTCCAGTCTGATAACTGGGAAACCAGCATAGGACTGACCAAACCCTTTGAATGTGGGTGTTAGTTAGGAGGACAAGGCAGTCTATGTGGCCTCTGGTAGTGGATCAGTATTTATCTCTAGTATACAAATGGACTTTGGGAGCCCATCCCATACAGAGGGATACTCCCTCAGCCTAGACACATATTGTAGGGCCTAAGCCCTGCCCAGATGATATGACAGATTTTGAAGACTCCCCACGGAGGGCATCACCCTCCTTGGGGAGCAGAAATGGGATGGGATAGGCTTATGGGGGGTGCAGGTGTAGAAGGGAGGGTGAAGGAACTGGGATTGACAAGTAAAACAAGCTTGTTTCAAATTTAAGTAAAACAATTATCAAAGGAAAATAAGAGGTTATGCTATTAACTGCCATTAACATATGTATAAAGCATATAATAAAACACCAAAACCTGAAATAAAAAAAAAAGAATTTCACATTTTTATCCCTGTGTCCCTGTCAATAATGTTATTGGAATTTTGATATAAATTATACCAAATCTGTAGATCTTGTTTGGTAGTATGGGCATATTAAATATTTAGGTGTATAACATACCTGTTATGTCCAGCAAATTTTAGTTTACTGTAGATATTCACAACCTCTGCTTCTTACAACTTTTCTGTCCCTTCTTTACCAGTGATTCCTGAGCATTGTGGGGAGGGATGTGATAGATGAGTCCCCGATTGAATAAAAAAGAAAATTAACTAAGCACCAGCCTTGAGCATCCTTTTGTAAATGCCTCCCCCCCCCTTGTGCCTATAGGACAAGGTCTCTTCCCTGACATGGCAAGACCACAGTATCTGAGTATATAGGTAGAGCTTTCTGAAGAGCACCTGGCTACATGAATCTGGACCTCAGAGAAGTCTGAGTTGGAGTCGACAATATGTGGGTGGTAGTAAGTGTGTTTGTAGATGAAGTTCCCTGGGGATGGAGTGGAATCTATAAAATAGGACCTTGTCCTGGGCTGACAGGAATTACAGAATGAGGATGGGTATCTTTGATGCTGTACTGAGAAGAAAAGAAACCTCAAGGGGTCTTGAAAAGAGAATTTTCAAAGGAAGGAACCCCAATCATGGGATTATGAATATCATGACTGCTCAGATATGAGTGTGGGTTGGTTCAGATAATTTAATTATGAAGTGAAAGACTATAACTCACAGATAGGAGACTTAGGAAGAAGTTGCTACTGAATTTCCTGTCTCAAGGTAAATCTTTTTGTAGGAATCCTTCTTCTTCTAAGACGTCAGTTTTATTTCAAGACCCACAGATCATTGGATGAGACTCACTCATCCACTTCATACCAATATTCAGGTATATCTGAATATTTATTTGGTATCACAAAATAAACCATTATTTAATGTTTGTAAGTTAAGGTGGTAAGAGGGCCTGTACTAAGCATAGCATAACCGACACCATGTTAGAGGCCCCATTCATGACTTGGAACCTAGCATGTAGGCAATAACTCCTGCCAAAACAGAAGGGAAGATCTAGGCTACAGTCAAAATCAGAACAAAGTCTAAGTCAATGGTTCCTGGAGAGTCTTTGAGTAAAAAGTCCCTAGTGTACCAACTGTACACTAACCTTTGGGCTTCTGTGGTTCTGCTTATTGCTAATTGAAGTCTGACAACCAGGAGATGATTTTCTGCATGTGAGAGAAAGGATCTGGGCTTTATGACTTGGATGAGTTCGCTGTGCAGCGACCTGCTAGAAATAGAGATTTTCTTTTTGGCTTTAAGCATGTTCATGTGGTATTCTCTGATAGGTTTATCTCACAACATTTCTGGAGGCTCCAGTGAGATCCAGACACATGCCAGGGCACCAGACAACTCGGATCCCCTTTGGGGTGACCCAATGGAAAAGGAACAGTTCTTAGGTGATTTGCACCTTAAGACATTCTAGGGTCCCAGGACCTTCTCCCACTTCTGCTCCCGCCACCCCAGAAGACCCTACCACCTCTAGCTTAAATGGAAATTATAGAAAGTCTCCTGGATTTGTTCTCTCCAGAGGTGAGTCTGTTTATGGCATTTTCTGAATAGGACAGTTAGGAAAGGCTGGGTGTGGCTCTAAGTCTAGGATCCATATGAGAAATCAAAAGAACTTTACTGTTTTTCTCTCTGGGCGTCTCTCTCTGTGTTTCTGCCACTTCTGTTGGTTGGGAAAACTGATTTAAAATGGGAGGGTGAGTGAGAAGTCCAAAGATAGCACTGAAGTGTGTGATAAAATACTTCAAGTATGGTTTTGTACAGGAGAATGGATATGTTGTCCATTTCGCTCCTGGAAACTCTGGGTAGTATGTGAAATAGACTGGCTCTCTCTTTAAGCCGGGTGTCCCAGCGATGGCTATTTGAACCCCCAGATGGTCCAGGCCTTCTGGAATGTGGTAAACCCAGGAGACTCTGGCCATCCCAACTAATTTCCTATATTGACTGACAGCTTTCTCTGGTTTAAGACCCATTCCTGTGGCTTAAGACCTGTGCCCGCTCACTGGAGCCCCTCTTCCTCAGGCCCTCTGAGGAAGATTGGAGGCAGTTGCTAAAACACCTACCAATTCATCCAAGGCACGTGTGGTAATACAAGAGCCCTAAGAATTGCCTGCTGTCCTCCTGCAGCACCTCTATGATACTCACTGGGTGCTTCCATAAAGACAAACACACCAGAAAACCAATGAGCAACCAACATTACTTTAGTTATGTAGTCTGCTCCAGATATTAGACATTTCAGAAGTTAGGAGGGTTTGAGGGTATGAATACATCTCAGTTATTGGAGATTGCTTAAAAGGTTGATAAAAAGTATGACTGGCTCCATGAAAGGAAAGCTGAATAAAAGTTTGACCAGAGCTGCAGTGGCAATGCATATATATACACTGATAAAAGAGATCTCAGAGGAAAATCCAGAACTTCCAGAAAAACAGAGGCTAAAAAAGGACCTGTGTACTTATTACAAACACCAAGGACGTTATAGAAATGAATGCACAAATTGGAAGGGGAAAGAAGCGTGCTTCATTCTTCATCTGGGTGACAACATACAAGGTCAGGACTCTGTTTCACTGAGTCCCCAGGAGCCAAGGATTACATTAAAGGTAGGTTGAAGATACAGGAACAGTTAATTTGGTCCTGGCAGAGCCACTCAGACCAGTGATGTCTTGATGGATGGTCATTCAAAAGGCAACTGGACAGACTGCACTCTTTTCCTGGACAACCTGCTAGACACTGGACTTGGGACAATGAAGTGGGACCCAACCCATTCTTTTTTAGTCATGCCAGACTGCCCCTCTTCTCCTAGTTGGGAGAGACCTATTACCAAAACTATAGGTCACCATACCCTTTAAGGAGGTCACTGCCCATATTTCTTTGAATTTTACTTGGCCTCCAAGCTGAGATTTTGTGACATGCCCATTGTCTAAAGAATACCTCTGCCAAGTCCATCTTCTAAAAATGGTGCTTACTTGATTGGATTGTTAGAGCACTCATTATATATACATGCCAACCCAAATCAATAGATATTTCCCTAAAATCATAAATGTCAAGTGGTCACTCTTCTCCAAACAGAAGCCCACATAAACCTTTTGCCCTAGATGTGATTGTTATGCTTTGGGGAGGCAGGCCAGGCTGATTCTAAGGGTTGAGGACAGTTACCATGATTAGCTTGTCAGTACCTTACCCAGAATTCAAAGCTAGAGATCCTGGCCTCAAATATTGCTGTATTGCATTAATTCTTTAAGTCTTACTTAAAAAGATGTTAAGTATACCAAGCTCATCAATCAAAGGTTTTGGAGGTTGGGTCAGTTATAGTTCTGGGCTTTACAGTATATAGGTCTATATGTAGAAAGAAGAATTTTATAAAGTTCTTAGCTAGCAAAACTAAATATTTTAAAAGGACAGATAATGATTAATACAGGACAGTTTGTTCTTCCCATGGAGGTTTTGACAAAAAGAACAAGGAGTAGGGGTTATTGAAGGAGGGCTATTGGCATTTCCTTTTCTGGTCCTGTGGAATATACCTCCTAAGTCAATACTTTAGCCCTGTAGTAACATACTCTGTCAGACAATCCTTGAAGAAATCATAATACAATAGGTCCAGCTACTTTGAAATTAGAACTGGTTAGCCCAAAGATATAAGCATTATGATTGTTTTAAGAACGTCAAATCACAGGTGCTCATGTCTTCATTTTGTAAATTACCTTAAGCTTCAGAATATAATGATATGCAAGCACAGGCACCATTTTCTGGATTATTTAAGTAGGCTGAAGTCTAATAGTACTAAATTACTTCATAATTGACTCATTAATTATGCTTTAATAGTGGAAATCTAAGTTGCTGACTAATAGACACAAATCAAAATGTGGGATGAACTTTTGCCTCTGGGTGGATGGTGATGATTCTGGGTAGGTCACTTCTTCAAGGGGCAGGGTATGGTAAAGCTGTATAATAGATATGGATTATCTATGGAGGGTGCTGGACTCCTTTAGGTGAGATAAGTTCTGGGGCAATATAATGTAGTAAATGAACATGTCACTGGGTATAGGTCATAGAATCAACATGCCACTGGATCTTGAATCACTAGCCTCTGTCCTGGCTAATCTCATGATCTGCTCAGAAAGAAGTAGGGACAGCTATGCCACCCCTACCCCCACAAGGTTATCATAGGTCTAGATGTGACCACAGATAACAGGAAGGATGGAGTACTTGTACCATGTACTCTGTACGCTGTCTTCCATCCTTTCTTTTTAAAATAGGAAGCTTGTCTTCAGAATTTCTCAATTTCTTTCTTTTCTTTTTTGAGGTCATTGATGAGATTACTAGTGTGAGGCTAGTCTGGGCTATATAATGAGATCATGCCTCAAAAACAAATGATTCTGGGTTGGGCAGATCCCTCTTAGATTAAAAGCACTTGTTGCTTTTGCAGAGGACCTGGCTTTGGTTTCCAGCATTCACATATTTATCCACAACCATCCATAACTCCAGTTCCTGGGGGAACTCAGACATTTTTTTAGACCTACATTTGGTGCCAAAAACATGCGTGGTATGCATACATACATTCAGGCCAATATGCACATAAATAAAATAAATTAATTAAAAAAACAAAGCAATTTTTGGATGCTTGTCAACATGTCATGTGTAGTTGAGCACTCAAGCCTGGGGCCCAGGTTCATGTCCAAGTTTCACCCCTTGTGGGGAATATTTCTTAGGAAAGATGTAGGTAGGTACATGCTAAGCCTTAGTGTTTCCTGTTGTTAAATGGGAACAATAGTACTTACTGCTGCTAGAGGGACTCTGACTCCAATTCTGGTCCTTGTTTATGTTGATGAAAAAATTTAAAGTTGATTTTGGTAAAATTTGAAGACAACTGATGAAAGAGGTAGGTATCTTAGGGGAGTAGGCGGGCAGGCTTTTAATTGGGCAGAGAAGAGAAAACTGGAAACAGTAGTGAGTTGGAAAGTTACATTCATTGAGACAAAAAAATGAGTCAGTAACAATTACTCTAGGTAATTAGGGCTTTACAAACACACAGGTTATTAAGGCAACAATTATTTCTCCAGTTCCCTTGCATGTTGTCAGGTGGGCCATTTATTCTCGTCTTTTGGATTGGGTTAGTCTTCTTTAGCTTACTAAAGAATTATTTTCTCTTTAAGGAAAGATATTTTTTTATTGCTTAATCCCAAGGAGGTCCCAAGCTTGTCTGGATGGGTAGCACCTGTTGTCTACATCAAAGTGCCCTGTCACCTCCACCACTTGATAGTGGGTGTTATCAGAAAAGAATAGCTCTGTCTGGTTCTTCCATAATGATAGTAACATGTCCCAAACAGTGCCCAGAAAGCAGCTGGCTGCAAAACTTCTTGTTTATTATAATTATTCCTAAATCTTAGCTCTTCTCATTCCCTCATGGATGTGCTTTAAGGATTCAATGAGAAGGTGCACATTAACACCTAGCAAGAAGCTTGATCCAGAGAAGACTCTTGACCCATGCTCATTGTCAGAATCATTACTTGATCTTACAGCCTAGAAAGAACTGTGGGCATTATAGCCTATGAGAAGTGAGAGCTATTGAGTTTGTGTATGGATCTGGGGGACAATGGCTCCTATATCTGGGTACAGTTTCAGTCAGTGGCTGTGGCAGAGATGGACTTCTCTGTGACTAGCCACAGTGTGTTCTCTTTTTGATCAGTGCAAGTTATCATTCTGAGAAAACATGGAACAATGTGTTGAAGGCTAGAATCTTCCTGACTCTGCATTCTGTGGCATGTTAGCTCACAGATATAAATGTCATTGGGTTTAGACTAGCCTGTGCAAAGTGCTGAATGATAATTAGCTTGTCAGCACTACAGATGTTTCTGAAGAAAGGATAGATATGATGAAATCTGTGTCTGGGAAGGAGGCCCAGAGTAGATCACTTAGGAGACAATTTTAAAGCAGAGAGAAATGTGAAATAAGTTCATACAACTCGTGAAAAGCTTTAAAATCAGCTTGGAGTGGGGGAAAAGTGAGGAAGGGAAGAGGTAGTGATGGGTAAAATCTGAAAAACAAAAAGGAAAGCTGACTGGATTCGACTACTTGTGTGTGTGTGTGTGTGTGTGTGTGTGTGTTGGCAATGATAAATGAAGCCTGGCATTAGTTAAAAGTGGAACAAATTGTTCTTATTCTCTTAACAATGAGCAACAGGGAAGGAGCTGATTCTAATGTGTGGAAATGGGTGGGCATTTTGAAGGCAGAATAATGAAGAAAGGTGAGTGAGTGGGGATTTAGCAGAGTTGGGGAAATTTATTAAACTGCTGTGTCTGTTAGTTAGCAACTATTCGTGATTCTGTCTTTTCTTGGAAACTACAAGGCAGAGGCCTCATCTTTTCTGATTGCATGTCCAGCAATGTCTCTCAGGGCTTGAGAGAGATGTACTTAAATAACAGGAGGTGTTTATGACTGTCTCTCAAGGGAACAGTAGAGATTGGCAAGTGTAAGGGTTCTAAGAAAGAGGGAAAGGCAGGGCAGTGGTCTGCTGTTGGTTAGAACAAGTGACATATTCTTTGCACAGCTACCACCTTCTTCAGATAGGATGTCAAAGGAAGGCTAGAGGGACAGGAAATGGGGCTTAGTATGGTAAAAGCCAAGTTAGTACTGGTTTTCTCTTGATAGGTGGGTAGGACTCAGAACTCAAGATGCTTGTAGGGCAGAAATCAATACAGAGGATGCTGAGTACTACCTTCCACTCTGTAATTTATGAGTGGAAAAACTAAAGTGCATCTCTTATATGAGGACTGGAAGTAGTAAAATCACTTGGAGAATCTTAGTAACGGATTTTAATATTCCATTCATCATTGGAGAGCTTGGTTCCCTCTTGTATTAGGAACTTATAGAGTAGTATAGATAGCCAGATCCTTCGGGATGTGAGGAGTGACCCTGAAGGTGAGATCGCAAGCCCTCCTTTTAAACTCCCTTCTTAAAGCAATTGCAACTGATCAAGCATGATTATCTTGGTATTTTCCCCTTTTGTTTTGGACTTAGCTTCTCTGCTTAAGGCATTGCCACGTAAAATCCATTGCCAGCAGAAAAAAATACTTTTCCCTTGAAAAGAAATGCTAAGTAAGCTCACAGTGTCACCAAGATTATTTTTTTTAAACTTGAAAAGTTCTGTTTCTTTGCATTAGTAATATAGCTTTTTGGAAGATAGAATTTGGTATTTCAAATTACTTCCTGTCCTGTATCTGTGAGATATGTTACTTGGAAAACATTCAGTCATTTGGTAAAGGCTTTGGCTTATTTATTTATTTATTTATTTATTTATTTATTTATTTATACTTTGAAGGGTTGACAGAAATATTCAATAATGTACTGGTTTATCACCTTCAAAGTTCAATTATGGCAAAGCACAGTTGGTATTAGGCTGAAAATATTAGGGGTTTGTTCTTTCCATTTAGTAGGAAGAGATCCTGGGTGGGTCGCTGCTTGCTAAATCTTTTTGAGGGAAGAATGATAAGGGACTGCCTCACTTTTTAGTATTTCATCTTTCCAAGCCATTTTCATGATCTCATTTCATCTGCATAACAAACTGTAGAACTCATCAGAGCAAAAACCCATATGATAGATACACAGAAGGAGAGTCTGATGTCTGGGTGGTGCTGTCAGTGAGAAACTGCCTCTTGTCATTGCAAACCCAGCCAAAAGCTGGTGATCCTTGAAGATACCTCAGGAGGGATGAGACATGGAAATCTATTCAAATCTCAAAGCTGAGCTTTACAAGTCTGTGGACTATGTGAAGAGCTTCTGTTTTCATGCTACACTGAGACTGCTGGTCAGTGTGCTTATTATCCCTTATAGGAATATTTGGGGCAGCCTTAAGAGTGTGTTTCCTGATGTTGGGTTGCTGCACTTAAAAATATTCTTTATTGACATATAATTCACACACTGGCTGTTCATATATTTTATGTTTATCATAATTATCCCAACTCCTCCAAGATTCACCTCCGATGTTACACTTAATAAAATTTGTGACTTCATTCTCTATTATATACCCACCCAGTCTAATAGCCATCAATGGGGTATGGTCACCTTACCTGGGGCCACACCATTAAAGAACACCAAATCCCCTTTTCAAGGCTACAACCAATCAGTGGTTCTGGACAAGAGGGTGGTTACATATAAGAACACATAATGGAATCCAGGCGTTGGTGGTGCACACCTTTAATCCCAGCACTTGGGAGGCAGAGGCAGGAGTTCGAGTCTATCCTGGTCTACAGAGTGAGTTTCAGGACAGGCTCCAAAACAATAGAGAGAAACCCTATATCTAAAAACCAACAAAACAAAACAAAAAAGAAAACAAAAGAACACACAATGGCTATATCAGCATGCAAAAGACATGGAGAAGACCAAGTCAGAGAAAATCTTAGCATGTATGTGCAGATGGACATAAAGTCCTATCCCTAACTGAGGAACTACTGGTGAAGATTTATTTTCATTTTGAATTATGTGTGGGTGAGTATCTCTGTGTGCACATGTATGTGATTTATATTTAGATAGCTATGGAGGCCAGGAGAGGATGTCAAATCTCTTAGAGTTGGAATTACAAGTGGTTGTGAGTTTTCTGGTACTGGAACCAAACTTTGTTCCTCTTACCAGCTGAGTCATCCCTCAGTCCCTCACTTAATTTTCCTTCTGGATTTCTCTTTATGGAAATCTTCATTTACATCTTGCATTGGCTTCTTCATTTCATTTAGCCACTGTGTTCAGGAGGATTTAAAAATTCTTTACATATATTTATAGTCACTCCTTTAGTTCCTTATCTGGAATTAACCATCTTCATGTGCTCCCAACTTGTATTTGCTGGCATTTCACTTTGAACAGTCATACTTTCCATGTTTGAACATCTCTCCTTCTTCTCTTTGTCCTGTTTCAATTTTAATTCAGGAACATTGAGTTACTCTGTCCTCAGAGGGTGAGTTAAAGAGTGTTTTATTCCCCCCTGGTGTGTTCCTGTGTTCTGGAAGAGCCAAGTGACATTGAATGACTCAGATGTTTGTAACTTGGAGTTTGCCCTTAAAACTCTTAGAACTTGTAGTATCTTAAAAGAAAAATCTTGTCTTTATTGTTCTAAAGAAATCATTATTTTTTGATAAAGATCAATGAATTCATCCCAATTTTTACTAGTCTTTTCAATTAAAAATCTAGTCATTTTTCTAATGGACTTTTCTTCTTCCTTGTTTTCCTAACAAATTTTGATTTGTTTATATTAGAGCTGTACTTTGAAGGAAAATATAACCATACCTTCTTTTTTCCACTTTAAACCTTTACTATATGGATTGCTACTTTTCTTTTGAGAAGTAATTGATTCATCTTTATTTTTAATTATATGTGTACATGTCTGTATGAAGGTATGAGAGCGTGAGTACATTACAGAGACCAGAAGAGGACAATAGGTCCCTCACAGCAAGTCCTGATTTGGGTGTTTGCATTCAGGTCATCTACAAAAGCAGTCTGAGGTTCTAACTGCTGAGCCTTCTCACTAGCCTTGAGTCATTACTTTTCCATTTGATTCTTTGCTTTCACATTGTATTTTTCTGACGTCAATTTTATTATACTTCGTTCTTTCAAAAAGAATTAAAAATACTTTTTAAAGTTTCATTATGTGAAACAATAGGTTTCATTCTGGTATGTCATACACATAAATCATCATACTTTATCTTGTTCCTCTCTTGGTTTGGTTAGTTCCCTACTCCCAATAGTTCCCCCTTTTGTTTACATGTCACCAGCATTCTGTCACCCTTTCTTTTGTTATACTTACCCTTTTATTAAAATCACCTTTTCAACTTTCCTAGGACCTTTTCTAGTTACACACACACACACACACACACACACACACACACAAACACACACACACACACCACATTTATTTTATTTTTTTATTTAATTTATTATTTTACATGTCGATCCCAGTTCCCCCTCCCTCCCTTCTTCCCTCCCTCCCTTTTACCCTCTCTGCCCCCTCATATGCCCTCTGACCACCCTCCCCTCCCATTCCCCCACCCCCATTCCACATGTAGGGCAATGCCATCCATGTGGGGTCATGTAGATCTGCCAGGTCATTTGAAGTAGGGACTAGAACTTCTCTCCTGTCTCTAGGTTAAGGCAGTATACCTCCATGGGGGATGAATTTGCAAGGTCCTTTTGTATCCCAGGGATACATCCTGGCTCCACTGTCTGAAGTCCCTTAGACTGCTCAGTCCTTCTGGCTGAGACCCATATTCAGGGAGGTCTGAGTCAGTCACATGCTGGATTCCCAGGTATAAGTCTGGGGGCCCGTTAGCTCCTCCTCATTCAGGTCAGCTGTCTCTATGTGTTTCTGCAACCTGGTCTTGTCCTGTCCATCTGCATCTGGATTCTAGTTCGACTCAGTGTTTAGTTATGGGTGTTTGCTTCTGTTTCCAACAGGTATTAGATGAGGGCTCCATGGATACGTTAGTTGTTGATCTCACTATCCGGGAAGGGCATTTATAGTAGCCTTTCCACGGATGCTCAAATTGTTAGTTGGCAGCAGTCTTGTAGGTCTCTAGACCTTTCTTTATGTTTAGTTTTCTCTTCAAACCAATATTGGCTCCCTCCTTTATGTTCTCTCTCTCTCGCCCTCTCTCTCTCTTCATAGTCGCACATGTTTTCCTCTCCTACCCCCTCTCTTTCTCCTACACACCACATTTAAATTTAGATTTTACTATGAGAGAAAATTTCTGTTTCTCTTCCCCCCACCCCGAGTCCACCTTATTTCACATAACACAATGATCTTCACTTCCATCATTTTTCCTGCAAATGACTTGATTTTGATCTTTTCATTTCTTTTGCTCCAGTCAGTATGTATACCTTTGATTTCTTTTTCCGGCCAGAACTGCCATCTGAATGTTGAGTATGAGTTGTAAGAGTGTAAATCCTTGTGATATTCCAGACCTTAAGGGAATCTTAAGGGAAAACAAAACATCTACTCCTGGGTTTTTTTTTTTTTTGTTTGTTTGTTTTGTTTTTTGTTTTTTTTCTTATTTCGTTTTTCTTTGCCCTATATTTTCTTAACAGGTCTTTGTCACTGTCTTTTTTTGTTGATGATGATAATTTGGAAATTATGTACTTTATTGTAAATATCTTTAAGGTTACTCTGAATTTTAACATATATTTAAACTCACAATATTTTTTTGACAGTTTAGCACATTCAGTAGCTTTATCTTTATCTTGAATGGGGTAAGAACTTTATCTTCTTATTCCACTATCCCCCCGAAAGATCTTCTATAAGATGCTTTGTTGCTGTCTGAAAATGAAATGAGGAGTACAATTCCATTCACCACAACACAAAATTTACTGAAATATTTAGAAACATGTTTATCAAAAGAAGTAGAGTACATATACACACGAATCTTAATATATGCCTGAGGACAACTGAAGATATACACAAATGGAGACACATGGAGGTATAGTCATGATATATGACTATTATTCCCAAATTGAACAATGGATACAATACCTAACTTATCAAGATCCTCAACACTGTGACTACCACCATCACCACCACCACCACCACAATCTCCTCCCCCTTTCTCTTCTCTCCTGGATCTTTCTCCCCCCTTTCCTTCTCTTCTTCATCCTTCTCCTCTTCCCTTTTGTCCCCTTTCCTTCACCCTCCTTTTCCCCTTTCTCCTCCTCCTTCTCTCCCCTTTCCTTTTTCTTTCTTTCCCTTCTCCACCTTCTCCACTTTATTGCTTCTTCTCCTGTATTTCCTCTTTTCCTCCATTCACATCTTTATTCTCCTCTTGTTCTTCCTCTTAATTCCTTCCTTCTTCTTTCCTTACCCCTCCTCCTGCTTCTTCCTTCTCCTTTATTTCTTTTGTCCTTCTTACAATTATTCTGAGAGAAGACTGACAAACATGACTGAAGAATTGTATAGAAATGTAAAAGGTGTAGAATATATGAAATCTTATAAAATTATAATAAAAGTGTGTTAGTGAAATTCACATGTGTAAATCTATATAACTGAAACATGGGATCAGAAATAAAAATATTACATTTTAATTTTTTGTGAAAAAGGAATCAAGGCCATTCTTGCAAGATTGAATAGTCTTTGAGCCTAACTGTTTTGAGAGAGTTAGGCATTTCTGTGCAGAAAGATTGACTTTTTACCATTGTCTTATATCATTCACAATAATAATTAACTCCTGCATTAAGGGAAAGGTGTCTTAGAGGGATTTTATAAGTTGTGTCCCTGGTTTAAGCAATACCTGGTATATTTCTGGAAATTCAGATTAGAGAAATGCCCTGTATCTAATTGTGTCATTTGGTCAGGATGTTTCTTCTCGATTCTTCACAGTGCATGTGGGATATAGCTTCAGAATGTTCTCTGTGCAAATCTTTCCCTCATTTTGTCTTTTCTAGTACCCTGTGGCAGTTGAATGTAATTGGCCTCCATAATCTCATAGGGAGTGTCACTATTAGGATGTACGGCTTTGTTGGAGCATGTATGGGCTTATAGGAGGAAGGGTGTCACTGTGGGGGTGGGCTTTAAGTTTCCTATGCTCAGGATACTGCCCAGTGTATCAGTGGACTTACTGTTGGCCTTCAGTATGTAGGACTATCAGCTTCTATTCCAGCACCACATACACCTGCATGCTAACATGCTCCCTGCCAAGTTGATGATGGATTGAACTTCTGAAACTGTAAGCAAGCCATCCCAATAAAATGTTTTACTTCATCGAAGTTGTGGTGGTTATGGTGTCTTTCACAGCAATAAAAACTCCTAGTTAAGACATACTCTGACCTTCTTTCCTTCTACAACAGAAGTCTTAGCTCATGAGATGAAAGGGTTTAAGTTTGAGACAATACACCCAGTAGGACCAATTTCTTTCTTCTAATAACTCCCCACTAATCTGTTGCAGAGAAAGTTTCACAAATAGAACAATCTTTTATCTTTTCTACCTAATTATTATTATTATTATTATTATTATTATTATTTATTTATTTTTATTTATTTATTTTTTTAAGAAACCAAGCCCTATTCTTAGATTGACTCCTGGACCAAGAATTCTTGCTAGGTATGTGCTAAAACAACTTAACTTCCTGCTTTTCAGAACATGGCGTGTAATATATAACTTTGAAGCTTGACCTGGAAATGACATTGAGGACCAGATGGAAGTAAATATCTCTCACTAACAGAATCTTAGGTTTGAGACCAGCAGTTATGTGGAGTCAAATAAAGAAATCAGGGTCCTCATCATAAAATTAGAATACTAGATTGCACAATTACTTGAACAAATTTACAGTTTGTGTATGCTCTTCTTTCAGTCTATTATTGTCATGTTTATAACATGTGTTTTATTAAAAACTCATTTTTATTAGTGCACATTAATATACAGAATAATGGGTTCCATTGTGAAATTTCACATATGCATGCAACATGCATGTTAATTCATGAGTTACACTGCAAGCTCTCAATGACCTCTCATTCTCTCTAAAAACTTTTAGAAGATACACTGAGGAAGAGCAATGAAAGAGATATCGTTTTTTAAAATGAATTTTTATTTAAATTAAAAACAATGTTATTTTACATACCAATCTCAGCTTCCTCTTCCTCTCATCTCCCATTCTCCCCACCAACCCCTCAATCCTACCCTACATTCACTCTTCAGGGAGGGTGAGGCCTTCCATGGGAGAACATCAAAGTCTGATATCATTTGCAGCAGGACCAAGGCCCTCCCATATGTATCTAGGCTGAGAGAGTATCCCTTCATAGAGAATGGGCTCCCAAAGCCTATTCATGCACTAGGGACAAATACTTGTTTCACTGCCAGAAATCCCAGAGACTACCCAGGCCTCCCCAACTGACACCCATGTTTGGGGAATCTGTTTCAGTCTTATCCTGTCAGACTGGGGTCTGTGAGCTCCCACTTTCTTAGGTCAGCCATTTCTGTGGGTTTTCCCAGCATGGTCTTGATCCCTTTGCTCACTACTCCTCCCTTTCTACAAGTGGATTCTAGGAGTTAGGCTCAGTGCTTAACTGCAAATCTCTGCTTCTGCTTCCATCAGTTACTGGGTGAAGGCTCTAGGATGGTATTTAAGGTAGTCATCAGTCTCATTATTAGGGAAGGGCATTTAATGTAGCCTCTCCACTATTGCCTATATTCTTAGCTGGGGTCATCCTTGCGTGTCCCTGGAGATTTCCCTATTGCCAGATTTCTTGTTAATCCCATAAGGGCTCCTTTTATTAAGTTATCTCTTTCCTTGCTCTCCTCTGTTCTTCCCCCAATTCAACCTTCATGATCCCTCATATTCTCCCCACCTCCCTTTCTATCCTCCTCTTCCTCCCACCTCCATCCCCCTTCCCCCATGCCCCCAATTTACTCAGGAAATCTTGTCCTTTAACATAGTGAGCCATTTTAGGGAGAAACCTTGTGCTAGGGTAATTCCTAAGAATTACCACAAGGATGACCACAGCTAAGACTCCTAGCAATAGTGGAGAGGCTATCTGAGCTGGTCTACCCCTGTAATCAGACTTGTGAATACCCCAACTATGATCATAGAGCCTTTATCCAGGAATTGATGGAACCAGACACAGATATCCACAACCAAGAACCAGATTGAACTCCAGGAATCCAGTCGAAGAGAGGGGAGAGGGGATGTATGAGCAAGGGAGGCCAAGATCATGAGAGATAACTGAACCAAGCTTGGGGAAACTCATGAACTCTAGACTGACAGCTTTGGAGTCTCCAGAGCTATGGTGGATACTGAACTAGGCCCTCCATATGTGGGAGACAGTTGTGAAGCTTGGACTGAGGGGTGTCTTGGAAGTAGGACCATGATACAAAAATGGTAGACTAGCTTGTTTTAGCCCATTTGCTATGGTGGAATACCATGCTCAGCTTTAATGCATGGGAGTGGGGCTTAGCCCTACCCTGACCTATAGTGTCAGACTTTGTTGACTTCTCATGGGAGCCCTTGCCCATGAGAAGGAGTAGATTGGGGAGGGCTGGGGGGGAACAAGGAGGGAGAGGGGTGGGAAGGAGAATTGGTTGGAATGTAAAATGAAAATTAATAAAGAAAATGAGCTGGGCAGTGGTAGCACATGCCTTTAATTCCAGAACTCAGTAGGCAAAGGCAAGAGCTAGTTCTAAGGCACCTTCCAAAGCCACAGATAAATCCTGTCTCTAAAAACAAAATCAAAACAAAAAATAAACAAACAAATAAATCAAAATGATACTGTAAGGAGTAGGTTTTTCCTCCCGCCGCCAGTCTTGTCCCGCTGCCGCGCCAGCCCCAATTAACACACTGAGACTCTGTATTTGATATAATGCTATTGGCCTGGTACTAGTTTCTTATCAGCTAGCTCTGTCTTAAGTATTAACCCATTTCTGTTGATCTATGTATTTTCACGTGGTCTTCTCTTACTGGGGAGCTGGCCGGCATTCTGCTTTCTCCAGACTCTCTATCTTGACCCCTCCTTACTACTTCCTCTTCCTCCTTGTCTCCTAGTCCCTCCTATCTTGCTTTCCTATTGGCCAACAGTGCTTTATTCATTAACCAGTATGAGAAACATTTACAGAATGGCATCTCCCATCAAGATACACTGAGAAGCAAGGAAGAAAAAAATTGATTGGTTGAAGTGGGCAAAGTTTTATTGAAATGATTAGCTTGCAGTTTCTGACAAAGACTCAGCTTTGTCATCAAGGTGGGGTTTGCTTTGTTTACAGAAGAGCCCATGGCACGGATGCCACCTTAGTCTAAAAAAAAAAAAAACTATTATCAAAGTTTATGTCATTTCATAATATTTTGTGAGAGAGGGGAGAGGGAGAGAGAGAGAGAATATGGATCATTTATGATGGCTTTGACACATCACAGTTTCACCTGTTTTGAATTTCTTAAAAAATAATTTTTCTTTATTTTTGAGAATTTTGTACATGTATATAAGGAAAGATGATCATATCTACCCCATCATCCTTCCCATACTCTTTGTTACTTTCCAACATGTCTCCCTTCCAACTTTATGCCTGTATCTTTTATTTTTTTTGATAACCCACTAAATTAGCGCTGTCCATATGTTCACTGGCATGGGTATACACTGGCATGGGTATACACTGGCATGGGTATACACTGGCATGGGTATACACTGGAGAATGGATGTCCCTGGTCATACTCTCAGGAATGAGTGATTCTTCCTTCCTGAGCAGCTCCTTAGTAAGAGGGAGTTTCAGAGATCACCTCCATCATCTATCATGGTGAGGATCAAGTCTGACCCAGGGCAAGGTCAGCAGGATGGTGGGGAGCCACACAATGCCCTCACCCAGCAAGGCAAGTCTGAAACACATGGTGGACTGCTTACTGTCTCTTTCCTTTTATCACCTCTTGTGGAACAGCCTTTAAGACAAACATCCAGTTAGAATGGGCACTGTCTCATCACAGGCCTTCACTGAGCCTGTGGGATATTGATGATTATATTTAGTTCTAAAAGAAACTCAAGTCTTAGGAGTACCTGTGCTTCACATTGTTACACAGGACAATTATATGCCTGTCACAACTAATAACTGACTCTGATGTACATACTTAACTTGTTGAGCAAATTAAAAGGTGACACTTATCTTTCTAACCTTTTAAAAATACATAGGGACAAGAAAACCTGGAGTTTGCATGAGGGCCCAGAAAAGGTAAAGGGATTTTTATTTTAAAAAGCCTTGCAACAAAGTTTTGAGTTTTGTTTTTGAATGGTCACTATTGACTGTACACCTGTGTTTCTCCCAAATTCATACATAGAAATCTTAACTTGGAAGGTGCTGATGGTAGGACATCTTGGAGTTGATAGGTGTTGTTATAAAAGGGACTCCACATAGCTGCTTTGTCAGTGTGGTGGGGGGGGGAAGTCATCTCTGAGGTCCATGCTGAATCTGTTGGTAATGTCAAGTCATCTTACACTTTCATCTCCTAGAATTCTAAGAGACAAATTTCTGTTGACTTCACTAGATATAGTTTACAACATTTTGCTACAGTATCTAGGTAAAAAAGGACAGTGATGAACTTTATTCCTCACTAAAATTTACAGAATTATCTTTGGAGTTTGCTAAACAGTAGATGCAGTTAAATTTTGGGTCCTTCCTTACTGTTCATTGTTAAGACAGCTCAGGTCTTCCAGCATTTACTGTAAACAGAATCTCTGGCTCAGTCTACCTCCATTCTCATCACTTTCTGTTTACCTGTGAATTCTGCCTCATGGACTTGTTTGTGATTTTGGATTGTCGTTGGACTTGGGCGTGGACTTCCTTTCATGATCTCTGTCTCAGAATGTATTCTCTTTTGGATTATAATGTACACCTAAGCAAACATTTGTGCCTATCTCTTCCTTGTTTGCCCATTGGGGGCACTAATTCATATGATACCCACACAGAGGATACCTGAAGATATCCTAAAGACACTGCAGAGAATTTAAAGCACAATGGGATGAAACATATGGCGGAGTGGACAGAAACAGGGCTGAGTGGAACAGAAGAATACAATATTTTGCTGCTGGCCAAGTCCTCAGTAAGTGGACAGCAGTCTATAGTTTCTACTGTTAGAATACAAGCTTCTTTTATAGATGATATCATGCATTACAAACTTATTGTTAGCCTTTAAAGGAGCTTCTCTCCTAGTGTAGAAAAGCCTGCACTGCCCCCGGAGTACTGTAGAGGGAGCCACCATGAGCCAGAAATTCTAATGAAATTTTGCTATTACTCTTATAGCCAACAAGCTGAGTGACAGTGGCACCCTTGTGACTGCCCTTTTGAGAAAAAGCATTGCCACAGAAAACCACTCCAGGCTAGTCTGGAGAGCTTCTTTTGTTGATTGAGTGTATCTGGAGGTGAGATAGCTAGATGATATGGGGAATAATCTAGCTAAATCCTTCTTGGCTTCTTAGAGTCAGACATTTGGTAAAATCTTGGTAAACTACAAATGTCCAGAATTTGAAGGCCTTTTTTATGGCTGAAAGGAAGGATGTAGATAACTGTTACCTGACGTGCACTAGAAAAGGAAGTCAGAAAAAAACAGAATGTAGTTCTATTGTTTCAGGCTGTGTAAGCCTGGGTAGGGAGTGGTGACTCAAGAGAACTCAGCCACAATGTTTTGTATTAAAGAAAGTTTAGTAATACATTGTTTTATTTTTGCATTTAAAGATGAATAATAACAAATTAAAAGCTAGTGTAGGTGTACTTCCTTCATAACTGATCATATCCCCAGAGAAATGAAAAATCAAACTATTATCTCAATATGAAACCAAGCACTGCTTGAAAAATTTCCACATCAAAAGTGATATAATAGTAACAGCTATTTTAAAAAATTGGCATAAAATTACTATTTTAAGTGATTTCATATCTATCGTGAAAGTCTGAATCAAAAGCCTTAAAATGTGCTTGCTTTTGGGTCAATAATTCCATTTCTGAAAACTAAGCTAAGGGATAATTCAAAGGGTGAGCAGCCTATTTCATTTGTAGAGTAGTCATCTCTCCTATCAAAAGCTGAGCATGATCCAGATTCAGTTCTTACAGCTTAGACAGTACAACCACACACCCCTAAAATCAACTGCTTTGCTGTTGGTCTGGTGATTCCACTGTAGAAGGGGTGTTGGAAAATAGTTTCCATGTAGCACAAAGTAGCAAGCAGGCTTTGGGGGCTTGTGGTCTCAACAGCAATAGTTGAACTTTCCTACTGTGTGTGGGATATCTGTACTCAGTAGATAAATAAAGGTATTTATTATAATCAGACCTTGAATACAAACTTTATAAAAATTTCTTGCACCAAAATAATATTCTTTAACAACTTTTCTCCCCAGCAATTTAAAATTTGAAAACTACTTTGGCTCAGAAGCTATATGGAAACATTCAGAAAAGAATGTTTGATCCCTGCTATAAAGTAAAGCTTTATAATAGAAAACACAATGATTCTATATGACCAAGAAGGGAAATATGTTATGAAACAATGTATAAGTGCAAGCTAGTACATAGGTCTGGGCAACAACACAACTTGAAGACTTGTAACTTTGTGAAAGCTGAGATTAGCAAAGGTGTTTGCATGTGTTTCTTCTTTCTTTTTAAGATCCTGTCTGCCATAACATGATGCCTGGCAGCCTAGCCTCCTACAGAGATGTGAAACATAGGAAAGCCAAGCTGTTGAAGTTAAAGCTATCCTAGATCATCTGTGCCCTGATGAGTGAGTGGCCCTTGCTGAGATCATAAGCAAGAAATGAGAATTGTTTTGTAACAGGAAGTTTTGGGGTGGCTTATTATACAGCAGTGTTGCATCATACAAGTTTCGAGTGTTCTAATCAACATCAGTAGATGATTCAACATCTCTAAGAGGAACAGGTGCGAGGGCTACAAGAAAAACTCTAGTTCAGGGTAGAGAGTTTTAGACTCTAATTTTAGGGTAGGGAGAGAACTCAATTTTTGTATCTGGTACCCAAGACAGTATACAACCATGTTTATTATCTTTTCAATGACCAGAAAACAATATTGTTCTCAAGAATAGGTTGTTGTAAGGAATAGCCCATGCTTGCCCACAACTCCCTTTGCTAAAGAAGTTAGCACCATGGGAGCAGCCATCTCTAGTATTAGTTTCTAGGTGGTAATTTTGAATGTGAGTCCCTAATCACTAATATTTTTAGATGATCTTTCTGCAGAGGAATTAGGGACCCTTATTAAATAACCGTTTTTGGACTTCTTACAAACACCTCCAAATTCCAAAACAGAGATTCTTAGACAATCTCCAATCCTAGGCTATAATGAGTGGTAGTCAGGAATGGTGTCTTTGTTATTTGGTTTCCAATGGAGGGTCTCTGGTCAGACAAAGCTGCAAAGTGTATATAACTAATTCAACAACACAAGATTGCTTTGGTAAGTATGAAACTATTTCCTTCTTTGGTAAATTCTTTACCATCTGGAATCCATATGCAATTAATCCTTCACTTTACCAGAGAACCTTACAAAGTCCCTTCACATGGAGCACCCCGTGTGTTAACCACGATAATACTAAGACATGCACATATTAAACAAGGAAAAAGCTGGAAGTAAAAGAGAGTAACTTATTTTGGGTTCAAGTTCATTGAGTAGAAGAAATTGTACATGATACCCATGTCTTTGATTTAACGTCCATGCTCCTCTTCAAGACAGCACAGCTTTCTCCCTGAGCACTGCTTCTTGGGTTAGCTTTTTATGATTGATTTAACCAATTTTCTCTGTCTAAAACCGAGGAACTGGTTCCTTCGAGCATTGCCTGCTGTTTCCAGGAAACTAGCTGCAGAGCCAAGTGGAAGATTGCTGCCTGTTAGGCAGTCATTGAGAACATTTGTAAAATCCCTCAGCAATGCACTGTATGTGCTATAGTAGTGTGACACAGGCCGGTCACTGTAGAGCACTATATTGGTGTTTTGTTGAATGTGCCCTAACAAAATTGCAGGACGGTGCTAGGTCCTTCTCTCTTCTGTTTCTTCTTGTTGTTGTTCTATGCTTCTTCTCATGGAGCCATCACTCTTCTAATTTCCAAGGACCTTGTCCCAGTTTCTTGACTCACTCCCAGTTTTGAATGGTGGCATGTACCAGAATTAAAGCCTGGTGAGTGGTATCATTGTGACACGATCAGTCTAATGTCTTGCTCTTGTCCACATACTGTACTCATTGAGCAAGTGCCTAGGAATTTTGCTCTCTTCCCCATCTCCAAGACACTCTGCCTTGGGTTAAGCTTTTGAAGTGGACATCGGTCACTTCCATGGCTATAGACATTTTCAGAAGATCACCAAAATGAATAAAGCATTAGTGAGAATGTCTGTCACTGTGATGGACATAAATAGCTTTAGGGAGGGTTCTTTCTGATTCTGGCCTCAGGGATTTTAGTCTGTATTCTTTGACCCTAATGATTATGGACCTTTAGTGAGGCAACACCATGGTGGTAGGAACATATGGCAGGTACGACTGAATTAATGGAAGTTAGATAAGAAGATAAGGAGAAGAGGAGGGGAAGAGGGAGGGAGGGAGGGAGGGAGGGAGGGAGGGAGAGAGAGAGAGAGAGAGAGAGAGAGAGAGAGAGAGAGAGAGAGAGAGAGAGAATGTATCAGTCAGGACCCTCAGCTTATGAGAGATATTTGGCAGGTTTTACTTGGGGGTCTTCACTGATGGTTTTGTGTCAACTCTCACAGCTCTATTTCTTGTTTTCCAGGAGTTGCCCATAGAGATTCTGATGCTTCCACACATTTTGGGCCTCCCAGACTTCCTTTGAGAACCCAGTAAAAGCCCATAAGACCTTGCAACTGTTGTATTCTGTCTGCAAACAAACCCAGCACAATGTGGATGACACGAATCCCTATCAGTTTGTGCAGCAGCCAGGTCTGTTTGGACCATTGGTTGTAACGTCCTCTGTGTGCTGAATGCATAGAAACACTTTCTTAGGCTGCCATGTGTGGGCAGAGAGCCCTGGAGTTGTCTTCTTCAAGTGAAGTCTTTCAAATGAGTTTAAACTGTTATGCCCTTGAGCCTGTGATAGGGGAGAAAGTAGCCAACTCGTAATACACGCTCGGGGCCTCTTTCCTCTCATCCTGATATGAAGTACTCATTGTCTTTTAAATGACTGATCTCTTCAGCAGGCAGACTTTTTTGGACTCTCTTCTGTGCAAAGTGCAAGTTTTCCAAACTTTGCCACTTGGCTTTTTTTGCTTACAAATTTTACATAAACATTATGAAAAGGAGCCAACACTATCCATCTGACAGTTTAAATGTTGGATGAACTTAAAAAATTTCTGCTACTAGTTTAATTAGCCCATCAACTCCAAAGTTAGCTTCCCACAAAGTCTTCAGTAGGAACAAAATATAGACAACATTTTAATCATGATATAGCATTAATGGCCTCCATCCCGGTTCTCCCACAGAGTTCTGTTCTCATCTGGATTTATGAGTGTCGTCTTTACTGTCTCTGTTCCCAGGGGCATTCTGACTTCCTAAGCACTCTTCAGACTCTATTAAACTGAACTTTTCCATTCAGCAACTTCAAATGTTTCTAGTGTCCTCCTGTCCTCCTGAAACCAGTCGCAGGCAATGGCAAGATCATGGCAACATTTCCACACCAGGTATTAATTATTGGTGTCTGTCAGAATTTCTATCAATGTGACAAAAATGCCTGACATAAACAGCTTTAAGGAGGAAGTGTTTGTTTTGCTCATGGTTGCAATGCTTTTAAACAATTCTTAGTTCTATTGATTAAAAAGCCCACTGTGAGCCATAGCAAGATAGGATAGGTACTTATCTCATAGCAAACAGGGAACACACACACACACACACACACACACGCACGCACGCACGCACGCACGCACGCACGCACGCACGCACGCACGCACGCACGCACACACACACACACACACACACACACACACACCCCTGAGAGAGGGGGGAGGAGGAAGAGAGACTCTTCTCTCTTTTTATTTCATCAGACCCCTGATTCTGGGGCAGTGCTACCCATACTGAAAGATGGTCCCCTCAGTTTAGTCAATACCCTTTTCATAAAAATTCAGCATGGTTTTAATTTGCATTTCCTTGATGGTTAAGGATACTGAACATTAAAAAAAATATTTATTGCCCATTTGAATGTCTCTTTCTGAAAATCATCCATTGGACTAATTACCAGGTTTCTTACTTGGATGAATTTTGGTGTTTAGTTTTGCAGTTGTCTGACTATTCTAGACACCAGTACCCTGTCTGAGTGTGGTTGTCAAATATTTTCCCATTCTGTAGTCTCTTCTGGCAACGAGATTCTTTGCTGTATAGCCTTTTAATTTCATGTACCCTTGGTTAGTTCCGGCTTGTTCTCTGTGTTATTGGAGTCTTTTTCAGAAGGAGCTTGCCTATGTCTGAATTGTTTCTTTGGTCCATTTTGAGATGGGTTTTGGCCAGGGTGAGAGAGATGGATTTAGTTTCATTCTCCTTAACAATAAATCCAGTTTTCTCGCCATCATTTGTTGAAAAGGCTTTTTCTCGAAGTATGGTTTTAAAAAACCATTTATTAGTTACTTATTAGTTCGTTGAGAATTTCAGATCTACATCTCCTTCATTTCATGTATACTGGGCAAAACATCAGTAGTAGATTTCCCATGGTCAGTGGTGTCCCGAGCCATGGGCTTTTGACTGATTTTGTGTTGCCAAGCATGTATGCCCTTCCACAGAGTGAATCTTAAAAATATATTTGAACACCTTTGCCAAAAATGATTGGGTGGCTATGTGTGTGAGGGTTACTTTTTGAGCTCTCTATTGTATTTAGTATAGACACACCATGCAGTTTTTGTTATTATTTCTCTGCAGTATTATTTGAGATCATATTATTATTTACGCTTGGGATAGTTTAGGTTACCTGGTGTCTTTTATATTTCCACATGAATACTAAAATATTTTTTTCTACTGTGAAAAATGCATGTGGAATCTATGGTGGTTTGACTAGAAATTACCCTCCATAGACTCATATTTGAATGCTTAGGAGTGGTACTGTTAAGAGGTATGACCTTGTTGGATGAAGTGTGTCACTGGGGGTGAGCTTTGAGGTTCCAGCAGCTCAAGCCAGGCCCAATGGTGCACTGGTTCTTCTTGGTGCCTGCCAGTTTGTGTGTAGAACTCTCAACTCTTTGTCTAGCACCATGTCTTCCTGAGTACCACCATGCTTCCTTCCATAATGATAATGGACTAAACCTCTGAACATGTAAGCCAGACAGTTAAATGCTTTCTTTTATAAGAGTTGCTATGGTCATGGTGTCTCTTCATGGTGTCTCTTCACAGCAATAGAAACATTACCAAGGAAACCTTAATAAGGAATTTTGTTGAGTCTGTAAATCCCTTTAATTGTTATAGCCATTT
The DNA here is from genome assembly GCF_943737965.1 of Phodopus roborovskii. Taxonomy (NCBI): domain Eukaryota; kingdom Metazoa; phylum Chordata; class Mammalia; order Rodentia; family Cricetidae; genus Phodopus; species Phodopus roborovskii. The sequence continues at coordinate 10,346,938 of NW_026126629.1, forward strand.
TTATAGTATCAATTTTGTCAATCCATGAGCATGGGATATCTTCCCATCTAATATTATGTTCTGCACTTTCTTTCCCTGGTATTTTAGTGTTTTTATTGTGGAAATATTTCGCCTTTTTGGTTAAGTATTTCCTAGAATGTTTTCCTAGAATGCCAGTCAACTTCTTTTTCACAAGTTTATATGGCATATACAAAAGCTCCTGTTTTTTCATATGTTGATTTTGTATCCTGATACTTTGCTGAATGTATATCTTAGGTCTAAGGTCTCTGGTGGAGTCTTTAGAATCTTTTAAGTATAGAATCATGTCTGCAAATAGAGATAGTTTGAACCCCTCTTTGTATGTGTCCATTTTTTCTTGTCTTATTGCTTAGCTAAGACCTTGACTACTGTATTGAACAAGAGAAGACATATCTTTATTTAACACATGATTTCAGATGAAATGATTTCAGGTTTTACCTATTTGGTATAATGTTGGCTATAGATTTATCATAAATAAGCTTCATTACAGTGAGATAAATTGTCTTTATATATTGTTGGTTTGGACTTTCACAAGAAAAAATGTTGAACTTTCCCAATGTTATCTACTGTGAATGCAAATTCTGTCCTAAGTCTGTTTATGCACTATGTTACATGCATTAATTTGTACTATTGAACCATCCTTATATACCTGGGATAAAGCCTCCTTGAGCTTTCAATGTCTTGTTAGTATTTCTTTAATTCAATTTGCATGTGCAATTTTATTCAAAAAGGACATTATTTTGTATTTTTGCTTGTTTTCTTGTTGTGTCTACATTCAATTTTGGGATCATAGCAATACTGACTTTATATAATCACTTTGGCAATAACTTATCTTTCTAGTCTGTTTAAACATGTGAGAGGTATTGCTTTTTCATTTCCTTAATGGTATGAAATAATTCTGCATAGAACCCATATGAGTCTGGCCACCTCTTTACATGGAGACTTTTTATTATGCTTCAATTTCATCAACTATTATGCATTTACTTAAGTGTCTATATCTTAATTCAATTTGGTAGATAACAGGGACTTACCTATTTCTTCCAGATTTTCCAGGATTTCAGAATGCAAATTTTCCAAGTATTTCTCAATGGTATTCTGGGTTTCATTGAAATTTCTTGTGAGTTCCTCTTTTATTTCTATATTTTTTTTTCATTTGAATCTTTCCCTTAGGTTAGTTTGGTCAGAGTTTTGGTAACAGTGACAGTGAAATTTGTTAACAGTTTGACATGCAGCAGAAGAGGGAATTTTAAGTGAAAAACCTTCCTCCATCAGACTGACTCATGGAGCCTTTTTCTTGATTGCTAACTCAGGAAGGAGGGCCCAACAAACACGATGTGGGTGGTGCCACCTCTAGTTAGGTGGTCCTCAGCTATCAGGGAAATGCAAATCAAAACAACTTTGAGATACCATCTTACTCCTGCCAGAATGGGTAAAATTAGAACACCAGTGATGACTCATGTTGGAGAGGATGTGGAGAAATGGGAACACTCTTCCACTGCTGGTGGGAGTGCAAACTCATACAGCCATTTTGGAGATCAGTATGGCGGTTCCTCAGGAAAATGGGAATTAGTTTACCACATGACCTGGCAATCCTCTCTTAGGCATATACCCAAATGATCCACATCCATGCAACAAAAACATCTGTTCAACTATGTTTATAGCAGCACTATTTGTAATAGCAAGAACCTGGAAGCAACCTAGATGCCCTCAATTGAAGAATGGATAATGAAGATGTGCATATCTACACAATGGAATACTACTCTGCAGAAAAAAATAATGGTATCTTGAAATTTGCAGGCAAGTGGGTGGCACTTGAAGAACCCATCCTGAATGAGGTAACCCAGTCACAAAAAAGAGGAACATAGTATGTACTCACTCATATATGGATTTTAGACCTAGATCAAAGGATCACCAGCCTATAATTCACACCACCAGAGGAACTAGGATACAAGGTGTATTCTAAGAGATTCATATAAAGTCCCTCACAGAACCTGGAAGGGACAAGTCCCCCAGAGCACAGGTGAAGTGGGGGGGGCAGCAAATGGAGAGAGAAGTAGGAGAAAATGATTGGGAGGAAAGGAAAACATGTGCGACCAGGAAGACTGAGCCCGGTCCTCAGCTATATAAGAAAAAAGTTGAATGTAATCCTGAAAGCAAACTAGTAAGTAGCATTCCTCCTTGGTTTCTGCTTAATATCCTGATAGAGATTCTGCCCTGACTCAGAAGTGAAGTATGACTTAGAAGGATTAGACACAAAGGAAACTACACCAATAACCTTATTTATCTTTACCAAGATGTACCTTTTGGTTGTATTAATTCTATGAATTGTTCTTTAAGCCTGCATTTTACTAATATATGCCCCACATTTTCTTATTTTTGTCACCTGCTGCTTTGATTTTTGTTTTTTTTAAGACCTTCAGGTCATAATTGGCTTAATTGCTTAAGCTCTTTCTGATACTGCGTGTAAATACTTAATAACAAAGTTTTCTAGAAGAAATAGATTCATCGACCAAAGAAAACCATAAATCCAACAAATCCTTAACACACAATATCCAGGAAATGTGGGACACCATGAAAAGGCCAAACCTAAGAATAATAGGCATAGAGGAAGGTGAGGAAGCCCAGCTCAAAGGTGCTGAAAACATATTCAACAAAATCATCGAGGAAAACTTTCCAAATCTGAAGAAGGACATGCCCATGAAAGTACAAGAAGCATACCGAACCCCAAATAGGCTGGACCAAAGAAAAAAGACCCCTCGACATATAATAATCAAAACACCTAGCATACAGAATAAAGAAAAAATATTAAGAGCAGCGAAGGAAAAAGGACAGGTAACATATAAAGGCAGACCTATCAAAATTACACCTGACTTCTCCATGGAAACCCTCAAGGCCAGAAGGTCCTGGATAGATGTTCTAAAAGTATTAAGAGAACACGGATGCCAGCCTAGGCTACTATATCCAGCAAAACTCTCAGTCAATATAGATGGAGAGAACAAGATATTCAATGACAAAACCAGATTTTCCCAATATGTATCTACAAATCCAGCCCTACAGAAAGTATTGGAAGGAAAATTCCAACCCAAGGAAGGTAACTATGCCCACAAAAATGTAGGCAACAGATAATCCAACTACACCAGAAACCTAGGGTGAAGCAGAACAAATATATTCACAATACCACTGCCAACAACAAACCTAAATCAAACAACCATCAACAATCAATGGTCCTTACTCACCCTCAACATTAATGGTCTTAACTCACCTATAAAAAGACACAGATTAACAGAATGGATACGAAGACAGAATCCATCCTTCTGCTGCATACAAGAAACACATCTTAGCTCCAAAGATAGACATTACCTCAGGGTAAAGGGTTGGGAAAAGATTTTCCAATCAAATGGAAATAAGAAGCAAGCAGGCGTAGCTATCCTAATATCTAACAAGCTAGACTTCAAACCAAAACTAGTCAAAAGAGATGAAGACGGTCATTTCATATTCATCTCAGGAGAAATCCATCAACACAAAGTCTCAATTCTGAACATCTATGCCCCTAATACAAAGCCACCCACATTCATAAAAGAAACACTACTAAAACTCAAAGCTCATATAAAACCTCACACACTTATAGTGGGAGACTTCAATACACCACTCTCAACACTAGACAGGACCACAAATCAGAAACTCAACAAAGAAACAAAAGAATTAACAGAAGTTATGTCTCAACTGGGGCTAACAGACATCTATAGAACATTCCATCCAAAGACAAAAGAATATACCTTCTTCTCTGCTCCACATGGAACCTTCTCTAAAATCGACCACATACTAGGAGACATAACAAACCTCAACAGATACAAGAGAATAGAAATAGTCCCCTGTATCTTATCGGACCACCATGCTTTAAAATTGGAATTCAACAACAATACAAATAGCAGAAAACCTGCAAACTCATGGAAACTTAACAATGTGCAATTGCACCACTCCTGGGTCAAAGAAGAAATAAAGAAAGAAATTAAAGACTTTCTAATATTCAACGAGAATGAGGATACAACATACCCGAACTTATGGGACACCTTGAAAGCAGTGCTACGAGGGAAGTTCATTGCACTAAGTGCCCATATGAAGAAAACAGAGGATAGTCACATAAATGAATTAACAGCGCAACTGAAAACCTTAGAACAGAGAGAAGCGAATTCACCCTGCAGGAGTAGACGCCAGGAAATAATCAACTTGAGGGCTGAAATCAACAAAATAGAAACCAGGAAAACAATACAAAAAATCAATGCAACAAAGAGTTGGTTTTTTGAGAAAATCAACAAGATTGATAAACATTTATCCAAATTAACGAAAAAGCAGAGACAGAACATGCAAATTAACAAAATCAGAAACGAAATGGGGAACATAACAACAGACACAGAGGAAATCCAGACAATTTTCAGGTCATACTTTGAAAATCTGTATTCCACAAAAATTGAAAATTCAAAGGAAATGGACAAGTTTCTGGATAACTATCACTTACCAAAATTAAATCAAGAACAGACAAACAACTTAAATAGACCTATAACCCGAAATGAAATAGAAGCAGTCATCGAAAGCCTTCCAACGAAAAAAAAGTCCAGGGCCAGATGGATTCAGTGCAGAATTCTACCAGACATTCAAGGAAGAACTAATACCACTACTCCTCAAACTGTTCCACAAGATAGAAACAGAAGGTTTATTGCCAATCTCTTTTTATGAGGCCACAATATCTTTGGTACCCAAACCTCACAAAGACACAACTAAGAAAGAAAACTACAGACCAATATCCCTGATGAACATCGATGCAAAAATACTCAATAAAATAATGGCAAACCGAATTCAAAAATACATCAGAGAAATCATCCACCATGATCAAGTAGGCTTCATACCTGGATTGCAGGGATGGTTTAACATACGAAAATCTATCAACGTGATCCACCATATAAACAAACTGAAAAAGAAAAACCATATGATTATCTCCCTAGATGCAGAAAAAGCCTTCGATAAAATTCAACACCCTTTCATGATAAAGGTATTAGAGAGGTCAGGGATAACAGGAACATACCTAAAAATAATAAGAGCTATATACAGCAAACCAACTGCCAACATCAAACTGAATGGAGAGAAACTTAAGCCAATTCCTTTAAAATCAGGAACAAGACAAGGCTGTCCTCTCTCTCCATATCTCTTCAATATCGTACTAGAAGTTCTAGCTAATGCTATAAGACAACAAAAGGAGATCAAGGGGATCCAAATTGGAAAGGAAGAAGTCAAACTGTCTCTATTTGCAGATGATATGATAGTTTACATAAGCGACCCAATAAACTCTACCAGGGAACTCCTACAGCTGAAAAACACCTTCAGCAAACTAGCAGGATACAAGATAAACTCAAAAAAATCAGTAGCCCTATTTTTTTCAGACGACAAAGAGGCAGAGAAAGAAATCAGAGAAACATCACCCTTTACAATAGCCACAAGCAACATAAAGTATCTTGGTGTAACGCTTACCAAACAAGTAAAAGATCTATATAATAAGAACTTTGTGACTCTAAAGAAAGAAATTAAAGAAGATACCAGAAAATGGAAAGACCTCCCATGCTCTTGGATAGGTAGGATAAACATAGTAAAAATGGCAATCTTACCAAAAGCAATCTACAGATTCAATGCAATCCCCATTAAAATCCCACCACAATTCTTCACCGACCTTGAAAGGTTAATAATCAACTTTATATGGAAAAACAAAAGACCCAGGATAGCCAAAACAACCCTATACAATAAAAGAACATCAGGAGGCATCACCATTCCTGACTTTAAGCTCTACTACAGAGCTATAGTTCTGAAAACAGCCTGGTATTGGCATAAAAATAGACAGGTAGACCAATGGAATCGAACTGAAAATCCTGATATTAATCCACGCACCTATGAACACCTGATTTTCGACAAAACAGCTAAAATTATACAATGGGGCAAAGACAGCATCTTCAACAAATGGTGCTGGCACAATTGGATGAGGGTGTGTAGAAGACTGCAGATAGACCCATGTCTGTCACCATGCACAAAACTCAAGTCCAAATGGATCAAAGACCTCAACATCAATCCAGCCACATTGAACCTCTTAGAAGAGAAAGTAGGAGGTACCCTTGAACAAATTGGTATAGGAGACCGCTTCTTGAACATAACTCCAGGGGCACAGACACTGAAAGAAACAATTAATAAATGGGACCTCTTCAAACTTAGAATCTTCTGTAAGGCAAAGGACACAGTTGACAAGACCAAACGGCAGCCCACTGACTGGGAAAAGATTTTCACTAATTCTATATCCGACAAAGGGCTGATCTCCAAAATATACAAAGAACTCAAGAAACTAGTCAACAAAACACCAAATAACCCTATTAAAAAATGGGGTACAGAACTGAAGAAAGAATTCTCAATGGAGGAAATCAAAAAGGCTGAAAGACACTTAAGAAAATGCTCTACATCCTTAGCTATCAGGGAAATGCAAATCAAAACAACTTTGAGATACCATCTTACCCCTGCCAGAATGGCTAAAATTAGAAACACCAGTGATGACTTATGTTGGAGAGGATGTGGAGAAAGTGGAATACTCCTCCACTGCTGGTGGGAGTGCAAACTCATACAGCCACTTTGGAGATCAGTATGGCGGTTCCTCAGGAAAATGGGAATTAGTTTACCACAGGACCCGGCAATCCCCCTCTTAGGCATATACCCAAAGGATTCACATCAATGCAACAAAGACATCTGTTCAACTATGTTCATAGCAGCACTATTTGTAATAGCAAGAACCTGGAAGCAACCTAGATGCCCTTCAATTGAAGAATGGTTAATGAAGATGTGGCACATCTACACAATGGAATACTACTCTGCAGAAAAAAATAATGGTATCTTGAAATTCGCAGGCAAGTGGGTGGCACTTGAAGAAACCATCCTGAATGAGGTAACCCAGTCACAAAAAGAGGAACACAGTATGTACTCACTCATATATGGATTTCAGACCTAGATCAAATGATCACCAGCCTATAATTCACATCACCAGAGGAACTAGGATACAAGTTGTATTCTAAGAGATTCATATAAAGTCCCTCACAGAACTGGGAAGGGACAAGTCCCCCAGACCTGAGGTATAGTGGGGGAGGACAGCTAATGGAGAGAGAAGTAGGAGAAAATGAGAGGGAGGAGAGGAAGGCATGTGCGACCAGGAGGATTGAGCCTGGTTAGGAATGGAAAATAGGAAAGAGAGAGAGAGACAGAGACAGAGAGAGAGAACATAAAAGAGGGAGCCAATATTGGTTTGAAGATAAAGTTGAACACAAAGAAAGGTCGAGGGAACTACAAGACTGCTCCCAACTAACAATCTCAGCTTCCGTGGAAAGGCTATCATAAATGCCCTTCCCGGAGAGTGAGATCAACAACTAACTTCTCCATGGAGTCCTCAACTAATGCCTGTTGAAAACAGGAGCAAACACCCATACATAAACACTGAGTCAAACTAGAACCCAGAAGCAGATGGAGAGGACAAGACCATGCGGTAGAAGTACATAGAGACAGCTTACCTGAACAAGGAGGAGCTAAGGGCCACTAGACTGATAGCTGGGAAGCCAACAGGGGTCTGACTCGGACCCCCCTTAATATGGGTCTCAGCCAGAAGGTCTGAGCAGTCTAAGAGACCTCAGACAGTGGAGCCAGGATGTATCCCTGGTGCACAAAAGGACTTTGCAAACATATCCCCCATGGAGGGATAACTGCCTTATTCTAGAGATAGGAGAGAAGCCCTAGTCCCTACTTCACAGGACCTGTCAGATCTACATGACCCCAACTGGATGGCATTCCCCTACATATTGTATTGTGGTGGGGGGTTGGGAGGGGAGGGTGTTTAGAGTGCATGGGAGAGGGTAGAGAGGGCAAAAGGGAGGGAAGGAGGGAGGGAGGGCTTGGGGGGAGGGAGGGAGGGAGAGGGAACTGGGATCGACATGTAAAATAATAATAAAAAAAAAAAAAAAAAAAAAAAAACGCTTTGTCTCCAAAATTTAAGTTGAAGAACAAGTTACTGGGGAAAAGTATTTCTATTTTTGTTTCCACAGAAAATGAAAAGATGTGGATTCCTTCCAGACTAATGTGGTTTGATCACACCAGACCGCCTGAAACAGAGTACAAGCTGATCCTACATTCCAAACAGCTGGACAAAACAGCCCTACAGACTACAGCTAGGATATCTGAATCTTCTTCGAATCCCCCAAGACAGCGCCCCTTACCAGCAGGAAGTAGTTTGGAAAGAAGGACGCCCAAATTCCCAAATATTGTGTATAAATGTTGTTTTCATTTAATTGGACTTTGTTATATAAAATTAAATAAAAAATACTCTATATGCATAAAAAAATAACAAAGTTTTCCTTTAAACTGTCTTATAATTATTCCAACGATTCTGGTAAGTTATATTTTTAGTTTATTCTAGGAGTTTTAAAGTTACCTTTTTGAGTTCTTCAATGACCCACTTGTCAGTCAAGAGTTTTCACATGTTTCTGTAGCTTCTGCAGCTTCTCTTAGTACTGAATTCTAGTTGTATTCCACTATTATTTATATGATACAAGATAGTATTGAATTCTTTTGTATTTTGTAAGACATGTTTTGTCACATATAAAGGGGTCTAGTTTAGAGAAGGTTCTGTGGGTCCTGAAAAGAACATGTATTCTATATCTATTGAATAAAATGTTTCATATGTATCTGCTAAATCTATTTGATATACAGTATAGTTCACCTCCAAAGTTTCTTTGTTTATTTTCATTTGGTTATCCCATCTAAAGATGAATGTGGGATATTAAAATCACAAACTATTATTGTATCAGGAATTGTTTGCTGTTTTATACCCAAATGGGTCTTTTAAAAATTAATTTGGAGGCTTCACAATTACATATGTGTATATATACATACATATATATTTACATACATATATACTTACTATTGCTGTATCTTCTTGTTCTTTGTGTGTGTCTCTGTGTGTATCACATGTTCGCATGTGTATGCACGTTTCATACCTAGGAGTAGTCTCTCCTTGTTTTCCTTTTGTCTTTGCTGGTTAAGACATGATTCTTGGAGACAATGGATAGCTGGTTCATGTTTCTTTTTGTTTGTTTGTTTTGTTTTCCATTTTCTTATTTTTGATTTCATTTTGCATTCCAAGCATAGTTCTCCCTTACACCCCCACTTGCCACTCCCACCCCTCACCTTCTCCTACCCTCTCTCACCTTCCCCTAGTCTGTCCCCAGTCCACTTCCATGAGAAGCCAACATAGTCTGGCACAATAGGTTGGGGCTGGGCCTGGCCACTCTCCCATGAGTTAAGGCTGGGCATGACATCCCACTATAGGAAATAGGCTTCAACATGTTGGCTCATGTACCTGGATCTTGTTTTTTAATCTAGTCAATTATGTGCATCTATTTGAGAGTAGGTGACCTCTACATATAAGGCATATGGAATATTGGGAGACTGGCTGGTTTTCTAGTTGGTCAGGCTGTTATTCTTTCTTCCAGATTGGTATTAGAGATTTTCTAGTATCATTGTTCTGGACAGCTTAAATTCTTTCCTAGTTCCATTTTGTTCATCTACTCCCTCAGTGGAATTTATTTTATTTATTTATTCATTTATTTATGCTCCTATGGTTGAGACTTTTTCCTCCTTTATATGTAGTATTACTTTCAGAATTTTCTCCTATGTTGGCATGGTGTGCATAAACCTTATTCTGTGCTTTTTGTGAAATCCTCTTACGTCTCTGTCATTTTAAAAGACAGCATTGCTGGATATAGCAATTTTAGTTGACAGGTGTTTATGTTAAGGATTTGCTATTTTTTTCCTTGCTGAGGGTTGCTGATAAGGAATTAGATATTATTCTAATATATATGTTTTTGAAGTTGAGTTATTTTTCCCCTTTTAGTTTTAATATTGTGTCTTTGTTTTGCAATTTTGTAATGTTTTGAAATGTTGAGTATGGCATGTTATAGAGAGTCTTCTCTAACCATGTTTATTATTTATCTTTGCAATTTCCTATAGATATGTTCCATTTGTGGGCCTGTATGCTTCCCAGGATAGGTGTGGATGGACTCAACACATTAGTTTGATTACTTAGGCATGCTGTAATGTAAAAGGTCAGATATTCCTGTTTGGAGGATTGCCTGTCTTTTTGTTTTGTTTTATTTTTATTTTTTTTAAATGATTAATCTTCTTTACATATGTTGATCATATTCTTTCCCCTCATCTACTCTCATGCTCATTTGAGTTTCTAAGTGGATGTACACTTCCTTTTCTAGATTTGGGTTTTCTGCCAAGTCTTCATTGAATGGATCTCTAAGCGTTTAGCTTTATGTTAGCTCTTTTATATATTCTATGGATTTTTAGGTTTCGTTTCTTGATACTATCTCAGAGTTCATGTACACTTTGACCATTATTTTTCTTCTTACATAATTTTGCTATATTATTTATTCTACATTGTCCTATATCTTGGTAATCTTTCTTCTGCCTTGTCAAGTCTATTGGTGATTCTTTTAACTATGTTTTTATTATTTTGATTCATTTACTTTTTTACTTCCAAGTTCTCTCTCATTTTATTTGTAAAGTCTCAAAATCCTTGCTGAAGTTTTCTTTCTTGTGCTTGATTTTCTTACCCATTTTTTCTAACCTCTGTCTTGTGGTCTTTCTTTCCAAGTGCTAGATGGAATTTTTTCTTTGTTGGTATCCCCTCTTAAGTCACTGACCTTTGTAATAACAAGCCTTTGAAACATGTATCCAACAATTTTTTAATTATGGTATCTTAAATCCAGTAGCTAAGGAGTTATGATATTTTATAGGAATCTTGTCATTCTGCCTTTATTGCTACTAAGATTTTTATGTTGGCATCTATGAGTGTCTTCATTTGCTATCTCTTCCTTTTTTTATTTAGGTATCCCATTATTTGGAAGCATCTCCAATGACAATCAGAAAGGAGAAAATAAGCTTCTGCAACAGCAACAACATCAAACTGTATAATATGTAGAAATATACTGAAAATTATTTTAAGCCTAGTTACTGATAACACCAGTAATCATAAAACAGTAAGTTTTACAATTAACACAAAACATGTTTGAAAGCTAAAGACCATTTAGAGTAAATATGAAAATTGTGAATGAGATAAAGGAAGGGGTATGGAAAAGGAAACTAAAAAATAAGGAAGATTAAGTAAGACAAAAAGAGAACAGTTGAGAATGAGAAAATGCAAGAGATTATAAAAAGTTCAAAAGTAAAAATTATATAAATTTAAGAATAGAAATGGTGAAAATGAGTTACAAATAGGATAAAGTCAAAATGCTATTAGAAGTAGTATAAAGAGACAAAAAAGAGAACTTTTGAGTTTCCTCACTGATTTCTACTATGACTTGATTATTTACTTTTGTCTTAGTATGATAAAATTTGCTGACAAAAGCAACTTAGGAGAGGAAGGGTTTATTTTTGCTTACAGTTCCAGATGGGTACAGTCCGTTATGCTGGGGAAATCCCAGCAGGTAGGCAGTGTGAAGTCAGCTGGATAGGCATTAAGCATAGCCAAAACCAAGTGTGGCCGGGTTGCAAACCCTCAAAGCCAGTATCCAGGGACACACTTCTTCCCTAAGGATCTGCTTTCTTAAGGTTCTATAACCTTCTCAAGCAGCCCTACCAGCTGGTCACAAGCATTTAAGCACTTGGACTTTATTCAAACCACAACAATGACACATTGTTCCTTCACGAGTTTTGTTCATTCTCTAAGCATTTCTGTAGTGATTTTTATTTTTCATGCTACTAGCTTCTAATTTTATTCCATTGTTATCTGACAACATACAAGAAATTATTCTGATGAAATTGTTTAAATACTCTCTTTTTTTGGCCTGAAATGTAGTCAATTTAAATAATGTCTGCTGAGAACAATGTACGTTTCCCTTGTTGGAAGGAATATTCTGTGGCTATGGCTCACATCTCTTTGATCTATGACACAATTTAACCTTGAAATTTCTTTGCTGAGTTTTATATGACTGGCACAGTGAATTTGTGCTTTTAATTATATCTAGACCTATCTGTTTTCTCATGTCCAGTAGTGTTTGTTTTATAAAATTGGGTATAGCAATGTATTTACTACCGTTATGTCTTCCTGATGGATTATCTCCTTTAGTAAGATGTAGTGATTTTCCTTACCCCTTTTGACTAATTTTGGCATGTAGTCTGCTTTAGCAGATAGAAGAATAGCTATCCTCACTGCTTTGGTGCTTCTGCTTCCTCAGTATCTTTAACAAATACTTAGATTTCTCCTCCCCCACTTTTTTTTTTCCAATCTAGTCAGCTTTCTCCATCTTTTAACTGAAAAATCTAAGACCATTTACATTTAGATATTATTAATTAGAAGGCTTTGCTGATTTATGTACTAGTGTTGGCTGCTTTCCTGGTTGTTTGGATTATTGCTTATTCTTTTCTTCTCATTTGTACTTGAGGTTTGCTGGTTTATTGATCTAGGAATGATCAATTCTATCATTAGTGTTAATTGTCAACTTGACAGACCCTGGAATCCAGGTTATGGGACTCTGGCTGTGTTTTGATGACTTTAATTGGAAGGGGAAGATCCGTGCACTATGGATGGAGCCTTTCCTTTCCTGGAGTCCTGGACTCTGTAGAGTAGAAGCATGCGTTCATTTCTCTCTGTTCCTTGTTATTGATGCGATGTAATATGATGTGATCAGCTGCTTCATGTTCCTGTAGCCTTACGTTTCCTGCTATGCTGGACCACACCCTTGCACTGCCAGTCAGAAGAAACCCATTCTCACCTATCTTCTTTTGTCAGAGTATCTTTAGCATAGTAACAAAAAAAAAAAAAAAAAAAAAAAAAGCACAGAGACTTCCTACTAGTTTGCCTTTGTTCATCTATCTACTCCTTTCATGAAATGTATTCTTTTTATTTCATTTATTAATATTATTTTTCTTATTGTACATATCAAACCCAGTTCCCTCTCCCTCCTACCCTCCCATGTCCCCCAGAACTCTCCTACCATTCCCCACCAACTCTACAGGGAGGGTGAGGCCTTCTAGGAGGGATCATCAAAACCTGTCAAGTCATTTGGAGAAGGACTATGCCCTCTCTCCTGTCTCTAGGTTAAGGGAATATCCCTCCATGGGGGAAGTGAAATGTATTCTTTACTATGCTTGTCTGATTAAGCATATGATTCTTCCTTCTCCAAGTTTAGGATTCCTTTAAATGTTCTCTACAATCGTGGCTTAGTACTCATGACTTGCTTTAGTTTGCACTTAAGTTGAAATTTGTTTATTTCCCCATCTGTTTTACAAACCAACTTTGCTAGATACAGCTATCATGGCTGGCAGTTACTTAATTTCAGCAATGAAATATATCATGCCATGATTTTCTGGCTTTAGGATTTCTATTGTGATTCATTTGACTTTGTAAGTGGTTTTTTATTTTTCTTGAAGATTTTAATATTGCTTCTTTGTGGTTTTGTGAGTTTTCACTGTAACATATCATGGTAGCTTTTCTCTGTCCTGTTTACTTGGGGTTTTAAATGCCTCTTACACTTCCATATCCATCTATTTGCCAGGTTTATGAAAACAATCTACTGTGATATCATATATGGATTTCTTATGCTTTTAGTTTTTATTTTAACTCTTTCTTTTACTTCATTGATCCTTAACTTGGTCCCTTGATCATATTGCAAAGTTCTTAAATGTTTTATATTTTGTTTCTCTCTTGGTATCTGATTATAGTTTTTCCTCAACCATATCTTCCACTACTGGTTCCTTTATTCTCCTTGCTGTACAGTGAGACTGTCCACAGTGGTACAGTGGGTTTTTTTATTCACAGTATCAATATAATATTACATTTTAATGTCTTTATTATATTTTTAGGGTCATTATTTCCTTGTTGAACTTCTCATCTCTATGGCTGACAGTCCCCTTAACATTGATGGTTTTTCCTTCTACATTTTAAGTTGATGTTCTTCCTTCATTCATTGTTTTGTGTCTTCTTTCAAGTCATTGTCCATTTAATTTTTTTCTTTAAATTTGAAAAAAGGTTGTTTTACATGTTAATCCCAGTTCCCTCACTCTCCTATCCTCCCCACCACCCCCATCAAAACCCAGCCCATACCTTTTCTGCTCTCCAGGGAGGGTGAGGCCTTCCATGTGTAGTCTTCAAATTCTGTCATATCATTTAGGGCAGGGCCTAGACCCTCCCCCATGTGTCTAGGCTGAGAAAGTATCCCTCTATGTGGGATGGGCTCCCAAAATTCATTCATTTACTGGGAATAAATACTGATCCATTACTTGAGGCCCCATAGACTTCCCAGTCCTCCTAACTAATACCCACATTCAGGGGGTCTAGGTCAGTCCTATACTGGTTTCCCAGCTATCAGATTGGAGTGCATGTGCTCCCCCTTGTTCAGGTCAGCTGATTCTTTGGGTTTTTCTAGCCTGGTCTTGACCTCTTTGCTCATCATTCCTCCCTCTCTGTAACTGGATTCCAGGAGTTTGGCTAGTGTTTAGCTGTGGGTGTATGCTTCCATCAGCTACTAGATGAAGGCTCTAGGATGACATATAAGGTACTTGTCAATCTCTTTATCAGGGAAGGATACTAAAGGTAGCCTCTTCACTATTACTTAGATTGTTTGTTAAGTTCATCCTTGTAGATCTCTAGACATTTCCAGAGTGCCAGATTTCTCCTTACATCTGTAATGGCTCCCTCTATTATTGTATCCCTTTTCTTGGTCTCCTTTATTCTTTCCCTTTCTCAGTCTTCCTGTTCTTTCATGCCCACTCTCCTATTTCTCCTGACTCCCTCTCCCCTCCGTCCCTCTCAATTTGCTTTAGAGATCTTATCCCTTTCCCCTTCTCCAGGGGACCATGTATGTCTGTCTTAGGATCCTCCTTGTTTTTCTTGAGGACCTGCCATACTGACTTCCAAAGTTGCTGTAGGAGTTTGTACTCCCACCAGTAGGGGAGGAGTAAGTATGTCCCTTTCTCTACATCATCTCCAGCATAAACTGTCTTTGGTATTTTTGATTTTAGCCATTCTGGCAGGAGTAACATTGTCCATTTTTAAAAGTATACTTTTGAATTCCTTGTCTACTATTTCAAGTTTTCAATACCTTTAAATTCAGTAGAGTCTTTATTTATTTATTTATTTATTTATTTATTTATTTATTCTTTTCTCATATATTATATCCTGATGGCAGTTTGCCCTCCCTTCTTTCCTCCTAGTCCCCCTCCTCCATATCTGTTATCCCCATAATTCAGTCCTCCTTTGTTTCCCCTCAGAAAAGAGCAGGCCTCCCAGGGATATCAACCAAACATGGCATAACACGTTATAATAGGACTAGGCACATACCTTCATATCAAGGCTGGACAAGGCAACTCAGGAAGAGAGCACAGGTCCCAAAAGTGGGCAACAGAGCCAGAGACAGTTCCCGCTCTCACTGTTGGAGTTCCACAAGAACACTAGACTTCATAACCATAACATTTATGCAGAGGGCTAGGTCAGACTTGTGCAGGCTCCCTGGTTGTTGGTTTAGCCTCTTTGAGCCCCTATGAGCCCTGCTTAGTTGAATCTGTGGTCAATGTTCTCTTGGACTCCTCAACTCATTGGATTCCTACGATTCTTCCTTCCCTTCTTCCTCTGGATTCCCTGAGCTAATTAGTGGGATTCCCACCTAAAAATGTCTGTCTTCAGATCTCTACATCTGCTCCCATCAGTTGCTGGTTGAAGTCTTTCTGATGATGACTATGCTAGGCTCTATGAGTATAGCACAATATCATTAGGAATCATTTCATTGACTTTTTTTTTTTTTGCCAGTTTTGTTTGGTTCTATCCCAGGTCCTTGAGATATACAGCCTGTGGTCCTGGCTCTCCATGCAGTGTCAGGCATGAGCTCCCACCCTGGTGCCTGGTGTGGGTTTCAAGTTGTACCTGTCGTTACTTAGCCACTCCCACATGTTCTGTGTCACCTTCACCCCAGAACATCTTTCAGGCAGGTCAAATTGTAGTTTGAAGATTTTGTGGCTGTGTTGATGTCCCAGTTCCTGCACTGGAAGCCTTTCCTGGTTATAGAAGATGGCCGGTTCAGGCTCAGTATCACCCAATAGTAGGCATCTTCAGGGGGTTCACCCTCATAGACTCCAGGGAATTGAGGAATTAGTAATTCCTAAACCCTTGTAGTGCTACACTCCCAGTTTTGTCCTCTTGCCTCTGTGTGCATTGTCATCAGTTTGCTGGCCAATGTAGCCTCTCCATATAAATTTCAGATTTTGATTGAAATGGCTTCAGAATCTAAAGGTCAATGATGGGGAAATAGACACCTCAATAAACATTATATCTTTGCTTTCTAAGGGAAGACTATGTCATGATTTCTTTCCTTGGAAATTCTTATGATAAGGCACAGTTTTCTTCATATAGTTGCTGCTGGTTACCTCATGTATTAGGGTACTATTGTAAATGACATGCTTTTAGCTTCAAGGTCTGCTTACTTAGTATATAGGCAAGTGATTTTGAATATTAACTTTGTCATAAAGCTGTTTTATTTTTATTTATTTATAAACAATCTTATTTTGCATATCAATCACAATTCCCTCTCGCTCTCATCCTCCCATACCCTCCCCCCACTAATCTATCCCCCCATCCCATCCCCCATCCACTCCCCAGGGAGGATGAAGCCTTTAGAGAATTCTCAATAGAGGAATCTAAAAATGGTTAAAAGACACTTAAGAAATTGCTCAACATCCTTAGCCATCAGGGAAATGCAAATGAAAACAACTCTGAGATATCATCTTACACCTGCCAGAATGGCTAAAATCAAAAACACCAATGACAATTTATGCTGGACAGGATGTGGAACATAAAACTATTTTAGTCACCATCAACTCCATAAAGTCAGATTTTCTCAATAGGCAGTTTTGCAACTTCAAAACAATGATGCCCCTCTAAGATGTCCTCCATTTGCTCTCAGTCTTGTTCTTAGCATCATTATTTTTATTTACCTTTAAATATTCATTTGCTACTTTAGTTTTCTTTTTTCAGCCTATCAGATACCTGCTACCTTGTGCCCACCTTTTTAGCTCTAAGTATATCCAAAGAAGATGTAGGTGCAGGGGGTTGTGTGCCAGATCTGAAGACAGGCGCATCCTAGGTCTATCCGTGCTAATTGTGAGAGCTTAAAAAGTTACTTAATACTATTCAATTGTGAAGAAAAGAGAGAAGTGTCTCCACAGGCCAGGAGAGGTGATTGTCAGGTAGTAGGTACACAAGCAGTGCAGAAAACATGGCAGCTATTGCATTGAAACATTCATGCTTACACATCCTGTTTTTCATTCTTCCTATGTCATGGTTAGAGTCATGTACAGAGACTTTAGAAAAACCTTTAGGGGAAGTTTATAGTTGTTTGAAAAATAATAAAAATGTGGAGTATTTTCTGTTAAAAGCTTTAGGAAGAAGAGAGTCTTTGACTCTTCTTGAAAGCAGAAACCTGTATCTTCCTGGCAATTCCTGAACTATACAGGTAGATTCCAGTTTCTTCAGAGGCTGCACCCAGGACTGGGTATTTGTTCAGCGGTAGAGCACTTGGGTAGTATGGACAAGACCCTTCTTCAGTTCCAGCACAACAAAAATACAAAAAGAAAGGTAGAGTGGTCCCAGATGAGCAGTTTTTTGATATAAAGTGTGCATTGTAAATGTCAGTGGGATAAGAGACCTGGGACTTATGGGCCTTCTTCAATGTCCTAGACATTTCAAGGCACAGGATTCTTGAAACAATGTGGGAGGGCTGTGGTCAAGAATAATTAGGGCTGAATTTTCCATAAGTGTAGTAATGAATGTCAGAGTTGGGAGCCAATTTATGACATGAAAAAAAGAATTGTTGCTCATCTGAGTTTCAGAGTTGATGTACAATTTCTCTCTATAACTCCCATCAAAATCTTTTGCCCTTACACAAGCCTGGTACTCTGTTACAGGCCTACATTTTCTCTAATCAGGATGGAGCACTGTGGAATGAGTCACCTGGAATTGCAGTCTCTTTGGGACACAAATTTATGAGTTATTATGTTTCCACATTGCTTCTTGGTAGGCTGTGGAGATTTGAAGTGAGGAAAGTACTTCTTTATTTATTTATTTATTTTATATAACAAAGTCCAATCAAATGAAAACAAACATCCATACACAACATTTGGGAATTTGGGCGTTGTTCTTTCCAAACTACTTCCTGCTGGTAAGGGGCGCTGTCATGGGGGATTTGAAGAAGACTCAGAAATCCTAGCTGTAGTCTGCAAGGCTGCTTTGTCCAGCTGTTTTGAATGTAGGATCAACTTGTACTATGTTTCTGGTGGTCTGGCGTGATCAAACCACATTAGTCTGGAAGGAATTCACATCTTTTCATTTTCTGTGGAAACAAAAATAGAAATCCTTTTCCCCAGTAACTTGTCCTTCAACTTAAATTTTGGAGTCAAAGCATTTTTTTTTTTAATTTAATTTACCACTTTACAAGTCGATCCCAGTTCCCTCTCCCTCCCTCCCTCCCTCCCTCCCTCCCTCCCTCCCTCCCTCCCTCCCTCCCTCCCTCCCTCTCTCCCTCCCTCCCTCCCTTCTTCTCTCCCTTTTACCCTCTCTGCCCTCTCACATGCACTCTAACCACCCTCCCCTCCCATCCCCTACCCCAATTCCATATGTAGGGGAGTGCCATCCAGTTGGGGTCATGTAGATCTGACAGGTCATGTGAAGTAAGGACTAGGGCTTCTCTCTTGTCTCTAGGTTAAGGCAGTTATCCCTCCATGGGGGATATGTTCGCAAAGTCCTTTTGTGCATCCTGGCTCCACTGTCTGAGGTCTCTTAGACTGCTCAGTCCTTCTGGCTGAGACCCATATTCAGGGGGGTCTGAGTCAGTCCCATGCTGGCTTCCCAGCTATAAGTCTGGGGGCCTGTTAGCTCCTCCTTGTTCAGGTAAGCTGTCTGTATGTGTTTCTGCCTCATGGCCTTGTCCTCTCCATCTGCATCTGGGTTCTAGTTTGACTCAGTGTTTATGTATGGGTGTTTGATCCTGTTTTCAACAGGCATTAGTTGAGGGCTCCATGGATAAGTTAGTTGTTGATCTCACTCTCCGGGAAGGGCATTTATGGTAGCCTTTCCACGGAAGCTCAAATTGTTATTTGGGAGCAGTCTTGTAGTTCTCTAGACCTTTCTTTGTGTTCAATTTTATCTTCAAACCAATATTGGCTACCTCTTTTATGTTCTCTCTCTCTGTCTCTCTCTCTCTTTCCTATCTTCTATTCCTAACCAGGCTCAATCTTCCTGGTCGCACATGTTTTCCTTTCCTCCCCCTCATTTTTTCCTTCTTCTCTCTCCATTTGCTTTCCCCCACTTCACCTGAGCTCTGGGGGACTTGTCCCTTCCCAGTTCTATGAGAGACTTTATATGAATCTCTTAGAATACACCTTGTATCCTAGTTCCTCTGGTGATGTGAATTATAGGCTGGTGATCCTTTGATCTAGGTCTGAAATCCATATATGAGTGAGTACATACTGTGTTCCTCTTTTTGTGACTGGGTTACCTCATTCAGGATGGTTTCTTCAAGTGCCATCCATTTGCCTGCAAATTTCAAGATACCATTATTTTTTATTTCGCAGAGTAGTATTCCATTGTGTAGATGTGCCACATCTTCATTAACCATTCTTCAATTGAGGGGGAATCTAGGTTGCTTCCAGGTTCTTGCTATTACAAATAGTGCTGCTATGAACATAGTTGAACAGATGTCTTTGTTGCATGGATGTGAATCCTTTGGGTATATGCCTAAGAGGGGGATTGCCGGGTCCTGTGGTAAACTAATTCCCATTTTCCTGAGGAACCGCCATACTGATCTCCAAAATGGCTGTATGAGTTTGCACTCCCACCAGCAGTGGAGGAGTGTTCCACTTTCTCCACATCCTCTCCAACATAAGTCTTCACTGGTGTTTCTAATTTTAGCCATTCTGGCAGGTGTAAGATGGTATCTCAAAGTTGTTTTGATTTGCATTTCCCTTGATAGCTAAGGATGTGGAGCATTTTCTTAAGTGTCTTTCAGCCTTTTTGATTTCCTCTATTGAGAATTCTTTCTTCAGTTCTGTACCCCATTTTTTAATAGGGTTATTTGGTGTTTTGTTGACTAGTTTCTTGAGTTCTTTGTATATTTTGGAGATCAGCCCTTTGTTGGATATAGGATTGGTGAAAATCTTTTCTCAGTCTGCCGTTTGGTCTTGTCTACTGTGTCCTTTGCCTTACAGAAGCTTCTAAGTTTGAAGAGGTCCCATTTATTAATTGTAGATCTCAGTGTCAGTGCTACTGGAGTTATGTTCAAGAAGCGGTCTCCTATACCAATTTGTTCAAGGGTACCTCCTACTTTCTCTTCTAAGAGGTTCAGTGTGGCTGGATTGATGTTATGGTCTTTGATCCATTTTTGACTTGAATTTTGTGCATGGCGACAGACATGGGTCTATCTGCAGTCTTCTACACACCCTCATCCGATTGTGCCAGCACCATTTGTTGAAGATGCTGGAGGAAAATACTTCTGATCTTCATTTTCCCCTTGTAACTGTGGATCCTAAAGCTTAATATTAACATGAAACAAATTATTGGGCTATGCAGAAAACCTTGAAAATATTCACCTCCCCTTTGCTGCAAGGGGTCCAATAATATTCTTCTAAAATTCCAGAGCAGAATTACTGACTCACTCCTTTTATCAAGTGAATTATTCTTAAACATACATATTCCAGGTGACTCAAACCACAAGGCTCAATCATGGGATTAGGTATGCCAGGATGGCTAGCAAGTCAGATAACTTTTTATCCTCTAAGAGAAGCTGGAAGGACTGAGCAGATGGCTCAGTGGGTAAAGTGTTTTCTCAGCAAACATTTGGACCTTACTTTGCATTCTCAAACTCCATGTTAAAAAAAAGTCTGTGCAGGAACACTTGGCTGTGAGCCAATGCCTATATACTGAGTGTGAGGCAGAGATAAGAGAATCCCCAGATACTCATGGACTAGCATGAGTTGATACCTGTATCAAACAAGGTGTAAGTATATGACTAACATTCATGTTATCTTCTGTTATACATACATATACTTTGGCATGTGCATGCCTACACACACACACACACACACACACACACACACACATGCATGCACACAGAGTGGTGGAGGGTTGATTTACAAAAGAAGACAAAGGCCAGAACAGTTTGGATATTTAAGGCACGGGCTCACAGACTTTTGTGTTACAATCAACCTAGATTGGGGTGAAGGTGTTTCATAATGTGCACATCACTGTAGCTGAATTGGAAGTCTGTCATTTTACTATGTCTCACTGTTATTTGATGAGTTGATTTTGTTCTAGATAGCATCAATTGTGACCTCTGTGGGTCACCTTCAGACCCAGAGGTGTGCCATGGCTACTAAGAATTAGAAGTCTTGCTTTTATAACAGTACCCAAGGAGACATTCCAAAGCAGAAGATGTGGTGAGCACACACCCAGATAATGTCAGGCTGTTTCAATCCATTCACTGGGTTCTTCATTCTCAAATATTTCTTCCTTGAGAATTCAGTTATTAAGTCCCCACTGGTTTATAGATATGAAACATTGAACATCCATTTGCTTTTGAGCCCTCAGTGAATAGCCA
The DNA here is from genome assembly GCF_943737965.1 of Phodopus roborovskii. Classification (NCBI taxonomy): domain Eukaryota; kingdom Metazoa; phylum Chordata; class Mammalia; order Rodentia; family Cricetidae; genus Phodopus; species Phodopus roborovskii. Next base: position 10,368,672 of record NW_026126629.1, read on the forward strand.
AGAGGATGTTCCTTTAGAAAATATGTATTTGATTCTGTCCATTGCATCTAAATGAATCAGCAGCAAAGCTGTGTTTATACACATCCATATGCAAATATTGACTTATGCCTTGCATTGAAGTAAGCTTCATAGGTTTTGGAAGAAAAACATATCGCAGATAAACATTTATAAGCAATTCAAATATTAAAGAACTTGAGCATTTCTAAAGGCGTTCATATATGAGGTCTTTTTCTTTCTAGGATGTCATTATGGTTCTATAGTTATTTGCAAAATACAGTTACTGAACTCCCTAACTTTTATATATAAAAGTATGTGTTTATTTCTGACAGCAATAAAGCCAATATATTAGGCATTCATACCATCCTTTATAATAGTCCTTGGGGAGTGATACACAGCATACTATTCCCATTTAAGGTGATGCCATAGTGAAATGGGACAATAAATTTCAAAAACTGTCACAGGTTTAGCTAACTATTTCTGGTAATCACGGCTTCGGAGTGTTTTAAATGCTGATTCTGATGTTAAGAGGCAATGACTTTGCAGCAAAATAGGTCCTTTTAGCTTTCTTGCACCTAGCATTTTCCTTTCTAGTATGGATTTCATTAAAATGTTATAGAACCTGATTAGTGCACATGCTACTATGGTATCATGTCACCTTTTCCTTTTTTATATTAAGTTATATAAAAATGTCATTTTAACGTGCTCTAAGCCCTGAAAAAATGCCCCAAACTGACAAATTAAAGATGAAACTAGAGATGTATGAAATGTTCCAAAGATCCGTTACTATCCTCTATTACCTTCTACCGCCCTTCATAATATGACTTGTAAAGAGACAGGAGAGAAGTCCTAGTCCCTACTTCAAATGACTTGACAGATTTACATGACCCAACCTGGACAGCATAGCCCTACATGTGGAATGGGGGTTGGGGGGGTGGGAGGGGAGGGTGGTCAGGGTGCATATGTGGGGGAAGAGAGGGTAAGAGGGAGGGGGGGAAAGGGAACTTGTTCGACATGTAAAATTAAAAAAAACCAAATAGCTCATGTATGAATTGTTAATCACTGAGTCAAAAAATGCAGACCTGACTTCATTTGAAAGTCTAAAATCATCTCTTCTATTGAATAAGGAAAACAAGGTATTGAAAGAAATAACACTGGAGGAAGGTTTTATTATCTTTTTTTTTACAGGATAAACAAGCAGTGGGTAGGGAACCATGAAGGCTACAAATTAACAAACAGGTTTCAGGTTAATGCACAATACTTATAGTGAACTTATTTTTTAAATGCATTGGCTAAATTCTGTTTAAGATAGACAGTTCTATGAGACAGGGAACTCAAACAAATTATGGTCTTCAAGTTCAGCAGGGCAGTCCTGGTGCAAGGGAGGCATTCAGAAGAGCTGTGGAGTTGGGAAGAGCAGAGCATGCTTGGTAACAATTACGCCATCCAATCTGGACCCCAGAGAAAGGGTTGTAAAAGGAAATGGTGTGGAATAAACTAGGAATTGGGAGTCTAGAGTCTCTGATTTTTCTATGAAAGATTTTGCTCATTTTCTATATTAAGCATTTATTAAGTTATTTGACTGTACCTGATACCATGCCAGAGGATGGATACACAGCAATGAAGGTGGATGGGCCAAAGCAAAGAATAATAATCCAGTGGTTAAAAGAGTCACTGCAATTGTATAGGATGGCATATTTTGATGTCCTCTGCTTTATTCTTTTGATCCATATGTTGCTAGCTCCTCCTTGTTCTCTGTTTTATTGTTTGAGAAATCTGTGAAGAGTCTCATTTGTCTGGGATGAAATGCGTGAGTATGAGATGTTTATTATGCCGCCCTTCTTACCACAGACTCCCTTTACTAAAAGTCATGTTGGAGAGACTCTCTGCACAGTTCTTCTTTGAGTTAAAGAGGCTAACTGCTCCTTTCTCTTGCCCTCTCAGAGTGGTGGTGGAAATGTTACCACAAACCTCACCCTCTTACACTTCCATTACTTAGCTCCTTGTCTTGTGTATTGCCAAATGGGCCCTTGATTGGTACGGCTTTGATGCTGTATTAGTTTTCTGTGGCTGTGTCTTAGTTAGCTTTGTCAACTTGACATAGCCCAGAGTCACCTGAGAAAAGAGTTTCAGTTGAGGCATTGCTCAGTGGACATCTCTCTGGGAGAGTGTCTTGGTTATTAACTGATGTAGGAGGTCCTGGTCCACCGTGGGCACCCAGGTAGGGAGGTATAAGAAAGCTGCTTAAGTACAAGCATATGAGCAAGACAACAGATGGCATTCCTCCTTGGTTTCTTCTTGGGTTTCTTCCCTGATTCCTCTCAGTGTTGGTCTGTGATTTGGAAGTGCAAGCAAAATAAGAGTGTTTTATCACAGCAACAGTAAGGACCAGAAAAGGATGCTACAAAAAATTGCTTTTAAAGTTGATGGTTTAAAACATCATTCATTTATTCTATTTCTGAATGGTACAAGTGTGACAGGAACATGTGAATACCAGTGTGAGTGTTGCAGGGCTGTATTCCTTTGGGAAATATTAGGGGAGGCTCTGTTTCCTGTCTTTTCCAGTTTTTTTTTTGTTTGTTTGTTTGTTATGGTCTTTGGCTTGTTCCCAAATTCTCCCTCCATTTCTTCAAATCATTTTCTAGGTGTGTCATTCCCTTCTCTTTCTATGTGACCTTTTTTTTTTTTTTAAACTGAGCTAAGCTTTATGATCACTCCAGAATCCATATCTATCTATCTATCTATCTATCTATCTATCTATCTATCTACCTATCTATCTATCTATCTATCTCTATCTACCTATCTATCTATATCTATATCTATATCTATATCTATATCTATATCTATATCTATATCTATATCTATATCTATATCTATAGCTATATCTATATCTATATCTATCCCTCTCTCTCTCTCTCTCTCTCTCTCTATATATATATATATATATATATATATATATATATTCTTTTACTTTATACAGAGAAATTTATAGGTCCTAAGATCAGGTCCTACTATTTTTGAAAAATATAACATTTTATGAATACTTAGAGAGTTTTATAATGCCTACAGTATATTTTGATCTTATCCTCCACTCACCCCAACTCCTCCCAGATCTACCCCACTCCCACCCTCCTTGAAACTTCATATACTCCTTTTTATATCTCATAGAGTTCAATTTGTGTTGCCCATATACTCATGGATGTGGGCCATCCATGGGTGCCCCATTGACCTATCAGGGGCCACACCCTTACAGAAATTTGTTTTTCCCCTAGCATTCATCAACTGCCATTTACTCCTCAGCTAGGGGGTGAGGGGAGGGCTTGTGACAGCATTATATCAAGCTGAAATATTGACTGGAATGATCTTGTACAGGTCTCATGTAGGCAATCACAGCTGCTATGTGTTCATGGATGCATGGGTCCTGCCATGTTTTGAAGATACTGCTCTGTTCTGACTTGTCTCAACTTTTGGCCCTTGTAATCTCTCTTCCCTCTCTTCTGTGATGGTCTCTGAGAGTTAAAGAGAGTGTGATACAGACACTTTGTGGCTGAGCACTCACTGATGCCTATTCTCTGTATTTGGTGAATTTTAAGTTTCTTCGTTAGCTTCTAGAATTTCAAAAAGATGAATTTAATGTGGAGATGGCTACTTCTAGCAGGGAAAGCCTTGGGGCTGGGAATCACTGATTAATAAAATTCAAATCTCAGTAGTGCTGACTATTCAGTAGACATCTGAGGGCATTGGACTCTTAGTATGGTGTATTCCAGGTCACCAATCACCAATGAATTCAAGCTTCAAGCATCATGTTTAGATCATGTCTATGTAAAGTAGATGGAGTAAGAGACTGCTATATGGTCTAGAACCATATAGAAGGTATGCAGTTTAGTTGCCCTGAGTATGCCTTTCTTGAAATGATTATTTCTTATTTACTATTTAGGAAATATTGCATCAACTTGTTACCATAGTGTCTTGTCAGATACATTACTGATTCAACAAAGAAATGTTGCATCTGAAAATTAATCCTGGGGGGGGGGTCAAAGACAAGGAAGAAAATACCCCTCATCTAGGAAATTATTTACAATAAAGCCTTAATGGTATTCACTAGAAAAATACTACCCAGAAGCATATGATTTTTAAGATGTGCCAAAAAATACTGCAGGAAACAAATGTAGCACAAGTACTTTGTGTAATTTTAGGAATATAATTTCAATGGCTGACATTTCTTATGTACTGTAATAATGGATAAATGCAGGAGAATCTCTGCTGTAGGCTATTTTGGCAAAGTGTGAACAATGTTCTTGTTACTGTTACCTTTTTACTTATAAAAATACACAGAAATAAAATACACGGACCAGTAAAGTTTTGTTTATTATGAAGAAAATTTAACTATCAAGATATCTCAGGTCTAAATCTTCCCCAAACACATCATACTCTTGATGCTTATTGTAAGGGGATTTCCCCACCCCATATTTCATCACCAGTTGTTAATTTCAGAAATTTCTTAATTTGATAAAATGAATATTTATCATGCAGCAGCTAGCATTCAATTTCTGCCCTCTCATCAAAGAGTTTGTCTATGAATTTGCTATATGTGTGTGATATGAAATTATACTTAGTTTGTGAAATTGGAACTCTGTGAATTGTTCATGGAAAGTTAGCAAGAAGAAAGCCCCCAAAAGTGCTTGTTGCCAGAGTTCAGAAGCACAATTGAACTGAGACATCATGTTCATCATAGCGCCAGAGAAGAGAAAGGTACATGAATTATAGAAGGTTCAGCATTTTTTCTTAAATGTTTTATTTTCTACAATTTCATTAATACATACAATCTATTATTGTGGTTATATTCACCCACATCACTCTCTATTATTACCTTTCCTTCTCCTCTGAACCCATTTCTTCCCAACAGCCCTATTAAAGAAAATGACACCCCTCCTTCTGCACCCATTAGCAGTCAATACATCCCTAGCAAGGGATGGAGCCAAGTGAGCACCTCCTTCATTCATGGCATAATGCTGAAGGGTTCGATCTTGTGTTGGTATGTTCATGATTGAAGTGGCCAATGATATATTTGATGAGACTGCTTGTGTTCAAGGTGGTATGACTGTAGGCCACATTATATCTGAACAGTAGCATTTCATACTACTTCTCCCCATTCTGTGACTATTACATTCTTTCTATACAGTGTTCTGCAATGTTCCCTGTGCCTTGGGTGGGTGGTGGAGGAGATGTAGATGTCCTGCTCAGGGTTCAATGCTCATCAGTCACTTAATCTCAGTACTTTGAACAGACAGGAATGTTTGCATTTATTGTTGACCTCCACTAAAAGGAGCCTGTCTGTTCAATGCTGTCTATGGGAATAAACAAAAATAAGAAGCTTTAAAATATGCCCACACAAGGAAAGAACAAAAGTATGTCCCCACTTGGGTCCATCACCTTAGGCTTTAACACAGTACATGATCCTACAACTTGACTCTAAAATAGAACCATGGTAACCATAGTATACTCATGAACTTTAAAAAGAGAATGAGAATGAATTCAACTCTAATAGAAAACAAGGAGTTAGCAAAGTCAATTCATTCTTCGGACAGATGCAGAGAAGGGTTGAAAGCATTTGTTGTCTATCAGTTCTGGGAATCTGCAGTAGTTTATTTAAGTTAAGGTGAAACTCTATTCCCATGAGAGGCTTCACTGTCTCACCCACCTCTGCAGGCACATCTGAGGCTTATTTGAGAGTATGTCCACTGTCTTTTCACAGCAGGTCTGCTTGGCTTATGTGTGGGTAAATTCAGATTCTCCTCACCTGGAGTATAGCATAGCTGCACCTGTGCTTGCTTTGTTTTCTTTTCTAAGTGCCACCTCTTTACTTTGCTTGGTGCTTTCTCCCAGTTCCATCACCGTCTTTGCAAAGTCTTGAAGTCCTTCCTCTTTCTTTCAAGCAAGCTGTTCTTTCTTATGCTTACTCTCCTTAACCAACCCACTTCCCAGAAGTGGTTTCCAGTTGGTGTCTACTGACTCCAGCCAACTTTTACTTGGCCCAGTTTTATTACGGATGTGGTAGACAGATGAGACTTCAATAACCTCATTGTGGGACATCTGGTATTTTACATTTTATTAGAATTTCCAAAGATTAATGAAAAATTCATTTAGACTTCTGAAAAGACATGGATATACATAAGAGTTGGGTTATGGGCATGATGCCATGGGCCTGTAGTCCCAGATACTCAGGGGGCTGAGGCAGGAGGATAGCTTGAGTCTGAGAGTTTGAAACAGGTGAGGTAACATTGTCTGACAACATCTCAAGAAATAAAAACAAAAAGAATATAATGTCAATACCTAGAGTCAATGACATTTCTTGCCCCAAGTTAACTAGTAACAAGAAAATGAAATATCTAAATAAAAAGAGAAAAGTCTCCAAATAAAACTTATCACAGTCTAAGCTTTGTCATTTCTATAAGCTTATGAAAATTAGTGTTTCCTGATCTTTGTATATCTGAAAATCTTGCTTCCTGACACTTGGGGATTTCACACTATGAGAGGAAAGACTTATAATGGTGAAAAGGATGTAGAGAAAAGAAAGACTAAAGACTTATAGGATTGGTAGGGTTGGTCCATTTTTGAAGATTTCAGAACCTGTATCTTTCTGTTAGCATATATTAATTACACACAGCAACATATCTCATTATGACATTTTCATATACACATGCATATATTCTCTTTTGATTATATTCTCCCTGCTACTCTCTTTTGTCACCCTTCCAATCTCACTGATCCCTCCATCTTCCCAGCTAGCCCCTCTTCTCTTTTCTTGTCTTTAGATCCCCCAATGAGTTCCTTTAGGTTTTCTGACAGGAGAATAGGCACCTTACAGTGGCTACACCAATGAAGAAAATCTTTTTTTTTTTTCTAGCAAATAATAAACTTCATGGAGAGGCAGTGCCTTGTGAGACCCTACCTTCACCATGATGGAATATTGATTAGTTCAACCTTGTGCAAGTACATAAACACAAGAGGGGGTGATACAGAAATCTCAGGAAGGGCTGTGCATTCAACAATTACTTATTTTAGGAAATTTGACCAATTTAAAGTTCTGTGACTACCACCAAAAACACAAAACAAAACAAAAACTTTATTTGACCAAAGCTGACAGCATTGCTAATTCATGGACATAAACACAAAACATTTAAAGGGTAATTTAACGCAGGCCTCCATATGCAGGCCTTCCATCTTCGAATGCAAAACAGTTATAAGTAATCTCCTATTGAGAAGTAATTGGAAGCAATACCTGCTTATCACAGAAGATGAGATAAAAACTCTTAAAATTTACATCTCAACAACATTTAGATACTCATAATAACTTCACTCTCAGTCTTGTTGTAGAATGTTCCTGTCTGATTTCATTTGTTTCTCGTTTTCTTCTGTGTATGACTTTCCCTTTCTATCCACATTGAGTTGGCTAAATTTTTGTTTCCATATTAAACATTGTTTTCATCTGTGACATGAGGATGTTTTCAGAGAATTAACTGGGACAGGTGGACTCAGTAAAGTCGACACCCTCTTTAGTGTGGGTGGTTAGAATCAACTCACAGATGCCTGGATAAAACAACGGGCAGAGGAAGGAGGAGAAATGGGCACCCATTCCTCTTTTTCTGTTTCATTGTTGGAACTGGACCATCTTAGCTGCTGCAAATATGATTCTCACCATCAGTTATTGTGGCTCAGGCCTTTAACCTTTGAGTGAGCATGGCACCAGTTTGCAGACACCAGATTATAGGCTGCTCTGCTCCCAAAATTGTTTTCTCATTGTGTGCACAACACTTGGCAAGTGCAAACACATCCTCTTGGTTGACTTGGAGAACACTGACTGCTGACTAATATACACTTCTTTCCTCCTACAATTTCAATCTTAGCTTGTTTGCGATTTTTCTCCAAAGACACAGCTTCCACTATCATGGAAGCAGAAAAAGCACATGTGCATTCCAGACAACAAAAATTTGAGGCCTTGAAGTTCTTATTGATGCCAGTCATCTGTCTATAGTTGAGAAATTGATTAAAGAGAAAAAATGTTTCTATCCAACAAGACACGGAGCCAGCAAAAGGTGCTGCTTTTCTCCCTAAGTATCTCGGCTGACCCCATTAGTGAGACTGACTTTTCACAGGTGTTAATGATGAGCTATGGCGATGTTGAAATAGCCTCGTCTTGGAAATGAATGGATCACAAATGGCTTGGAAATGAAGGCACTAAGATTAACTAAATTAGTGTCTCATATTTTAACCTTTCATCATTAACTCACCTCAGCTTGCCACATTATCTCAGATGTCAGCTGCAATCATCTGGGGAAGCAGGCAGGATTTCGACCCACAAGCTTCGTACTACTTGCTTCTGCGCTGTCCTTGCTAAAGTTTTTGAGTCACACAGAGGATTTTCAGGACAAAAAACACATTATTTCTTGCTAAGATGGGTAATGTCTAACCTGACAAACTTTATTGGTCCCTTTGTCATCTCTGGCTTATGGAACAACTTGATTGCATACATTTCTCATGGATTTTATTAGATGCTTAGCCTTTGAGTAGAGAAAAGGGTTGGTGCTTTCCAGTTATAAGAAAGGGTCTACATCCAGATGACTTCCCCTTGCAGACAGATCTGTGGAATATTAAGAAAGAATGCCTTCTTTTACCTATAGTGTATTCCATATGGGAAACAGTTAATGCTTATGATTTGCATGCTGCAGCTTCCAAAAGCAGCACCCTAGCTTGAATAGTTTCTGTTTACTGTATTTCTTTAGTTCATTTTTTAACAGTTATTCATTGGACATCCCCAGTGTTTCAAAGCAGATGTTACACAAAGGCAGAAGCAAATGCATAATTATAAACTGCTTGTGTTTTTGAAAGAAAAGGAAAGCTTGTGACGACTACGTGATTCAACAGGGTGGCTGGACTAAGAAGGAGGACTGGATTCAGTGAGGAACAGATTTCAGCTTGGGTGTGAGTGATGAATTTATATTATGTGAACAAAATATAGGAGGAGAGTAGGTTTCTGAGTAAAAAGGATGGTATTTGCAATGGATTTGGTACTACATCCTCCTCAGAAGGGGCTGTAGCATGAGCGATACAGAGATTAAAATACATTGTTGCAAATGAATCTGGCATTTATTTGTGAAAATGTAGCCATCTATAATCTATTTGGGCCATGCCCACACTTTAATATATTGGGAAAACCGCATGGAACTTCAGGGCCCAGTTTTGTGAGCCTACCTTAGGAGGCCACGTCAGTGACTGTGTACCGGAATACACATCCTCTCCGCTTTGCTGAGCGTATTTTTCCTCCCATCTTCTGTAGTCTTTATTCCCTTCTTCCCTGTTTGGCTGTTGGAGACTCACTAAGAGGAAGGGCAGCATAGTGTTTGCCATATTTAACTAGAAGCCGTTAAATGTATTTTGAATTTGTTCATTTTTCTTCATTCCCATCTTCACCAACAATGGTGTAGGTAAAAGGCATTTTTCATTTCTGAATTAATCTGTCTTGCACAGATTGATTTCTTTTTTCCATTTTTTGTCTTCTGGAAGATATGGAAATTTATTTGTAAAAGTACATTTGGCTATGCTACATCACTACTTAAAACTCTCCAGCATCAAGCACTGAGCCAAACTCCTGGAATCCAGTTACAGAGAGGGAGGAGTGATGAGCAAAGGGATCAAGACCAAGCTGGAGAAACTCACAGAAATAGCTGACCTGAACAAGGGGGAGCACATGAACAGCTGGGGAACCAGTATAGGAACAAACCAGGTCCCTAGCACATGGGTGTTAGTTAGGAGGCCTGGGCACTATATGGTAGTAGATCAGTATTTATCCCTAGTGTATGAATGGATTTTGGGAGCCCATTCCACATAGAGGGATACTCTCTCAGACTAGACACACAGGGGAGGACCTAGGCCTTGTCCCAAATGATATGACAGACTTTGATGATCCCCTATGGAATGGCTCACCCTCTATGGGAGGCATAAAGGGGATGGGATAGGCATGGCCGATGGGGAGCATGGGAGGATAGGAGAGAGAGGAAACTGGGACTGATATGTAAAATACGATTGTTTCTAATTTAAATTAAAACCTTAATAAAAAAAGATAAAAAGAAAACCTCCAACATCACCCAATACCATTTAACTCTTTGATTACTTTACTTTAATACCAAGTAACATTTTATATTCTGGAAGGAGTCACATCCTTATGGCTTTTCACTATTTAGATGCTAAAGAAATTATGGTCCTCATTTTCTGGCTCTGAAAGAGCTTTGATCAAATGATTTCCCAGATGAAATTTGAGTGGTTTTCTTTTTTAAAAAATATATTTATTTTCATTACTTTATATGTAGGTGTTTCTATTTGCCTATGCGAGTAAAGGTCAACTGTGTGAGGATGCTTGCATAGGCCAGAAAAAGAAGGTGTTGGATCTCTTGTAGGTGACTGTGAGCTTCCCCATAGGGGAAATAGGAACTGAACTCAAGTCTTCAGGAAGAGTAGCAAGTGCTCTAAACCATTGAGTCATCTTGCTAGCCCAAGATTTGTGGGGGATTAAGCAATAGAAGAAGCAATTCTCATGAATGCACAGAAAGTTAATATCTTGTAACAGAGTAACACTTCCCTAAGAAGTGTCTGGAGTCATCAGTCAGGAAAATATAAAGTGTTGAATCTTCAGCAGACTAAATATTCAGCAATCTAAGGATTGACAGAAAAAAAAATCCACCATCAGCTGCTCAAGAAAAGCAAGGCTTTGTGATAACTGGTCTTCCACCTGATACAAAGGCCACCTACTTACTAATTAGTTCCATCAAGAAATAACTCCTTGTGGCTTGGAATGCTTAATTGATAGCCATGGATCAATTTACTTATCATTTCTGTCTCTATGTACTATGTGTAATTGGAAGTTAATGGTTTGTATCTGATAACTATGGGAAATGATTTAGAATCCCCTGTGTTACCAATTTAACATTGTCACTAATAAATATGGCTGCAGAAATAAAAACCCAATGTAGTAGTCTGTGCCAAATTAAAGATTTTAGGGTTTTGATTTGCATGCCTCTTTCTCCCATGGCATGTCTAAGTAGCAGGTATTCCGTAGTGGCTCATAATCTGGCACACATTTAAAACACTTTAAAGTATATTTTAAAAGTGATTATCTGCTGATTCCCTCCAGATCCATGAGGTCATAATCCCTGGAGGTGAATACCAAACTTTAGGATATTTAAAACTTCCACATGGTTCAAATATACAGCTAATATTAAAAACGAGGTGTGCTTGGAAGTTTTCTCATGAATAAGTAACAAACTTTGATATGCTCAGATCAATTCATCTATGAGTACATCTTAACTGAATAAGCTCTGCAGTGATGTATAATAGGATTGAAAATGAATGTGATGTTGCATTAGAGAGTGATTGACAACTTGTTACTAAGTCTGAACATGGTCTTAATTAAAACTTGGTGAAGCCATGTATTTGGGTGTTCTTATCATTAATAGCCACAGGTCAATTCATTAAAAAATTTCCTCTCCTCATATGGCTTATTCCTTTTGATGATTTATATATGGCCATTATGAGACTATTGTTCTGTATTACCCTATGACTTACTAGTGACCATCACACACACACACACACACACACACACACACACACACACACACGTATGTACTATTATGCTGCATGCATCCACTGTGTGATTTCAGTGTGAAATTGCTCCAATAGGCTTTAAATGTTTGAATATCTGGTCCATGAATGGTGGCTTTGTATGGGTAGAACATGAGCTTTAGGAGATGGAACCTCACAGTCATAGCATGACAAGATGGCAAGTCTTGAGACTTTATAATCTGGCACCACTTCCTGTGACAGGCTCTCCTTCCTGAGCATGGAGGCAATGTGACCAGGCAGCTTCCTGTTCCTGCTATTATGCCTTCCCCGTCATGACTTACTACACATCTCACCCAGGAACTGTAAGCCAAAATGAAGCACTCTCCTCTAGGTACCTCTAGGTAGCCTTTTTCAGTTGGTTTTTTTTTTTTTTTTTTTAATGTGGCTTGCCTGCATGTATATCTGTGTACCATGTGCATGCAATGCCTAAGGAGGCCAGAAGAGGGTGTCAGATCCCAGGCAATGGGAGTTATAGGCAGTTGTTAGCACTTTTGGGTGCTAGGAAGCAAACGCTGGTCCTCAGGAACAGTAGACAATGCTCTTCAGACTCAATCCGCTAGCCCTGAGGGCAGTTTATCATAATAACAGGGTAAGAAACTAAGCCCCCTCCCAAACTGGTGCTAGGAGCAGGGCTGCTGCTATGGTAAACCTGGCAATGTGATTCATAGGCCTATATAATTGTTTTGTAAAAGAAATTTCAGAGTTTGGAACTTGAGGCTAGAAAAGCCTCTAATATTGTAAGCAGAAACTAATAGGTCATTCTGGTGAATTTGAAAGATAAGAAGGCTGAGGAACTGGGCTGTAGAGAGGCCCAGGAGGTTTCATAGGGAAATGCAGAGTCTATTAGGAACTGTCAGAAAGGACACAAGCAGCTGAGGGTAGATGTTTCTTCTACCAAGCATTAAGAATTGCTGAATATTTAATCTTCTGAAGATTCAATATTTGAAAAAAAAAAGTCGCTTGCTTAGCGTGTTTGTATTCAACCAATATACAGTTTACACAAATAAGAATTGTTAGTGTCAAATATAATGAACAACTTTATGGAGGCTATCTTAAAACTACTGGTACAACAAAACAGATTATATTAAAAATGCTCAGAATCCAGCTTCTTCACACCTCATACTACCATCCTGATGTAGGCCACCATCATCCTTCACTTCCATTATCAGTTTCCCAACTTGCTATCTTATCCACCGTTTGTCATACTTCAGTACACCCTAAACACAATGTTCAGGGATTAACTGAATCCCACCCCTTCCCTCAGGACCCCACATCTTCTTGTGGCATCACCCCTGAGAATAACATCTCTATCAGAAGAGGTGGTGGGTCCTTCTGTACCCCATTACCTTTTCCTCCATGCTATTTGTTTCCTCCAGGCAAGCCCTGGACATCTTACCTCCTGTTATTAGAGCACAAAGCTACTTCCATGAGGAACCATCTGTGTAGCAGTCATCTGTGGCTGCCGGGTTATGACCATTTAGGTGAAAAGTTCCGGTCAATGACATTTGCTCTAATTATAACTGAGAGGCCAAATACACATATGCATCAATCCAATCCCATGGAATTGACAACCTCAATTTCTTGCTTAGCAATCTTGGCCTAGTTCAGACCTTACTTTTATACAAGCCTCTTTTATCTTCACATTGGATCTTCTTCCAAATGAAATAACAAATTAAGCCCTCATACAGCTCTCTCAACTATATTTCTCGGTCAATTCCTTTACTATTAATAATACTTGAATTTTCTTATGTTTATTGGTGGTGACTTTCATAAGGCCATTTAAATACAAGTATAAAGTACTTTAAGAGTATTCTTTACTGTATATTACTGTATACCTTATTTTCTTTCTTCCTCCCTCCCACCAATACCATTTGTTTCCCTGGATTAGTCACTTTTGCTTCTATTTTCATGCACTCATATGAGTATATGTATCAATATAAAATCCAGGAACAATACATGAGAGAAAATATATATATTTCTTTCTTTTTTCTTTTCAAGACATGGTTCTTTGTATTGTTTTGGAGCCTGGAGCCTGTCCTGGAACTCACTCTGTAACCAGGCTGGCTTCAAGTTCAGAGATCTACCTGCCTCTGCCTCCCGAATTCTGGGATTAAAGGCATGTGCCACCAATGCCTGACTTATATGGTATCTTTCTTTCATACTGGCTTAATTTACTCACCATGGTCATCTCCAGTTGCATTTTCCTGTAAAGGACATAGCTTCCTTATTTATGGGCTGAAAAAAATTCCATTGTGTATGTTTCCCACTATTTCTTTATTTGTTGGGTTGACAGCGAGGTTGTTTTCATAACTTAGCTGTTATGGATAGTGCTAAAATAAACAGTGATGTGCAAGTATGTCTGAGATATGTTAACTCACAGTCTTTTAGGTAAAAACCCAGAGTACCTGGGACATTTGATGGATCAAATTTGAGATTTCATTTTATGCATTACTAGGAAATCAGTACTTTTCAGAGTGGCCATATTGCTTTGATAGCTCATATATTTGTTTTATATTTTTTTGTTGTGTATTTGAAGTCATTTTATTGGTTGCTTTTTAAAAATTTAATTTATTTTATATTTTATAGGTATGTATGTGTAGCTGAGTATGTGTATATACACCATATGCATGCCGGTGCCTGCAGAGACCAGAAGAGGGCATCAGATCTTCTGGAATTGGAGCTTCCAGCTAAATGAAGATCAGGAGAAAACATAGGAGATTTAATGGTAGAAGGGAAAGAAAGGAATACCTACCAAAGACCGAGGAGCTGAAATTGAACCTCAGGTATATGATGTGATTTCCTGACAGCTTAAAATATGTCCTTGAGATTAGTGATCTTTATAATATGAAGGAAAAAGTCAATAGAGTTGTGTTTTATGATGTATTTTCTTAGCTTTGGTTCTAAGCTTATTGTGAGAGCTCTCATCAACTATTATCATTACCTCTAACTTCCACTTTTTTCAGTTCCTATATATTCTACATTTTATCTTTATTATTGTTATCTTGAAAACTGTCCATGTTTGCAGTCAATGAAGTTATTGCATTTGGGTACATAAACCCACTGATCAGTTTCCTTGAGTTTTAATAGAAATTGAGAAGTAGGAACTAGTAAAGCAAAATGGATTTATTTGCAGCTTGGCATATTGGGAAGAGAAAGACTCCTGGCTTTTCTGTGCCTTTCTAATAAGACTGTTACAGTTTTATAGAAAGCATGCAATAAAAGGCAGGGATTATACATATGCAAATTGAACTGTGATATAAGCTGTTCAAACTCCATGTAATTCCTTCCTGTTAGGCCAGTTCCTTCTTGGGTACCAGGACTTGTGCCTTTCCTCCACCCTGCATTTAATTACCTGAGGTCCATCATTTTATGGCCTCTGTTTTAATATAGTCTGTTAGCCCAAAGAAGGTAAGTAAGCTGACCCTTAGAACATCATCTCACAGATTAGGCTCCAATGTCTGACCCCAGTTGCTAAACTACATGTTCTTTTTGTATGTTGGGTCTTTATTTCTCCCTAGTATTCCTTCAGTAATTTAATGTCCCCTTCCTTCACACCATCATAGCTTCTGCATTTCTTCTTGAACATGCATGTAAATCAAGCAATGCATCTTTATTTTTGGCAAAGAACAAAGACAAACTTCTTTACCTTTATCCATTTCTTTATTTTATTGTTGGCAGAAAAGTTCCAGATAGAATTGTGGATTATTGTGAAACTCTGACCTGACCTCACAGCAGGATCTTTCTACTTCAGCCTTTCATGCTTGGTGTATGCACAAGGATCATTAGTAACTTCTATTTCACATAGTCAGATGTCCCTATTCTCTTCTTACCTGACAAATTCTCAAAGACAGATCTCTTAGAGTAATCTCAGTCATGAGCATGCCACTCTTCTGTTTTTCTTGTTTTACTGGCTACACTTTTCTAGTTTCTCTTGTTGGACTATTTTCTCATGCATTTAAATTCTAAATGTCATCCTGTGGAGACACCTTTAAGACCTGTCTCATTATTGTTGTTAAGTCCCTAGTTGGTTTTACCTGTTTCATAGCTTAATATATAAAAGACTGGTGACACCAAAAGTTTTATTACCTATCCTAATTATCCTTGCACTCTGGACCTGTAGATTCAGTTCATTGCTGGCTATCTCCATTGGGATGATTGACAGGCAGCTCATATTGACTGCTTCAAATGCAATTCCTGGTATCACCCCCAAGACCTATTTCTTGTGGAAAACATACGTATTGAAAGGGATCTTAGATCTTACATGATGGAGCATGAAAAAAGCAGCATGTTATTCAGGGAACAGTACCATGGTGTTTAGAACAGAGAGAGAGAGAGAGAGAGAGAGAGAGAGAGAGAGAGAGAGAGAGAGAGAGAGAGAGAACATTCTTTGTACATTAATTAGTGCTGTGGGTGATTTATATGTTTGGAGTTATAGCAATTCTATCAAACATTGTGATTTTTTACTATGTTAAGAAAGGATAGTTTGTTCTCTGTCTTGGTTTATTTTCTTGTGCTGTGACAAAACACTGTCAATCATGGCAACTTAGAAAAGAAAATGTTTAACTTGGTGCTCATGGTTACAGAAGGTTAGAGTTCATGACCATAACAGTGGGGAGCATGGCAGCAGACAGAGAGGCAAAATGTTAGATCACTATTTGAGAACTTACATCCATATCTGCAAGTAGATTGTAGAGGAAATCAACTGGAATGTCACGGACTTTTGAAACCTTAAAGCCCAGCCCCAGTGACATATCTCCTCCAATTGGGCCACACCTCCTAATTCTTCTGAAACATTTCCACCAACTGGTGACCAAGTATTCAAATGTAGAAGCCTATAGGGACCATTTCACTCAAACTGCCACTCTCTCCTTGCTTTATTAACTGTGCTGTACATTTTTATTTATAAGATGACAGATGCCATCTTTGAGCCATTTCTTCTTATACTATATGCTCTTACTCATGTGTCACAAGCAGTAAAGCCCCTTCTTTACTTTCCCAATTGAAAATGAAAAACATGATAGGGAAGATAGAGTTAAACTTTTAAAGAAATTCAATTGTTATTGATACGTTCAGTATGTATAGGTTAAGTGTTAGGAGTATGTTTTTTCCCTGCCAGTTTGGTCACACCACCATGTTAGCCCCAAATAACACATAGAGACTCTGTATTTGATGTAATGCTGTTGGTCAGTTACTAGTTTCTTATTGGCTAGCTCTGTCTTAATTATTAACCCATTTCTATTAATCTAAGTGTTTCCATGTGGTCTTATATTACTGGAGAGAGGGGCTGGCGTTCTTCTCTTTCCATCTTGGATCTCCTCCCTACTTCTCCATCTCTCCTCCTAGTCTCCTAGTCCTGCCTATCTTGCTTTCCTATTGGCCAATAGGACTTTATTCATTAACCAATAAGAGAAACATATTTACAGAATGACATCTGCCATCATCTCCTCTTTTCTGTCTAAAATAAAAAGAAGGGTTTAACCTTAGCATAGCAAAATATATCATACAACAGTTATCAAATAAGAATCACAGTTAACAATATTTAGTCCATTAACCTTTAGTAAGATTTAAAGAAAATATCCTATCTTTGTGAGTCTAAAGTCCTATATGTAACTTATCTTTAATCCTAACTAAATAAAACTATAACCATAACTATTTGCCTTCCAGTCTATCAAAGACCACAGAAGGATAATATATAAACTCTAGAAATGACAGAGACAACTCACTGCCTGGTAAGTCATCTGAAGTTCAGCCTATAGGCCATAGCATGACTCCTCAGCAAAACAGGAAACTAAGCTGTCTACCTTTATTGGCAGTTTGTCAGTCATTTTTTATCTGTGTCCTGTAGACTGTCTGGCAGACTCTTCCATGAAGCAGGAATCCTGTAGCAATGTCCATCTTGTATCAGCTGTCACTTTCCTGGTGGGTTCTGTATGTCCAGTTTATATAGCATAAGCTCAAACAGTCCAGACAAGAGCAGTATCTTGCCCAAATGGCTAGTATTGCCATATTGGAGTAAACTCCATAACACGTTTCTTCAATGTCCATCTTTCTTTCTGGTGCAGGTGGTGTTGCCAGGAGCAGTTTTGCCTCACTGTCAAGACAAAGCCTACACCATTTTAAATGCCATATTCTGTAGGTCTTTGAAAGGTTTGAAGAATGCCTATTCATCTTAAATACATCTTAAAAACCAGGTTTATTTGAAATCACAGAGATCTGCTTGGCTCTGTCTCCCCAAGGCTGGAATTAAAGGCATGTGCCACCACACCCAGCTACTCTCTGTCTTTTTAAAACCATTTTAGTCTTTTTCTCTCCCAAGCCTACGTATATTTTAAAACACACTGTAAACCTTTAGTGGTTTTTCTTAACGTGAGTCCATCTTTACTGTAAATCTTTATCTTTTTCTGACCACGAATCTTTTATCTGGTAAACAACAACATTGCTAAAACGAAAGCCACAGTTGTTTCAGCTGCGGTCTATCCAAGATGGCAGCGGCTACTTTTACTCCCAGTACTGAGAGCTGTACTCACTGCCTTGGTCTACGCTGCCATCCAGCAGCATGCTGCCAGCTTGGAGATGTTGTCACTGCCATTGCTAGCTCTAGTACACACCACTGAGTTGTTAGCAGAGCTCTTTAAAAGCCTGACGGTTTTTTGCCGCTTATGGTGAGTCAGGAAACCTTCCTTAAAGAGCTACACAAATCTCTGCTTGTCTCTAACAAAACAGAGTTCAACTGAGAAACATGCTACTATCAAGAAGCCTTGCTTGTCTCTGTCTTTTTTTGTTGTTGTTGTTGTTTGTTTGTTTCTAAAACCCCTTTGTAAGCTTTCATTAAGTTTTAAATTAAGTTTTAAGTGGAACTTCTTAATAGCCACGTTTTGTGGACGCCATTATGTTATGAGTAGTTTTTTCCCTGCCAGTCTGGTCACATTGCTGTGCCAGCCCCAAATAACACACAGAGACTCTGTATTAGATATAAAGCTGTTGGCCAGTTACTAGTTTCTTATCGGCTAGCTCAGTCTTAATTATTAACCCATTTCTATTAATCTAATTGTTTCCTCTTACCGGAGAGAGGGGCTGATGTTCTTCTCTCTCTGTCTTCCATCTTGGATCTCCTTCCTACTCCTTCCTCTCTCCTCCTTGTCTCCTAGTTTTGCCTATCTTGCTTTTCTATTGGCCAACAGTGCTTTATTCATTAACCAATAAGAAAAACACATTTACAGAATGACATCTCCCATCAGTTAGGTAACTTCTTTCCCTAAGTTAAAAGTCCTGGGAAAAGTTAATGGAATGGGAATAGTTTCTTTATACAATTTAAGTATCTCTAACAGGTGGTGATAAAAAAAATGACAGTTGTTAATTCTAAAGCAAAGTATGAATAACTATGGTCTGAAAACATAATTTACTCAATAGAGTATTTCAGTTATTCTCTAGTCTGTACTAATTAACTTTTATCCTCACTAGGGTCTGCTTATCTTCACATAACATGCTGTAGCATTTTCCAACTTAAATTGAAATCAAACTTCACCTTATGCCTTCCATTGTCTACTCCATGCCTTTTCTTATTTGTACATAAAAATATTTTGAAGGTATTGTTCACACACTGTCTGTTTTTACCTAAACTTATTCTTATCAGTTCATACTGTAAATAATAGCACAAAAGCACAGTAAAAGGCAGACACTATTTCGTTCTCTTTCTTATAAAATTATGTCAAATTCAGGCTGGCTAGTTCTGCTATGGTGATTCCATATACATGAACAGCTTTCTTCTAAGAACCATCTTAGTTCAGTGCTTCTAACGCCATGTGGTCTGTTAGGCTACTTGTGCTTCTGCCATCATGGTCAGGATTTAGTGCAAAGAGGGTCAAGGTATGGGTAGACTTCACTATTCATGCATAATTCTTACTTCTATTTCCCCCATCTGCTTTGAGATCGATAGGAAGTATTAATAATAATTATCTATATAGATATTTTGGCTGACATAAAAATTCTTTGGCCAATGAGTAGAGGTTGTTACCAGAAAAACACAATTCTTACCTCAAAGTGGGTAACAGATAGTTTATTCTGAAGCTATATAAGAGGAAGCATAACCTTGGAACACAGATTCACCCAAAAGTCCATGTCTCCATATGGGTTCATGAAGTTTTATAGCAACAGAACAAAGAAAGTCATATATCAAGTTATTTTCAAATACCACTGGCAGAAACATTAGATAGAAATTCTGGTATAGGCCTCAGATGCTAGCTGACAAAATTTTTCTGTTACTACATTCTGAAAGGTTTCGCCTGTTAGTCACAAGATTGTTAGGCCAGACAGAGAGGTAGATAAGGAATAGTTTTTATGTGCCCTATAGACAGTCTGATATAAATTGTAGTTAGAGTATAGACCTGCAACATTTCACCCTCTCCACAGTGACTGAGTTTTAAACAAGTAATTAGCCTTACACTAAAGTGGGCTTCTTTCCTGGAACTTTTGTTAACAAAGTAATCATTCGCTTTCCACTCCGCCATCAGTGGTGGAACCGCCACCAAGATGCAGATTTTTGTGAAGACCCTTACGTGGAAAACCATCACACTCGAGATTGAACCCTCGGACACTATAGAAAATGTAAAGGCCAAGATCCAGGATAGGAAGGAATTCCTCCTGACCAGCAGAGGCTGATCTTTGCTGGAAAGCAACTGGAAGATGGCCGTACTTTGTCTGACTATAACATTCAAAAGGAGTCTACCCTTCATCTTGTGTTGAGACTCCGTGGTAGTGCTAAGAAGAAGAAGAAGTCTTACACCACTCCCAAGAAGAATAAGCATAAGAGAAGGAAGGTTAAGTTGGCTGTGCTGAAGTATTATAAGGTGGATGAAAATGGCAAAATAAGTCGCCTTCGACGAGAGTGTCCATCTGATGAATGTGGTGCTGGACTTTTCATGGCTAGCCATTTTGACAGACATTACTGTGGCAAGTGTTGTCTGACTTATTGCTTCAACAAACCAGAAGACAAGTAGTTGTGTATGTTGAATCAATAAAAAGACAGGAACTGAAAAAAAAAAAAACAACAAAGTAATCATTCTGGTAAGCATTAGGAAATGAATGAATGGACACACGCTTCCTGCAGTTCACAGCCCTGCCTTGAGAATACCACATTCTCTAACTATGAATTTGACCCCTTTTCTATTTACTTCTCACAGTCACTCATACCTGGATGAAGGGAAGTTTAGAACTAGAATTGGGTACACTGTATCCCAAATAAACCTAGAGTTGGTATTGCTTGGGGGCATTCCTTCATTTTCCCTGGCTGCCTAAGGGGAGAGAGGTAGTAAGGCCAGAGGGGGTGGTCTTCAGTCAAGTGCTTTAGCCAGGCTTTTGGGTTGGTAATGGATGTGCTGTGGAGATGAAATTCATGCATTGAGGTGGATAGGTGAGCATATGCAAGTTTTATTATTCTCAGATGCTTATTCGTTAATAAAGGGAATTGCACACATCATCACTATGTAATTTAGAGCACACATATACTTTTATTGCAAACCAACTGAAACATTCATTAAGCAATTTTAATGATGTGAGAAAATACCTACTATAAAGTACTGAGAACAAAAGCAAAAATGAAGACACAGTTCAAAAATGGTAGCTTGCCCAGGACCCTAAGATGGGCAAAATATCCCAGAGAGGACTTTGAGCCAGGACAGTCATCTTATTTGTTTGCCATGACTGAATTGTTTCATATTTAAAAATATTTTCTGTGTAATCTTAATTAACTTTTTGTTTTGTTTTGTTTTTGTCATTCTGAAGAGAGGAGCAAGAACATACCTGCTAGAGTAGAAGGAAGGCTCATTGTAACCCTGGTTTGAAACAGGTGGACATGGTTAAAACAGGTGTATGAAGATTTATGTACAGGGCTGTGGCTGGCTGGACAGTTCAGACTGTCTATTGCACTGCAGACAACCAGAAATCATGGGCATAAACAATTTCTAACCCTGAAATTGTGTAAGTGCCACCATGGTAAAGAGCTGCCAGGCCAAAGTGAGAGTGATGCCTTGGGGGCATTAATGCTCATTGCTGCTTGTTGGTCATTTGCTAGATTTGCAGCTGGAGGGAATTGCTTGGTGATGGAGAGGAATCTAAGAGGAGAATACTCTCTAGAAAAACCAGTACTCCTAAGTCTCAAGCCTCAGAAATAGAATAGCCCTGCTCAAAGGGGGTTATAGATAGCTGCCTTTGTAACTCCACCTACTTGACCCCACCCCTATCTCATCTAGGTATAGTGGACATGTGTGGTATAGATGTGGTGATTTGGAATGGCAAGTTTCTTGGTGACAAAATATAGAATCAGAAACTGTAATTAAGTGCAACAGAGAATACTCATTTTGAAGATAAAATCAATCCTAACAAGATTCAAGATTAAAACAACAACAACAACAACAAATATGGGGCCAAAGAGATGGTTTCCAGCAGTTAAAAGTTCATAATCAGTTTGATTCTCAGCGTCTACAGAGGGCAGCTCTCTAGTGGCTTTAACTTGAGCTCATGGGCACCTGGACTTCCACACATAATCACACACAGGCAAACACATATACTCATAATTACAAGTAAAACACACCTAAAATTAGTATGATTATCCATTTGTATGTATGTGTGTGGGGTACATGTGTGTGATGGTACCCACATGGCGGTTAGGAACAATTTGTGGGAATTGATTCTCTCTTATTACTCTGTTGGCCACAGGGATCAGTCTTAGGATATCAGACTCAGCTGGAAACACCTTTAACTCCCAAGCTATCTCACTGGCTGTTGTGTGACCAAAGTTTTCATGCAAGGGATGCTGAATAACCTCTACTCCCTCTAGATAGGGAGCCTATGACAGACTAAAGTACAGAAACCACCAAGTCCAACTTGGTGGGCCAATGAGTTTCATTAGGGGTTATTTACAGAAATGTGAGTGAGAGACTAGAAATGAACAGCAGCATCACCAGAGCCAGCTTTAGCACTGGTACACTACACAGTTTACAAAGGGTGACCCTAGGCCATACTGCACATCCTGCAGGAAGTTCAATAGGTTGGAGGGTGTCTTTTCTAAGTGCTTCAGTTGTTCTAAATCTCTTCTAGGCAATCAGTTGTTTCCTGCTTCTTCCAGGAAGCTGGTCTGGTCAGCATCTTTGCAGCTTGGCTAGTCTGAATGTCTTTACAGCTTTTATTGCTTACTCTGGCAGAGAGGAGCCTAGTGAATCTGGTCAGTTTCAGGGACTTCCTGAAGCTATTTTGAATAGTTTTACTTCCCTGCTTAAAGAGCTTCCTTGCAGGATGTAATGTTTCAGTGTCAGAGGAAACTGTTACACAAATTCTAAATTTAAAAAAATTGAAAAATATCAGAAACCTTACAGAATTCAGAAAAAAAATAGTGTTCCCCCTTAAAGGCACAGAACTCTTGCTTCCTGGTCCTTTTGTGTGTGTGTTTTGATAGCCTCTTTATGGGACAGTGATTTCTGCAATGTAGCTGTTCTGTGTGGAGAATATAAAGATGATTTGGTGTGCAGAGTGGGTAAAAGAAATCTTTTATTGTTAGTGTCTTAGAAAACCAGTATTTGAAGATTTATACAGGTAATGTCAAGTGCATTTTGAATACTGTTATCAAGGTTGGGAAATTGTCTTCTAAATTTCTGTCATATATAAACTATAAAATTGCTCAGTGTTTAAAGTTTTCCTTGACTGTGAGTCATCTAAAACGCTCTTTCAATTAATGTCCTCTGCAAAACAGTTTATTGTAGAGGTTCAGATGGCACTGGGGAACAATTGCTTTTATATTACCTCAGTTGGTATTTTGTGTCAAAATGGCAGGAAATTTAAACTTTATTAATGTATCCAGATAACTTACTAGTTTATTAGTTACAGTTTGAAGTTGACCAAGACTCCATTCTCACTTAATCTTAAGTATTTGAGTTTCTCTTAGCTGCTGTTCTAGGCATGGTTTAAAGGCTTTTTTTGTTTTTGTTTTTACTGTTATTTGCTTTTTTTGACATTGGGGTAATTTTTTACCAATGCTGTTGCTCATCAAATGTTTGTCACTTATTTTTGAATATTTTATTAATAGTTCATGAAGATCTCCTATATCATTAACTAACAAATTTAAAGATGAAAAGAGTTATATTTTATATGGGTCTGATTCAAGGTGCTATTAATTATCACCAGTATTACTGAAGCGCTCAAGACAAAACAAAACAAAAAAAACCAAACAACAACAAAAAACTGTCCTAAAAACTGAAAATGTTCTTAAAATGTCACTCTACCTGTTGCAATATGAAACAATTTTAAAATGGGAAAGGCATTCCATTGCACTTGTTAGATTGATGGGAAAAAATTCTACATTGTCATGTGTATTTAAAATATTCCACAAAGATCCTGACTTAAATAGAACATGTGTAACTGTGGTGAGACCTAGGAGTTTCCAGTGATTTGGGGGACGTTGGAAGCAGCTTTAGCTAGAGCCATTGAAGAATTCTTGACAAAAGGGTAAGAGGCTTCAGCTGGCATGTGCTGTTAACATGCATACCTGTCATGATTGCTTAACAGCCTATTGCACTTTGTAGAATTTGTCTCATATTGTTGAATTAACAGGAGAAGTTTTTCAGTTGATGAAAAAGAACTCCCATTTAGATTTTTTCCTGTTATTTGTGCTGAGGTAGAGATTGAATATTTTCCAGCTCACTCATGTTTGTCTTATACACTCACACACATATGTCTTCAGCAGTAGTAATTTTGATCTGATTTCCTTATTTTTCACTCGTTTATTTCATATTTCATTATTTTTACTTATTATCCACAATCTATTTGAAATATATTTGTGTTTGCATTTGAGATTTTATGTATGCATGTTAAGAAGGATATTACATTTAGCAGGTAGTAGGTTATTGATATTTCTGTTGTTTAAAGAATTTCTGTCCTAATTTCCTCCTTTGTTGTGATAAAAACTGTATCTGAAAGAACTTTGGGAGGATTAAAAAGGTCATTTTAGCTTGCATTACAGCCCATCATCAAGAGGAAGCTAAGACAGGTACTCAAGATAGGAATACTCAAGATAGGGTACTCAAGAAGAAGAAAAAAAGGAAAACAAAACAAAACAAAACAAAACAATGGAAGAATGCTACTTACTGGCTGATCTCAGACTCACATTCAGCTACCTTTCTTACCCTGTCCAGGCTCACTTGCTTAGAGATGGTACCACCCACAGTGGTCTGGATCCTCCTATATAAAATAGCAATCAACAAAATGCTCCAAAGATAAGCCTACAGGCAAGTATGATGGAGGCAGTTTTGAATGAGGTTTCCTCTTCTCAGATATATCAAGTAGACAACCAAGATTAGGTAATGCAGTATCATATTATTATAGATGATGACCAATAACAAATCATTATCTCTTCTTCACTTCAGTTGAATAAACAAGTTTATATGTCATTTAGTCAAGATACAATGACCTAAAAATTTCAATATGGTAATTTTCAAAACCACTTGAAGGCAATCCGTACATCCTGATCACGTTCACCTCCAAGTCCTTCCATGTCCACTCTCACTCCCACTCCCTCCCCAAAAGTTCATTTTGTGTTGTCCATATTCACTAGAGTTTGGTTAAATTCCTAGTGGCTGGCCCCCTACGGGAGAATGAATCTTTCTCTGCCTCCATTGATGCCAGAAAAGCCGTGTGACACCCATGTGCTGTGGGCAGGTAATGTGTGGGGCCAGTTCCCCCACAATGTACAGGGCCAGCTCATCTGTGCCAGTGGCATTGTTCAGGCTGTGTGGCTGGGGCTGCCACAAAGGGGTATAGCCAGCTCTTCTGTCCCCATGCCACTCATTATCTCTTCTAGAATCCATTTATCTTAACTATTCAATACCTACAATAACCCCATAGATCACTTTGTATTCTCTATTTTTTTGTTTGCCACTTTCCCTTTGGATTTGTAAAAATTTGTTGAAAAATTTCTCTAGGTGCTTCACATTGTTAAGTGCTAATATAAATATTATCTTATAAAATATATAACCATTTTCATTGCCATATAAAATGTAATACATTTCTACTTAATTCCACATTGGTTGAACTCTATAGACTACCATGAACTTTCTGCAATCAATATTGTATCAGCTATTGACAATGACAGCATTCTTTACTCTTTAACTTTTTTTTCTATCTCATTGTGCTGGTGGTGACTACAGGATACTGCTGAATAGCACTGATGATAATGGACCACATCAGCATTCTCTTGTTTCCACTGGGGACATACATATTCAATGTTTTCTTATTTGCAAAGATGTATCATAAAATTTTCATTTTGTAATTGATTTCTTTATCACATTCTGAGCTGGAAAGATTTGAATGGTCTTAAGGCGAAGGCGCTATGTGGGATTGAATGATGACGATGGGGCCTCCATGCTGCTGGAGGTCTGAGGGTCAATAGGAATGGTAGAGATTTAGAGGAAAGTGGGTGGTGAAAGGGTTCCTCTCCCTCATCCATGGAGAAGCCTGGATGTTTGGGCAGGAGGTCTTCTTTTCTCCTTTCTCCCCAAGTTACATTCTGAATTTCTCCTGTACATAGTTTCTTTTAACAAATGTGAAGGACTTCATCATTGAACTTTCTTGGGAGTTTCCTACCTAGTTTGCATCACAGACAGTGGGAAAGATGAACCTATATTCTCAGTCTGGCACCTGTGTAGATCTCTCCATGACCATCAGTACTGAGAGAACCAGAAGATAATTCTAGCCACCTTCAGAAAAGAAGATCAAGCCACACATGCTTTACACATCTTTAAAATAATTTTGTCTTCAAATTTTACAAATGTGCTTTTATTTTAAGTTTGTGTATAATGTGAAGCTGTGTCCTGTTAGGTTCAAATCCCCTTCTAATGCAATCCTCACTGCCAATGAGCTTGTGATATTCCTCAGGAAATCAGGGCTGTTAGTATGTCCTCACTCTTTCCAAGTTGGTTTCAAGGAATTTCTATTCAAAAATGACTTTGGAAAATGTATAGTGGTATTGTTTTTGTATATTTAACACTAATTTGGCTATATCTAAGCAACATTCCTTAGTGTACCATTTAGAATATCTGGATCCTCAAAAGTTATCATTATAGAAAACTATTAAACCTACAGAAACTCTTTCCTCTGGACATGTTTGTCAGGGATGTTAGTGAACTTGTAGATGGAAGAGACTAACATAACAACTTAGGACCAAGTAAACTAGAAATGGCTTAATTGATAGTGGCCACTGTAAGCCAGATGAAAGAAAATCAGCAACCACACAAATTCCTTCTATCTTTGCCAAGGCATCCAATACTTCAGCAAAAAGGTGTACAGGGGAGGGGCTGGAAGGCATTCAATGCCCATTACAGTTTCCTTTCTTCAAGATCACATCAGAATGAAGAGAATGAATTAGTTTCCATAAAACACCCAAGGACGGACTGCGTGTGCACGGGGAAGGCCGTCCATAAGGACCAGCTTGTCCAGAGTCTGCCAGCATCCTGGTCCCTCCTCTTCCCATGGAGCGAGCCAGCCTTTCAGTGCCCTTCTCAGACCCTCCTGAGGACTCGGGACTGTGTGCATG
This sequence comes from Phodopus roborovskii, assembly GCF_943737965.1. NCBI lineage: Eukaryota > Metazoa > Chordata > Mammalia > Rodentia > Cricetidae > Phodopus > Phodopus roborovskii. Next base: position 10,395,922 of record NW_026126629.1, read on the forward strand.
GGAGCCCATCACTGCAGACTGGCCTTTCCAGAGTCTGCCAATGTCCTGTTTAAACCTCTGCCCACGGTAGGAAATAAGAGTGGGCTTGTTTCCGGCCTGCTTTCAGGAGCCCTGCTTGGAGCCTCCTGAGGCCTGGGGACTGTACACAGGGTAAACTGTCCCAGCCGACCAGCCCATCTGGAGTCTGGCAGGATTCTAGTCCCACCTCCATCCACTGGAAGGGGAGAGTCATCAGAATATTGGACCTGTTTGCACCCATCAGAAGAGAACCTTGGTCCTGTACCTACCAGGAGAGGGAGAGACCCGACTGGTTCACTGGAAGAAGGGATGGATAGACCACAGTATAAGAACACAGCCAACAACAGAACAATCAATATGATGCCCCCCACAGTCTAGGGTCTCCACACCAGGAATACTTTCACATCCCAACACAGACGAAGCAGAAGAGAATGACCCTGAAGACATATTCGGGAAAATGATAGAGACCCTAGAAGAGGAAATGAAAAATTCCTTTGAAGAAATGGAAAAAATACAAGAAATCAACAAATCTCTTAAAGAAAGCAGAGAAAGCCAAGAAAAAACAATCAAACAGATGAAGGAAACAATTCAAACAGTTCATGACCTGAAAACTGAAATAGAAACATTAAAGAAAACACAAATTGAGGGTATGCTGGAAATAGAAAAGCTGAGTAAATGATCAGGAATACAGATGAAAGAATAACTAACAGAATATAAGAGATGGAAGAGAGAATCTCAGGTGTTGAAGATACACTAGGGTAAATAGATTCATCAACCAAAGAAAATGTTAAGTTCAACAAATCCCCAACACAAAATATCCAGGAAATAGCGGACACTGTGATAAGGCCAACCTTAAGAATAATAGGTATAAAAGAAGGTGAAGATACTCAGAAAATATATTCAACAAAATCACAGAAGAATACTTTCTCAACCTAAAGACAGATATGCCAATGAAACTACAATAAACTTACAGAACACCAACTAGAATGGACCACAAAAAAGTCCCTTAGCCACATAATAATCAAAACACCAAACATATAGAATAAAGAAAGAATATTAAAAGAAGCAAAGGAAAAAGGCCAAGTAACATATAAAAGCAAATCTGTAAGAATTACAGTTGATTTCTTCATGGAAACTCTGAAGGCCAGAAGGTACTAGATAGATATTCTACCAACACAAAGAGACTGCGGATGCCAGCCCAGACTCCTATATCCAGCAAAGCTTTCCAATAAGTATAGATGGAGAAATCAAGATATTCCATGACAAAACCAGATTTAAACAATACTTACCAACTAATCCAGTCCTACAGAAAGTTCTGGAAGGAAAACTCCAACCCAAGGAAGTCAACTATACCCTAAAAAACATAGGCAATAGATAATCCCACTTAACCAACAGCCAAAAGAAAAATAGGATATATGCACACATAATACCACCACCAATGACAAATCCAAAACAAACAAGAATTAACAATGAATGGTAATTAATATCCCTCAATATTAATGGTCTTGATTTGCTTATAAAGGACACAGGCTAACAAAATGGATACAAAGACAGAATCTATCCTTCTGCTGCATACAAGAAACACACCTCAACTTCAAAGACAGACATTACCTCAGAGTTAAGGATTGGAAAAATATTTTCTAATCAAATGGACACAATAAATAAGCATGTGTAGCAATCCTAATATCTAACAAATTAGACTTTAAACTAAAATCAATCAAAAGAGATGAAGTAGGTCATTTAATATCCATCACAGGAAAAATCCATCAAGATGAAGTCTCAATTCTGAACATCTACTACCCAAATACAAAGGCACCCATATTGTAAATGAAATATTACTAAAACTCAAATCAAACATAAAATCTTACACACTTATAGTGGGAGATTTCAACATCCTATGATCAACACTACACAGGTCCACCAAACAAAAACTTAACAAAGAAACAAAGGAACTAATAGAAGTTATGACCCAATTGTTTATAGAAATTTATAGAACATCTCATCCAAACACAAAAGAATATACCTTCTTCACAGCCACATGGAACCTTCTCTAAGTGCAACCACATACTTGGCCATATAGAAAACCTCAATAGGTACAAAAAAATTGGATTAACCCCCTGTATCTTATCAGACCACCATTCTTTAAAGTTAGAATTCAACAACAACACAAATTGCAGAAACCCTAAAAACTCAAGGAAATTGAACAATGCACGATTTCACCATTCCTGGGTCAAGAAATAAATAAAGAAATTAAAGACTTCCTGGATTTCAATGAGAAGGAAAACACAACCTAACTTAGGGAACTCTTTGAAAGCAGTACTAAGAGGAAAGTTCATAGAAGTCTATGGGGCCTCTAGTAGTGGATCAGTATTTATCCCTAGTATACGAATGGTCTTTAGGAGCCTGTTTCACAGCCCACTCCCTCAGCCTAGACACATGGGGGGAGGGCCTAGGCCCTGCTCCAAATGATATGACAGACTTTGAAGACACCCCAGGGGATGGTATGGGGGTTGGTGGGTGGAAGAAGACAGGAGAGTTTGGGAACTCGGTTTTACATGTAAAGCAATCTTGTTTCAAATATATATATATATTAAATATATATATATATTAAATATATATATTAAATATATATATATTTAAATGTGACAGGATGGCTGCAATGGTGAAGGGTGAGTATGAGATTATTCTTTTCCCTTCACTGTTGAGAGGCAGTGTCTGAATCAGAAGGATGTAGACCAAGTCCTCTTCAGAAATTCATTACATGCAGGCAGCCATTTTTTGACCTTTGCCTGGGAGTAATTTTGTAATGCACTCATCGAGGATGATTTTTAAACCCTAAAGGTTGATAAAGTGACATTGTTATGTCTGTAGAGAAAGGAACATCAGTACCTTGAAATTGAATTCTTTCAGGGAGAGATATCATGGCAAAAGAATTGTGTCTTGATTTTCAATATATTAACTTATTCAGAGAGCTCCATCTACTTCTAGAAAGTAATCACAGGGCACTAGATTCTAAAAACACATTAGAAATAATTCAGCTATTGAATGAAAAATGCATAGAAGCAATTGAAGGGGCAGATAAACTGCAGTGATAGATAAAGGTTATATGTCTGGTTAGTGGATAGGACAAGAAATACCTAGTCTTCCTGTTTGGGTGCAATAGTGTGTGCTTTAGAGTTTGCAGCCTCCTTAACTTGACAACTTGATCAGAGGTGACCCATGTATTGAATGATGAACTGGGATAGGGTAGTGCCTTTGGGAGAGAATATTACAGGAAGGTCCAATGAACTTCAACTTCAACCTGCCACCTGTGATATAACTTTAGGTAAATTGATAGATAAGTTTAGTGGGAACAAGTGAGACATTCTTCTGTTGACCACAGTAGGCTTTAGCTACAGAAGCGATGGCTCCCATCTTCTCTGTATAAAAAGATATCACAAGTGGAGAGGGCAGAGAAAAAACAGAACAAAGCAAAACAACAACAACAACAAAAAACCCATTAAAACCCAGAAATTACTCTTGTTGGAAATTTCTTCCCTTGGGCTAACATATTTTCTTTTTCTTTCCTGAGGTAGTAAATGAAGTGTCCAGTTTTATCTGTTTTTGACTGATCATGTCATCTTGAGAACCCTGGCTTGCTGGTGTTGTATTTTGGTCCGGGCTGTTTCCTACATGTTCATGTGTTAATTTGCTTTCTTGGTGGTAGAGCTAGAAAGAACTAGCAGAATCTTTAGAAGGCGGATCCCTGAGCGGAAGGCAGTAGGTCCATGACAGCAAGACTTCAAAGAAGATACTGAGACCCTGCCTACTTCTTCACAATGTGAAAATCTTTTCCTGGCCCCACTGGCCCCACCATGATGTTCATTCAGCCTCACTTAGGACAAAAGTGATGGAGCCAAGAGATCGTGTGCCACAACTTCTGGACTCAACAGCCAAACCACTCATTTTGATATGTTTGTTGATGTTTTCCCAGCAACGGCTACCAGTGATGATCCCCTAAATGATGCGGAACACTCTGGATTACATAGTAGCGCAAGATTAGCTAGTCTGAGGCTTCAGTAACTTCCTATTTCTTAGGTGGTAGCTTCATAAAAGTCATTTTGGAAATGCAGTAAAAAGTTCTCGTGTTTTACTCAATGTGATAATTAGCTTGGAAAGGAAGCCACTTTTGAAGTGCTGCATGTTAGGATTATCAAAATGTTCTCTGATAAACCAGTTCATGCTGATTCAGGAAGAATTTTAAATCTGTTTCCCACTGGTTGGAGAGCTGAGGATAGCTAATTCATTCTTCTCATTTTGGAGAAAAAAAATAGTCTCTACTCTTAAAGGAGGGTGAGAAAACCAAGTAGCAACAAGGGGTCTTATGCAGATTCCAGGCCCCTGTATTCACATTGAGCATAGCATAGCCATACTTTTAGAAGGCCCGGGATGAAGCTTGGGCAGAACTGGGCTCTGTCACAGTGTAAAGTGAGAAGGAGCCATAAGCAGGAATAGCTGCTTTGGACCGGTCTTGCTTCAGCAGCCCTAGCACTTTCTCCCAAGTGTTAATGCACAATGAGAGATACATAGAGGTTTTTGGGGCAAAAGACCTGTATCCAGTTCTTCTGGACAGTTTCTGCCTAGTCTCAGAAGAACGTTCCAGAGCACCTTCTGTTTTCTAGTAATTACTGAGGGGATTTCAATTTTATATTTCATACTCATCTATTTTTATGGGTCCAAGAGTCTTGCCTAAATTCCAGTTATTTTGGTTAGGAGTTTAGGTCACCTAGTGATTATTTCTAGGCTAATATAAATTTACAGGAGAAATAAAGTCTGGATGGGGAGACTGAGTGCTCTATCTAGTTTCATTTCTGTTACATGATAAAATACTCTGACAATTTGAACAAGGGAGAGCTAATGGACCCCCAGACTGATAGCTGGGAAACAAGTATTGGACTGACTCATATTCCCTGAACATGGGTCTCAATTAGAAGGAGTAGGGCCTAGTCCCTACTCCAAATGACTTTACAGATTTTTTTTTTATCCCTTCTGGAAGGCATCACCGTTCCTGTGGAGTGCGGGTGGGGGAATGGGATGGGAGGGTGTTCGGGGGGGGCATGAGTGGAAGGGAAGAAGGAAGGGAGGGAGGGAGGGAAGAAGGGAGGAAGGGAGAGAGAGGAAGGGAGGGAGAGGGAACTGGCATCAATATGTAAAGTAAAAAAAATTTAAAAACTTAAAAAAAAATCTGACAAAAAAACTTATTGAAGAAAGGGATTATTTTAGTTCACAATTCCAGATTTCAGTACATTATTATAGTCAAGAGCAAAGAGCAATAAATGCAAGGATATTTACCTGAGCTTAGTCCTGACTATATATTTTTACCCAAACTAAGGGAGTGGAGCTACATAAGGTGGGCTGGCTCTTCTCAACTCAATTAAAGCATCCATGACAATCCTCCATAGCTACAGACCTAGCTGACCCACAGAATTCCTCATTGAGATGCTCTTCTCACACAATTGTAGAATATGTTGACAATTAAAACTAACCATAAAACTGTTCTAACAGAGGCTACACCTATACCCAAGTAACACCCTGTGCACAGACTGCTTTCAGTCCTCTCAGAGCCTGTCCAACTTTCCCCCAGCAGCCCCACTCCCATTGTCACCAAAATCCATCCCACACCTCCAGCAGAAACCCTGAACTCTACCATGCTCTCAGACCTCATACACTTCCTCAGATCCCACTCAACATTCCCCATCAGCAACCCCCTATCACCTGGTTAGACACTCTTGCTCTAACAGAACCAAGGCAGTTCTCAGAATCCTAGAACCCCCAAAAAGGCCAAACAAGTACACAAAGCATCCAGGAAATCTAGGGTATTATGTAAAGATCAAACTTAAGAATAATGGTAATTAAAGAAAGAAAGAAAGAAAAAAGAAAAGAATAATGGAAATAGAAGAAGGAAAAGAATCTCAGCACAAAGACCCAAAAATTATTCTTATGACAAGATAAAACAATACATTTTTTAAATTTTATTTGAAAGTATTTAGTTGCTCTGGTGGTTTGAATAGGTTTGGCCCACAAAGACCCATATGTTTAATTGGGTTGGCTTTTGGGAGTGGCACGACTAGGATGTGTGGCTTTGTTAGAGTATATGTCTTTGTGTTCCCAAAAATGCTCAAGCTACATCCAGTAGTCCAGCTGTTTCTGCTGTGTGCAGAACAAGATGTAGAGCTCTCAGCTCCTTCTCCAGCAACATGTCTGTCTGCATGCCACAGTAAAGATAATGGACTAAACTGTAAGCCATCCCCATTTAAATGTTTTCCTTTATAAAAGTTGCCTTGGTGATGATAATCAACTTTATATGGAAAAACAAAAGACCCAGGACAACCCAGTACAATAAAGGAACTTCAGGAGGCATCACCATCCCCAAATTTAAGCTTTATTATAGAGCTATAGTCCTGAAAACAGCCTGGTATTGGCACAAAAATAGACAGGTAGACCAATGGAATCGAATTGAAAATTCTGAAATTAACCCACACACCTATGAACACCTGACTTTTGACAAAACAGCTTAAAGTATACAATGGGAGGAGGAAAGCATGTTCAACAAATGGTGCTGGTACAACTGGTTGATGTTGTGTAGAGGACTGCAGGTAGACCCATGTCTATCACCATGTGCAAAACTCAAGTCCAAATGGATCAAAGACCTCAACATAAATCCAGGCACACTGAACCTCTTAGAAGAGAAAGTGGGGGGTACCCTTGAAAAAATTGGTATAGGAGACCGCTTCCGGAACATAACTCCAGTAGCATTGACACTGAGTTCTACAATTAATAAATGGGACCTCCTCAAACTTAAAAATTTCTGTAAGGCAAAGGACACAGTTGACAAGACCAAACGGCAGCCCACAGACTGAGAAAAGATTTTCACCAACCCTTCATCTGACAGAGGGTTGATCTCCAAAATATACAAAGAACTCAAGAAACTAGTCAACAAAAGACCAAATAACCCTATTAAAAATGGGGGTACAGAACTGATTAGAGAACCTTCAATAGAGAAAATCAAAAAGGCTGAAAGACACTTAAGAAAGTGCTCCACATCCTTAGCTATTAGGGAAATGCAAATCAAAACAACTCTGAGATACCATCTTACTCCTGCCAGAATGGCTAAAATGAGAAACAGCGATGACAACTTATGCTGGAGAGGATATGAAGAAAGGGGAACACTCCTTCACTGCTGGTGAGAGATCAATATGGCAGTTCCTCAGGAAAATGAGAATCAGTCTACCACAGGACCTGGCAAACCCCCTCTTAGGCATATACTCAAATGATCCACATCCATGCAACAAAGACATGTGCTCAACTATGCTCATAAAAGCATTATTTGTAATAGCAAGAACCTGGAAGCAACCTAGATGCCCTTCAACTGAAGAATGGATAAAGAAGATGTGGCACATCTACACAATGGAATACTACTTTACAGAAAACAAAACAAAACAACAACAAAAACAAACAAACAAACAAAAAATCCACAATGGAATCTTGAAATTTGCAGGCAAGTGGGTGGAACTTGAAGAAACCATCCCAAATGAGGTAACCCAGTCACAAAAAAAGGAACATGGTATGTACTTGCTCATATATGGATTTTAGCAAAGGATCACCAGCCTATAATTCACACTGCCAGAGGAACTAGTATACAAGAAGTATTCTACGAGATTCATATAAGGTCCCTCACAGAAGGGGGAAGGGACAAATTCTCCAGACCACATGGGAAGTGGGGAGGGTGTGAGTGGAGAGGGAACTCGGAGAAAAAGGAGGGAAAGAAGGGGAGGAGAGGAAAGCACATGGAACTAGGAAGATTGAGTCAGGGGAGGAATAGAAGAGAGGAGAGAGAGAATAAAAGAGGGAGCCATTATAGGTTTGAAGAGAAAACTGAAGCTAAAGAAATGGTCAGAAACCTACAAGACTGACTCCAACTAACAATTTGATCAACAGTGGAAAGGCTACCATAAATGCCCTTCCCTAATAATGAGATCAATGACTAACTTATCCACTATCATGGAGCCCTCATCTAGTAGGTGATGGAAACAGAAGCAAATACCCACAACTGAACACTGAGCTGAACTGGAATCCAGATGCAGAGAGGGAGGACAAGGCTGCAGAAACACGTAGAGACTGCTTACCCGAACAAAGAGGAGCTAATGGACCCCCAGACTGATAGCTGGGAAGCCAGCATGGCACTGATTCAGACACCCTGAACATGGGTCTCAGCTAGAAGGCCTGAGCAGATGTATTCCTCGTGCACAAAAGGGCTTTGCGGGCATATTCCCCATGGAGGGATACTCCCTTAACCTAGACAGGAGATAATTCCTAATCCCTACTCCAAATGACTTGACATATTTAGATGACCCCTCCTGGAGGGCATCACTCTACATGTGGAGTGGGGCTGGGTGGGATGGTGGTCAGGGTGCATGTGAAAGTGGGAGGGAGGGAAAGAGGGAGGGAGAGGGAACTGGGATCCATATGTAGAATACAAATTATATATATATATATAAAGATTTGTTGCCTTGGCCACGGTGTGTCTTCACTGCAATAGAAACCCTAACCAAGACAAGTGCTATCTTCCTTACATACATAGAAAATTATGGTTCTTAGTTCCCTTAAAATTTGTTAAGGTGAAGAAACCAAATATGTTTGGAGGAATAAGGAAGTGCTGTCACATGCCACTTTCATGGTACAATATTAATCACAACAAAACTCTTTTTTATAGTCTAGTACTTTCTTCCCTTAAAAAGTATGTGAGGTAACAAATCCAAAGGCCAAATTTGGCAACCTGAGTGACATAAAATATATGCTTTGGGAAATGGTCTGTTGAATTTGTTAAGCTAGTACTATTCTTTCTGTATTTTGCCTACTTTTAAGACCCCTTTCCTCTTAATTGGGTTGCTCTATTCAGCTTTAATATGAGGGGATATGTCTAGTCTTGTTGTGTTTTGTTAAGCCATGTTTGGTTGGAATCCTTGGGAAGCCTGGCCTTTTCTGAAGAAAAATGGAGGAGGAGTGAATCTTGGGAGAGAGGAAGTAGTAGGCGTGGACAGGTAGGAGAGGAGACAGGGGAAACTGTGATCAGAATGTGATATACGAGAGAATAAAACAATAGCAACAATGACAATAACAAAACAACAAGAAACTAAGCATCTCACTGAGTTGACATGATGTGGATAGTAATGACATAGTAAAGAACACTAGCGGATAAAAAAACCTTTACTAAGAGATTCGGAATCTGCTTCTATGTTAGGTTACAAAGCTCCAAAGTCATTAGTGGCTTGATTCCATAGAAATAGTAGTTGACAGCAGTGGAAATGGATATGCCTTTGGGAGGAAAATTCTATATTTATGCCAGTACAAAGGGGGAGATTTGCATTATCTGATTCCTGGGTCTCAATCCTTTGAGAAAGAAGAATTGTGGTCCCACGTGGCTGTCATAGGTCCTGTGGCAGGGTTGGAAAGCCCCAAACACCTTCAATGGACAGTTTGATTTTCTTTTGTCCTGAGTTGGAGCATCTTTTTTGAGTGCCCACAGAGTGATAAGCTCTCTGTTCTACCCACTGACATCCTGTAACACGGTATTGACTGAGCCTGCTCTAGTTTTTATTGTGGCTATCACTGGTGTTTGGCACAAGTCCTAGAGGCTGTTGAGAGGTTAGGGTCAAATCTGTGTCCTCTTACATCTTGCCTCAACGTCTGAAACTGCTTCTGCCAGCCCCTCAGCCTTGCTTCAAATCTGAGAGAAATGATGGGCTCATCTGAGTATCCTTCATTGTCTCCTAGACAGGCTCTCCTTGAAGACACTTCCATCACTTTCATACTGCCTTGACTCTGTGTAGTAGAATGATTTGTAAATCTAAGTATGTTTAAGGGTCTAGGTAGGATTTACCTCCCTTCTCCTTCCCAATAGGGAGAAATTGCCAGGTCTATAGGTACATGACCAAATACATAGGAGAAAGCCCAGTGTGCACTTACTTGGAAAGCACCAATTAAAGAAATGTGAAAACTGTTTTTGAAGGAGAAAATAATGACATTCTGCCTAGTCTCACCTTTTCTCATTATCTTTGTCATTGCTTTTCTCTCTTATTCCATAGATTTACTATTGTTTTGTGTTTGGATTTTGACTTTCCAGAACTTCAGTTGCCACTTTGGTTGCTTTTCTCCTCCCGATTCCATTTGAACTATTGTTCTTTCTGATGTATAATTACAGCCTCAGCCGGGAGTCTAGATAACATTAAGCTGGAAAACCCATTAATAGGCATTTGTACCACAGAAAGGAAATGAGTGCATTTGTATGATAAATGAAAGTGTTATCTTGTAGGAATACTGAACATGAAGGTTAGGTAATGTGGAGATTCAATGACATATTCCCAAGTCCAAGGATTGTGCTTGGGAACTATATTTCCCTTGGGTTAGAGGCTGATGTTAAGTAGGCAGAGAATTGGAAGCTGATAAAGGAATTACTAATACTGCCGTTTGTTTTACAAATTTCAATTAAAGGATTTAATATGATGGCTAAGCTATAAATTACATTTAGTAAAGCTATAAGACTGGCATTTTCCTTAATTTAATATTCTTGCTTAATGCCAGGAGGCATTAATCCTGGAAGCATTGGGTGATCCAAAACTCAAACTAAATCCCTAGTATTTATGATTCCTGATTAAACAAAGAATTTTGTGCATTAGGCTGCAGAGTGTAATAAAGCTATATTTTTTTTTTCCTTTTTAGAGCCTAGAATTTAATAAGATCCCACTAAACTTGAACATTTAACAAATCTCAGAATAGAGTGAATGTTTGAACAAATCACTTCACTTTCTCATTCATTAGCTGGGCAATTGTAAAATAAATAGATTTTACTTTGTTCTGTCTCCAAGCCAATAAAGATGATCATTTAAGGAAAATAAGCATCACAACATGAATGTTTATATCTAGTATCACCAATTTTTAAAAGCCTTTAAAATGTCAGTTTTGTTGAGTTTATAAGACTGTGGATGCTATGATAGTTCCACTCAGGTGAAGAAATCTTGTCTTCGGCCATGGGACTTAAAATGATTTTGATAATGCTTTATGTTTCCTAGTCACAGTCTATTAAAGGGCTAGGGCTAACTCTAATTCTCTAATTCTCTCTCTCTCTCTCTCTTTCTCTCTCTCTCAATCTCCCTCTCTCTCTGTGGTAGTGTATAGTCATAATTAATCATCAAATGCCCCCATCCTTTATATAAAATTGTGTAGTCTATTTGAATAAAACCCACCACTCATTCTGTTGTACTTCATATCCTTTCTATATTACTTCAATACCTATTAAAATGTAAATTATATGTAAGTAGTACTTGTGGGATAATGACAGGAAAAACAGTTCTGTACATTTTCAGAACTGATATCATCTATTTAATGAAAGGGTATAGGACCTAGATAAGAGGAAATGGCTCTAGCTATCTGTTTACATACACTATTTAATATATATTGCCACATAGCATTTAATTGCATATATAACAATGTTCCTGTTTCTTATAGTTTCATTTAGTGTGGTTTTGATTTGACTTGTTTTCAGTGAGACCAGTGATAGTACACACACACTTGAATAAATACTCCTTGCTTCTTCTTTCTTGAAGTCCAGGCAATGTTCTGGTGGTTGGAATTTGGCTAACATGGATAGAAATGAGTGGAAAGAAAATTAAGGCAGGGCACAGAAACCAAGAAGATATCAACCATAATACTGATTATAAATAAATAGGACAGCGAACTAAATCAGAATCTGAAAGTGTTTTACTAAGAGATCCAGAAGTTATTTCTGCATTGGTGTTACCAATGGTGTCATTTACAGAAATAGTTAATAACAATAGTGTTCTCTACCATAGATGCCAATCTCTTAGGATCAAATTCCTTATAGCTATTTTGGTTCTTTCCTATGTTTTTATCCCTGTCTCTCTCTGTTCCAGTCACATTGACTTACTTTGTTTAGAGTGTTGGTTTGGTTCTGTTCTGATTTTTGTTCTAGGGATGTAACCTAACCAAGCAGGTATTAGACCTCTGAGATGCTTCTTCAGCCCTGTCTTCTTCTTAGGTATCTATCTCCTTTCTGTTCTTAGAAACTATGTCCATACTGGTCCTAGTACCTTGATTGGTGCTTAGTCCTATCCAATTCTGTCACCCAGCTGCCTCATGATCTTTGTCCTTCTCTGTGTATGAGGCAAGGACTCCTTGCTATGTGTACTCAAACCAACCTTGGCAACCCATCACCATTGCAATTTACTGCTCTTCTATTTGTTAGCTCTTTAATAACTATATTCCTCAATGAACTGATATTTCCATAGGGGTATAAACCATAATTTTTCTTTATTACAATTATGTTGCTTGACATATGATAAGGAGAAACCTGATAGTATTGATATACAAACAAAGAAAAACATGTTATTATAAATTTATTTGTATCTCCAGGAGATATACTGAAATCATATGAGATCCTGATGTCTAGATGTAACCTTATCTGAAAACAGGCTCTTCACAGATGTCATTAAAGTCATTAGGGTGGGGCCATAATCTGAGATGACTAGCATTCATGTAAGGAAGCAAAAGTGTCTTGTGAAGACAGATACACATAGAACCTGTGTGACAAGAGAAGTGAAAATTGGTGTGGTGATCTATTGTTTATAATTTAATAAAGCCACTGGGGATCAAAATATAAAGCTAGCCATAACAAAGAGCCCTGCAGTAGTGATACATATGTTTAATTCTATCAGCTATACTACTTATCTATAGAAACCAGGTGGTGGCACACACCTTTAGTCCTAAGAATCAGGAATTCAAAGGCAAATGGATCTCTATGAGTTCAAGGCTACCCAGGGTTACATTAGAGTGAATTAGTCTAAAAAAGAAACAACTCATACAAAGGAGATCTCAGCAGTTGGGATCCCAGATCCTTAATTCCAGTTCTAGATAGGTGTATAAAATAGGAGTGGGACATTCAGTAGTAAGGCTCAGAGATTTATTCTCCAGCCATGACGAGGACATGACAGCCCTTTCAGTCTGAGGTAGAGGTAAGAGCTAGTGGCCAGCTGTTTTGCTTCTCTGATCTTCAGCTTGAACTCCATTATATGTCTCTGGGTTTTTTTTAATTCATGTTACAAATTGGAGAGATATAGCAATTAGCCCACAAACACAGAGCAGAAGCCATGACAAGAAGCTGGAAGACAAAAGATTTTATTTCCAGTCTTAGACAACTTGATTTCAGACTGGGAGCTTCAGAACTGGGAGGCAGTTTAGAATATTTTATTATAGAAGTCTTAAAAAACAGACATGATGACAAATGTTAGAACAGGGGTTCTGCTGTATATGATAGAGGGCAGTGAAACCTGGGACTTGATTAACTGGGTTCATGAAGCATGGTATAATTAAGTTGAGAAGACAGGCACTTTTCAGGGATTAGGCTTGACAAATCCAGAGAACAACAGGCCTCCATGAACAAAGCTAGAATTTAAAACACCCATAAGCATGTATATGTCCTATCATTGCATGGGTTTATTTATTCCTAAATATATACCATGGGTAAATTGTATCACTTTTTTATAGTGTAAGAAACAGGGAAAGAAAAATATTAATAAAGAATAATATTAAGAAATAGCAGCACCTTGACTTGAACCCAAGCAGCTGTGAAAAACAGACATCTGGGACAGTCACAGAAAATACTGTGTTATATCTAGTTATTTAGTTTCTTGGGGACAATTTTGAAGAACTTATATGGGTCAAGTTATTTTATCAGCTATAGCTATACATTGAGATCCAGCCTATTTCAAAGCTGTCATTGATATCAAGGTATATGCTTCTATTCTGTTTGTTTTTGACTACACTGTCAATCAGTCTACATGTTTCATAAGCCTCTAGGCAGTATGATATGATGTTGTCATCGTATCTGAAACTTTGCATTTATCACTGCCTCATTAAAACCCAGAAGTCTTGATGACATTTTGGAATTGACTCCTTTCTCTCTTGCAGGGCCTTTTCTTCAGCTCTCAAAGTAGGTCAACCAGTAGCCCAGGCTGGGGGAACGAGAATGTAGAGAAATAAAAAGCTGGAAGGAATTTTGCTGGGGAAAGAGATCATTAATTTTTCCTTAGAGAGAGCTAACTGCATCTCTCAAATATGCAGCCTATTCTCAGAATTCCCAAGAGAAAGAGATTCCATTTTGTCTCTGGGGGAAGAGAGTGCGAGTCTAGTGGAGATCCAGGGAGACAGTAGTTTAGAAACTTCCAGCTTCAAACTACAGTCTGACACCTTGGAGTAATTACCTTAAAGAAGCTGAGCTTCTGCTTGTACTGTCTCTAGTGATGGTGACTATTTCCTCCTATGTGAAATAAGAGAAGAGTAGCTAAGGTTTTTTTTTTAATTCCCCCAGACATTACATTTCATTTTGATTTTATGTATGTGAATGTTTGTCTGAATGTATGTAGGTTTGCCACTGTGCACCGTGTTCATGGGTGTCCGAAGAGGGAGTTGCAGTCCCTGAAATTGGAGTTACCAATGTCCACTGCCACATGGCTGCTTCGAATTAAACGCCTTTCTGTGGAAGAGCAACAAGTGCTCTCAGCAACAGAACCATTTTTCCATCCCTCAACTAGAATTTTTAAAGACAAAGTAAATAGTAGTAGAAGACATTTTCACCCTCGGTTCAATTTCTCTAAGAAGGTTGTCATAGTAGGGGATCATTGTTTCTTCCATTTGTGTCCCAATAGTATTTACTTTATGTTTTCCAGCTTTCCTTATTTTTTTTTTACTTTTTTCATCTTTTAAAACAACTTTTTTATTTTACATACCAATCCCTGTTCTCTCTCCCTCCCCTCATTCTAAACCCCCCCTTCTCCATCCACTCCTCAGGGAGGATGAGGCCTCCCATAGGGAATCAACAAAGTCTGTCATCACTTAAGGCATGACCAACGTCCTCCTCCCCGCCCCCCCCGTCTCAAACAATAACAATAACAATAATAATAACAACAAACAAACAACAACAAAAAAAACCCCCAAAAAATGTAATTTCCAAATTAGAAATCCACTAAGATCAAGTAGTGATCTCTGAACAGTCCAGAATTTTATAGGAATATCAATAGATAAGAAATTCATAAAAATAAGGGAAGTAATAATAATAAATAATAAATTTGAATTGATATATCGAGATCACACAGTGCATCACCAGACTCTACATTCTCAGGGTGTCTGCAAAGGATAGCGCTATTCTTAATCTATAGAAGAAAAAGAAGATCAGGTTACTTTGCCAGTTCAGTTTTGTCAACTTGGTACAAGCTAATGTCATCTAGGAAGAGATGCAATTCCTCAATCGAGTAATTACTTTCATCAGATTGGCCTCTATGCAAGCTTGTGTATCAATTTTCTTGATTAATGAATGATATGGGAGGGTCAATCCCACTATGGGTGATAACCACTAGTCAGATGGCCCTGAGTTGTATAAGAAATAAAATTGAGCAAGCCATGAAACTTAAAAGCTAGTGTTTTTCCATGGTCTCTGCTTTGGTTCCTGCCTCCAGATCCCTGCTTGAGTTGCTGCCTTGTTTCCTTCAACAATGGATCCACATAAGTCAAATAAACCATTTCCTCCCCAAGTTGCTTTTTGTCATGGTCTTTATCACAGCAATAGATAACAAGCTAGATCAGTTACTTTCAATTAAGTTGTACATGAGAAATTCCAATAATTTAGGTTCAAGAACCCAAAAGCTGGTGCATCATCCTCTGCTCTTGACTGTCTTCTAGGGGCATGGTAGTCTGAAGGAATGAACAGCCTTTATTTGAGAATGTGCACACATATAGGATCAGAGCATTAGAGCATGGGCGAATGTTTTTCCTAAAGTCTGTGATAGTCTGCTTTCTTGTCCTTTGCTGTCACTGGTACATCCATCTGTTCATGATAAATTTCTTAATCACCTCTGGTGGTGTGATTCTGACTCCTTGAGTATTTTGTCCCTGCCACCCATGGGGAATGCATACTGTTAAAGCATCTGCTATCCTCTTCCTCCCTGTAAACTCTGAGGCAGGGAATTCACTAGAGAGCTTTTAGTGACGTCTACCTTGCCTGGCAGTGAGGAAAGCTGACCATCTGTCTGTGCTTATGAAGAATCCTTCACTGACCTCGTGTGTTCAGTTTCCATCCTTATCCATTCTGTTTGTCTGGTGACTTTTGTCCTCATCTTTCAGGGATGGTTAAGAAATAGGTTTTTTTTTTCTCTAGAAGAGACAAAAATCTATACTTTTCAACAATGAAAAAAAATTCTCACTATATTATGACTTCTCCTGTCCTTTGAGAAAGGGTCTCACATAGTTGGGACTGGATCTGTGTATACCTGGGAGTGTCATGGCATTCATGATCCTTCTGAATCCACCTCCCAAGTGCTACCTAGGATTAGAGATGTATACTACCATGCCTTGCTGGCTTTGGATTTCTAAGGCACACTGTTTTAGCTTGCTTTTTTGTTTCTGTCTTATAACACTATGACTAAGTGTAACTGAGGGAGGAATGGATTTATTACATCTTACAGGTTAGGCTTCAGGGTTGAGAGAAGCCAAGGCAGGAGCTCAAGACAGTAACATAAAGGTAGAGACCATGGAAAAAATGCTTCTTATTGTTCATTTCCCCTGGCTTGCTCAGCTTGCTGGCTATACAAGCCAGGACCACCTGTCTCAGGGGACACAACACATACTTACCTGGGCTATTCCACATCAATCATTAATGAAGAAATTTCCCCAAAGGTATGTTCACAAGCCAATTTGATGGATCAATTTCTCAGTTGAGGTTTCCTCTTCCTAGATGACTTTGGTTTGTTTCACATCGACAAATATCACGCAGCACAGTTTTACTGCTTGTGTTTATTGTTACTGGAATTCTTAAATAGGCTATACTTATTGCCTGCATCTATAAAAATGTAGGGATGAAATTTCTCTCTGGTCATTCCCTCTGCCTTCTTGAAAGCCATGCATTTTTGGATGAAGAGACAAATTACAAAGGTGTAATAGTATCTTCAACCAAGGCATTTGCTCTCTCTCTCTCTCTCTCTCTCTCTCTCTCTCTCTCTCTCTCTCTCTCTCTCTCCGTGTGTGTGTGTGTGTGTTTGATGGCTGGCTTTCAATTTGAAGAATAAGCCTTAGATAGATATAGCCCATTGTCCGTTTGCATCCCTGCTTTGTGCATGCCTTCCCTCTCTTTAGAAAAGACTCCAATATTATCTTTGCTGAACATTGTGCATGTTCCTCTCAAATGCATGGGTCTGTCCCTTTAGATACATGAAAGGGCAATCAAGAGATGGGCAATGTACAAATTCTTACATTTTTCTGATGTGCTGAATTGGAAACGTTTTAGGAACAATAAAAATCAGGACAATCAGCACATGAGCAAATGAGGCTCTGGTGACTATCTGCTCTTAGCCTTCCATATTCCAATGCAGTCATATTTTCATTATTCATAGGCTAGTACACAGAGTCTTACCCTACTTTCTCTTTCCAGTCTAGCATCTGTTGCTCTCCTCTTCATTTTCAATTCTATGAATTTCCCCTCCATATTATTTTAAGATTTAAGTGTCCAGATGGATGGTGAATTTTTTTCTCACACCTGGCTTCCCAAGCAAGCACTGAGTATTTGATTTTTCACTAGGCTTGAGCCATTCATTCCTCCTGGCCTCCTTTTTGTAACATGTACAGTTACTCCCTTTCTGGTTTTAATGGTCTCATTAAAGGCATTAGAAATGGAGACTCTTGAACATAATTTACCCAAGCACCATCCAGGTTTCAATAGAGAGCGAACTGAGAGAAAGAGAAAAACAGTCGCAATTCCTATTCAACATCAGCCAAGCTTATCATACTGCCCTTTTCACGGATGGCTTTGTAATTAATGTGGGCAACTAAGAGGCAAGTAGTACATGGGCAGCCCAAGAAAGTCACCTCAGTGCTTTTGTATTGTTAATAAGAATTAAATGTGAGTAATAACAGCAGTTTTATATTGCACCAATGAAACATAATTTCAGAATGTGATTCAAATCATACTTAATTAGAGGCCTTTAAGATGCCCACAGTCCCATTTTCCAAGGGAATTTGATGTTTTGGAAAGGGACCCAAAAGTCACAAACCCTAAATCACTCAATTTCCCAGAGGGCTCAAGGCATTCACAAACCTGAAAACTGGACAAAGACATAAAGTTCTTCAGTCTATTTTTAATGGTGCCCCGGAGTCTCACACCACTCCACTCCAGTCATGAGTCAGGAAACCAACAAGCACTGTCACCGTGGATCTTTCTTTGAGGTTAAAGTACTTGTCACTCTTGATATTGTCTTATGGCAAAAGTGATCATAAAGCCTGAAACGCCAGCACATCATGTCAAGAGGCAAGGGGTAATTTCCCCACCTTTAAGTTTTTTTTTCTGAAAGTACTACGCAATTCCTAGTTAATTTGCTTTCCTCCTCCTCCCCCTCCTCCTCCTCCTTGTTCCTTTCCCCCAGACCTAGTCTGTAATCTTTTTGTTGTTGTTGTTATGCATTCTGTTTCCTATGCCATTTGTTTTCTTTATGTATTGTGGGTTTGAGATACTGAGGTAAAATGATCTTATAACTAATCATTTTGGTTCATTTTTATCTTTTTCTTCTTCAACACCCATGTTTGTATTTATTTGTATTTTTCTTTGGCAGTGTTTGGGATTGCATTCATGGCCTTGCATATTTTAGGCAAAAGCTCAACCACCAAGACAAACTTCTAGCACCACTGCACTACACTTAGAGACCTGCTATGTAATAATTAAAACCTGTTCCGTGCAAAACAAGGTTCCACTTGGCAAAAAGACTGTTGTCTCTCTCTCTCTCTCTCTCTCTCTCTCTCTCTCTCTCTCTCTCTCTCTCTCTCTCTCTCTGCGTGTGTGTGTTTTACTATCTCATATTGTGGGAAGCCTTACACAGAGGTCCTCAGGGGAAAGAAATCCAAGCCTTCAACCAGGGAGTAATGATGGCCTATTAACCAAGTGCATGAGTGAGTTACAAACAGATTGTTCAGGCTTGTCACATGTTGAGATGGCTACAACCCTCACAAACAGTTTGTCTACAAGTTTGAGAAGGACCTGGAGATAGAATTCTCTAGACAAGCTGTTTTCAAATTTCTACCAGTTATGGGATTTCTATAAAACAATATTTTTACATTTATTTTCATTTATATGTATATGTGTCTTTGTGATGTATGCCACATATATCCAGGTTCCCAGGGAAACTAATAAAGGGCACTGGATCCTATGACGCTAGATTTACAGGTAGTTGTGAGACATACAATGTTGGTACTGGGGATGGAAATCTGGTCCTCTGGAAAGACAGGATGGGCTCTTAAATGCAGATAAGAAGGGAAACAGACAAGGAAGAAGGCAGAAAGGGGGGGGTAGGAAGAGTGAGGTAAAAAGAGCATGATTCAATAAAAGTGGAAGTCACCATCTTTTATAAATTAACCTTGAAATTTTTTCTATCATATGTCTCTTCTTATACAGATGAACCATAACATAGTGTTTCTGCACACCAAGGGATGCAGTTACTACAAGGAATCTGTTTCTCCTGACAATCAGCAAAAAATATTTAGTTGGCGGAAGGATTATCAAAAGTCTGCAGGCTATCTAGGAGTATTCATGATAAGAAAGTGTAGGATCTGTGAATTGTAGGAGTGTACCTCTCTGAGAAATGACACATATGCTTTGGCATTTTCTGTCTCTGTGTAATAAATACTTCTTGCCAACTGGGCAAGCATGTAATCAAATCCTTACTTTGATTCAGCAGTTTTTTACTCAGGGGTACTTCATAGGTGGGTTTGTCTGTCGTATTTCATAGAGTTATGTTTGTCTCTCCTTTGGTTATGTTAATAGTTATTGACAATTAAATAATTCCTGGGACTTACATAATGGTAGAATTCACTCATTCCTGAAATTAATACCTGAAACTCTTAAATAAAGAGAAATTGTACTCCTCTGCTATTTGGTAACACGTCAGTATAGTTCTTATACAAAGCCAGGGAGAACAGTTTTAATTTTCATTTATTGGCTATGCCTCAAATATCATAATCTTTCAAAGCTGACTGTTATTATCATTGCTATTAAAATACACAATACTTAAATTCTTTTAAAAAGTCTTAATCCATTAGTGTTATTACTCTTATTGATGTTGAAATTGTACCATATATTACCTGAAGCCTAATTTAGACTCATGAAACTTTTAGACATAATGCTAATACTTTTCAACATCCTCATTCTCACATCTGTCAAGACTACTTTGCATACTTCTGCTGCAGACTGGAACTCAGCTGTTTATTATGCATTCCTGGTTTTCTGCAGATGAAAGTGTTGTTTAGATATTGGTTTTATTTTTAATTTTGTGTGTGTGGAGTGTGTTCATGTGGGTATGTAAGGTGCCTAAAGAAGCTTGGTGAGGTCATCAGACTCTAGTGTAGCTAGAGTTATGGCAACTGTGAGTTGCTTAAAATGAGTGCTAGGAACTGAACTCAGGCCCTCTGCTAGAGTAGTACACACTCCTAACTGATAGGCCATCTGTTCAGCCCTGAAAACACTGTTGAGAATTCACATCCTGAGTGCTGAAGTTCTTTCTGCTCGAGGGCTTCCGCCAATATTGTCAGTAATTCCAACAGTCAATCTTTTGAGAAAGCTTTAAAACAAGTTTAATGAATAGTGTTTTACTATGACTTTAGAATTTTCTTTTGCCTTGAACAAGCTTAAGCACTGCTTCACTTACCCATGTGTAAAAGGCACTCAAAAAATGATTAAAAGGCATTGACATCTCACTTGGGCCCACAAGGTAGCTAAAAACTGACAGAAAAAGCCAAACATCACTGCCTTCAGTTTGTGTGTATCTCCTTTACTTTGGGTCAGACTCTTTTTTAACTCTGCAGAGGCAAAACAATCACTGAATTAGTATGTATCTACCTAATGTATGTCACCCCTCTTCATTGCTAAAGACAGAGAGAGCTCTTTGAAGTCATCATGAATTCCAGGAACAACCTTGTAGTATAGAATCCTTCCCTCATCCCATTGAAGACAGTTATCTGTGATGCAATACAAAATTCTGACACAGACCATCTTGAAGGAAGATTTGGTCCCCTGGTCAATGACTGTTTTGACAGCTTCATTTTGGATCATTTTGCAGGGCCAGAGCTGAGATAAAAAATTGGTGGGACCACATCTTGACCATGACTGCTTAATTAGGCTGATTGCTTGCTCTCTGACACAATTTTTAGTGTGTGTGTGTGTGTGTGTGTGTGTGTGTGTGTGTGTGTGCGCGCGCGTGCGCATGTGTGTGCACATGTGCGTGTTGTATAAGTGCACGTGGCATGTGTATGGTAGGATGCATGTGCCTATGTGTGTATATACATAGAGGTCAGAGGAGGACATTGTGTGTCCTGATCTATCATTTTTCCTCTTATTCTTTTTAGACATAATGTTTCACTGAACCTGGAGCTAGACTAACAGCCAGCAAGCCTCAGACATCCCCTATCTGTACCCCTTACCACAGTTGGAGCATCAGCAAACATGGGCATGCCTTGTTTTTTGTTTATGTGGGTGCTGGAGATTTGAACTCATATCCCTATTCTTGTGCAAAAAATGCTCTGTACCTACAGAGCCATCTCCACTACTTCCATTACTGTTCTCTTTATTGGCAATTTGGGATAGGCAGCTAAAGTCTCAGCTTGTTGAGATTGGTAGAGCTGGGATTTGTGCTGTAAAACTCTGGTTACATAAGGGCTATTACCTTTTCCTGTTCAACACCCTACTTAAAATGACTTTGCTTCTTGATTGCAGAAGCTTTTATTGACAGTGCTCAATGTAGGGTCTGGGGAGCTCTGGGGCTCCTCAAGACTATTTCAGGAAGTGTGGAGAGTGGAAAACACTTTCTGTGGTGACAGTATAGTCTTTGCCTTTTTCACTGTCATTATCTCATGAGTGCCCAGTGGAATTTTCCACAGGCTGTGGGAGGTGTGAGATTGCTGCAGTTCCGTGCAGGGACAGCTGTGTTTTATTAAGCCAGTCAATTAAAAAACAAAAAGAAAATAGCACAAATATAAAGCAATATCAATCTCCTCATTAACATTTTGTTTCAATTCTTTGTGTAATTAGATTTCTCAATCTTTCGTTAAGCCCCATTGAAGAGTGTTAGAATTCTTGCCGGTAACACTAGATACAAGAGGATAACGAAAGTAAAAAAGTAATCCAGTTAGTGTCTATCTTCCAGTTCAACTATGAGCGTATATAGGAAAATATATTTGGGGGATTTTGAAAACACAAGAATTTTGGTATGAAAGATCCTACCGAAGCTGCTTCTGTGTGGGTGAGAGAAAGAAGAAGGCAGAAGGTCATACCACACCGTAACAGTCTCAGATATGTTTAAGATACAGGGCACTGCCTAGGGTTCAGGTCAATGCAGGTAGTCAAGCCATGGCTGTCTCATGGGTGGTCCACTGTGCTAAACACTTTCACCATGGTTGTTGCTAGTCAAGTGTTGTTGAGCTAGATTTATGTTAATGTGTTTTCTTTCTAAGATACACTGTAAACACTCTATTGTTTACTCTTAAGTGAACTTTTCAAAAAAGCATGGGGGTATTATGTACAAAATTTTCCTATTGAGCATTATTGCCTGCTTAACCTTATGGATGATGTCTGTGAAGCCCAGTTTGGCTACTGCCATGATTCAGGCATGCCCGGAGAAGTGATTTTCCTTTTACACCAAGTTATGTGTATCTTGGTGCTGTGTCTTGTGATATGGTGTAGCAAGTTCTATCATTTCTCCCAGGAACTTTGCAGTGGCCTCCTTGACATGGCTGAAAATATTCAGGGAGATCAACACTGTGAAAATACTGGATTGCCACCCTAGACCTGCTTTTCTGGACCTAGAACTTTAACTCTATTCAAGAAAGTAGTGGTTACATTTTAAGGGTTCTTGGCAGTCCCAAGATGAGGACACATACTCTGGCAGCATCACAGGCACAAAGAGAAACAGCTGTAGTTCCAGGAGTCGTCAAATGGTGTGGTAAAGCTGGGAGCAACCATGGGAACCTAAATAAATGTGGTACAGTATGCATTCAACAGCTGTGCTCTGGCTGCTTATTAGCTCTTTCCCCATGGTGCAAGAGAGAACCAACTAACATGCACAGCAGTCTGTCATCTCCACTACCCAGGAGGTAAACAATTCTCTCAAGACTGCTTCTCCTCCAGCCACTAGTCCTTATTTGCCTTTATGTTGCTCATCTGGCTATTATTTATACAGTGGCAGAGATTAGGTTTCAGAGTAAAGCTGGATTTGGTGCTGGAGGTTATGGCTATTTTTCAAAAGTAAATTTTTTTTATTAAACCAAATAAGAGAGAATTGCTCCCGGGAGGATGCCTAATTGGTCTCTGCTT
The DNA here is from genome assembly GCF_943737965.1 of Phodopus roborovskii. Lineage (NCBI taxonomy): Eukaryota > Metazoa > Chordata > Mammalia > Rodentia > Cricetidae > Phodopus > Phodopus roborovskii. Next base: position 10,419,392 of record NW_026126629.1, read on the forward strand.
GGAGCATGCTTTTTCTGGTTTTGGAGTTGGTGTTCTGTTGTCCATGAAGTTAGACATATCATTTTGGAGTGACTGAATATGAGCCCCTATGTCTAGAGCTAGCTGTTTTTACTTTAAAATCTGCATACTGATTTTAAGAAGGATATTGGGCAAACAACCAAAATGATCTTCAATTTCAAACATCTTATACTTTATTTATTTGATTACTGAGTTACTGTGTGTTTGTGTGTGTGTGTGTGTGTGTGTGTGTGTGTGTGTGTGTGTGTGTATTGTGTACCTACAGAGGTTGGGAATAGGTTCTTTCCTTCCACTGTGGTGATTCTAGAGCTCAGATTTAGGAGTTAGGCTTGGTGGAAGGTGCCTTTACTTACTGAGCCATCTCACAAGTCTGCCAATAGTGAGATCTTATCCTTAGATTTGTGCCATTTAATGTTGACCAAACCAAGACAGAAATTTATAAAACTGTTCCTGATGTATTAACTTACAATGGAGAGACTGACTCTTTATGGATTCCAGAACACATACATCCATTGTCCCAAGGGCTGTTTTCTGAAATGCAGCTCTTCCTGGGAAAGCAGGAGCCAGGTGAACTGGATCTCAGACCACTTACTCAAGATAAACACCAGTAAGGTTAAAAAAATGCCTGGGCAAAGCATTATGTTACACACACATACAAAAATAAATCTGGGCATGGGTCCTGACCTTAAGTATGGTTTTTATACTCAGACTCCATTGAGGGGGGAACCTAACTTTTTCTTTGCAAATAGTTGCCAACTAGAGATGAATTCTTGATTAAGGATGGGGAAACATGTTCACTTCCCCTTTTCAGCATTTGGACCTCATCTGGTTTGGACCCATGCAGGCCCTGTGCTTGCTGCCACTGTCTCTGAGTTCATTTGTTTATCAGTCTTATTGTATGTGGAAGACATTGTTCTTTGGTGTCTTCCATCCCTTCTGGCTCATACAATCTTTCTTCCTTCTCTTTAACAAAGTTACCTATATCACTGTCTTGCTCAGCCATCATCAGGGAAGCTTCTACTTGTGCTCATTTTCAAGACCTAATTATTAATTTCCACATTTATAGATGGGTATTACCTATATATGGGTATCATATGCCTATAAATAGTCATCAACAGAACAATATTATCCAATCAAGCTGTAATAAATAAAAAAGAAACAGTTCTGTGAAGTGTTAGGTAGATGTGGTAGGTATTTTCATGGTGACTCCAATGGTCTCCACATCCTGTTATAGTTGATGACTATAACTATAGAGTCTACATCATAAATGATATTTTATCTTCTGTGTTCCTTTTGCATATCACTTGGCATGGGAGCTATAGGATTCTCAATAATGGTTAAGGAGAGGACCATGGGTGAAAACTGACATCTCTAGCCACTAGCCATGCCAATTGGTCACCATACAATGAAGACTGTAGCTTCAGTAAAACCTTCAGGTGACTGGAGCACTTGATATTCTGACCTCAGGAGACCTCATGAGCAGAAAGACTGCTCCTCGATTGCTGTTCTTCAGATATTGTGAGGCATTTACTGCTTGAGGCTGTAACATCTTGGGTAATTTGTTATGTGGTAATAGATAATTAAAGTAGTATGGAGATATTCAATAAATCATTATAATTATTATTGTTTTTGTTACAGTTTAGTCAGGTACATTATATTTTAGCTTTTGAAGGGGCCTATTTTGATGTTGGTAAGTGCCAAGAAAATCCTGGACACCTGATATACTACTATAGAATAGGTAGTTTCTCTAAGTGGTTCATTTATCTTAGTGTGCAGTAGTAATTTTTATTACCTTCACTTATTTTGAGATCCTTTACAGTAGTTATTTAAATAATGCCTGTACCAATTATTTATGCCAGACTAATAGGCATAGGAACTTCAAGATTATTATACTAGGATTATGTAAAGGAAAGGAGAAGAAGGGAACTGAATGCAAGTACCAGCAATTCCTTTGTTCTTAGTTATATGTTTTGAATCCTAGTGTCTAGGTATTGAATGAAGCAAGCATACAAGGAGCTGGAATAAAGTCATGAAGAGTCCCATTGATTTACATACCACCAAGTAACAACTTTGTAATCATTTGGGAAATTATATATTTCTGAAATACAACTAGGTTGCAGCATTAAAGAAATACAATATATATGCATATTTGCATATACATACACATACCACACATACACACACACACACAAATGCACACTTACACTGGGAGCTACCTCATCTATCTTGAAATACTTGAGTGTAGAGAAAAATAGCCTTTGAAATATTTCCCAGATACATCTTTTATGTCCTGCAAGCCTGACATACAGATCCCTACTGAAGACATTACAGCATATAATCAAAAGACCCTTGCAAGAGAGTCAGCTTCTGATTGTCACCTCCTTCTCTTCAACTGTGTGGACATGAACTGATGATGTGTGTGAGCATGATATTTCCATATGCACGTGGAGTAGGTCTCACCTCAAAGTCCTTAGGTTTACGTTATGTGAATATGTGCCTGTGTGTATTCCCACAGTGCTTGTGATGGAAAACACAATAAGAATTGATTCTGAGTCTGAATGAATGGAAAAAGACTGAAATTATTGAGAGTAAAGCCTTGAGTACAATCTTGTGTACAAGATGAAAGGTTTACTGCATATTTATGCAAAAAATATTATCTACAGATTCCCTTCTGCCTCCTGAGATTCCCATGTGGGCTAAGACTCAGTTATTGTACCCACTGTCCTTTATTGTAACAGGATAGCAAATCTCAGCATGGAGAAGGGGAAGTGGGCATAAAATCCTACCCCTCACTGAGGAGCTATTGGCAATTGATAGCTTCTAGGCTGGACAAACATTCTCCAGTGAAACACCATATATCTAAGAATATCTACTCATCAGAATTGGACTTGATCGGTGAAAATAAAAAAGTACTACTAGTTTAGGTGGGGAGGGGGAAGTGAGATTAGATTAGATCTGGAAGAGTTGCAGCAGGAGGCAAATGTGATTAAAATACATTGTATGAAACTATCAGATAAATGAATTTAACTCTAAAATCCATGTCTGTTGGACACAGACAAGATGTAACATGTAACAAATAAACAATTTCATCTGTGACCTGATGGCCTCCCCCGCAGTCAAAACACTGGCTCACTGAAAATAATACAGAAAATTACCTTCAAATTAATGTTTAGGGTATAGATTTAATGAATTCTGTGTTTGGGTTTGTGTCCTATCACTGAGATTACTCATTATATTGATGAGGAGATTCTAAAATACAATGAAATTCCAAATTGGAGACCTCTTTGCTGTCAAATCCTTTGGATAACATGCCACAGGCCTCTGGGTCTATGTTAGATTCTAAGAAACCTCTCTTTTGAAATGTTACTTTGTTATTTTAAACACTCAGAAAGCTTACCACATAGTAGTAGGTCTTAATGATTTGATGAGGGAATTAATAGCACAGGGTTTTTTACATTGCTTGTTTTTGGGATTGCTGATGCTGCTGTGATTTTCTTGGCTCCAGAGAGCACACAAAAATGTGATTCTGACAAATTTGAGTATAAAGATGAAATCAAATGGATAGTAGAAAATATGTGAGTGTTTGCATGGAAATATACCAGTGAACTTAGTGACCTTGAAGCAAATATAATTACGTGGCTTTCAAATCAATGCAGATAACTATGCTTTTGTAAAAAGCCCTAGATCCTGGGCTTGCATGCCCTGCCATAAGAATTTTTGGGTACTCATATTGCTCAGGGGGAAGTATTGCCCCTGGAATTAACCTCCACTCTGGATTTTGTTGTTACAAACATTTTTGTAGTAGTTAATGTACTTCAAAATTGGGGTAAAACTTCTCAGGGATATTCACAGAGAAGGAAGGTCCTGACCCACAGTGGCATGCAATAATAGCAGACACAGAATGTCAATAGGGAAATTAGTCAGTCCTGAAAACTGTATAACTTGGGGCTTGGTATTGCAATAGGAAACCTCTTAACTGCTTAAATAGAAATGTTATGAAAAACCAGACAGCATAACTCATTAAAAAGATAAATTTAAAAAAATGAAGCTTTTGTTTTGCAAAAGGAACTGAAAGGACAAAAGTCAAATTTTAATTACAATATATATTGTATCCTCAGTTGAAATAAATTTGGCATTATTTCTCAAAGAAGTGAGTTTTATAATACAGAAGTTAGTGAATTGAAGGAAACTAGGAAAGAAAATTCTGCTAATTTTACCCCTGTTCTGTGATGCTCATTCTTCTCTTTCTCTTAACTGATACGTAAAAAGTTGTACATATTTATGGGGCAACTGTGTGATGTTCCTTTATATGATGTAATATGTAATGTCCAAATAAGTGTAATATCTATCTCTTTAAATATTTATCATTTCTCTTTAGTGGAAACGTTAAAAATACCTTTCAGCTTTTTTTTGAAAGAGGTACATTGTCACCATAGGCTCATTTCAATGGCTGTTTAGTCACCAGGGAGTGACTTTTGAAAGCATTAGAAGCAGTAGGAAGTGTGTCCTATTGGGATAGGTGTCATTTTGTTAGCAAAAGTATGCCATTGGGGGTGGAAACCCAAGCCAGGTTCAGAACTTATCTGTCTCTCTTCACGGATTAGGATGTAACTCTCAGCTGCTGTTCTAGCACCAGACCGCCATACTCCCAGACATGAGGTTAATGGACTAAGCCTCTGAAACAATAAGCAAGTTAACAATTAAATGTTTTCTTTCATAAGAGTTGTTGTGATCATGGTGTCTCTTCCCAGCAACAGAACAGTGGCTAACACACAAGTTGGTACCAGGGAGTGGATATTGTTGTGACAGTGTTGTTTGCTGGAAGAATATGGAAGACACTGGACTAGAAAATTGGTTGAATGACTGCTTTAAGTGTGGTTTAATGGGACATTGTGTGAGGGACATTAACAATGGTGCTAAGGGTGATGTGAAATGTGTCATTGGGAGAAGTTGTGGAACCTGTTAGAGGTGGGGAATAGTAAGCTCTTAAGTGGACTGAGCATACTGCCCTTGGAAGGGATGCAGGGATTCCTAAGGAAATCCTTCGTAGTTCTCAAGAGAGTTGCTGTTACTCTGGCTCTGGCATATCCAGCTTCTTTGACTGACTTTTCAAGATGTGATTTCTTCCATATCTCTCTACCTCATCATCTGCCAATGGCCATGTGAAGTTTGCCAGAGCTGACACTGTGCTATTTCATATTTAGCCTCTAAACCTGCAATCAGACTAGACTTCCTTTTCTTTCTAAAAATAAAGTTAGCTCACCTTTGGTATTTAGTCATAGCAAGAACAATTGACCAATAGAAGCCTAAATATTTTGGTTAATGATGTGCCCTTCTGTCATTTAGACCAGGGAAAATTCTGGCCCCTTTGTCTGCTATTAAATTTTAAATGAAAAGGTGCTTAACTCTTTATAGCTCAGCTCCCTTGCTGTAAACATTGTGGGAACAATGATACCAGTTTTACAGAAATTTATAAGCATTCAGTGAAATAAAAGATTGTAAAAATTAGTATATTAGGGACATATTCATGTGATAGTCCATACAAATCTATCTAGTTTTTGACAGTTGAGTAGAATTTATTTTATTTTATATAACAGTTTAGTAACTCTTAAAGTACAATTTAAAGTGAACAGCTCTTTTAAATCATGACATGAAACTCAAAAAATCATAAAAGAATGATTGCTAAATTTGCTACATTCATATTTATGAACAAGAACCAAATTTCAATAGCAATGTTAGAAGACAAATGACAAATAGGTGGAAAATTGGTATGCATAGGAAAAAGACAACTTTTAAACAGTGTAGAAATATATATTTATGTAAATTTAATAGAAGTTATATATGTTCATATATAATTTTATTTATAGATTTATGTTTTTCATAAAATTATAAATAAATATAACATTTATTTCTAAATGGCTAACCCAATAGAAAAATGGCAATGCCTCAACACATATGTACACAGACACACCCATATGCCACATGCACATATGCGCCAACCTATACACATACACACATACAAAGACACAGTTATGCACATCTACATCCACACATGTTCACATACACTTGCAGGAACACATATAAACATGTTTGCATACATATTCCTGTGGGCAAGATCCTTGACCCCCAAATCCGGGCCCCTGCCAAAGAACGAGGTCTCAGCTGGAGAGCGCCAGTTTCCAGTGGGATCCCACTACCCTGCAAAACCTTCTCTAGTTCCAGCCCAGCCCTCGCCGCCCTCTTCCGCTGGCTATTGGCCAGAGGTGAGTCTGGGCCCAGTTGGGGCTGCCTGTCTCCTACAACCTCTTTCACCCCTCCCCTGCCTGAACTCCCTGGATTGGCCCCTGATCCTGCTGCTCCTGTCTCCGGTCCCCATCGAGAGCACCCTTGGAGCTCTGATACACCCCCACCCATCCCCACCTCTAGCCTACCCCCCCCTATCCTGAGCCCTACCCCACCTATGGTCCTGCTGCTCTGGTTGAGCACTGGGACAGAGGGTGGAGCCAACAGTCCACCCTACTTCGGAGACTTCTCGGAGCAACTCCAAACAAAGGAGACCTGACTATCCACACAGGACCACCTGTAATTTCCACCTGCTTGGTCTCTGACCCCGCCTCCAGTCCTCTGCTGGAGTCCTGGGCCCCTCCCAGAGATCCGCCTATCTCTGCGGGTCCACTCAGAGTTCCTGCGGGCAAGATCCTTGACCCCCAAATCTGGGCCCCTGCCAAAGAACGAGGTCTCAGCGGGAGAGTGCCAGTTTCCAGTGAGATCCCACTACCCTGCAAAACCTTCTCAAGTTCAAGCTCAGCCCTCGTCCTCTTCTGCCGGTTATTGGCCAGAGCTATTGGCCAGAGCTATTGGCCAGAGGACCACTGTGAGTACCTGCTGGCATCTTCTTCTGGATCCTCATCCTTGACCCCATCCCTGGATCCCTGTCTGCGGAGAAACCTCCTAGAGAGCTTGGAACACACAGAGCTACAGATATTGAATCTCAGATCCACATAAGCCCATCGGGGAAGGACCATAGAGAGAGGGAAGAGACACCACCAACACCTACTGGAAGAAACTATGGGAAGAAGGCAATACAAGAGAACACCTAACAACAGAAAGAGAAACATGACACCACCAGAATCTAGGGAATCTACACCAACTAGAATGGAACACAACAACAAAGCAGAGGAAGCAGAAGGGTACGACTTAAAAATCACCATCATAAAAATGATAGAGACCCTCAAAGAAGATATGAGAAAATCCCTTAAAGAAATGGAGGAAAAAACAAACAAAAAAGTGGAAGAAATGAACAAATTCCTTAAGGAAAGTACAGAAAGCCAAGAAAAAATAATTAACCAGGTGAAGGAAACAGTTCAAGACTTGAAAACTGAAATTGAGAAAAGAAAGGCAACACAAACAGAAGGCTGGAAATTGAAAAGCTGGGCAAAAAATCGGAAACCACAGACACAAGCATAACCAATAGAATTCAAGAGATGGAAGAGAGAATCTCAGGCGCAGAAGATAAACTAGAAGAAATAGATTCATCGACCAAAGAAAATCATAAATCCAACAAATCCTTAACACAAAACATCCAGGAAATGTGGGACACCATGAAAAGGCCAAACCTAAGAATAATAGGCATAGACAAAGGTGAGGAAGCCCAGCTCAAAGGTGCTGAAAACATATTCAACAAAATCATCGAGGAAAACTTTCCAAATCTGAAGAAGGACATGCCCATGAAAGTACAAGAAGCATACCGAACTCCAAATAGGCTGGACCAAAGAAAAAAGACCCCTCGACATATAATAATCAAAACACCTAGCATACAGAATAAAGAAAGAATATTAAGAACAGCGAAGTAAAAAGGACAGGTAACATATAAAGGCAGACCTATCAAAATTACACCTGAATTCTCCATGGAAACCCTCAAGGCCAGAAGGTCCTGGATAGATGTTCTAAAAGTATTAAGAGAACATGGATGCCAGCCTAGGCTACTATATCCAGCAAAACTCCCAGTCAATATAGATGGAGAGAACAAGATATTCAATGACAAAACCAGATTTTCCCAATATGTATCTACAAATCCAGCCCTACAGAAAGTATTGGAAGGAAAATTCCAACCCAAGGAAGGTAACTATGCCCACAAAAATGTAGGCAACAGATAATCCAACTACACCAGAAACCTAGGGTGAAGCAGAACAAACATATTCACAATACCACTGCCAACAACAAACCTAAATCAAACAAGCATCAACAATCAATGGACCTTACTCACCCTCAACATTAATGGTCTTAACTCACCTATAAAAAGACACAGGCTAACAGAATGGATACGAAGACAGAATCCATCCTTCTGCTGCATACAAGAAACACATCTTAGCTCCAAAGATAGACATTACCTCAGGGTAAAGGGTTGGGAAAAGATTTTCCAATCAAATGGAAATAAGAAGCAAGCAGGCATAGCTATCCTAATATCTAACAAGTTAGACTTCAAACCAAAACTAGTCAAAAGAGATGAAGACGGTCATTTCATATTCATCTCAGGAGAAATCCATCAACACAAAGTCTCAATTCTGAACATCTATGCCCCTAATACAAAGTCACCCACATTTGTAAAAGAAACACTACTAAAACTAAAAGCTCATATAAAACCTCACACACTTATAGTAGGAGACTTCAATACACCACTCTCAACACTAGACAGGACCACAAATCAGACACTCAACAAAGAAACAAAAGAATTAACAGAAGTTATGTCTCAACTGGGGCTAACAGACATCTATAGAACATTCCATCCAAAGACAAAAGAATATACCTTCTTCTCTGCTCCACATGGAACCTTCTCTAAAATCGACCACATACTAGGAGACATAACAAACCTCAACAGATACAAGAGAATAGGAATAATCCCCTGTATGTTATCTGACCACCATGCTTTAAAATTGGAATTCAACAACAACACAAATAGCAGAAAACCTGCAAACTCATGGAAACTTAACAATGTGCAATTGCACCACTCCTGGGTCAAAGAAGAAATAAAGAAAGAAATTAAAGACTTTCTAATATTCAATGAGAATGAGGATACAATATACCCGAACTTATGGGACACTTTTGAAAGCAGTGCTACGAGGGAAGTTCATTGCACTAAGTGCCCATATGAAGAAAACAGAGGATAGTCACATAAAAGAATTAACAGCCCAACTGAAAACCTTAGAACAGAGAGAAGCGAATTCACCCTGCAGGAGTAGACGCCAGGAAATAATCAACTTGAGGGCTGAAATCAACAAAATAGAAACCAGGAAAACAATACAAAAAAAATCAATGCAACAAAGAGTTGGTTTTTTGAGAAAATCAACAAGATAGACAAACCTTTATCCAAATTAACAAAAAGCAGAGACAGAACATGCAAATTACCAAAATCAGAAACGAAATGTGGAACATAACAATAGACACAGAGGAAATCCAGACAATTTTCAGGTCATACTTTGAAAATCTATATTCCACAAAAATTGAAAATTCAAAGGAAATGGACAAGTTTCTGGATAACTATCACTTACCAAAATTAAATCAAGAACAGACAAACAACTTAAATAGACCTATAACCCGCAATGAAATAGAAGCAGTCATCAAAAGCCTTCCAACGAAAAAAAGTCCAGGGCCAGATGGATTCAGCGCAGAATTCTACCAGACATTCAAGGAAGAACTAATATCACTACTCCTCAAACTGTTCCACAAGATAGAAGCAGAAGGTTTATTGCCAAACTCTTTTTATGAGGCCACAATAATTTTGGTACCCAAACCTCACAAAGACACAACTAAGAAAGAAAACTACAGACTAATATCCCTGATGAACATCGAAGCAAAAATACTCAATACAATACTGGCAAACCGAATTCAAGAATACATCAGAGAAATCATCCACCATGATCAAGTAGGCTTCATAACTGGATTGCAGGGATGGTTTAACATACGAAAATCTATCAACGTGATCCACCATATAAACAAACTGAAAAAGAAAAACCATATGATTATCTCCCTAGATGTGGAAAAAGCCTTCGACAAAATTCAACACCCTTTCATGATAAAGGTATTAGAGAGGTCAGGGATAACAGGAACACACCTAAACATAATAAGAGCAATATACAGCAAACCAACTGCCAACATCAAACTGAATGGAGAGAAACTTAAGCCAATTCCTCTAAAATCAGGAACAAGACAAGGCTGTCCTCTCTCTCCATATCTCTTCAATATCGTACTAGAAGTTCTAGCTAATGCTATAAGACAACAAAAGGAGATCAAGGGGATCCAAATTGGAAAGGAAGAAGTCAAACTGTCTCTATTTGCAGATGATATGATAGTTTACATAAGCGACCCAATAAACTCTACCAGGGAACTCCTACAGCTGATAAACACCTTCAGCAAACTAGCAGGATACAAGATAAACTCAAAAAAATCAGTAGCCCTATTTTTTTCAGACGACAAAGAGGCAGAGAAAGAAATCAGAGAAACATCACCCTTTACAATAGCCACAAGCAACATAAAGTATCTTGGTGTAATGCTTACCAAACAAGTAAAAGACCTATATAATAAGAACTTTGTGACTCTAAAGAAAGAAATTAAAGAAGATACCAGAAAATGGAAAGATCTCCCATGCTCTTGGTTAGGTAGGATAAACATAGTAAAAATGGCAATCTTACCAAAAGCAATCTACAGATTCAATGCAATCCCCATTAAAATCCCACCACAATTCTTCACCGACCTTGAAAGGATAATAATCAACTTTATATGGAAAAACAAAAGACCCAGGATAGCCAAAACAACCCTATACAATAAAAGAACTTCAGGAGGCATCACCATTCCTGACTTTAAGCTCTACTACAGAGCTATAGTTCTGAAAACAGCCTGGTATTGGCATAAAAATAGACAGGTAGACCAATGGAATCGGATTGAAAATCCTGATATTAATCCACGCACCTATGAACATCTGATTTTCAACAAAACAGCTAAAATTATACAATGGGGCAAAGACAGCATCTTCAACAAATGGTGCTGGCACAGTTGGATGAGGGTGTGTAGAAGACTGCAGATAGACCCATGTCTGTCACCATGCACAAAACTCAAGTCCAAATGGATCAAAGACCTCAACATCAATCCAGCCACATTGAACCTCTTAGAAGAGAAAGTAGGAGGTACCCTTGAACAAATTGGTATAGGAGACCGCTTCCGGAACATAACTCCAGGGGCACAGACACTGAAAGAAACAATTAATAAATGGGACCTCTTCAAACTTAGAAGCTTCTGTAAAGCAAAGGACACAGTGGACAAGACAAAACGGCAGTCTACTGACTGGGAAAAGATTTTCACTAATCCTATATCCGACAAAGGGCTGATCTCCAAAATATACAAAGAACTCAAGAAACTAGTCAACAAAACACCAAAGAACCTTATTAAAAAATGGGGTACAGAACTGAAGAAAGAATTCTCAATGGAGGAAATCAAAAAGGCTGAAAGACACTTAAGAAAATGCTCCACATCCTTAGCTATCAGGGAAATGCAAATCAAAACAACTTTGAGATACCATCTTACCCCTGCCAGAATGGCTAAAATTAGAAACACCAGTGATGACTTATGTTGGAGAAGATGTGGAGAAAGTGGAACACTCCTCCACTGCTGGTGGGAGTGCAAACTCATACAGCCATTTTGGAGATCAGTATGGCGGTTCCTCAGGAAAATGGGAATCAGTTTACCAGAGGACCCGGCAATCCCCCTCTTAGGCATATACCCAAAGGATTCACATCAATGCAACAAAGACATCTGTTCAACTATGTTCATAGCAGCACTATTTGTAATAGCAAGAACCTGGAAGCAACCTAGATGCCCCTCAATTGTAGAATGGTTAATGAAGATGTGGCACATCTATACAATGGAATACTACTCTGCAGAAAAAAATAATGGTATCTTGAAATTCGCAGGCAAGTGGATGGCACTTGAAGAAACCATTCTGAATGAGGTAACCCAGTCACAAAAAGAGGAACACAGTATGTACTCACTCATATATGGATTTTAGAACTAGATCAAATGATCACCAGCCTATAATTCACATCACCAGATGAACTAGGATACAAGTTGTATCCTAAGAGATTCATATAAAGTCCCTCACAGAACTGGGAAGGGAAAAGTCCCCCAGAGCTCAGGTAAAGTGGGGGAGGACAGCGAATGGAGAGAGAAGTAGGAGAAAATGAGGGGGAGGAGAGGAAGGCATGTGCGACCAGGAAGATTGAGCCTGGTTAGGAATAGAAGACAGGAAAGAGGGAGAGACACACAGAGACAGAGAGAGAGAACATAAAAGAGGGAGCCAATATTGGTTTGAAGATAAAATTGTACACAAAGAAATGTCTAGAGAACTACAAGACTGCTCCCAACTAGCAATCTGAGCTTCTGTGGAAAGGCTATCATAAACGCCCTTCCCGGACAGTGAGATCAACAAATAACTTCTCCATGGAGCCCTCAACTAATGCCTGTTGAAAATAGAAGCAAACACCCATACATAAACACTGAGTCGAACTAGAACTCAGAAGCAGATGGAGAGGACAAACCATGTGGTAGAAGTACATAGAGACAGCTTACCTGAACAAGGAGGAGCTAAGGGCCACTAGACTGATAGCTGGGAAGCCAGCAGGGGACTGACTCGGACCCCCCTAAATATGGGTCTCAGCCAGAAGGTCTGAGCAGTCTAAGAGACCTCAGACAGTAGAGCCAGGATGTATCCCTGGTGCACAAACGGACTTTGAGAACATATCCCCCATGGAGGGATAACTGCCTTATTCTAGAGATAGGAGAGAAGCCCTAGTCCCTACTTCCCTGGACCTGTCAGATCTACAATACCCCAACTGGATGGCATTCCCCTACATATGGAATTTTGGTGGGGCTTGAGAGGGGAGTGTGTTTAGTGTGCATGTGAGAGGGCAGAGAGGGTAAAAGGGAGGGAAGGAGGGAGGGAGGGCTAAGGGGAGGGAGGGAGGGAGGGAGAGGGAACTGGGATCGACATGTAAAATAATAAATTAAAAAAAAAAAAAAACGCTTTGACTCCAAAATTTAAGTTGAAGAACAAATTACTATGGAAAAGGATTTCTATTTTTGTTTCCACAGAAAATGAAAAGATGTGGATTCCTTCTAGACTAATGTGGTTTGATCACGCCAGACCGCCTGAAACAGAGTACAAGCTGATCCTACATTCCAAACAGCTGGACAAAACATCCCTACAGACTACAGCTAGGATATCTGAATCTTCTTCGAATCTCCCAAGACAGCGCCCCTTACCAGCAGGAAGTAGTTTGGAAAGAACGATGCCCAAATTCCCAAATATTGTGTATAAATGTTTGTTTTCATTTAATTGGACTTTGTTATATAAAATTAAATAAAAAATTATATAAAAAAAGAACTGGAGATGGAATATAAAGAGTCTGAACAGTTTGGCAGTAAGGAAACATATTTGGTTTGGTTTTGTTTTTCGTTTTTTTCTATTTTAGACTAGCCTTAGACAGTGAATCCTGCTTTAGTATTAACTTGCATTCAAACTTATGCCATAACACAGTAGCATGGCATAAGTTCTCAACAACTTATTGTACATAAAAGGAAGCTTTTCTGCCCTGCTTGATCCTACACCTACTTTTAGAATTATTACTCAGGAGCTTATTATTAGTTACAAATCATTTGGCCTGTTGCTCAGGCTTATTACTAACCAGCTCTTACTACTTAAATTAATCCATTTCTGTCAATCTGTATTGTGCCACATGGCTTTGTATTCTCTAGTACATCTTGTTGCTCTGGCAGCTTGCTCACATTTGCCTGACTCTGCCCTTCTTCTCCTTGTATCTCTGCTTGGATTTCCTGCCTGCTCTATCCTGCCTTGCTATAGGCCAAAGAAGCTTCTTTATTAACCAATGGTAATAAAAAATATTGAAAGCATACAGAAAGTTATCCCACAGAAATTCTATGCTTAATGAAGACACAGACAAGGGGAGTCCAAAAGCTCACACAGACATATAAGCTTGAGGAAATGCTCACTGTTCTGCTTTGCTCTTTACACAGTGTTCATGGTTATCAGAGTTATCAGAGTTTCTAACAGAAAAAAGAATGATGACCACAACAATCCAATGGAATTGGATAAATACTAAAAATGTCTCTAATATTTTCCCACCATTCTCTGGAGACTTTGAGTGGTGTACTCAGGAACATTCTAGAAGATTCTAAGAACTCCACAAAGAGGCACTCACAGGAATTTGTGTGTGTGTGAATGTGTGTGTGTGTGTGTGAGAGAGAGAGAGAGAGAGAGAGAGAGGTGTCAATAAGTGTCACTCCCATGGGCTTTATTTATTTTTTTACTCTTTACTTTTTAGGCTCTTTGTGGGAGGGGGCATCCACCCATATCCCAAACAATCACACAGAAACTTATTCTTCTTTTATGAATGTCGTGTCTTAGCTTGGCTTATTTCTAGCCAGCTTTCTTTACTTCTTAGTCTCCAAGGCTTGCTGTGTAGCTGGGTGGCTGGCCCCTGCTGTCCTCCTCTCCACCTTCTCTCAATCCTCATTCCTTTCTTCCCAGATTCCTAGTCCTATTTATCTTCTCTGCCTGCCAGCCATGCATATCTATTCTCCTGCCTAGGTATTTATTGATCAGCTCTTGATTAGGCCAATCAGGAGTTTTAGACAGGCAAAGTAACACAGCTTCACAGAGTTAAACAAATGCAACACAACTTTTTTATCATTAAACAAATGTTCCACAGCTTAAACAAATGTAGCACATTTTCAACTAGTATTTCACAACACTCCTGGAAAAAAAGTGGGGGATTTTCTTTGCTTGTTTTAATAGAATTACTTGAATTTATGAGCAAAAGACAAAGGGGCTTTACTTTCTTGAATAAGGTGAAAACTAGCAAGACTCCATTCTTCCTACTCTGAAGAAAGGAAAGGCCACATTTACTACAAGGTTCTACTCCTTACTATCTATCCGGGTCCCATGGAACAAAATGCACCACATTCAAAGGAGTGAAATTTTATTGGCTTTGTTAGGATTAAAATGTGGGCCTTGGAAGCCCTAACAAGATAGGTCTGACTACCAACCTTAATAGGCCAATTTAAATAAAAAGGAGGTAAAAACAGATAAAGCATCATTGGTGGACTGAATCTAGGCCTGGATTTCCAGGTTCTTTTTCTCTTATTCAAAGAATTTTGCTCACATAGAAATGCAGAAGAATCAAAGTAACCAAAGCAGGCTTTGTTGGGCTACCATCCTCCAAATCATGACATTCAAACTTATTATTAGTTATGAATGCTAGGCCTTATCTTTCAATTATTCCATTAGCTCTTCTAACTTAATTTAACCTGTTTCTCTATATCTACATTTGTCTGAGGGCTTTTTAACATTTTTCATTCTGTATATCCTATTTTTCTGCTTCCTTCGTGTCTGTCTGGCAATTGCCTAGTTGACTAGCTTTTACCCTCCTTCTTTCTGGAGCCGAGATTCCTCCCCCTACTTATTCTTTCTGCCTGTCAGCCATGACTATACCTCTACTGCCTAGCTATTGTCCCTTCAGCTTTTTATTAGACCAATTAGGTAGGTGCCTTAGACAGGCAAGGTAACATAAATGTAACACATCTTTACACAGTTAAACAAATGCATCATAAACAAATATAATACATCTTTACATAGTTAAAAATGCAGCATAACCAAATGTAAAACATCTTTGCATAGTTTAAAGAAAAGTGAGAAAACAGATTAGGCAGGTTAAGTGGTTAAGTGTGATGGTGGGTGTTGTGAAAAAATGTACCCAGGGGCCTTAGTTACTCTTGGAGGTATTTCTTTTATGGGGTTGAGAGAAGAAAGGGCCTGGGGATGGTGCTCTTCTCATTTGACTGACCAATCAAGTAATATAAGACTTTTCCAACTGAACATGTCACTTCCCATAATGGGAGAAGAAATTGGTATTATTCAGAGGGGGGTGGTGTGTACAGATCAAAGCATGCTGGAATTCTAGATTGCTGATAGGTTGTTAGGTTCTTGTTTGGATGTGGTTTGTGAACTGAGCATGTGATGGCAAGGGTCTCAGGCTGTCTAGTGCATCATTACTAGTGTCTGTGTGTGCATAGCCCAAAGCTAGTGGAGTCCCAGATTGCTAAGCAACTCCCTATGCTTTTATCTTTCTTCTTCTGAGATAATGATCCCAAATTGGCTAGGAAACCTGAAGGCAGAAGGCCAGTTTTATTGGTACTGTTTTGCACTGAGTGGTGGCATAAGGCTGAATAAGGTAGAAGGATTTTCTCCTATTTTGTCCCAAAGCTATCATAAGTCTTGAGGCCCCACTGGAAAACATCTACAAACATCCCAGCCTGTTTGTTTGGGAATCCAGAGATTTATCTTGGTCTGATGTGCTGATCCTGTGGGTGCCAGTGAGTGGAGAACACTCTATAATTGGATTTGTTAGATTCTAGAAGAAATGAGTTACATAAGCATGGCAGGAAGAAGTTGAAGAGTAAACGAGAGGATTAGATAAAGCAGTTGACATTCTTACCTACCAAATATCCTCTCTATGTAGCCTAATATTTACAATACTTTGTGTTTAGAAAATCTTTTACAAATGGAAAATTGGTTTATGTGATGTTGGAGGTCTGGGTGGGAAACAGATATAACAGAATATCATCAATATGAGGGTTAATACTAACCCTCCTAAACAAAGAATTTTACCTCCCCTCTCTTTCAGTGTTTAAATGCACACATGTGCATGCATATATATATATGTATATGTATATGTATATTATATGATGTATATGTATATGTATATATACATATATATGTGTGTGTATGTGTGAATATATATATGAATGCTATTGGTTATGCATGAATATCAAAGGGACACTTGTGGGAACTGGTTCTCTCATCATGTGGACTCTGAGGATTTAAAGCAGGTCATCATTGAATTTAGATGAGCATTATTTAAAGAAAGTTTTCAAAGTATTTAAACACAAAATTACTTAAAGAAATAAGAGTGGCAAATGCTGTGAGAGGAGATTTGAGTTTAATTACTCTGAGGTACCCATTTGTCCTTGCAGTAGAAGATGGATGTCATGAAGCTTTTCCTTTTCTGATGTCCATGGGAATGTGTTGTCAGAAGAATTTGTTCCATGTCTGAGGTTAGAAAATATGAAGGCAAGGGCTTGTTTCTTGAAGTAGGCATGATAAGGAGTTTCTGACCCAGCCTTTCTCTCCAGGTTGAATAGTATGTCTTCAGGGGATGTGCTTTCCAGTTAGTGAATTTACCTATCTTTAGTTTTTATTTATCCATGTTTGTTTTCCCTTTAAGGAACTCATTATTGAAATACTCTGTAAGCAATTATGGATTTTTAATGATCACATAGTAAAGTCTCATTATAGTACATGGTTTTCTTTATAGAGATGGCTCATAAAAACTTTACTTAACTTTTATAGGATGATTAGTATTTATTTTGCTTAGAAACTAATAATGTTTTTTAAGAGGGACAGGTCTTAGATTTAGAAGAAATATGGGAGCATCCTATCCTATGGGTGAAAGAATTTTGACAACTGGTGTGTATTTATTCATAAATTTATAAGACTGAGGGATGTAGACATACACACAGAGAGAAGTTGGTATAGTAAGTCAAGTTTAAAAGTAGATTTAAATATTTGTAATTTAGGAAGAATGCCCCAAACAGGAACAATTCCTCTAAAATGGATTTTTCCCTGTTGTTACAGCAGAGGCAAGTAAAATAAAATAAAAAAAAATAAAAAAAAAAAAAACCAAAACAAAACAAACAAAACACACACACAATTTGCATGAAATCTAATTATTGAGTCTTAAAATGTTTATTAAGCAAATGTGTAAAACACAAAAGTCCTTATTATTTGAGCTAGTTTGGGAAGATCCATCTTTAAAAACAATCTTCATTTTTATAGATTGAAAATAAGACAAATATAGCTCAGTGATTTACATTTTAGCTTTAGGGATTTTAATAACTGGAAGTACAGTCAACATAGTTATATCAATGTTATTTTTTCTTAATCTTAATTCTTACAAATTCTTTACAACATACTTTAACCTTTTAGTTTTCTTTCCAGTGTAATATTTTGTTGGTTTATTGTGAATTTCATACCATACATTCTGAGGATACTTGCCACCCATTCCTCCAAAGTCTACCCTTTGATCCTTATGCTCTCAAAATACATCAAGTACAATTTGTGTTTCCATATACTCATTGAACCTTAGCCAAACTCCCAGTGGCTAGCTCCTTAAAGAAAACTCAGTCTTTTCCCATTCCCCTATAATCCAACAATTGTGAAGAGCTACACTTCAGCATCTTTATCACAATTTTTAAGGACTCTTCAGTAGCTTTCTGTCTAGACTGTTTCTTTTATTTTTTGATGGGGTGTGGGAGAGGTTGTTTCAGAAGCCTTTAATGCCTCTCATTCTCAATTATGGTCCTGGAGTCACCTATTCCACTGCATTAGATGCTTCCTTGCTTATAAAAACTAGTGTCAGCACATATCTCTACATGCCTTTTCATGGCTGCACAGACCACAGACATCCACATAGTCTCTGGGGGTATGGGCCTCCTTAAAGCTTCCAGCAGCAGCTTGGGCTACAGACATTCACATAACCTCTGGATGTACCACAGACAATAGATCTCAATTTTGTCCCAACTGTAGCATGGATCATAGACATCAACATGCCAGAGACCAAAGATATCAACATAATTTCCTGTGACAACTGTGATTATGGGTCCCTCTCCAGTGCCCACACAGACCATAGACACCAGCATGGCCTTCTACAACAGCATAGACCACAGAACTCAGTATGGCCTCAAGAGCAGCTTAGATTACAGACACCAACATGGCCCCCTGTGATAGGGTAGACCATGGATATTTACTTGGCCTCTGGTGGTAACATGAACCATGAGCATAAAAATGACTTTCATCAGGATCTCAGGACATGGAGATCAACATGGCCTCTAGTTTCAGGATGGGCTATGGATATCAGTGTAACCTCAGGTTGCAGGAAAGACCACAGATATCAATATGACCTCTGGAACCCTTTAGTTTTCATATCCTTTATCTATTTCTATTTTGGAACAGTCCTTTACCTGATGGGGGGATGTCCCTCTGTATGTATGTTTCTCTTACTAGTTGATGAATAAAACACTGATTGTCCAGTAGCCAGGCAGGAAATATAGGCAAGGTTACCAGACATGGAGAATTCTGGGGAGAGGAAGTCAAAGAGAGAAGCAGCCAGTGAGATGCCATGCTGCTGAAGGAGTAACACCCTGAATTATGGGTAAGCCACATCTATGTGGCATTACATTGTTTAATAGAAATGGATTAATAATTAAGAGAGAGAGATTGACAATAAGAGGTCTGAGCCATTGGCCAAACAGTTTATAATTATTAATATAAGAATGTGTTTATTTGGGGCTAAATGGCAATGAGACCAGGCAGAAAGGAAACTCCATCTACATTTACCTTAATACAAAATCTCCGCACAGAATCTTCTCTCATTTAAAAGAATTATTGCTATATACAGATTCAAAAGCATGGACATAAGTTATTGCTCCAAATATGTAGCAAAATAGAAATTATAATTATGATGTAATATATCAAGCCTCTCTATGTTAAGTAGGCTCAGCAAGTTTCAAAAGAAGCATTTCCCTGTCATTTTCGATCTTTAGAGTTGCATTATTACTTAGTTTTATCAAAGTAAGAACTTTTAACAAATACAATTTTATTTTTTTAAATTATGTGCATGCAAATGTGTCTTTGTGGGGTTATATTCACATGAGTACAGTTGCCAGTAGAAGTCAGAAGAGGGCATTGGATCCCGAGGGCTAGAGTTTCGGGATATTGTGAGCTGCCTGATGGGAATCCTGAACCAAATTTGGGTCCTCTGCAAGAGCAGTGTGTGCTCGCAAGCACTGGGACAGCTCTTCATGCCATAGAGTGAACCTTTAAACAATGTCTATTATATTCTTTGCAGTAGCAAGAAATTAAAAAGGGTTTGTTCATAAAAATGGTATTTTAATTTAAAACATTCCATAGATGTTCATCACACATTGTTAATTTAGAAATATGACTTTCTCAATGATATATAAGTACACACACATATTGGGGAAGCCACATATTTTTACATCTGTAAACTTAGGATGCTACATATCATGTTCATCTTGATAGCAGCTGTGATGTCATTATCATCATCTATTCATCAAAACATGAGATAATGGACTGATAGATGGGTTGGCTTTTAGCTGTAATCTCAGCACTTGGGGTGTTGAGTCATGAAGATTGATTGCCTTGAGTTCCAGGCCAGACTGGGCTGTAGAATATAACATTGTCTCAAAAGAAAGCAAAAATGAAACAACAACAGTAAACCATCAAACCTCAAAACCAAGAATCATGAAACTTGGTATTAATAAATTTTTGGAAAGAAATGTGTAACCATCATTTCTGTCCATCATAAAGGCCAAATGTGGGGAATACAGGCATGTAACAACTCCAAATTGAAAATTACTTTGCAAGATTGACTTTGAAGAGTTATTAGGAACACTTTAACAAACACAAATATATACCCATACTCATTACTATGCAAGTAGTTTTGAGGTATTTTCTATATAAAATGACATACTGAAGATATTGAAGAAAAAATGGTTGACATCACTACGTACATTATTATCCCAGTCATTAATGCTAGTGTTATAAGCATGAAGAGGAAGAAGCTATCTGTCTTTAGAACCCAGGCAGAGATCTACCACTTTCGTTTGTACTGGGGTGGGGTGAGGTGTGGACAGGGAACACTTTCTCCCTGAAGTAGGAAGGGGGATGCAGAATTGCTTAGACAGGCACAACTGAGAGGTCCAGGTGCTCAAGGTCATAGGCTGGGGACTTCCCTGGAAAACCTCTTTGCAACCACCGGGAGATCAGCATTTGGTTTTCATCAGCCTAGACTGCTAGGCAGGGACTGAAGGAAAGCCCTGTGTGTGACACAGGCAGGCATGGACTGCCAGAGGTTGAGTGGGATGGGAACACTACTTCCCATTCAGCAGCAGCCCCCATGCTGGACCAGTTCACTTCTGTGGAGCCCTGATGGTAACCTAGCAACAAAAAGGTCAAATTCTGCTCTGGAATTCACCAGACCTGACTCAAGCCCTACGTCCCACCATCATAGGCAGCCCAAGAGAAGTGACTCAAACTAAAATTCTGTGAGAGAATAGTGAAGTAAAAGGACAAAGGCGTGTCTCTGCATGCTGGCTTGGGGTGAAAAAATTATATACTTGGTCTCTGTGGTAAATGATTTTTATTTGGCTAATAGTCTCTGATTTCTTGGAGTTTCTAAAGCTTTCAACAAATTGCTAGATAAACTCAGAAGTTTCTTAAGGAACCAGAGCTCAGCAGTGTGATGCTCACAAGAACAGCTTGGAAAGTTTTATAGTTTAAGGAAAGACTTTCTTCTGAAGAGAACTCTATTTCCACCACCCTTGCTTGGGAATTTTAATATGCAAACACATTTACCCTATACAGGGGATACACTCTGTTCTTTGCGTAGTCGTTTTCCTTTACTAGATTGCCCCCAGAATCTTACAATTTCTAACTTTTTTCCCTTAAAAGTTTGACAGGAGGTAAGCAACCTCTCAGTTTGAGTGATGAAACTAAGGTGGAAAGAGGCTGTGAATATTTTATATCAAAGAGAGGTGGGGAAAATAATCCTCCAATGTGTTGTGTTTGACTAAAACCATGGGGCTGTTCAATTTTTTATTTCAGTGACTTATCATTTTCTCTGGGTCAATGACTACTTGCAGAAAAAGCAAATCTATATTCCCCAAAGGAAAAGTTCTGATCTGAATATGAGAATGCCACTGGTGTGTGTTGAGATATGGGTCTCCTGTTTACAGTTGATATTTCCACATTAAGATAGAGCAGCTGCCAACTCAAAACTGCAGCTCTCAAGCAAAACCCTAAGGCATAATGAAAACGCAGCAAGATGCCTGGTACTTCCCAGGGCCTAGCCTTGCCATGCATTCTTCTTGTTAAGGTTCATTACAGTTAATCCAATGGGGGCGGGTATCTGGTTGTGGGAGAAGCAAGGAAGTCACCTAGCCTCTGTCATAGACAGAGAAAGGACCATGGGAAATCATAGCAGAAGCTTCATGTCTTATGAGACTCTGAATTTGTCTGGAGAAAATCCAAGCTCATCACCTCTGAGGGAGGTGTGGTATCCTGATTAGGTTTAGGGAGATGGAGAGAACTGACAGTTAGACCTTGAACATGATATAGTTAACAATGAGCCTTGGACAGAAGAACTGTTGTGTTTCTTGTATTCGACATTGGGCAAATACATATATCTCAATAAATTGTGAGAATGTGATATTCAATATGGTGTGAAAGTTTTGCATGAGGTATTATTTATGCATCTTTTGCCACAATTCTTGGGCCAAGTATCTGGTAATGAAGTAATGATTGAATTGATTCTGTGACCCAATAATTAAGAATAGCCATTCTGTTACAAATGTCATGTAGCTGAAAAGTGGGAAAGACACAAATATAGAAGGGAAGGTGAGAGCTATCTCTGGTGGGGGCTGGTAAGAGGAAGGTTGTTGTATAGTCATGGAGACATTTGGTACAGGATGGGTATGGCACTTGGGAGCATCAGAGAGATGGCTGGACGTCCTTGTAAGAAGAATAAGGCAAGGAAGAAAATGCTCCAGGCTTGGTGGGAAAGAGCAGTAGAAATGATGCTTCATGCTACTGCAGAATTTGTGTAAGAAAAAGAATCAGTTTAAATATATTGAGGCTGAGATGAAGTCTAGGCTGCAATATGGTCCTCTAAGTCCTTATAAAGTGAGCCATGTGGAGCAGGGACTATGGCCATGACCATTTGGAGAATGCTTGAGGGGTTTATTTGATTCCCACAGGGTGAGAGAGTTGATACAAAGCTCTGTTCATGACCAAGCAGGGACTGCAGTCTGTTTTCATGTACATTTAATCTCTGTGTAATAAATACCACTTCCCCCTCACAAATAAGTAGCTTTCTTCTTTCATATTTTACTCACATTGTTGAATTAAATACCCTTGTGTATGTAACAGACTGCTAATGGCCAATGAGTGGATTATAATTGGGTAGTTTTTTCCATAATTCTCCAACCAAGCTCCCATTTTGAAGGTCTCTTCTTATGGCCCTCAGTTCCTTCTGCCCCTGGACACCTACCTCTGTCTGCAGACAGATCTCCAGTTATGCTGGTAGAGATGAACTTGCAGCTGAAATTTGAAGTTTATGATAGAGGACGAATTTTTCCTGGCTCTCCTTTGGTCCTGTTGATTTAGGAAAGCAGAGAGTTCTTAAAATGCTGGAACATGTACCCTGTGTTGTCACCCTGCAGATTCACATGGCCAGCTGATATTAGACTTTTGTTTGCTACTCTAAATCTCAGGGACCCAGTTTTGCATCACAGATTTTAAGTATGCCTGTTTTCCCTAAGCATTTGATTAACATTCAAAACACATCCAAATATCACATTAGTCAAGGGAGTGTAATAGTTTTGAAAGATAAAAAGCAGATAAATCATGCACATATGTATTTTAGGGATGTGATAATAGCTACACTAACGTTTATGTCAAATCTCAAAGGAGAGCAAATAGCTTAACTAATGATGCATAACAAAGCATCTCCCAGTGTGAACTACAATAGGACTTGTTAGTTGGAGGCTACCTGAGGACAATGGGACCTTAGTTGTCTGCAATGAAGTAACCAGTCTGTGATTTTTTTGTTTTTAATGGTAGAATAACAGTTGCTTACATATTAATATGCTTTAATTGTGGTAACACTGCGATGTCTTGGCATATGACCTTCAGAGACAAACAAAAATCACTCATGAGTATTTATATGTTATCCATAGTTTTATTCTCTCTCTCTCTCTCTCTCTCTCTCTCTCTCTCTCTCTCTCTCTCTCTCTCTCTCTGTCTCATGCTGTATGCTTATACTGCAATTGAGGGATGTATTTGGGAGGAAATTACCATTCTGCTGATTGGATAATTTTTTAACCCTTTGTTTTTAATTGTGATATAATTGACAGATGGAAATTGTACATAGTCAAGGGATACAATTTGATGATTGTATATGTAGTGAAGTGATTATCACAATCAAGATAATTAACAAATCCATCACTTTACATAGCTGCTGATTGGATAATTTAATGGCATTAAATAAGCAAACGTTATTTTGCGATTCCAGGCAGTTTAAAATAAGTTGAAATTTGAAAATATAAACTTTGGAAATATTGTGGAGTTTGTTTTATAGATTCACTCAATTTCGACTGTTATTAGTTTATTTATTTATTTAGAGTTACATGTTTGAAAAGGCCCATGGTGTAAAACATTACAAAGAGAAATGTTCTGTTTACTTCTTACAAGTAGGGGTTCATGTCCCAACCAATGGTCATGGTGTTATGGAGCTGAGCTCACAGAGTATCTGAAACCTCCCAGGTAAGAATCCTAATACTGTATTTGTAACTTTAAATCAAGTCAGTGAACAGCCTGCATTCTGAAGGATAATCCTTGGCCTAAGCCTATAATATCCTCTGCATTTTGAAAGGTTAAAGCAATTTCACTGAGAGATACCCTGGAGTCGTCACTCAGGGTCAATTTTTCTAGTGATTGCAGTTCTTTCAGAATCAAGGTTAAAATATTCCTTTATTTCATGAAAAAAGCTCTTGAACAGTAAAACTAAATATACAATCCTGTTCTTCAATTCCTTCTTTCTTTCTCCCTCTCTTTCACTCTCTCTCTCTCTTTTCTCCCCTTCCCTTCCTTTCCCTTTCTCCCTTTCCCACGGCATACTGTTCAGCAGATGGCAAGGGACCTCTTTGCCTTCTTTTCATGGGTATCTTAAGTATGAACTATTCATACCCAGTTCTGATTATGATTCATAAACTATCAGAGCATCCTGAATTTCAGGGGTGTGTGTAACTGTTCTTACCTAGGATGATGTCTGCTCATTCTAATTTTGTTTTATATTTGTAGGACTCCATGATGGAATACAAAGTTCTTCTGATACTTAGTATTGAACAGATTGATTAGAGCTGGTTTCATATCATGTCTTTAGTAATCACTCTGGACAGGGCCATCCTTCTTGAAAAGCATAACCTAAAAATGTAGAGGATCTTACAAAATTTGTGCAGATGCACATGGTCCTCAGCATGCTCTGGTAAGGCCTTATTCTTACCTGGTGGGATGGTGATCCGTGGTCAAAACCAACTCCCTGAAAGGAACACATAATCAAAACAAAGCATCAAAACCAAGTGCCCTTATGTGTGCCATTTGTAAATTTCTATAGTGAAAGTGTAGCAATTTCTACCTGGCATCTCTGAACTTGGAGCTCTTAGAGCATGTATGAGCTGCCTCTGGCACCTGCTACTCTTAACACAGACACTCCAGTGTTGACATTTGCCTTCTTCCTGTAAGTTCTAGGAAACTCCCTGCAAGATGTGATTCACATTCAGTTTCTCAAGGTCCATCTCTGGGAATTTTGGTGCCAGAAAAGAGAATGCTGTTTCCTACTTGTCACGTGTGGCATTGATGCACTCAATGTCACATGGAGGATCCTTAGTGTCAGCAACATGAAGTTGTTCCCAATTATGGTTGCTAGTCAGAAATGGTGACTATCAGCTAAATGTGATTTTGCTCATCAAAGACTGCTGGTGTTCCCTAGGGACATTTCAGTTGTCACAGATGGGCACATGGTGCTCTGGTTAGAGTTACTGCTAAAATTCCAAAACAATACAATTAGCACTACTGAAATAGAAAAATTTGGAACATGGCAAGCCACAGAAATAATGTGCACTTCAGTCTTTATCCTTCAGCTCGTTTGGGGGATTTCCCACCATGTACCCTGAATAAGATACATTCAAGCCAGAGGTTCCCCAGCTCTGTCCTCTCTTGCCAGAAAATGCAGGAACAGTTTTATTTATGTATGTATTTGAGTTCTAATGTGTAGCAGTGCCTCTAGAGTTCTTGAAATTTTGCCTGCATTTGAGCCATTCAACCCAAGTACAAGTGCCAGAGATGCTGCCAGAATGGTACTTTCTTAGTTTGGGTTACTATTCCTATGATGAAACGCCATGACGTGAGGAGAAAAGGGTTTATTTGACTAATACTTCCACATTGCTGCTCACCAATGAAGGAAGTCAGATCAGGAACTCAAACTGAACGAAGACTTGGAGGCAGGAGCTGTTGGAGGACCATGGTGGAGTGCTATTTACTGGCTTGCTCAATCTGCTTTCTTATAGAACCCAGGACCACCATCCCAGGGATGGCATCACCCACAATGGGATGAGCCCTCCCCATCGTTAACTAATTAAGAAAATGCCTGTAAGGCTAGTCTACAGCCTGATCTTATGGAGGCATTTTCTCAATGGAAGTTCCCTCCTCTTTGATGACTTTAGCTTGTGTCAATGAACATAAAACTATCCAGCACACCATCCCACATTTACTAGGAACAAAGCTGCTTTGAGAAGTAGACATGACATCTTCTCCCTGGAAGTCTTGTGTGTTTACTATTATCTGCCCAGTTCTATGTCCCAGGAAAGATGCATTTATTATATCACAACTCTATTTCTAAAAGACTAGCCTTAAATTATACCCATGTACAGCTTTAAAAAAATGAAGTGATTTAAATAAGCAAAATCAGTGGCCACAATTTTCAAGGACCGAATTGTGTATAGACAGTATTGGAGTATGTGCTAACCACTTATTATCTAATGGTCCCACAAATCTCTGTGCTGTACATACTTTTGACTTTGATTTTATTGAAGAGGAAGGTGAGGTTCAATTAATTTAAATTTCAACCCTATGTCTCGAACATGCGATGGATTACTTGCGTAGAGTAATATAACAAGTTGGTTGCAAAGGCAAGCTATGCACAGGACTTTGCTGTCATTGATACAGGAAGTCAGATATACCCCAAAGTTAAGCATGAAGGAAAATATGGGCTCTGACTTTGGAGCAGTCAATATGGTCTATTAGCCTTAACATTTCCCGCTGCAAATGTGGGCAGGTGATTTCACTGTTTTGAGTGCCAATTTGTTAATATGTTAGAGTTGAATCAGCATATCTCCTCCTTAAGTTAAAGATTGTTGAGAGGAATAAGCCCCATAGGGCACTTAACATGATTAGAAGGCAGTACTTAATAAATGTGTGTGCTGCAACTTCACCTTTTTTGTTTTTTCTTACTTATATCTAAGAACAACTTTGAGCCTAATTCAAGCTGAAATAAATACATTAAGGAATGACTCAAAAGGAGCCTGGAGTAGTTGCTTTGTGTTTTCAAGTCCCTTGGAATAATATATTATGTTTTAGTTGTCTGTTTCAACAGCCACAGGCTTGCTCTTATGTTCTCTTAAAAATAGATTTAGATCACACCCAGGTGTAAGGGAAATGTTTATGTCTCACTTCTCTTGTCCAATTCATTTCCGAGATACAATTTTCAGATGGGAAATTTGGGGAAAATCTTCTTACCTATGAATTATAAATAATGGCAGCATAAGATGCAAGGTGCCTATACCTGTTCAATCTGAATTCACCAAGAAGGTTGGGAATAGAAATATAGGAGTGGTGTTTTAAGTAAAATGCTACAACAGCTTTTGAAGTATATTGAAATTCATAGCTGCCTGAGAATTTTTGAAACCACCAGTTAAGCTTTCAAAATGGATTTTTTTCTTCTCTTCAAAATGTAATCTGTTATCATTATAAAGCAATTGGAAAAGTAAAAAGGAAGACAAAAATGTGTGTGTGTGTGTGTGTGTGTGTGTGTGTGTGTATGTGTTTAAGGTTATGTGTGCATGGCTGTGCTCATGATGTGTGTGTGTGTGTGTGTGTGTGTGTGTATGTGCTTGCACACACACGCACATATGTGCATGTCTGATAACAAATTAGGTCTTATTAATTGGTCTATACAAAGCACTTCAGTATTTATTCCTCTGTAACTGTCCTAATTTTCTGCCTGAGCTACCTTCCACACCCCCATGCCAACAGGTGAGAGGGAAGAGTAAAGAGAATGGATAGCTGTATTTATTTCAAATTTGAAATATCTTTCAAATAGTTTAAACTGCCTGTTTGAGAAAGCTATTTTATGCTTGGATGATTCAGGTAAGTGATTTTTCTTACACTTTGGAGAATGGGAGTTGAGGGGATGAGATGACCTCAGGATGGCAGGAAGGAGTTCTTTGAATTTTCAAGATATCTTTTGGTTCACTTGGTGAAGTGTCATGGAATGACCAACCAAGAAGGTCAGCTCCTTGATTATTTCCATGACATTACTGATTCTTTCTTATTCTGAGATGTCACAAGTATTACTCACCATAGACAAGAGCTATCATTGTGCTTCTAGTTTCAAGTTCCCTTCTTGGGGGAAGAGTGTCTTTGTTTGAACCAAACTCCTTCTATGTAAGTTGTATGTAGGCCTTTGCCACCTCCATTTTGCCTATGGAGTCAACAACTCACTGAGAGTTTCTCAGCATGTGCAAAGGAATGGGTTGGCCAGAACACTACCTCTCTATCACCCAATGCTATGCTACAAGGTTTTGCTGTGTTTGCTTTGGCTGCATGGCCAGATTAAAGACCAGTCATTAACACGCCCCTATAAATAGGAGAAATTCTAAGCAAAGTAGAATACTAATTTTCTTTATAAGTAAATCCAGAGAGTTTATGTTTCTAAACTCTAAGGATTGCAGATATAGAGTTCTGTTTTATATCATAGAAAAATTCTCATTGACAAATCCGATGTGTATCACAGACTTAATGTATTTATATATGTGATTTCTTTGTTGTAATAGAGTTGGAAAGCTTAAAATTAAAGGATGACAATATGTCTTATATACGTTATTGATACATTTGATCACAAATAATCCATTCAGCCTAATCAGTGTTAGCAACAAACTATAAAATTATGTGATACAGTTGTACAACTTTACATTAAAAGAGTTTTTAAATATTATCAATCCAGAAAATACTAAAAGCCAATAGAAAATCAGTAATAGCCACAATTAGGTAATTGGCAAGATGTAAATATTCAATGAATTTATGCAATTCTCTTCAATCTCACTATGATTCAGATAACATTCAATTAATAGATACTCTAGGTTTCAGTAGTTCTTTAATGCCTTGTTTGGGTCTCTGTGTCATCCATATCCTTGGTTAGCAGTAGTTCCCACTTCTGCCCATAAAATGTCACCAGGAAAGTCAGACTCAATATTGTGTTTCAGTCATTGTCTTTCATGTGCTCTGAATTCAGTTCTATTGTTTGCCACTGGCTAATACAGGCTAGTTGGGTTATCAGCTTCTTGTGACCCTCCTGTGTCTGTTCCCCATCTCACTGTAGGAATGCCGGGGTTACAGATGTAGCCTCCCTTGACATGTTCTGCTTTACATGGTTATAGATATGTGAACACATGCAGTTATGTTTGTGAGGAAAGCCCCTTGCTTACTAAGTTGTCTCCCTAACCCTTCTCTTGTTATTGTAAACAAAAACAAAACATAGAAAAACATTCTTCAGTACTTGAGATAAAATGAAGCATTTTAATATTGATACTTCTGTTTCCTTCCTGTTAATGCTACCTAATACAGGCCAAGAAGTTTTATTTATTAAACTAGAACTATTAAAAGGAGATTAAGTTTTGGACTTGAATCTATATTATAGAACTTAATAATTTTTGGACAATTCTATAAGAGGTCAATTCCCTCAATATTTCCTTATTTGCTTACTGATGGGCTAGAAGGGGCATTAATGAAAAATTATATTTGGAGTGTTCCATAAGGCCTGCCTTAAATTAGATGACACTTACATTTGTGCTATGTGCTCCAGTTATTATTTTTATTATTATTGACTGAGAAAATGATGAAACATAGCATCTTTGAATTATAGATGTGAATTGTTCAGTGCAGCATTTTAATAAAAGTGCTTGAGTATTTCCTAATCATCCCACATTCTATTTGCATGCCACACAGGGTGTGCTATATATAGAGTGATGTATCAGGCATGGGCTTTCTCCCAGGGAGACATATGATCTATGGGATGAGACTGTAGAGATTTTTACCTATTCTTTACTTCAGACAAGGAAATTACTTCATTCCTTTACTGAAACAGAACTCAGCTAGGGCATGGTTCCTGCATTTTGCCGAAGCAATGGTGTCAGGGTATGGTGGGGAATACCTGCATTATTGGCCTGGTCATGCACAGAACGAGTGACCTGTTCATGGGTAGAGAACACTGCTTGCCATTTATGTTTATTTCACATTCTAACCTAATTTCTGGAGAGAAGTGTTGTGGAATAATCTTTCTTCACTGTACAGTGTGAAGATGTGTCATTCTGATTGGTTTAATAAGATGCTGAATGGCCAATAGCTGGGCTGGATTTTCATGCACACAGTATTTGGGGAAGAAGAAGGAAAGTCATCAACTAGATAGAGAGGAAGCAGCACGGACGGTACAGAGTAAAGGTAATAAAGCCACAACACAAAAAGTAGCTTGATCAAAAATGGATTAATTTAAGTTTTAAAAGCCAGTTAGTAACAAGCCCAAGCTGTCAGCCTAGCTTTTATAATTGATAAGTCTCATTACTGGGGAGCTGAGGAGACCCCAATAGGTCTGACTACAGAGAAGGGACAACGAAGGTAGCAGGGTCCACTAATGAAGCAGACAGGCATGGCTTCAGGTCCTTCGTGTACAGTGCATGCATTTTGTGTTTTGAGGGTAAATGACCTGACATCTCTGAACCTTAGTTTTCTCATCTCATGAAGATATGCAAAGAATCTGAACAAGATTAAACAAATCTTAGGGCTGGCAAGATGACTCAGTGAGTAAAATGGAAGACTTGAGTTCAGATCCCTACTACCCATGCAAAAGCTCCTGTGTCGGTAGCAACAGTGCTAGAGCCTGAAAACTCTCATCAGCCAGGTTAGCCTAAGTGGTTACCTCAGAAAAAATAAGAAAGAAATAGAGAAATATAGCTGATGTCAAGCTCTGGTCTCCATATTCATAGACGTGTGTGCAGTACACACACACACACACACACACACACACACACACACACACACACCAGGCCTCATACACATGTGCATATCTGCACACACAAAACACAAAATGGAAAAAAAACCAATCAGCATCTAAATATCTTATTCCCAATCTACATTGCATGGGTTATGTTCGTGTTTGTTATGGTAAGGGTTATGAAAGAACAGATATCTATATAAGGAGGATTATGAGTGGCATGCTGAGTACAAGAGCAGACAGCTCATCCATATGACAGATCAAGGACAACAACCTCAAGGGGCTTTAAGGATTGAATTTCTAGAATGTTTGCCATTCCTCTCAGTCTCTTTATGAATGCAAACAAAAGTGAATTTTTTAAATCATAAAACCCTATGGACTATATCTTGTAACATGGGTTGGTGAAAAGGAAAAGAGAAGAGAAAACATTGTAAGACTAAATAAAGGAGAGGGGGAAGAGAAGGGGCAAGGAATAGTAGGGAAAGGCAAGCAGTGGGGGAGGCTCTTGGTGTCTCTCTTATAAGGGAGCTGATGTCTCATGGAAGCCCCACTCTCCTTCAAACCTCCATCACCAAATGGGATTGAGGATAGGAATTCAATATGTGGATCCAAAAAGGCAGAATTCAACCGAGAGCAACTTATTTTCTGTTGTAACTAGCATGGGTGGCTTCATAATCCTGGCCATCAAACAGTTTCTAAAAAGGTTGCCAGACATTCCTCATGTCTAACTATCTAACTAAAGTTTACATCACTCAGACATTCAGTGTATGCTTTCCAAAGCTGATCTGAAATGGACTATTGAAGAAAAACAACACATAGCACAAATGGGCTTATTACACTGCTCATTCGAATACTTTGGAATGTATTTTTGTTTGTTAGCTGAATTGTTTCTTGAGTCAGATCTGGCTAGTCTCCAGACCTCAATTCTCCTGCCTCAGCCAGTTCTGAGTGCTGTGATTACAGGCATGTGCTGCCACACCTGGCTTGGGATGAAATGCCACTAACCATGTAAATCCACTACCAGCAGCCAGGTGTGGCAGTCAGAAAACCTAGAACTCTAGGGTCAGCGTTAAGATCTAAATTCTGATCAGTTTTAGTATAAACACAATGACTGTGCTGTTTTTTTAATAGGATCCCCTGCTTTTGTTTCCTTGTTTTCAGTATTAATATAACATTTCCAAAGTGGGTACAATTTCTGTGACCCATTTAAATGTCTAGAGGTGTGGACATGTCTCTAGGAGAAAACACCTCCCCTATGCTAAGTACATTAGGATTCCTTTATGTAAATTTGTGATTGAGCCACATGAAAGTGAGTAGCAGATCAAACTAGAAACTGCTAATTGACCCATTTGTAACTTGAGGGGTGAAATCCCCTTTACATCTTGCACTTTTGTCTGTTTAGCTATAGGAGAAAATTTGTCTAAAATTAAAGAAGGATTAAAATTATTTAAGAGAAAGTAAGGCCTGTTCCAAGTCTGAGGCAGCCATGTTTCCCATCTTTCTTCTAATGAGATTCGTTTGTATGTACATAGTTAGTCATCACACTTCTCCATGACACAAACCTGTCATGTAGCACAAGCCTGGCACACAGCAGTTGAATAAAGGAAGGGTTGCTGTATGCTATTTAGGGCTTTGATTCTGGAGATTCTAAGACTTGGTTGTAATTCAGGCCTGTGGCTTGCCTGCTGTGTAATCTTAGACAAATTAATGAACTCCTCTAAGACATTTATTCATGGATAAGTGTAGGTAAAAGAGTTGTGTGGAGGATTACATGGAATAATGCTTGTAAAAATACGTTTTTGTTGACATTTGCTAAGAGCACAGGAATAGTTTCATAATTAGTAATGGTGGTGATGGTAATTGTAGCAACAGAAAAAAAACTATTGGAAAACTAAGTGATAAGGAAACAAAACAACCAATTACAATGGACAGAAGATCTGGACATATTAATTAAGTTATACACATATATGTGAATGATGCCAACACTGTGTTGTTAGGGAATGAATTAAAGTGGTGAGTCCATATCTATTGGGTTGGCTAAAATAATCCAACACCAAGCACTACTGAGACTGTGCCCCTCTCTAGACTCATTATTATTGATAGGAGGCCAAAATAATCCTTCTTTGTAGGAGAGATTGACTCCTTCTTACAGAAGTAAGAACCTGTTCATCCTATGATCCAGCACAATTGCATTCTTTATTATTCATCCAAACAAAGTGGAAACATATAAACATAAAGATGTTTTCACACATTTCTATGGCAGTTTTATTCACAATTGTCCAACCTTGACACCAACTAAAGATATCCTTCAGTAGTGAAATGCTTGAGAAAAAAACCTGGAATTTTCAAGGGAATGGATGTTATTTGGTGGCAACAGCAAATGAGACACAAAGGCACAAAATGTTGTGGAATAGCCTTACATGTATTGTGGTAAGTGGAAAGAGACAGTCTGCAAAGAAGACTAATATAACTGAGTTCTGGAAAAAGACAAAGCTATGGAGACAGTGAGATTAGTGGCTGCCTAGGTCAGGTAGAGATACAGTGAATAGGTAGAATACAGAGGTGTTCTAAGTGCAGCTGAAACTTGTACATGTACAATACAAAGAGTAAGCTCAAATGTGAACTATACACTTGAGATAAGGATGTGTCAATATTGGCTCATCAGTGATACCAAATAAATCCCACTGCTATAAGAGTTGATAAGAGAACAATGTGTGTGGTGGGGAAGGTGGTAGAAGAAGTAAAGGAAGATGTAAAACCCTGTACTCGTCACTGAAATGGAGTTTTACATAAGTCTGAAATTGCTTTGAACATAAGACTAAGAGTTAAAAACAAATAGGGACAAGAAGATATTAAAATGGGCGGATGAGTCAGAAGTGTCAAGGATCAGACTAGTGTCACACATGTCAAAAACCAGGGCTAAAGTGAAAGAATATGATTTCAGTAAAAATGTATGTGAACTGTTACCAAATATATAGCACCTAATATTTTATAAAGTCAGACAAAAGGTGATTGATTCTTTGGTGAGGCAGAAAGAAGTTCATACTATTTTGGAAGAACACTTAGTGATGCTCCTAAACCCAGGCACCTTTGAGACTGGAAGCTACGCTGGTAACTAAGAGATGTGTAAGTAAGGAAAAGGTATTTGAAATAGAAAGAGCAGAAGGGACACCAGGATAAAGCAACCTATTATATTCTTGAGACTGCCAATATTTTCCTGTGGTTTTGATTTCAAGTAAATATGCTGCAGGGCAAATATAAAATGTGACTGGACCTTCACAAATGGCCCCATATGTCAGCCAAACTTTTGAGCTCTAGATTATCCCAGGAGTTGGCAAATTTTCAATGTAAGTGGCCAGATGGTAAATATTTTTGACTTTGTGAAAACATATGGTCTTTTTTTTTTGCAGCTATTAGACTTAGCTGTGGTAGCATAAAAATGGCATAGACAATATGCATACGGGTGGAAATGTCTGTGTTCTAACAAAACTTTATGTATAAAGCAAGGCAGAGGTCTGAGTTTGGCCTGGAATCACTTTGACAATTCTTGCTCTACAACACACATATTTAAAAAAGGAATTTTAACCAGTAGATGACATCATCATATATAAGTTTTAGAAAACATTTGTGGAAAATGTGGATGTATCCCTCCATAGCAGGTTTTGGGGAAAAGAGGATTTATTTTATCTTATTTTTTTATGAGAGGGTTTCTCTGTGTAACAGACTTAGCTGTCCTGAGACTTTCTTTGTCTAGAACTCACAAAAATCCTCCTGCCTCTGCCTCCAAAGTGCTGGGATTAAAGACATATACTACCATTGCCAGGCTGAGGATTTTAGCAATAACCAAACACCATTATCTAAGACTTGAATTTGGAAATCATGCATAAGAGACACAAAAAGAGTGTGGGGAGATAGCTCAGTCAGTAAAGACTTAAGTATGAGGGCTTGGGTTTAGATTTCTGCTATTCAGGTAAAAGCTGGGTGCGGTGGAATATACTTGCAACTCTAGTCCTAGGTAAAGGGTGTAGAGGCAAGAGAATCCCTCTGGTTTACTGAGCAGTTATCTTCAGGTTCATATAGAGATCCTGTCTCAAAATATAAGCTGGAAAGAGATAGAGAAAGATACCTCCTGTCTAAAACACAGGAACTTACCTTTTTGTTCCAATTCTCTTAGCATATATATATTTTTGATTCTTAAGTAATTTCACATCATGTACTATGATCCCATCCATTTTCCAGTCCCTCAGTATCTGCCCTTTATCCTTGTAGTGTCTCCCCCCAAAGGAAAAAAAGAAAAATACAAATTAGAATATTATTTCAAACAAACAACCCCAACAAAACAAAACCAAGAAAAACAAAACAAAACAACAACAAAAAACAAAGCAAAGCAAAAACAAAACAAAACAACCAAAAACCAAAAAACCAAACCAAAACAAAACAAAACAAAAACCAACCAACCAAACAAACAAACAAAAAAACCAAAGCAAGCAAAAAATCCACTTCACTAATGTGGAATGTCCTATATGCTATGAATATGTGTTGCATTTACTGATTGATGAATAAAGCTGTTTTTGCCAATGGCCAGGCAGAATAGAACCAGGTGTGAAACCCAAACAGAGTTACAGAGAGAAAGAAGGTAGAGTCAGGGATGCCCTGTAGCCACTGGAGAAGCAAGATGAGAGGAAACAAACCACGAGCTTCCTGATAAAATATAAAGTAATAGAAATGCATCAATTTGACCCCAAGTGCTAGTCAGCAATATGCCTGAGCCACTGGCCAAACAATTATAATTAATATTAAGCCTTAGGGTGGTTATTTGGGAACTGGCAGGTGAGATGTGAAACTTTCATTTACATTTTACCCCTCCATCTTTCCTGTTTCTCCATCACCTCTTCATTCTTCTTAGTGGTATTGGGAGCTGCTCTGTATCATACACTATACCTTTTTGCCCAAACAGCTTTACTTAACCAATGTTCATTGTACCATATGTTGTTGGTCAGGTACAAGGCCTTTGGCTTCTGGTAAATCATCAATACTGGTCTGTCACCAGATGTCTTCAGATATGCTGAAGTTTCCCTAAGTCATGGAGATCCTGCAGTTATGATTCTAAAGAACTAGTTCCTTCACATACTCAAGCAAGACATAGATGTGGAAGATGATGGGGAGTGCCAACTTAAAACCCTGGATGTGTGCCTGTGTGGTAGCTGAGTGGATAGGTCTGGGTTGCTGGAAGAACCCATCTCAGATAAGGGGCAGAACCAGCTCTCCCACTCCTTTGATGAGGAGTGTGACCAGTTTTCCCAAGTTCATCAGCTATATCTTCTTTGAGGGACAGGACCAGCTCTCCCATGTCAGGGTCATCATAATCCTTTTTCCCAGGGCCCACAATGGGCTAGCTCTCAGGTGTGTTGTGAATGGGGAAGCTCTCCCCAGGCCATTGAGAGGTTGGGTCTGCTCAGCATGGCCCTTGTACTTCAGTTCATGGTTTAACATATGGTTCACACAGGACCCTGTTGTAATATGGGCAATGGACATTGACACAGGCCCCAGCTGCATCAGGACTACAGACACAGACGTGGCTATCAGCAGCTGCTTGAGCCTGTATGTCACAGGGTGGCAGAACTGGCCTCCCATATCAGCATGGGATCAGAAGCATCATGGTTCTAGACTCCAATATGGCTCCAGATCATGGCCCAGGTTCAGGGTATCCTCATGGCCTTCAATGGTAGCAGGAGGAACTGTCATCAATACAGCTTCTGGCTGTGGTAGGGCCATGAACCCAAACATAGCCCTAGGCCACAGCTTGGGCCAGATGCCACCATGGCTCTAGGTAGCTGTGCAGGCTACCCTGATCTCTTTGGCTCTGGTAACAACATGGCACCAACATGGCCTCAGGTGTCAGTTCAAGCCCTGGGCAACTGCAAAGCCTTCATTGGGAACAGGGGCCATAGACATAGAAACAGACCCTGACTTGTTTTGGGCCATGCAGCAACTTGTTTTTAATACAAATAGAAGGTTTAACTTGCAGGGACTTAACACAGGACAGGCAGGAAATTATTCTTTGTTGTCTAAAAAAAAATTCATTTAAAAACTAGATAAAACAAATACAAAAGAACCACAAGCTCTCTAAAGCAATTCTCACATTCAGTTTGGACAACTAAAGTCTAGACTTGAAAAGTGGTTTGAATAAAAGAAATGTCTGAACAGTTGTCTGGTGGAAATCCCAGAGAGTAAAGGCTCCTACTTCATTTAATTGTCTTTAAACAGGATTTTGAGCAATACTCTGCATATTTGTCCCTCAGTAATGTTGTCATCTTATAACTGATTTTTTTCCTTAGATAGATATTTTGGAATTCTGTGACATGCTTTTAGCTTATATCATGGAGAATATCAGGAGAATATCATTTCACAAAAAACAATGCTTATGGTGAGTGACAAAAGCATTATAGTATTAAGATTGACAGGAAAGGTTGACAGAATAAGACAAGAAAAGTCAAATAGTTTGGAAATCTTTACGTAAAATCAAAGACTACAGACAGCATGGTAGGTAAAACAGGGTTCATTCATTTTTTCTTTTAAGTAATTGCTATTTTTATCATATAGTCTTATGGAAGTTTTTTTAAATTTTAGTTTGAAATCCAGATACTTTTTAAAAATTTGAGAGTTTTTTCACTGTATTCATTCCCTAATAGACAAAAGCTGACGGCAGCTGAATTGCTGGAGTTGTACTCTTAGAGAGTAGCAGAGCTATATTCAACCCAGATAACCTTACTTATCTCACAGAAAACTCCCTGATCTTCTTACAGTGTTTCTTCCCCTCTTTTACAATGCCCCCTGTGACTTGTGTACAGGCGTGTTTTGTACATATACACACATGGACTGGGTTCCATAGCTCTGCATTTTGATAGGGTGCGATTTTCTCTAATTGTCACACTCCTTGTTTTCAAAAAAGCTTTCTTTGATGAGGGGCAGAGACTATACTTATTTATGGGTATAAGAACAAATGTTTATAGACTATTGTTAGAAAGCATTTAGTATGCTAGTGATTGTAGATTCTTCTTTCATAACCATGACATCATGGTACAGGAGTTAGCTAGGTTTCCAGTACCAGGCATATTCTCTCGTTGAGTTTTGAGTCCAGTTAGAGAACTGTTAGTTGTTAGTCTAGGGATGTGAGCTCATATTTCTTATGAGTATTTTAAGTCAAATAAGCAAAACACTGTCACCTGGGGCAGAAGATTACAGTGGATTAAAACAATGCAGAGGATGAGAGCTTGGAGGAAAAATGTCTTGGGAAAATTGTCAAATTGCTCATGTATGAGGAAATTTAGAAAAGCATAAAGAAGCCCAGGCAGACTGCAGGCTCGCATTAAAGAAGTTTGTAAGTTACAGAAGACTGTACATTTTCCTTTCTGACTGATGTATTGGTTAAGCACATGCTGAAGTTAAGGAGTATTTTAAAATCAGTGTCTGGCTAAGCATGAAAGAGTGTCCCAAGATAAAGCTAATCTGCAGGGACTAGTTAGGAATAGAAATGAAAGATGTTAAGAAATGATTATACCTCTGCTCACAAAGACTAGCTCTTTGCAATGAGAATTGAATTTATGATGTCACCCATTCCAGACAATTGTTCTATCACTGAGTTACAACATGATTTATTTTGATCTAGAGTCTTGTGAAGTTTCCTAGGTTGACCTTGAACTTGTGATTCTTCTGCTTCATGATAGACAGGGTTATATACTAGCCTGACATACCAGACCTAGCTAAACACAATTTTATATGGATTAAAAACTGAAAGACTCTAGAAAAATGAATAGAACTAATGAATGAGTTAAGCACAATTAGAGTATAGAAGCTCAAAATACTAAAATACTAAAATACTGAATTTCTATTCACTTGAAATGAATAATCTGGAATCAGAGATAGTGTTTGTGATTATGATAGTGTTGTGGAGAGCTCTATGTGAAGTGTCTCTCATAGGCTCAGGTGTTTGAACTCTTACTTGATCTCCTGCAGGTGGTGCTGCTTTTGGCAAGTGAAATCTTTTGGACGTGAGCCTTAAGGTTGGTGTGAGCGAGGCTTGAGAGATCTAGGCCAGCTTCCACTTCTGACTCTGTTCTTTCTGTTTCTGATATTCTGGGCTGTAACAGGCTGCCAGAGCTTCCACCACTATAGAACCTGATGTACATTCTGTGTCATGATGGACTGTATCCCTTAAATTGAGCCAAAACAAAACTCTCCTCTGTTAGGTGTTTGGGCATGACAACAGAAAAGTAACTAACATAAACATTAAGAAGAGTTAAATACGTAGGAACAAGTTAAGAGAAATGCATACACCTGAATCCTATAAAATAACATTGCTAGAAATGAAAGATGTCCAAACAAGTGGGAAAAATACATCATGTTCATGAATCTAAGGACTTAGTAGTAAGATGAAAGCACTTGCCAGAATGTATTGTAGCTCACTGCTGTGAATATATATATATATATATGGAATTCTTCTAATTCCATACAGGTTTTGAATCAGGAATATATATAGCTAAAGCAAAAAATTAAACACAGGATTTTTGATTTTTCTTTAACCCAGCAGTGCCCCCCAGGAATATTTCAAAGAAGGAAAATATATGAATAAATATAAATACATAACTAAGCATGTCCAGAGCAGCACTATTCCCACAGCTAATGTGTGTTTAGAACTACTGTCCCTTGTATTGGATGGATAGGTATACAAATTGCAGTATATGCATACAATGAATTATTCAAACATGAAAATTGGAGGAATACCCATGCATTATACAGCATGGATGAAACTTGCATAAATATTAGTAAGTTTAAAAACATAGATACAAGTTGTTCTACATTGTATGATTCCACAAATAGCAAGAAGAGACAAACCAATAGAAACAAAAGTATGGGTAGTAGTTATCAGGATGGGGTTGGGCATGGTGAATGGAAATTTATTGCTTTATTGTTTTCTTTTTGGTGTGTTTAAATATTTGAGTGACTGGCTTAAGTATTGGTTGTATAGCATCGCCATAAATCGTAGTTACTGTTCTACTGCTGTGAAGAGACAGGGTTAGTTCATGAGCATAACCCTGAACTAACCCTCTGAAACTAAGCAAGGTCCCAATTAAATGTTTTCTTCATGAAAGTTGTCTTGATCATGGTGTCTCTATTTGTATGCCTATCCATCCAATATTTCATTTATTTTGTGAAGGAAGCTGACTATATCAAAACAGATGGTAGGGTGTTATATATCCTGGAGGTCTCTGAACAACCTAATGTCAGCAGGTACATCAGACTCCACATTATGACATGGGATGAAGACATAGGTGGTCCACAAGCTCTACTATGACTTAAATGTTTTTCAAGTTGGAGTATAGATTCTGTGGCTGTACTAGGAATTGTGTACTAATTCCTTAAAATGTCATAATAGCTATAACCTCATTAGATAGTAGGTGAAACTGATAGTCATTCCTTATAGGCTTATTTCCATAAAAATGACATAGGGAGTCATGACCTGAATTCAAGAGAGAATTTTAATATCTTTAAAATTGGAGATTTCATCAGAAAAAGATCTGCAGTATGCAGAATTTGTCTTTTTAAAAATATACTTTATGACAAGAAAACTCTCTGTGCATTCCCCTTGACTGACAGTTTTAATGTTGACACAGGGAAGCTTTGTGAGTGGTCATCTTCTCATCTCTGGTTTCTAAGTTCTGAAGCCCTTTTCTTATAAATAATTCATTTTCTGTGTTTTACAGATCTTTTAGCTTCTTAGGAAACCATACATTTCTCATGACTGCCAGCATTTCTAGGAATTTCCCTAAGGAAGTATATGTCTATCAACCATTCTCTACAGTTAGATTAGTTTAATTTGTCAGTTAATATCTACAGAGTTGCATGTACTTAGTCTCCAGATGGATAATGCTGGGTTTTACTTGGATTATGTGAGGTTTCTGATGTTAACTCTGACACATACCAGACAGGGCTTATTGTGGAAAACCTAATTCTAATTAAGTCTCTGATGGCTTCACTGGCGTATACAGCTTTCCCCTACTCTGAGTACACTTGTCCCCATGCAAGGAATATTACAAACTTTCTTGCTTGTTAATTCCCCTAACTGCTCTTCAAGAGACCTTTATATTATCACATGATTCTATTGTGCCATTCATCTTCATATTTCAAATTGTCTCACTACAACCAAAGTAGCAAAGAGTTATTATGGAGAAAATCTTTATCCTTTGCTTTGACTTTAAGAAATATCAGTATACTGATTTAGATATTATAACACTTAATACCTTGTCTTACTTAAGTCTCATCAATTTCTATGCAGTAGATAAAATTATCTGTGAAATTATAGAAAAAGATATGACTCAGTAGAAATATGTCCTTCCCGATAGAGCTATTAAGCCAGATAGCCCTGGACCACTCATCCACAGTACTGCTTGTAAGAATCCTTGACTGGTTAGTTCAAGCCCAAATGAGGCCTAACTTTTTCTGAATGGAGACAGTGGAGGAATGGATGGGGAGGGGATAGATGGGAGTTGGAGGGAATGGGAAGAGAGGAGGGGGGGAACTGGTTGGATGTAAATTAATTAAAAGTTTAATTAATTAAAAAAGGAATTCTTGGCTGGATGCCTTGTTCTAATCATCATAGCTGAGGATTTGACATACTAAAATAATGTAAGAATGAGTAATAATGAAACTGAGTATATGAGTGATTCAAAATACAGTGTCTAGGAGAATGGGGAACAGTGGGTTATAATATTGAACTAAAAATTAATATAAAGAAGTACGGTATTCTATTCCTACACTCATTCTTTGTAAGAAACATTC
Organism: Phodopus roborovskii; assembly: GCF_943737965.1. Lineage (NCBI taxonomy): Eukaryota > Metazoa > Chordata > Mammalia > Rodentia > Cricetidae > Phodopus > Phodopus roborovskii. The sequence goes on from NW_026126629.1 coordinate 10,461,337, forward strand.
TTAAACTTCCCTAAGTTTGATTTTTCTGAAAACCTCTTTTAACTTAAGGTATATATTGGCATTTCTTGACTTGCCCACCAATACCTCTTGGGTCTCCTACCTGTAGAAAGGGACATCAGCTTTTTATAAAACTGTCCTATATTTTCTTCTTTCTATTGCAAAATTGAAACTGTTAATTCCCATAAAGGTAATTTTATGGATTTCTTTCTTTCATTGATTTCTGATAGCATCTATCAGTTGAAAAAAATTAAACAGGGCTTCATCATTTCCTTACCCCACTTTGTGCTATTTATCCTTTCAAGGCCATTAATATTTGTAATCAATTAGGTAAGCATAGATAACTCTTCTATTTTTTGCTTGTAGTTTTATCCTGAAGGGAAAAAAAAAACTCTCAAGAAGAAGCATGTTCAAATGATATTTTCTGAAAATTTCTTAATAACCTCAAAAGTATGTGGAAAATTAAAGGTAACTGAGATAGAATTAGTATGAACAACTGTACCCCAGTCAGACACGGTCTTTAATATGTGATTGTGTGAGAGTGTGTGTCCTTGGAACTTATACCACAGATAGTTATGAGCTTCCTGATAAGGATGCTGATAACCAAACCAACACCTGTATGAGCAGTAGTTTCTCTTAATTGCAGAGCCTTCTGTGTTAGGAATAAGGCATAAAGGGGTGGGACCACAGTAGCAGGTCCCAATCCCAAGCTAGGACCTTGAAGATCACAGTCCCGGGGGCAGGGGATGATGGATGGTGGGCAGATAGCAAAACAGAGACCTATAGTCATGGCTCAGATTTAAAGTTTTATTGAGGGGAAGGTAAGAAAATAAGGTAAAGAGACACAGAGACACAGCAGAGGGAGGACAGAAGAGAAAAAAAGACAGGCAAAGTTCTGTTTGCCCCAGGGGAACAGCATGAAAGAGAGTATAAGTGGGCAGGGGTCTTTCCTTTCAAGGAGTCCTTAGCACCTGTGTGCATACTACTTAGCCATAGAACCCTGGGCTGACCAGGGTACAGCCTGGGTACATTCTGTCATGTGATAGGGGCAGACCAGCATAATGCCTGAATCCTTACAATCTGTACATTCTAAACATTTTTTTAATGCTGTAATGCTTATACTATGGCATAGGCTATGACAGGAATATCTTCATTACAGAAAGATATTTCCCTTATTTATTGTTTTCAATATATCTAGGCTGCAATTTCCCCTTTCTCTACTTCCCTCCCCATCTTCCCTCTTCTCCAGATCCACTCCTCTTCCATCTCCCTTCAGTAAAGAGCTGGCCACCCATGGATATCTATCAAACATGGCATAATAAGATAACAGTAAAATTATGCACAAACCCTAATATCAAGCCTGGGTGAGGCAACCAAGCAGGAGGAAAAGGGTCCCAAGAGCAGACAAAAGACTCAGAAATACCCCCATTTTCACAGTTAGACGTCCTACAACAACACCAAGTTAACAACCATAACATTTCCATCCTTACCCAATCCATTTGCAAAAAATATTCCATTTCCCCCATCCAAGGGGGTTCCATGCATCCACTTTGGACCCCTACTTGTCCTTCCTGGCTTTTTGGATTATGGCATGATTATCATTTATATAATATCTAATATACATTTACATAATATCCACTTATTTGACACATTGCTATATTTGTCTTTCTGGGTCTGGATTACCTCATTACCTCATTTGCCTGAAAATTTCATGATGTCATTTTTTTTCTTAACAGCTGAGTAATACTCTATTGTGTAAAAGTACCACATTTTCATTTTTCATTCTTCTGTTGAGGGACATCTAGGTTGTTTTCTGTTTCTGTCTATTATGAAAAAAGCTGAGGTGATCAAGTGTCCTTGTAGTGGGATGATGTATCCTTTGGATATATGTCAAAGAATACTATAGGTGGATCTTGAGTAAAGATAAAGCCCCAGTTTTCTACAGAGCTGCCATATTGATTTACATAGTGGCTGTAAAAATTTGCACTGATACCATTAATGGTGGAATGTTTCCCTTTGTCCACACACTGTCCAGCATGAGCTGTCACTTATGTTTTTGATATTAGCCATTCTGACAGGTGTAGGATGGATTTTCAAAATAATTTTGATTTGCACTTCCCTGATGGCTAATGGTTTTAAACATTTCTTTTTCTTTTTTAATTCTAAAACCATCTTTTCTCATTTTACGTACCAATCTCAATTCCCAAGTTCCTATTCCCTCCTCTCCTGTTGCTCCCCCCATGTCCCTCCTACCCCACCCTCCATCTACTTCTCAAGTCAACAAAGTCTTGCACATATTGAGGCAGCACCAAGACCCTCCCCCCTATATCTAGGCTGAGCAAGGTATCCCTCCAAAAAGAATGGGCTCCAGAAAGCTATTTGAAGCACTAAGGATACATCCTGGTTTCACTGCCAGTGGCCACATAGACTGCCCAAGCCACACAATTGTCACCTACATTCAAAGTGCCTGGCTTGGTTCCCCCACTGTCAGTCCAGAGTCAGTGAGCTCCCATTAGCTACAGTCATCTGTTTCTGTGGCTATCCCCAAAATGATCTTGAGTCATTTGCTCATATTATCATTCCTCCCTCTCTTTAGCTGGACACTAGGAGCTCAGCCTAGTGCTTACCTATGCATCTCTGAATCTTCTTCCATCAGTTTCTGGATGAAGGTTCTATGGTGATAATTAAGGTAGTCAATAATCTAATGATAGGGGAAGGCCAGTTCAGGCTCCCCTTCGACTAATGCTTAGGATCTTAGCTGAGGTCATCTTTGTGGATTCCTGTGAATTTCCCTAGTGCCAAATTTCTCTATAGCCCCATAATGACTCCATCAATCAAGATGTCTCTTTCCTTGCTCTCCTTCTCTGTCCTCCCATCTCATTCCTTCGAGCTCCCCTTTCCTCTCCCCTTCTCCCCCCCCCACTTCCCAATTTTATCAAGAGATCTCTTCTATTTCCACTTGCCAAGGGGATCAATATATATCTCTCTTAAGGTTCTCCTTGTTACCTAACTTCTCTGGGGTTGTGGATTATAGGCTGTTAATCTTTTGTTCTGTGTCAAATAACCACTTATGAGTGGGTACATAATGTATTTGTCTTTCTGGGTCTGGGTTATTTCATTCAGGATGTTTTTTTCTAGTTCCATCCATTTGCCTGCACATTTCAAAATGTCATTGTTTTTACTGCTGAGTAGTACTCCATTGTGTTAATGTACCTCATTTTCTTTATCCACTCTTCACTTGAGGGGGCATCTAGGTTGTTTCCAGGTTATGGAAATCATAAATATTGCTGCTATGTCCTTGTGGTATGAGTGTGCATCCTTTGGGTATATGTCTAAGAGTAAATATTTCTTTAAGTGCTCCTCAGTCATTTGAGTTTCATCTATTGAGAATTCTCTGTTGGTGTCTGTACCTCATTTTTTAGTTAGATTGTTTTTCTTGATGTCTAGTTTCTTGAGTTCCTTATAGCCCTCTATTTGATATGAAGTTGGTGGAACTCTTTTCCCATTCTTTAGGCTGTTGTTTTGTTCTATTGATGGTGACCTTTACCTTACAGAAACTTTTCAGTTTCATGAGCGCACACTTGTTACATTGTTCTTAGTGCTTGCACTATTGGTGTTTGGCTCATGAAGTTGTCTCCTGTGCTAATGTGTTCAACACTCTTTCCCACTTTCTCTTCTATCAGGGTCAGTGTATCTGGTTTTTGTTGATGTCTTTGATCTCCTTGGACTTGGGTTTTGTTCAGGGTGACAGATAAGGGTATATTTACATTCTTCTACATGCAGATACCCAGTTAGGCCAGCACCATTTGTGGAAGATGCTTTCTTTTTTATTGTATCTTTCTGGTTTCTTTATAAAAAAAAATCAAGTGTCCATATATGTGTGGATTTATGTCTGGGTCTTTGATTTGATTAAATTGTTCAACATGTCTGTTTTTATTCCAGTAACATGTGAGTTTTATTACAATAGTTTTATAATACAGCTTGAGATCAGGGTTTGTGATACCTCCTGAAATTCTATCATTGTGTCCAGAATTGTTTGAGCTATCTGGGTTTTTCCATATGAAGTCAAGTATGTTTCTCTCAAGGTTTGTTAATTCTATTGCAATTTTGATGTGGTTTTGGTTGAACCTGTAGATTGATTTTAGTAGCATGGCCATTTTTGCCATGTTAATACTATCAATCCATGATCATGGGATATTTTATCATCTTCCTATATCTTCTTCAATTTCTTTCATCAAAGATTTAAAGTTTTTATCATAAAAGTCTTTTATTTGCTTGGTTAGAGTTATTTCAAAATATTTTATAATGTTTGTGGCTATTGTGAAGGGTATTGTTTCCCTAATTTCTTTCTTAGATAATTTGTAATATGAATTTGGGGGGGGGCTGAAGGGCTACTGATTTCTTTTAGATAAACTTATATCCAGTCATTTCATTGAATGTGTGTATCAACTGTGGGAGTTTCCTGCTAGATTTTTTTAGGGTCATAATATCATATCGCCTGCAAATAGCAATACTTTGACTTCTTCCTTTCCAATTTGTATCATTTTGATCACCTTTTGTTATTTTATTTCTCTAGTTAGAATTTCAAGTATAATGTTGAATAGTTATAAAGAGAGTGGGGAAGCTTGTGTTCTTGTTTTTAGTGGAATTGCTTTGAGTTTCTCTCCATTAATTTGATGTTGGATATAGGCTTGCTATAAATGTATGTCCTTTTTAACCCTGATATTACCAAAACTTTTATCATGAAAGGGTGATAGATTTTGTCAACAGCTTTTTCATTATCTAAAGAGATGAGATGATTGTGTGTGTGTGTGTGTGTGTGTGTGTGTGTGTGTGTGTGTGTGTGCTTTAGTTGTTGTTGTTTGAGTTTATTTATATGGTAGATTACATTGACAGTTTTTCATATGCTGAACCATCCCTGTATCTCTGGGATGAAGCCTACTTGATCATGGTTGATCATGATGGATAACTATTTTACATTTTCTTGGATTTAATTTACCAACACTTTACTGAATACGTTTGCATCAATGTTCATGAGAAAAAATTTGTCTACAATTTTCTTTCTTTGTTGAGTCTTTTGTGGTTTGGGTATCAGAGTCACTGTGGCTTCATAAAATGAATTTGGTAATGTTCCTTTGTTTACATTTTATGGAATACTTTGAAGAGCATTGGTATTAGGGTCTTTAAAATCTAATAAAATTCTGTGCTAAAACCATCTGTCCCTGAACTTTCTTCAGTTGGGAAGCTTTTAAATGACAGTTTATATTTCTTTAGATATAATAGGCCTATTTAAATTGTTTATTTGATTTTGATTTAACTTTGATAAGTGGTAATTATCAAGAATATTGTTCATTTCTTTTCATTTTCTAATTTTCTGGAGTACAGGTTTTTGAAGTATGATTTAATGATTCTATGAATTTGCTCAGGGCCTTTTGTAACGTCACCCTTCTCATTTCTAATTTTGTTAATTTGGATAATCTCTCTCTATCTTTAAATACTTTAGATAAGGGTATGTCTATTTTGTTTATTTTCTCAAAGAACCAATTCTTTGTTTTATTGATTCTTTTCATTATTCTCTTTCCTATTTTATTGATTTTAGGCCTCAGTTTGATAAATTCCTGCCATCTACTCTATGTGTGTGTGTGTGTGTGTGTGCTTACTTCTTTTTGTTCCAGAGCTTTTAGGTATGCTGTTAAGTTGCTAGTATAAGATCTCTCCATTTTTTTTTATAAAGCCACTTACTACTATGAACTTTCCTCTTAGCAACACTTTTACTGTGTCCTGTAAGTCTAGGTATGTTGTGCATTCATTTTCATTGAGTTCTAGGAAGTCCTTAAATTCTTTGTTTATTTCTGTCTTAACCCAGTAGTCATTAAGTAGAGTATTGTTCATTTTCCATTAATTGGTAGGCTTTCTGTTGTTTCTGAAATCTAGCTTTAATCTGTGGTGGTCTTATAGCTTGAAGGGGTTTATTTCAACTTTCTTGTATCTTTTGAGGCTTCTATGTGACTGAGTATGTATTGTACCAATTTTGAAAAAGTTCCATGAGGGTCTAAGAAGAAGGTATATTCTTTTTTGCTTCATAGATTTGTGTTCTTCAGATATCTGTTAGGTCCATTTGAATCATAATGTCTATTAGTCTCATTATTTCTCTGTTTTGTTTGTTTGTATGACATGTTTGTTTGTGATAGTGGGGTATTGCAGTCTCCCATTATACTATCAATGAGTTAAGGATGATGAGTAATTAAAACTGCAGTAATGTTTCTTTTACAAACGTGGGTACTGTTGCATTTGGAGCATATATGTTAAGAATGCAAACATCATCTTGGTGGATTTTTCCTTTGATGAGTATAAAGTGTTTTTCCTCGTGCCTTTTAATTCTCTCAGTTTGTCTTTTCTTTATTATTTATATCTCCATTTTCATGTCTTTAAGTGTTTTATTTATTTTCTTCAACTGTTTATGTTTTCTTGACTGTCTTGTCATTTTTTAAGGGGTTTATTCATTTCTTCTAATTTTTTTGTTCATCTTTTCCTTGATTTCTTTAAGGGATTTATTCACTTCCTCTTCTAAGACTTCAATTATTTAGCTTTATAAAGCTAGTTTTGATGTGTTTTTCATGTGATGCAACTGTATTGGAATATTCAGGGCTTGCTATAATGGAATATCAGGGTTCTCATGGTGACATATTACCTTTGCTATTTTGATTGTGCTCTTATGCTAGCCTCTAGGCATCTGGATTTGGAGTGATTATAGGTGTAGGGGCTGAGTTCTAAGTTTGTCTTTGTTTAAATGCTGTTTTATTCCTTGGTTTTGTGTTTTCTCTTTGGTCTTCTGTTCAGTGTGGCCTGTATTTCTGGAAGCTGGCATAGTCTTTAGTAGAGCACGGAGTCTGACCCAGTGTAGGCCTGGGATTAGGTGATGATGAGGGCTTGGAACTGAGGATAGTTGAGTAGGCACTGAGAGAGATATAGAGTGGAGAAGTTCAGTGAGTGGGCAGCCTATCTGGATTTCTGGAGGACAGGTTGTTCTCTGTTATATCATGGAATAGCTGCCCCAGTTGACAGCTGGGGCATAGTGTCATGGGTGGGGTGAGGATTGGTGATAGGGTTGGTTGAGACTAAAACAATTGGGGAGGTCCACTAGTGGACAATCTACCTGGACTTCTGGTGGCTGGCATGGACTCTACAGAAACATTTTTTTTAAACTAAAGTTGAACTAATTGCATTTAAGATGGGATGACTATGAGCTAATGGGAGGTCAAAGGCAAAATAAGGCAATTTGAATCAAATATCTCCCCCTAAACCTCATGTATATGAATCTATGGTCTCTAGTTAATGGTGCTATGTAGAAAGGTTGTGAAACACTTATGAGGTGGCATTTTGCTGTTCATGATTATGTGCAAGCTTTAAGGTTTTGCAGCTTAGTCCCACTTCCCATTCTCTCCCCCCCCCCTCTGCTTCCTGTGAATGGAAGAAATGTGATCACTGTGCTTCCCAACTGATGCAGGTTAGATTCATGCTCTTATCTATTTCTTCTCCAGTATAACAGATTGCATTCCTTCTGTAACTTTATGCCAGAATGCCATTTTCATAACTTGCATCTAATAAGGTTACTTCATCACAGCAGCATTTGCATTGTATTTATTAGTATACTTTCACATCTAGTTATTGACTTATGTGTTCTATTTGAAATGAACTTGAGGCTACATAGTAGCATATGATTGTGACCCTTATATTTAAGAGAATAAGCAGGGGAGGGATTCAAACTTGAGAAACATAGCAAGACTTCGCCTTAAAATACAAAACCACAGGCATGGGGTGATTACTCACTCAGTGTGTTATACTTGCTGTTTCCCATATCAAGAGACAGCTTGTGATGATATAAACAGGCCCATCTCAATTTGAAACAACTCTGATGGATGATTACAGATCAAAACCTTCCATGACAGGTGTTAAGCTCTCTGAGTTGATTTTTTTTCATGTATATATATGACCATTTGTAGCTGGACTGTTTTCTTCAATGCCTTATAAGAGTGGTATAGATGGACTTTTTTGTTTCTTGTTTTTGTTTGTTTTTTGTTGTTTGTTTGTTTTGGTTTATTTTTGTTTTGCTATTTTTTTGGGGGGGGGTCAGGAGCATTAGCTCCACAAATTAGCACACAGAGACATATTATTAATTAAAAAATGACTTGCCAATAGCTTAAGCTTATTGCTAACCAGCTCTTGCAACTTAAATTAACCCACATCTTATCTATTTTCTACCACATGGTGGTACCTTTTTTTCCCGCAAGATATATTTATCTCTTGCTTCCTTTGTATCTGGCTAGCAACTCTGCTCTCCTTCCCAGCATTCTTTCAGTATTTCTCTCCTGCCTAGCCTCTTTCTGCCTAGCTATTGACTAGTTGGCTCTTTACTAAATCAATGAGAGCAAAACATCTTCACATTGTACCAAAGGATTATTCCACAGCATCTCCCTGTTTTGTCTAATTAAAAATGAAGGTTTACAGTAAGTTATACAGTAAGAAATGCAGTTGCAATATCCAGTTCATTTTTATTTATCAAATTTAGAGAAAAACCTCTATCATATCTTTGTGAACCTAAACTCTTATACCTCGTTTATTTTTTATCATAACTAAAGAAAACTATAAGTCTAACTATTTTGTCTCTAACTCCATCAAAGACCACAAAAGGATGTAATATTACCTAATGACAAGGACATCTGACTGCCTGGACTTTCTTTGACTATAAAGGCCAAGTATACCCAAAATGAGCAAAATTGCCTTCTAATCATCTTATTAAAATTTTGTCACTGAGAAAGTTTAAATTTTTATCAAAGAGGAAGAAAGTATAATATAACACCTAGAGCCTAAATTTTATCTCAGAGAACTGTCTGGTTTTCAGGACACCTCACTTCCCTATAAACCATTTGTATTTCTGTAAATGTTTTATAGTGTTTGTCTTTCTCTCCCATATGCAGAAGGGAATATCCTTCAGAATCTCTCTTATTTATAGGGGGGTCTCTCTTCCTAACATCCTGATGTAAGAGGACACTTCTTTGTTTATCTTCTATCCATTTCCCATTGCCAATTTATTTAAAGCAGATTAAAAGACTCAAACCTTCATAATTTTTCTGCAGTAAAAAAGATTCTCTCTGCCTTTACAGTATTAAACGTATTGTGCAATGAAATTACATACATGCATGTAATCTCCATTCTAGGCTACTTCCTAAAAGTTGAACACACCATACTAGAAGTAGAAAAGTAGTAGGAGAGCTATACACACATAAAATTAAGAGTGTTTGTCTCCATAGTCTCTCTATAAGCATAGAGAGGAGTGTGAAATAAATTAGATTCCATACTATTTAAGCCATATTGGTATTAAAAAGAAAATAAAACTCAAGACTATTGAAACTCAAGAAAAATAAACTAGCTATAGAGAAGATTGATGGCTCAATATGGTAATTTTATAATTAATTTATCATGCAGCTTGTATATATTCCCCTTGAAATTATAAAAAATGTCAGCCTTGGAAACCATGCCAGTAATTAATTTTGTAGAATTTACTTCTAGCACATATACCAGAAAATCAGATAGAGGAAAGGATAGATAAACAGATTAAATACATTTGGAGGAAACATTTATTTCTTCCACTAATGCTTATTTATTGACACCTCCAATTATCAAAAATTTTAGTTTGTATGTGTTCAGGGGGATCAAGGAAAGGCAATAGACATGAGACTGTGTCTGTTAGAAATATCTGTTAGGAAGAACTGCATGATAACTTGACTGCTTCTGTCTTAGATACCATGGCATGAGATGATTTCAATGCCATGTTTCTTTGGTTTTTGGTTCTTTGTGTCCTTATACTTGACAATTTTTAGTAGCTTGAACTAAATATTATTACATGGTACAGGACAAAGAGAGTATGTTACTATTTCTAAATGATTTTGTGTATTAAATTTCACTTCTCTGTTGATTGAAATGCCATATATAGGAATGAACTGACAAATTTAGGAATATATATTGAACATGTCTCGAATTGGAAGAAACCGAATGACCATACATTTCTACATAATTTTGAGATTATGTACTTCAGAAACTTTTTGTTAATATAAACTTCATTGAGATTTTGAAGTCTAAAGACTTTAATGCTTTTTACAGATGGTTTCTTCAGCATCTGTCATAATCACATGTCTGCTTACAATTTTGGTTCTTATTTATAAAGAGTCAAAAGATTTTGGCACAAGAATTTAATAAGAGATTCTGACTACTTCACTTAAATTAAGATAAACTGAATATTGCAAAGGTTTCTTTGTAAACTTTGTGTGAGTCTGGATTTGTTTTGCTATGGTTTGGATGTGGCTCGAACTCCAAAGGCTCAGTGTAATGGTGCTGAGAGGTGGTGGGACCTTTCAGAGGCCAGGGTTAGTGGAGATCCTCCCATGGGAAAGAGCTATTATCCTTCAGAGTTTGTGTTGGCTCTGTTGAGAACGGACTAGCTCCTAGATTAACAGCCATGAGCACAAGATGTTATACAACAGGTCACCCACTTCTCTGGCTCTTTCTTGCACAAGTGCTCCTCTGTCCACAACCTCTTTCTGCATTCTCATCATTATATGACACAACATGAGACCCTCACCAGAACCAGATCAGATACAGCCACCTGAGCTGTGATAAGCATGACTCCAAATAAACTACTTCTCCTCCTCGTTCTTTTCTTTTTCTTTTACAATTTTTTTATTTATTAAAAATCAGCTGTTGGTATTTTTTTACAGGAATATAAAAAATGAAGACTCTCTCTCTCTCGTGTGTGTGTGTGTGTGTGTGTGTGTGCGCGCGTGCACGCGCGCGCACACGTGCATGCGCTTGCACATGTTTGGCTTACATTCTGTCTTCTAACGTACAGGTATGAGTATAGGTATGAGTTTGTATATAACCAAAGATCTACTGTCTAATACTGGAGAGCAATGCCTGTCAAGGACCCCTGCAAGCCTTGTGGCCTGCAGGCAAACAGTCCACATGAGGTGAAGAATAAAAGTCAGGTAAACACCAGTTCCCCAGATTCTAGAAACTCCCAGAGTTTGACCTCAGGGTTTATTTCTCTTACACATTTAAGCACAGTAAAACTTTGGGAAAAGCTTTTCACATGACAATTATCACAGCAAAGCTTTACACATTGCTACATAGAAGAAACTCTTTAGCGAAGTAGCAAACATCTGTGACCTGTGGCACATGCCTTTAATTCCAGAACTCTGGAGGCAGAGGCAAGCAGATATTTGAGTTCAAGACCATCTTTGTCTATAGACTAAGTTCCAGGACAGCCAGGGCTACAGATAGAAATCCTGTCTTGCAAACACAAAAACAAACAAACAAAACAAAATGAGTTTATTGACTAATAAACAGGTTTTGTAAGTACTTGCTGGTGGAGCTCGAATACAACCACAAATGGTAGGTGCCAAGCACTATGCACTAAGTAACCGCTGAGCTAAAGTCAGTTCTACAGTATACAAGGCAAAGGCCTAAGGAGGAAGGATTTGTAATGAGGATAAATTCTACTGATGACAGATACAAAATATGTGGGACCTTGTTCATGAGGATGGGTTTTATTCACTGAGAAACTAAACTCAGGATAAGGGCCCAGACAATGCTCGGGATATTGGGGAATTCAAGAGAGCAGGCTCCAAAGAATAGCAGAAGGATCACTAGGTTGTTAGACAATGTTCACTCCAGCCTTCCGAGTGACCAGGCTTCAGTCAGTTTTCTTCCTTTGAAGACAACAGGTCCATGTGTTTATCAAGTCTGGTTCCTCCGATGGTTTCTTTAAACTGAGTCTCTTATAGATGTCGCCCAGACTTCTCACTCTTCATGTGGGAATCATCTGTCTCCCAGTATCATTTGTTTTATTATTATGGTTCCTTGGCCAACTGTGTGAGGCTTTGAATTAATAATCTTTAGTCAGACATGAGACACTAGAAAAAGAAGTATGCCATAGGGTAATCAGGACATTTTTTTTTTCAAGGAAAATAGGAGCTTTCAAGACATATCTGAACTATTACCATCAGGGCTGGTCAACAACACAATTTCTTACATAGTCCTACAGGTTTCCCAGTACGTGTGTTTCCCAGCATACTCATGATAAGCCCTTGTGGACTGAATACCCTGAATATCCCTGGCTGAGGTTTCCTGGTTTGCTTCTTGGATTCCTTCACAAACCTCCATATAAGATTTAACAATATATATGACTCTTATCCTTATCACATGGCAGCTAATATTATTAGAGGAAATAAACTCTGGTGTAAGATCATAGCCAAACCTGAGATGAGACTGGAGTGTTTAATCTGTGTATCACAGTGCCCTCTCTCTCTCTCTCTCTCTCTCTCTCTCTCTCTCTCTCTCTCTCTCTCTCTTTCTCTCTCTTTCTCTCTTTCTCTCTCTCCTCTCTCTCTTTCTCTGTTTTCCAAGGACACACCATAGGGAATATAATCTTTTCATCGAGAAGGAAGCTTTATTGTCATATAGAGTGCAGCTCTGCCCAAACTTTTGGAGTATTTCGGAAGTGTGTATACTACAGGTGTGTTTGTTGCAATATTAGATGGGGAAGATTAAGGCATTTCAGACACTCCATCTCAGCAGTTCTTGCCTCTCAAGCTAATTTTCCTGTGACAAAAATCATAGCTTTTCAATTTTTTAAAATCAGAAATCAATTATTGCTTTTTTCTCTCTCCTTTCATTGCTTCTTGGACATATGTTCAACTCCCTGCAAGAAGACAGATAAGGTTAAGAGATAGTAGATATTAATAATATTCAAACTAGCACCACATTGAAATTACTTGTGAACATAGTAAATGATCATATTGTATTAAAGATGTATTGTACACAATTTAAGTGCATTATAATCAAATAGAAAAATATGAACATAAAGTTAATTTTAGTTATACAATAGTAGGCTGGCAGATATTTTGGTTTTTTTCTCATCTTTTCATCTCAGCTTATGTTTTGCAACTATAAATTATTTTTATAATTTGAAAAGACAATGTCTTATTGTCCTTAAGACACAATTTGATTTCATTGTTATTTTAATATTTGGATAGCTAATTTCTTACAGCTGGCATATATGTTTTCTTAAGTGGGAATTTCATTAGTCACTTCAAATATTCAGTAGTTTATCAGTCCTTGGTATCATAGGTGTAGTGTTTTGAAGGAGAATATTCCTTCATATGGTCAGACATTTGAACACTTGGCCCCAGGTAATGGCGGTGGGGAAGTTGAGACTGTTTAGTCTTGTTTGAGACATCCTTAAAGCCCCACTTTGTTTCCAGTTTTCTCTCTCCACTTTGTGTTTGTGGATAAAGATATGTACTTTCCGCTTTTCTGTTCTTGTCTCTATACCTACTGCCATGCTTACCCCTGCCATTATGACCTCTAACTCTGGAAGCAAAGCCAAAAGAAATTCTTCATTCTATAAGTTGCCTTGATCATGATGCTTTAGCACAGCAGCAGGAAAGTAACTAATAAAATAGTACTTACTTATGTAAAGACAATTTAATACAAAATTGTTCATTATAATAAGTACTATTACGATGAAAGAGAGATGAAGACAGATTTTATTAAGAATAAACAAATAAAATTTATTGTACTAAGAGTGATCCCAATATGGAAATGGGCTCAACTACAAATGAAATTGCAACAATTGAGAACTTACGGTTAAGAAGCAAATGATGGATAGACTAAGAGAAATCATAGAGTCTGGGAGTTCTGGCTGAATTGTCCTAACCCAACAGGACTCTGGCCAGAGGCAGGCCAAGGGGATAACATATTCCCCTAGGTGAGGAGCTGCTTAGATTAGATACCAGATAGAGCAGATAAGGATTTTGTTAAACTTGGCAGAACTCCTGCTGAAACAAGGCTCTGCAGGAACTTCACAGGTGCTGAAGGGTTCCGAGAACTGGACTTAAAGATAGGTCAACTAAAATAATCTTTGAATATAAAGGTGATTGATAGGAAACTAAAATGCTACGAAGTCAACTTTGAAGCTAGCAATTGAAGGAAAGTGCTTCATTCACAGGGCTGGCAGAGAAAAAGCAAGAATTCTGAAAATGGTGAAGCAGAAGAAGGCCCCAGAGGGCTGAAACAGACCCTTGCAGGAATTCAGCTGCCATGTGCTAGTTTCTCCAAGGCTGGGCAGACACTAGACTTGTTTAGCAACTGATGGAAAAATTGCAGAGTGAGCTCTGCCTCTGTGCTGCAGTTAGAGTAAAGAAACAATGTTCAGTTTAATGTCATTTGTGCTAGTGCCAGGAAGGAGGATGATTGGGAGCAGGTGCCTGTCTCTATGCCAGCCCCAGCCTAGTCTTCTCTATTGTGGACTGCTGGTACAGTCTAACAAAGAAACAAGAATGCAGATTGCATAGTTTCATCTCACTTGGTAGATCAGAGCAACAAACAGTAGGAGTAAAATTGGAAAATGTTACTTAATAACTGTACAATTACAGAACAATACACTTTCTTACACATAAATAAAATGAATGCAAAAACTTATAATTCTAATAAATTTGAAGACAGGTATTGTGATGTGATATGAGTTTCATTGTTGTTGGATAAGAAAGTCTTAGGTAAGGGGATTGAAAACAATTGAGCACAATTTGCACAGATCTGGTTCTTAGTGTAGATGATGAAATTTGAGAGAAAAGGGAAGATCAGAGGGACCTTTGTTCCAAGTCTCTTAAAGCAGGTTCTTAACTCTTCCAGTATTCTGCAAGTGTGCATGTTGAAGACTGTACTTAAGATTAATTTTGAAGGTCATCCCTACTTCAGAATCTGATACTAAAATGAATTAAGCCTGGATACCACTTGACTTCAATTTCTTGAAGAACAAAGTGATTGTTTTTATAAAGTGCCTCCAGAATTGGTACAAGGGGTGTGACTTCTCATGAATGGACATATTCAGATGCTTGCTCTGTGTGTCCAGTGATATTGACATAGAAGTCTCCAAATACTGTGTGCAAATATCACTCCTTTCTGAAAGATATATCACTAGTTAAGGATCATGATGACAGTTGTGTTAAATAACCTTATGACATTCCCTTCTCGACACCTAATCAGCAAGCAACCACTTCTTTTCATTTCTTATAAATTCTGTCTGTGCCAACAAATGACAGTGGCATTATGTGCACTTGTCCATCAGAGAGTTTCGCAAAAAGTTTTTGCAAAGACGTGATGTCATTGGTTACTTTGTCGGGCAGTAGGCACTTGCTTAGTAAATGCATAGAGCTTGCAGTTGAAGATTCAATTATTTTCAAGCCTCAAGAAAAGTAGAAAGATAAATTGTTTATATGGAATATTCAGCACCATGGAAATTCACTCTTGAACTTTTACAAGAAATCCACTTCCTTACTCAAGAAGAAACTCTAGAATTTTAAGCAGTTATTTCCAAACTCATATTTTCTGTGATGTTGTGACATATTCATTCCATTCTTGACCAATATTGTTTTTAGAGCAAAACACAGGTGGGGTATCATGCTTATTGAACATTTTTCAAATAGCCTGGGACTATGATGGGCATCAGTACAATATTTGTAGAATTTAGAATTATTTCACCTTCTTTCATGGAAGAAAAAAATTTATTTATATGCACTGAAGACAATATTTATGTTAGAAAAGAAATACATATACATATCATGCAAAACTTACAACAGACAAGGTAAATGAAAAAGTAAAATAAAATCATTGATAATTATACCACATAGAAACTACATTGTTCATATTCTGATGTTAAGGTTTTAGTTTAAGGCTATACAATATAAATGTATGCATATAGGTACTTAGTATAGATATATTATTAAATATAAGATGATGTTTGTATTCTTATGTTCTGGCTTTAGTTTAAGGCAACAAAACGTGTGTGCATAAATATTTGTGTATACATATAAATATATAGCACTTTACATATAGTGTTAAAATGTAAAACAGTTGGCCTATGAAATGTAGAAACATTTAGTCACTAGTTTTAACTAAATCACGAGTTAGGAAGATATTCAGTGCAACAAAAGCATTTCCATGTTCTAATTTTAAATTAATCTTTGATATTACATTTTGGAATGATATAATTATTTAAGTGATTTGTTTTAGTGTGATACCAAGATAATATTTTAGATTTAATTAACTTATTTTTTCTTGGTTTTAGAAAAACTGTTTTAAAATGTATGCATGTTAGTGTATACATATGGATCCTCCAAATGTCCAGAAAAAGGCATCAGATCCTCTTGAGCTGAGTTTATATGGGCTGGTTAGCTAACCAATGTGGGTATTGGGAATCAAACTGTAATCCTCTCCAAGATCAGTAGGAATCATGAACCACCGAGATTTCTTTTAAGCATTATAATTAATTTTCTTGAACAAATGAGCAGTTCAATGAACAGGTAGAAGAAAGGAAGGAAAGAACAATGGAGATCCAAAGCCTTTGTAAAAGAGGTTTGTCCTCAGATTGTTGTAAGGTCTCATTTTGATCAGTTATTGGAGTGAGTCTGGCTTAGAATCCACATCAATTTGGAACCCTAAGCACTTTAATCATTACAAATCACTTCATAGGCAATATCTAATTCTGAGATGCAGTTAAAAATGTGAGATATAAGATACAGTTGTAAGAGACTAGAATAGGTAACCCACAAGTAAGCCTCTTTGGCATCAAGATTATATTTTGTGTGTTTGAGGACATATAAGAAGGCCTCATAAGTTATACTCATAAAAATGAGAAATTCACACCAGGAAAAGTAGTCCCCATTTGTAAGGGGGTGTTCCTCTCTGCCCATGGAAGGGATTGCAGAGTTGAATCTAAAGCACCAGAATGACACCATCACAAAGCACGCCATTTTCTTTCAATTATTAAATAAGTCTTTCTCCACACCCTTTATCATGTCAGAGAAGAAGAGCAGTACAGTTTGGATCTGGAATGTCCCCTGAGCCTGTAGGTGAAAGGCTGAATCTCCAGCCTGGCACTATTGGGGGATGATAGGACCTTTAAGAGATGGTTTCCAGTGGGATATCTTTAGGCTTAGGTGTGTGGCTCTGAAGCAGAGAGTGTGAGACATTCCTCTACTTCTCTCCTTTTTTCTTTTCTTTTGCTTCTTTACAGTTCTTAACTGACAATTCCTGCTTTGCTTTGTGCCTTGTGTTCCCACAATGATGTGTTTCTTCACAATGTCCCCACCCTCAAATTGTGTGAAACATTTATAGATCAAAACTGCCAAAACTGTGAGCCCAAATAAACCTTCACATAAGTTTGATTATCACAAGCACCTCTAATGGCAATAGGAAATTAATATCGATGATTTAGACCTAAAGTCCAGGAAATTGAGTTATGACAATGAATTCACCTTTGTGTTTTGTTTTACATAAATGGGAGGTAGGGGTTGTTTTTGACTTGCTATGTCAGTAACAGCCTCTAGACTTAGCTATACATGCTGCCAAATATTGGTTGTTTCTCCTCTTTATTATGCTGGTTGCTGGAAACTACAGCTCTTTCTTACTGCCCAGAATTGTGAGAAAATATTTCACCCATAGCCTAGAAAAAATTAAAATCCAATATTTATCCCAGAATTTTTAACAAATACATATGTATTTTGAACCATTTTAAGTTGGAGATCATCTGCCTAATATTAGAATTCTGTTATGTTTCTCTTATTAGTCTGTATTTTGTTGCAGAGAATCTCAACTAGGAATTTTACACATTTCCTGTCTCACAGAAGATATTTTGGATCTTATGATTAAAATATTCAAGTCAGATATGATTGCTAGCAGAAATTGGAAAAAATGAGGGGAATAAATGAATAGCATGTACATCAGAATAACTACAGTTTTGCTATTGGCCCACATGACTTACTTTTCAGTGAAAACTCAGGTAATTTGCTATGATTGAAAATGAATTCTATCACATCAAGAAAGCACAAAATGTTGGGGTTACTGGAAACTAAGCTCCAACCTTCCTTTATGAACTCTTGCTAAATCAGCATTCTATATTTTTTTCTAGAAAATAACCCCAAATCCTTTGAACAAAGTGACAAATGATGTTTTTTTGGCATTTACCCCTTAAAAGATAAGATTTTATTTCCCTCATGATTTTGAGCCTATGGAATCAAGTACGAAGAGAAAGCACATTAAATCCCACACAGAGATTTTCAACATGAAAAATCCTTGTCTGGATTTGGTATTCTTTCTTCTGTCTTTATAGATAAAGCTGCCAAAGAAATCACTGACTACGTTATAACAAACACAGGCACATTCTGCAAGTTATACTAGACTTTAGGAGTTCTACAAGAAGAACAAAACAGCAACAAACAGGCAAACCTCTTACTCAATACCATACAGATCTTCAAAAACAATAAAAATACATAGAGAGCAGATCTGAGCTCTTTCCTTTACTCTCAAATCAGCAGAAAGGTACCATGTACCACGAAAACATAGAGATCAAAGTGGAGGAATCTCTGAGGGAAATAACTCACTTCTCAATGCAAACAAGAAATGTTGATAACCAATAATAGCAAGAGAGACATGGTAGATTACTTGAAAATTCAGAGTATTTATGTAAAGAAAGATGTTTAAATAAATTTTAGACATAGGAGTGAAGATTAAGATTTCTTGTTAGAGTTCTGATTGACTTAACAAGTTGTCTTTTGAAGAGGTAATTCTATCCTCTTTTGAATCATATATCAAACATGGAAACAGTTGTGTTAATGTAATTTTTCTCTTTGTTCATGAAGTTCATGCTGTGGTACTGGTACTTAGTATTTATTCTTCAATAAAATTGTAGCAATAAGCAGAGCCATTGAGGGTCTTACTAAGAACCAGGGCCCATTCTGATATCTTATTTTTGTTATCTCTTAGCTATCAAACAGTTTTCCTCAATTTACCTAATGAGTTTTTATAGAATATTTACAGAAAACTTTCTACTGTGCATTTCCTGGCTGGAAGAACAGGAACTAAAAGGAAACCCCAAACCAGTCCCGACCTTCAAAGAGCAATAGCTGTTCTGTGAGGTAGACACTGTGATTATTCAAGTTTGTAGCAGATTTTGTAAAGGTCCAGAAAAACAATAAGCCTCACTCAAGAGTGTACTGAGGCTAAGGTCAGATGTTGGGTTTTCTCTATGGCCTTCATATTGCTGGGTTGTCAAATATATTACCTTTTGGGGTATAAGCTCCACACAACTCTTGATTTCCTTTCCTCTAATCTTTGTAAGTAGCCTTGAACATAGAGGTCTGTGAGTGAAGAACTTCAGCATTGTTTTGATTTATGCTAAATTCACATCTGTTTCCTCACTGGAGTCTTCTTTCCAAAGGCAGGTACCATTTTTATATGTGGTTTTCACCAACCCATATACAAGGTGATGGTTATACTATTCAATGAAGCAAAGTTTTAATCAGTGTGGAATATGAATACAGGGACTAAAGGCTATACCAAAAACAAGTAAGATTGGAAGGCATAGGCAGGTGTATCTCTGTGAGTTCGAGGCCAACCTGCTCTACAGAGCTAGTTCCAGGACAGGCTCCAAAGCAATACAGAGAAACCTTGTCTCAAAAAACAAAACAAAACAAAAACAATGAGTAAGAACCTGAACAACAGTGTCAGACCTTAGGAATTCTGCATTGAAGTTATTTACACATCTTAAAGGTGATGATCAGAAGGTGTTATTGTGAAATAAAATCAGTTCACTTGTTAAGGTAGTTTACAACTACAGTACATACCCTAGGCCTGCTGGTGTGGGGACATAAACCCACTTTGGCTATTACAAGGATATAGAAGCTGTACAAGGTTGTAGCTGTCCTTGCTCTGTGATCCCTGGTACCAGTATCATTGATCTCATCTCAAAACTAATTAGAAATGTAAAAATCACTGGATATGACTAGAACTAATTGAATTAAAAAGCAGAGGGGATGTATTGTTGCTGTAATAAACTATGATGATTAAAAGCAACTTAAGAAAAGAAATTGTTATTTTTTTGCTCATGGCCCACAGTGATCAAGTCCACAATGACAGACAAGGAATAGCATAGCTGCAGGAGAAGTAAGCAGAGACATCACATTATTATCTACACATATGACCCAAATCCTTCCCTAAGTGATGGGCACCAGAAAGGTCCTGCCTCTTAAAGATTCCATAGCTTCCATAGCACCACCAGTTGGGGAGCAAGCATTTACATGCATAACTCTATGGGGGCATTCTCATTCAAACTGCCACACAGGTGAGTTTTGGAAAGTAAGAGTGGTTAAGATTCAAAGCTTCTTATTAAAATGAAACAAGAAGTTGTCTTCACTCTCTGCATGTACTGGAAATGGGTATGGCTGGGACAGCCAAATCTACCTTATGCACTTAGTAATATGATGAGGATAACACTCAAAGAAAATCAAGGAAGCCTGTATTTGAGTTTTATCTCCTCTAAGCCTTAATTTCTTATCTATAAATTATGAGAGTTTTAATATCTTTGTTTATTTCCCAAGGGTTTAGAGAAAAACAAGTATGAAAATATTGGAGTTGCCATTATTTTTAAGGCTCTTGATATTTTCACTCTCTGGCACTTTATGTGTAAGTGTGTGTGAAGTTGTTATGGTGAAATACACTTTACTGGCAGGTACAACACATTGTCCAACACAAAGAAGGAGCTAAACATGTATTTTATTTAAGGAGAAAGATTACATAAGTGGATTCTCTTAAGTATCCTAGACTTTGAAAGCATTTTACCATTTTTGTAGAACTTTATCTTCATTGAATTCTTGTTTATGTTTAAATTTTTTTCTCAAATAAAATTTAAGTGATTTCGAAGTGTTTTTGCAATGCCTACCCCGTTCCAGATGTTGGGTTAGAGTCTCGGCTAGTGACCCATCATTACTCAAATAGAAAAATCCAATGATAATGCTGCATATTAGTTTTCTGATAACAGCTTCAGGGAGGTTGATAGATTTGACTAATACACAGACGGTGCAATAGTTAGTGTTCAGTGGTGCTTTTGAGATAGCACAGTCATGACTGCCTTGTCTACAAAAGAATGAAATTTGTTCTTCAGAATACACATTTAATAATGTGGATCTGGTCTGCAGTGTGAGTGCCAAGAAAGCCAGGACTGTTTACTGAAAAACCTCGTCTCAAAAACCAAGAACCAAAAATCAAATATCAAAAAAAAAAAAAAAAAAAAAAAAAAAAAAAAACAGAACAAAAAAATCTGGATTCAGTGGCACATGCTCAATATTCCTATGTTGGAGAGGGGCAAGCAGATCCCTAGAGTCACTACCCAGTCAACCTAGGGTACAAGGTGAATTCTGTACCACAGAGACACTCTGCCTTAAAGACAAAGAGAAATAGTACCTAAGGTTGTTCTGAGTCCTACTTTCACATGCATGGGCATATGTGTACACAGACATACAGACAGAGAGAAAGAGAGAGAGACAGACAGACAGACAGAGTTCAGAGGGAGTTTGGTTGTGGGAAGTGAGGGAGTGGAGAAATCAAGAATGATTTGACTAGGGAGGGAGGGTGCAAGTAGGGGGGTCTGTGAGAAGGCACTATATTCGCTGTCAAATGTAATTATTTTCAGGTGTTTTGAAGACATCTGGATAGAAAATATTTGGCCATTGAATTGCATACAGATTGATGTATTTACATAGGGATTAGCATATAGAAAACATCAGCATATATACTTTTCTACATCTGCTATGAGTATAATATAAAACTCTTTAAGGAAGACATACTGTGATACATGAGTCCTTCAACATTTTTCATTGGCATCCAGAGGTTCCTATTTAAAGAGTTCAGGTAGGCATGCTATTCCAGTGATGGAATCTGACCTAGTCATCTCATCACCTATCATCATGTAGATGGGGGCAGAGATATATCCTCATACCAAATATGAATTCATCCCCAAGAGATAGATCCGAGTCACACAGGCTGCCATAGAAATCTTCACTTGCTTCACTGGACAGCTCAGCAATCTAAGGACTTAACAAACATGCCCTTGTTCAGATACTGTGTGAGGTAAATTGGGTCAATACTTTGAATCCTACAATTATGGATGCTAATAGCATTTCTTGTCACTGTGCTGTTTCTTAATAGAACACTTAGCACATGTTTCGTTTTAGATTGGCTGTTCTTAAAGACCAATATAACATATAAACCCTTAATCACTCTTCAAAACTTCAGGCTTTTCAGATGGCAGACACTCTCATTGCAGCCCATTGCTTCCATTCTTCACCTCCTCATTGCTTGCTGTCTTATCCTGTATTGATCCCTGAAGACTTGTTCAATGATGTTGAGATTTTACAAAATGTTCCTCTCTTAGGACATAGACAATATAGCTTATCATTAATTATCTAGTCTCAAAATTACTTTACCAATAAGTTTTAAATTAATAAAAATACTATGATAAAATTGCAAATAAAAATTAAATCAAGAATTAATTCCAAATTAAGTATAGTTTAATGATTGCCACTATTTATTCTTCTTTTTAAACAAAGTGATTTATGTTCACTTTAATTTATATGTATCTCCCTCTATATATGAGTTTATACAATGTATGTATGTGTGGGTGTCTGTAGATGACAGAAGAGGGTTTTGAATACCCTGGAGATGAAATTATAGGTTATTGTGAGCCACTTGATATAGATTCTGGGAATTAGACTGGAACTCCAGACTTCTAGAAGAGCATCAAGTTCTCTTAACCACCAAACCATCTCTTCAGCCCCAACTCTCTCCCCTTTGATGCAGCATTATCCCACAAATTGACATGTCTGTGTTATGAGATGTAGCTCGTTTGGTAGAGGACTTGCCCAGCATGCACAGAGCCCTGACATGAATTCCTGTCACTGTATAAAGCTGAGCATGGTGCTACATACTAGCCATAGCAAGGGAGGCTAAGAGGAGGATTAAACCTTTAGGGTCATCCTTAGATCCACAGAGTTTGTGACTAGCTTGAACTACATGAGACCCTGTCTCAAAACAAACAAACAAATAAAAACAAACAGATAACAACAACAATGAAATTCAAGTTCTACATAATGTACCTAGCAAGTCTGAGGACAGCCTGGTTGAGGACAGTCTGAGATAAATGAGAACTTGCTTCAAAAAGGTAATAAAACTGTGGGGCTTGGTGGCTCACACCTTTAATCACAGTACTTGGGAGGCAGAGACAGGCAGATCTCTGTAAGTTCGAGGCCAGCCTGGTCTACAGAGCTAGTTCCAGGACAGGCTCCAAAGCAATACAGAGAAACCTTGTCTTAAGAAGCCAAAACAACAACAACAACAACAACAACAAAACAGATAATAAAATGAAACACAGTATCGCAAAATGAAAACTACACATGCCTGCTGTGTCAAGCCTCAGATAAAACCTCTGTTTTGTAATTTTTTGGTCCTGTAATTAAGACTATTATTGCTGGATCAAACAAATGGTCACCTGAATTTTCATACTGGTTTCTGAATGCTTGAGCCTTTTGACAGTTACATATATTAATTTTAAGAACAATTATTTGTAGCTTTCAAATCCATTTCCTAGAAAATTCCACTTTCTTATTTTGCTGATTTTTCATTCTGTGGGCATAGTTGCAAATACTTGTATTAAAATATTTAAATAGAAACAAACATAATAATAATACGTGAAGAACGTATTTGACATTCATAGTGCCCATTCCAAAGCAGCTCCTGATCAATCACTCAGAACACACAGCAGGAAGACCAAAATAGATAACTGGGTCACAGATCTGCTTGAAGCACAACCCCAACTAGAACAGCAGACAGATAACAACTTGATAATATATATGTAGTTGAAAAGACTTAACTTGGACCCAGAAGCTTATACTGAGATAGGATTGTAGAAACTATTCAGTTTAAGTCACCCCATTCTTCATCTGCCAACTGCCACAATTATTACACTACTGAAAAGATATGAAAATTGAATAGCTAACAAAAAATTTGAAGAGATGCTCAATCTTACTTATAATCAGAAAATGCAATTCAAAAGAAATGGATCTAATTTTGTACTTAGTATTGGCAAAGACTCTTATATCAGATAATTCCTAGTGTTGGCCAAGATAGAGAGGGGAGAACATGCTACTGCTATTGAACATAGAAAATTATACTTTATTCTGGAGAGCAATGTGGCAGCATTGAAAAGGAAAAATGAGTATTCTATTGGAATCTGGCTGGTACTCAGTGAGGTCATACAAAGGTGAGAATGCTTAGCCTCCCATTGTTTAAGCATAGCCACAAAGATGCCCACATCTATGGGAATGTATAATTAAGGGTTATGCAAGTCAGGAAGCCAGATGGGCATATAATAAAACACAGTGCTGGATAACATTACTAATATGTAGAAAGATCTTGAATGCAAAGGCATATGTAAACTGAAATATTCCACGCAAATAAGTTGCATGATCTTTGCATGTGTAAACAGAAGTGGCAACTAGATGGATAATGAGTGCCCTGATTTCTTTACCTTTATGGTGAAATACCTGAACAAAAACCACTTAAGGCGGGAAGGGTTGATTTGCTCACAGACCTAGTTACAGTCCATTATCACAGAATTCAAACCCTCAGAACCCTGAAGTGACTGATCACATCATATGCACAGACGAACACACTAGCATGCATGCTCAGCTTGCTTTTTTCCAGTTTAAATATTCTTGAATCCAGCCTACAAAATGATGCAGTCAACATTCAGGTGGTTCTTCCTACCTCAGTTAAGTGAATTAAGAAATTTCTTCACAGACATCCCCACAGGCCAGCCTAATCTAGACAATCCTTCACTGAGAGTCCTTTCCAGGGGAGTCTACACTGTGTTAAGTCTACAGTCAAAATCAACCATCACAGAGAGACAGAAACAGTCAGCTGTCCTTTGAAATGGGGCTTAGTTAGGGACACATTCCAAATATCCTTGAGCAGGATGGTATGGGGCAGGGAGAGTAGTAGGGACTAGAGTTGGCACCGGGAAATGCAATAAATTCAAATGTGGAAGCTTAACACACAGCCTTAATCCCAATGAGCTTACTTTTTTTTACGAATATGATTAGTTTTCTGCACTGAGGTCAAAACAGAAAGAAAGGAACAAATATATAGAAAGGAAGAGGGTAAGAAAGGACAGAGAAAATAGATGCAAAGTTTGGTGGTAAGGAAGATAGACATTAAATAAAAAAGAAATAGGAAAAGCATGAGGCAGGCTTCCTGCTGATCTACACTCTAGAGTGGTAGCACCTAGCCCTAATCGGTCTTTTGTTTAGGAAATACCCTTTGTTTCTCTTGTCACCATGTGAATCTTGTCTGAGAGTTTCCCAAGGAAACTGGATAACCGTGGTTGGTACCTGACAAATCGAGAATTTGCACTTTGGAAGCATCATTCAAGTTGTTTTGAGCATATGGAAATCAACTAGCTAAGTGTAAATATTGAGAAAAAATTAAAATGCCCTGAGTGAAGGGAAAATGGGTCAGTCCATCTAGGCTGGAGCTGAGGAAGGCTAAGTTCATTCTTAAAATGTCTTTTAGCTTTCTTTCAACAGACTCAAATGAACCCATACCCAGGCCAACATCTGTGACAAAAGCACATGGTATTTTCTTTATAGAGAAAAATGTACACTTATAAGGAGCCAGCTGGACTTTAGATGATCCAGATTTCTCTTGACCGGGGTCATCAGGGTGTTGACATATCGGTGTCACAGAGCTTCTGTATCAGTGTGATCTGGTGCCCCTTGTCCTTGACACCCACAATGAACACAAGAGTATTGTCTTCTGTCTTCCTTCTGAGAATTCGCAATTTAGGGGTGCAACTCAGACACAGGTTAAATAGTGTTTCAACAGAGCACGCTAATGAAGACATGTGGGCTGGCGTCCTGGATTTCGGGAGAGTGGTGATGTGTGGCTTTTTCTTTGGGGATAGCTATAGATAGCTGTCAGCATTGCTTTCTGGACTTTGAAGCTTTGGTTTGATCTGGGAGGAAGGGTCTGAACATTTTTTTTTCATTTTCTGTGCAATCTCCATGATGAAAATTGTCTTTTATGGTTGTGAGCCTAGCCTTTAATAGCTGAGCTCTCCAACCCCCAAATTTTTTGGTAGCATCCCATACTTGTGCACATGAAAAAATAAATATAGAACCTTAAAAAATTCAGCTAAAATTTGTAAATAATAAATTAAAAAGTAAAGCTGAGAAAGCATTTGAAATTTGTAAGGATAAAAAACTGGTTTTATTTTTTGCCTACTAGGAAATCTTGTAAGTTGATACAGTGCAATAGCAAAGAATATTTATAATGTTGACAGAAGAGGTATTATGCATTATTAGTAATTATGTGAAAATTAGCCTGCACTTATTCATAATTAAAGTAACATAAGGAAAAAGAATTTGAGTTTTCACCTTTGTTACAAATTCCAAGGTTTTACAATGACTGATTAATACATGGAAGAATTTAGAAAGTTCAAAAAGTTTCATGCACTGCTAACAGAAGTATATAAATTTATAGCCTAGTCAAAAAGACAATGTGACATATTGATCAAGCTGTAAAAATTATAATTTATTTTATTAGATATCTTAATATTATCCCTTGTATTTAGTACATTTAACATATATATACTATACATAATTTGCAGATTAGATGACTTAATTTCTGTGTGTTGCTTTGTCTTTAAAAAAAAAAGTAAAAGTAATATAACATGAAGACTGGATGATTTACATGTAATGTACATAGATTAATGTCTAGAACAAAATACTAATAATTACACAAAAATATCCTCAATAATATTATGGTGAATGTAACTGGTATTATTATGTCCAAATTCACTTATATTATAATGCACAACCACCTCTCCAAAACCATTTTTTTTTATCAGTAAGACAGAAATGGGGAAAGATCTTTCACACATTAGTACACTGTGTACACATAATGAATGAGAGAGAAGTTTTCAATAGCACATTACTAAGTGAGGAAAGTGAAAAGTTTCTGCACCCTGATAAGCCTCTCTGCTGATGCAGCAATCCAAATAAGATCAAATGAAACTGAATTAGAAAAAGCCCATGTTTAAGGGCTCCTGGATAGCCTTCCAGCCCCTCAGAGAGGTGACTGGAAAATGTTTATTTAATATAATTACTTGACACAAGAGTCTTTGAAAAGAAAGACACAAAGACTCCAAAATACTTTTGAGTGGAGACTGTAGTAAAGGTGTGTCTGGAAAACAAATAGATAAAAATCTAAGTAAGGATAGGCTGTGGAGGCAGTGTGTATATAGGCAAGCTGGCCTCTTGGGCTGTTTTGACTAAGTCCCTGGGTAATATTCCTTGTCCTGTGTAGGGAGGAAAGACACCTGCTCTGTAATTGTCTTGCGAGGAGTATATGATCTCACAGAGATTGAAGTGGCAAGCACAGGGCTTACAGGGACCTACCCCAAGTCTTCTGCATGCATATTACAGTTATTAGCTTGGTATTTTCATGGTACTCCTGGCTGTGAGAACAAGTGAGTTTCTGATACTTGTACCTGGTCTTGGGACTCTTTCACTCCGGTAAGGTGGCCATATCCAACTTTAATATGATACTTTCTGCTTCATCTATTGTACTTTATTTTGTCAGGATTGCTTGTTATCTCTTAGAAGCCTGTTCTTTTCTAATGAGAGACAAACAGGGGGAGGATATAGGCTGGAGGGGAGGTAGGAAGGAACTGGGGGGAGTATGGGGAGGGGAAAGTATGATCAGGATCTACTATATAGGAAAATACACCATTTTAAATAAAAGAAAATGAAACAAACATCCAATTTTGTTAAAGCTTTACAAATGTTAGCTGCTAATGTCAAAATTGTAGGAGAGCATCATGCTCAGTGATGGCGGAAAATACTTCATGAAACTGAAAAGTAAAACAAAGATCCTATTGTAATTAATTAACCATTGCTCAACTGGTTATTCAGAAGGCATGCCTGCTCTGCTGATGTCCACCAGCCAATGGCAAAGTGTTCAGCTTTTACTCCTTCAGGGAAAGATATTTTTTGTTTTCTTGCTCAACACTGCCTAAACAGTTTGACAAAGCAGGCTCTCAATTAATTTTGTCTGAAGTAAGTAGAATAAGCTCTGGCAATTGTCTTCATATAAAAATAAACACATTCTTGGTCATCATAGTATTTGAGTTATCTGTGTGGAAGGAAACACTCTATTTCATCCTCCATGATAGGAAAGTATGAAGGGGATAAAACTACAATACTACAGTACTACAATAACCCCCTACAGAGATTCACCACACAAGGCTGGCCTTCTCTCTACAGGCAAGTCTTTCCTTTGCTTCATGTTTGAAAGTGCTACTATGAATGGAATTCTCTTTTATGTGTGAGCAGGTGATTGGATTCTTTAATGATTTGGATATAGTTAGATAATCAGAGTTGAAAGTTCAGTATTCATATCCTAGTGATATTTGCTTCTTTCAGAGGACAGTAAAGCTCAGTAAAATGTCCTTGTTCTTAAAAAACAACTCCAATGCTTTAATAAAGATGGAGAGTCTCAAGTGCTAATTAACTAATTGTATCATAGGATGCCAAGGTCACCTGATGAGACATCCACAGAAAACATCAAAAATTTCCTCATCACAGGAGATCCTACATCTACATGCTGTTCTTTGGGACTGCAAATTGTTACAAATTCCCTAAAAAAAAAAACTATATTCAAGTTATTCATTGAAAACTTAAACACACCTATACTTTGAACCAGCAACCCCAGCACTTAGAATATGTTTTGTTTATACACAGGTATAAATGAGCCAAATAAGACTAGAATATATAACTTTTCATCTTGTCTACAGTCTCATTTTCTGTGGTTTCTTTTATTTTCCAATACTGATTGGGAATATGAAGTTGAAAAAAATGACAAAAATAATTCACAAGTTTTAAATTTCATGGTCAATAATGTGATAAAACCTTTTTCTTGTCTAGAATAAATATTACCTTTTTGTTTAGCATGTGGCACATATTATAGCACAAGAGAGAAGAGGGGATAAAAGCGGAGAGAGGAAAAGGAAAGAGGAAAGCATGATAGGACGAGAGAAGGAAGGAGAGAGGAGAGAGAGGGATTTCAGTTACTTTTACTATATATATATATATTTTATAACTGTTGTTATTTTATAGTCCTTTTGCTATTAATCTTTTATCATGTTTTACTGGAAAAACCATTTATAGGTTGTATTGGTTAATTTTTTTCTCAACTTGACATAAAATGGAGTATTTCAGGAAGATCAACCTCCAACAGGGAAAATGCCTCCATCAGATTGGCCTGTAGGCAAATGTATGGGTCATTTTTCTTGAATAATGATTGATGTAGGAGGGCCCACTGGGGCCACTGACACTCATTAGCAGGTGATCCAGGATTGTATAAGAAATTAGGCTGAGGAAACCATGGAAAGAAAGGCAGTAAGCAGCATTCCTTCGTGATCTCTGCTCCAGTTCCTGCCTCCAGGTTCCTAACTGGAGTTCCTGCCCCAACTTCCCCTCATGATGGACTGCAAACTGTAAGCAGAAACAAACCCTTTCCTCTCCAAGGTTTCTTTGTTTTCCTTCCTTCCTTCCTTCCTTCCTTCCTTTCTTTCTTTCTTTCTTTCTTTCTTTCTTTCTTTCTTTCTTTCTGCTCCTGTTGTTTATCATAACAATAGAAAGCAAATTAAGACATAGATAATATATGCACAGGAGATATATATTAAATACGTGATTCTATACTGTTCACAGCTTTGGGTATTCAGTATGGATTTTCCTTGTAGAGAATGGAGAACACTGTACATAAATATTCTTCAATGTACTATTCTATATTACTAAAGTAATAGACAAAACTGTTGAACATGTTGTGATGTTGATGAAAAGTACCATAGAAGATGTGTGCCACAGAATTTATGAAGAACAGACATAAAATGCCAACATTGTTGAATCTTGGTGGTGAATAGAAGGGTGTTTATTTTGCTATTTTTATTTTTCTCCGTGTTGAAATGTTTGATAAAGAAAAGTAAAAACCAGAGTCCATTAAGAAGAAACTGAACAAATAAATTATGGTCTTCGTATACAATGATAATTTTGTGCTTGTCAGATATGTCAAAATAAGTATTGGGTACATCTTCAGTAAGGTGATAAAAGAGAGAAATTTATTCATTCCATGCAGAGAATTTGCAGAGTTACTTTTTTAAATCATGAGACCAACTCTGCTTTCTTTCTGGTTTTCTCATATGTGAGCAAGCAGCTTTCCCTGTAATAGTGGACTCTATAATCTCAAACCTTTAGTTGAAAAACAAAAAACAAAAACAAAACCCCAGCAAAACAGAAAAACCTCCTGCTTCCCCTAAGCTAATTTTTACCAGGTATTTAGTCACAACAATAAAAAACTAGTATAGAAATTTGTACTGAGATAATTGTGATGGTAGCTAGTGTAAATCTGGCCATATAGATTATAGGATTTTGGAACTGGTTCATGGAAGGAATGCAGAAAAATTTAGAGCTGCGGGCTAGCAAAGCCTTTGAATGCTATACACATATACCTTAGTGAGCCATTTTGGTAGTACAAAAGACTAGAATTTCTACTGAAATTTAGAAATAGTATAAACAAGAATTCTACCAGTGCTGTGATCAAGGCAATTCATGTTGTATTTTGGCAATGAATTTGGCTCTATTGTGTCCATGTTTTGAAAATTTGTGTGAGGCATAAAAAAAAAAAAAAAAAAAAAAAAAAAAAAAAAAAAAAAGAGTAGACTAATTGTTTTAATTTCAAGCCAGTGGAACATTTAGGCTGTAAACTGGTTGTTGCTCAGTGCACTTATCCAGATTTACCATGAAAGGGAACAGAATGTAAAGCAGAAAGACATTTTTAAAAAATGTGTATAGTTTCATTAGAAAAGGAGTCTGAACCAATTAAAGTTGAGTTCAGGGGGACAGGGAATTCTTAGACCTTCAATTATAAAGATACAAAAAACGGGGGTACACAGGATACTATAAATGGTAAAAACTGGACAAAGCAAATCTGTAAAAGTATAGAATGGGTGAACTTGAACAGGAAAGCTGCAAGACTGACAGTTGTAGTCTCAAAAGAAATGAAGAAAAATAGAATTTAATGGATACATGTCTTTAAAACACAAATAGAAAATAAAACTGACCTAGCATTCTGAATACACTAGGAAT
Organism: Phodopus roborovskii; assembly: GCF_943737965.1. Classification (NCBI taxonomy): domain Eukaryota; kingdom Metazoa; phylum Chordata; class Mammalia; order Rodentia; family Cricetidae; genus Phodopus; species Phodopus roborovskii. The sequence continues at coordinate 10,492,485 of NW_026126629.1, forward strand.
ATCTCTTCTTCCTCCCATTACTAGTGACTATTTTAACACCATCCTACTGTCCTGACCCCTATATTATTTTTAAGGATAAGTTAGTGTTTTCACACAATCAAAATTTAAATTTGTTTGGGAACATTTGCTAAATAAAATAAATACTAAGTGAAGTAGGAAAAATCATCTAGGAAACAGATTTGGAAATGAAGTAAAAGCAACTTGAAGAGTCAAAATTACACATTAATGGTTACAATATGTTGTGAGGTTTAAAATGTAGTAAATTAATGCACATAAAAACAAACTGACATCAGGAGGAGGTGTCACTTTAAAACACATTGGATTTCCAAATAAAGCCCTCTAGCAAAGCAAAATAATTTAAAAGTTCATGCCAACATTTTCTAAGAGGCCAAGTTGAAAGAAAGGTTTGAAAGGGAATAGTGACCAGCAGAAAAGAATGAATATTCTGGTGTGTCCTCAAAAATATGGGTGTAGGTGACAGCATAAAACTGAATGAAGGCAGATAAAAAGCATATACTACAATATGTTTTTTATTTGTAAAAGGCATGAAGGAGGAAGATTATTTTATGTTCTTGGGAGCCATGGTGGTGACTACTCTTGGATATGAAGAGGCATTCCCTGTTGGTAAGTTCACCGTGACAAGTGACTCAACTACACACTTAAATTATGTACAATTTTATATGTATATTTAAAGCCCACTACTTAAAAGAAGAAAAACACCAAGCCTGGAGAGCCTAAGCATTTCTAACACCAACCATCTATGGAAAACATAAGTTCAGACCATTCATGGCTCAACCTAGGTACTGGGAGAACAGCTACAAGTACTTGGGTTTTTCCTTCAAACTGTTATAAATTTTTGTTCCATCTTTATTTTTGTAATTGATTGGCCTTTGTCTTCTTATCAATTTGCTACTGTGAATGCGAGTTGATCTTTGGATGCCCTTTGAGCAGAAGTTGAGAAGGGTCTGACCACTTACCAATGCTTAAAGACAGGACACAGCCTGTAGAGTTCTCAGTGAGAATGATACATGCATTTATTGCATTTTCCATTCTATTGGATCATGGTTTGTCACTAGATCAAGACTTGTAGGGCTGGCTTCCTTTCCTTACCCTAGCCATTTTATCAATGTGAGTAATGGAATAGAAATCCAATTTCTTTTCACATAATTTCCTGATAGGATATTACATAAAACTAAATTTTGTGTAATAAAGACAGTTTCCAAATAAAGAAAAGTTCTGCTCCCAGAAGAAAGCCTTCATTCCTTTTGTTGTATGGAAAAGGTGGAGAAAGACTAAATCTACATGACCTAGACTTTGGAAGACAGGTTCTTGTGTGGGAGGGACAGAGAGCTCCATAGGAAGAGGAGGGCAGGAAGCCAAAGAGAGGAGAATCTGAGGAGGGTGAGCCCATATGTGTCCCCAAAATGACATTCAGTTATTTTTTTAGTTCTTCCACAGAGGAAGATTGTCCAGTGAAAAGTAGGAGGCTCTACTTTCACTGGCCTGACTAGCAGCCACATGTCCTCATCAGCCTTCATTCAAGTTTATTCTTTATTTTTTAATAAGAACTTTATTGCTTTTCTTGACAAATAATAGTCCATTAAACACCGCGTTTTATCTGTTAAACAGTTTATTAACATTTGGATAATTTCCATTTTTCCATTAAGAAAAATGCATAAGTATTCTTATGATAGTTTCTTTGTGAACCTGTGTTTGCATTTCTCTTGCATGCATATTTGCGAATAGGATTGCTGGAACCTACAATAACTCACCGGTTTTCTTTCTTAGCTTTTCATCTAGACAATTTCTATGCATTTGTGAAGCTGTTGCTTTAAGATAAATTCCAGTAGGAAATTTCCCTTGACTACCTTATACCCAGGATAGGCTGGGGTTCCCCTCAGAAAGTCCATCTTTCTCATTAACACTGAGCTCTAATCTGATCAGAAGCCATCCCATCTCATGCCCAGCACACCCTCATTGTGTGAAATAGAATTGCTTGTCAAAAGTTTGTTTGATGAGACTATTGATAGGGAATGAAGGTAAACATTATCTTGAGATCATCTGCTTCAGAATTAATATACTTACCTTCTCATTTAAATTCATTTTCCCTGCATTCCCACAGGTTATTTAAGAAAATCTGACACGACACCAGGATTAGTGTTACCAATGCCTGTATCATATTGAAGCATAACCTGTTTGTTAAGAAAAGAGATCTTCCATAAGTGGACAATGTAAACATTAAGAAATGAAGGTCTTAAGAAAACTGGATTCCCTCCTGCTGTCAATGCAGCTTTACTTCTAGGGCTTTTGGTGGGCCTGGAAGAGGGCCCTGCAATACATGTCACCTTCTCTGAAAATTTTACCACCAGGGTACCACAGGTTCATTTTGAAAGCCTTTATCTAAACTAACATCATGATTATTTAGTGTAAACAAATTAAATATGGATGTTTTTAAAAGACTCTGAAGTTAGACATGAATTTAAACATTGGCCCACCAAAACAATCTGGGTGTCCTAAAAGAGACTTGTGATCCTTTCAAGTCTATTCCTTTACCTGTAAGTGATAAAGGGCCACAAAGAGCCCACATTGTAGAGTTTGTTACAGACATTAAATTAAATAATGTGTCCAAAACAGAATTCAACACAAATGAAACATAATAGCTAGTTCGGTTGCTATTAGTATTACTTTATGATTAGTGTTAATTCATAGACTGGTAGACTATATACACAGTGTACACTTTGAAAGGGGTTATATACATTTTCCTTAGTAAAAAAAAGTATTCCCTAAATATGAATTAGGAATAGCTATATGGACACTGTACTTCTATAGGTAATTTCCCAAGTGAAACTTCAGTGGCCTTAACAAGTTTCCTTAATGTAGATTTCCAAGTGTCTCTAGAGCAGTCATTTTGGAAGAATCTTGGTCCGAGGAATCAAGTTTATTCTTACAAATGTCCTCTGACATGTCTCTGTTCACTTTGGAGGGTCTAGGAAAACTGTCTAGTGGGTCCTAGAGGCCTCCCTTTGCCTTGCTACAGGCATAAGTGTTGGAATTTAGCCTTAGTATGCTCCAGAGGGTATTATCTGTGAGAGTAAACCCAGATAGCAACATAGAGATATAGCACCTAAAATGAAAGACAGTGACAACCCTACACAAATTTCTGGACCGGCAGACACTGATATAGAGACCTCTTACTGCACATATTCTCATCCCAAGTAATCAGATTTATTCTTCTCTTTTCTAGGGTTGCTTATAAGAGACACAAAGGCAATGAGGAAGACTACCTCTCTGATACAGATGGGTAGTTAATGTTGCTGGATTTGGTTTGCTACTAACTTAGTTTCTATTCCATTTCTGTGAAGAGACGCTATGGCCACTGTAAGTAATAGAAGAAAACATTAAATTAGGGGCTTGTTTACAGCTTCTGAGGTTTAGCCCATCATTGTCATGGAAGGGGCACAACATTGCATGCAGAGAGTCATAAAGTAGGAACAGTAGCTGAGCGCTTTATACCCTCACCTGCAGGCAGGGATGGGGTGAAGTGCAAAGACAGAGATAAAGAGACAGAGACAGGCAGAGACACTGGACCTGGTTTGGGCTTTTGACTCCTCAAAGCTCACTGCAGTGCCACACCTCCTCCAACAAAGCCGCAGCTCCCAGTGCTTCCAAACAGTTCATCAACTGGGCACTAACCAAGCAAATATATGAACTTATGGGGGCATTTTTTATTTGAGTCATCACAGCTACCATCTTAAATATTCTTGTTTCTTGTTTTTTGTAGACAGAGCCTCATTATATAGACTAGGCAGGCTTTGAATTTATAATTCTGTTTCAGCTTCCCAAATGGCATGCATTACCACAGTGGAACACATGCGTATGTCAATAATACTAATAATACTAATAATAATACTCATTAGTGGCTATATTTATTTCATTTAGCTTTGGTTTCTGGTTAATACTGGCCTCATGGCACGAATAATAATATTTATTCATGGCTATATTTATTTCATTTAGCTTTGCTTTTGGGTTAATACTGGCCTCAGGACACTATTTTGGAAGTAACTGTGATGAAATTGCATCAGTTTTTCTTTCTGTGTAATTCACCAGTGAAGCTGTCTAGGCCACAGCTTTCCATGTTGAGTTTTGTTTTGATTCCCACTTTACTTTCTCCTCTTCTCTTCTCTTCTCTTCTCTTCTCTTCTCTTCTCTTCTCTTCTCTTCTCTTCTCTTCTCTTCTCCCCCCCTCTCTTGATAGATGGAGCATGTTCTCGTGCCATGACAAACAGCTCCCTCACCATCCTAGCACTTTCCCCAATAAAGTTCTGTACCAGTTCAGAGCGAGACATACAAATAAAGGTACAATCCATATGATGAGCCACAGCACGGGCAAACAATCTCCTTCCAGTGCCTGGGGGTCCATACAGGAGCGCTCTCTTTGGTTGTGCAATGCTGAGCAAAGAGCTCAGGGTGCTTCACCAGCAACTCAATCATTTCTTTGATCTCTTTGATCTGCTTGTCCAATCCATCAATCATCTCAGAACTTCATTCAGTCTGGCACCTTCTTCACCATCATTAGTGACACCAGAGGGTCCATCTTATTAGGTAGGATATTATGCAGAGTGTAGCTATCATTCCCTAGAGCAACTCCGCAATTGGGCATCACATCATTGATGTCAATGTTTTTGTCCACGTCAACAATAAATTTGCCCTCAGGATGGACCTTGACCAACACCTATTTCTTATCCACGGCCCGCGCTACTTCTCCAACATAGGAGCCCTGTTCCTTCAGCACAACTCTTCCCACAAGAGGCAAACTTTTTTGCATTTAGCACATTCTTCTGTGCCTAAAGTCTTTGGCGATTCCGGGTCTTAACATTTACAATCAGCTGGAGTTCTTCAATCTTAGACAGATAATACTGGCGGAATTCACTGCTTGCCTTCCCCTCTTCCAGTCCTATCTGCTCTGGCCCATCAAGCGCCATCTTCCTTCTTTTGCAGGGACTGCTCCCCCATCTAACTTTTTTTTTTTTTTTAAACTGTAGGTTTATTTAGATTACTTTCTTTATTATAGGTTTATCAAGATTCTTTTTTCATTTTCTGGAGTCAGTCTTCATAGTTGGTACCTTTCTAGGAATTTGTACATTTTACATAATTTATATAATATTTTGGAATGTAGTTGGTTATAGTATTTACTTGTACCCTTTATTTTGTAGGAAGCTATTTCATCTGTAATTTCAATAATTTGAAACATCCTTTTTCTTTTTCATTCTAGCTGAACTTCTTCATTTTGTATTATTGTCCAACAAATAGCTTTTAAAAGTTTCTCTGTTGTCCCTGTTCTTTATATGCTGTTTAATTTCATTCTGTAATTTCACATGCTTCCTTTCTGTGTTTTAATTTTCATTTGTTCTTTTCTTTCCAGAGACCTAAGATAAAAATTTGGGCTTTTGATGATCATTTTCTAATTGTTTTTGTGTTAGCAGAAGTTGAAACTGGAGTCTTTTGTATGCTAGGAAAGCACTGTACCCCTGAGCTCCACTCCCGGCCCAAGATGCTCTATTTACGGTTGAAATTGAATATTTAAGTTTACCTATCTATCTATCTATCTATCTATCTATCTATCCATCCATCCATCCATCCATCCTATTATCTGGTATAGTTTATTTTGTTTGCTGATAAATACTATGTCCAAAAGCAACTTGGGAAGAAAAAGGCCTATTTTTCCTTACACTTCTAAGCAACAGTCCATCATCTAGGGAAGTCAAGGCATAAATGCAAGGTAGGAATCTAGAGGCAGGAACTGAAGAAGACACAGTTTGCTTTCTGTGGCTTGCTCAAATTTCTTTCTTTTTAAAAATTATAATTAAAAATTTGAGATTACAATATAATTGCATAATTTCCCTTTTCTCCTTCAATTCTTCTAATGGATGATTCCCCATTGATATCTCATGTTCTATTTTCTTTAATGGTTGGTACATATGCTATATAGTCATATATTCCTAACTCACAAACAAAATCTGTCCAGTCCATATCATGCTACCTATATGTACATGTTTTCAGGGCTGACCATTGGTATTCGACAACCAATTGGTTTTCTTTTTCCTGGGAAGATACTATTTATCCTGTTGTCATTATTCCTTTGTTGCCCATAGTTCTTTGTCTAGAGTTGAGGCCTTGGAAAATTCTTCAGGGATAGTAAAGTCATGGATCTTGGAGGAGAACCTGCAACTGCCACTTTACTAGTTCAGTATAAGCACTGACCATAGATATGGGTAGTTCTTGCCCCTCATCAAGGAAACTTATCTTTGCAACAGATGGAGACCATTACAGAAAACCACAGTTGAAGAAAATGCAGAGTTGTGGAGCCTAGTCCCAAGTGGTAAAACTATAACACAACTTCTGCAACTAACGGCTATGGATTATTGTTGAAGGGGCTTGTAAGAGCCAGGTAAACAGTTGGCTATGAGATTGTATCTCCTAGAAATGTCAGAGAAGCTACATTCATGAAGTCTTACAAACATGGCTACCTAATCATGACATGAACAAGGAAGACACCAGGAGACATCTTAATGTGGAAGTAGGAAAGTTCAGGGTTTCTTTTGTTGTTGTTGTTTTGTTTTTGTTTTTTCAACCCAGGACCATCTGTCTAGGCATAGCACTGCCTGAGTGGGTTGGGACCTCACATGTCAATCATCAATCAAGAAAATACCCTATAGACATGGATGGAGGCATGTCCTCAATTGAAGTTTTTCTCTTCTCAGGTACCTCTAGTTCGTGTTGACTAAACTAACTTGTACAATATCCAATAAATTTTATATGTTACGTCTCTGTTTAATTCAGCTTAAAATAATCTCTAATTTTCTTTGAATTTACTCTTAGTCTTTGGAGGTGTTTTTAAAATTAATATACATCAAACATTTAAAATTTCTTTCTGTTATTATTTTCTAATTCCATTCCACTTTTGAATTAGATTATATTTTGTATGATTTTAACCCTTTAAAAAGCAGCTTGTCTTATGGCAAAACCTGTAGGATGGCCTGACAGATTTTTTTGTGTGTGCACTGCTGTTTTTTGTTGTTGGTCAAGTTTTATTTCCTCATAGATAATTTGCCTATGTTTTTCTATGGACTATAAGAAGTTTAATATTGAAATCTGTAACCGTTATTTTTAGACTATTTTTTCCCTTCATTTCTGTCAAATTTTGTGCAATGATTTGATTTCATATTAGTAGATACATGTATGTTTTCTGCCAGCTCTAGTCTAAAAAATAAACATAAAAACCTTGGTTTCTTATCTAAGCCTCTGCTATAACAGAAGAGTTTTAGTGGAATTTCCCCACACTTAAGCAACATTATCTGAATAAATACTTAAACTTTTGGCCTTTAAATGAGGTCAGCTCTACTGAGACCATGGTGCTTGTAGCAAAACCATCAATCTTGAGCAAATAAGGCAAGCCCAGCTTATTGATATTAGTTGTGAAATTGAACAAATTACCATACAAAAGTTCTAGTTCAATGTAGATTGCTTCTAGTGGTTCTAGTGGGTTGTTCCTATATGTCAGTTCATAGAAAAAAGGAATTTCACAAGGTAATGTTTAAAACATAATTATTAATAATAATTCTTAAATTATAAGCATACAAATTATATAATGGTTTCATTAATTTTATTTCTTGATGCTCAGGCCCTTTTGTTACTTGTTTTACAGATTTTGCTTTAAAAAAAAAAACCACTCATTTTCATTGTATCTAGGTGTCTCAAAACAACTTCATTCATTTATTCAAAATTCAGTAATGAGAAAAATTGAACTAATAGCTGAGCTTCTACCTTAATAATGCTTAATAGTATGCAAAACCTCAACTTAGTCATGGCAAAATATGTAAAGTTATCTTTTATAATGTAATTTAATCTTTCTTTTGTTCACAATGATATATCTTCACTAATTAACTTTTTGTTTATAATAGAATAATACTGTTAACTTTTATGATCTCTCTGATACAACAATCTGCATCAGGAGTTCATTTGTTTCCATGTTGAAATGTTTACTACCATCCGTGTAAAATAATAGAAGATTCAGGAGATGAAATCCATTTCAAAAGATGATTATGGTAAATAATCATCCTTTTGAAATAAAATTTTGTTCTATTCATAGCTAACTCTATACCAAGTACTAACAACCTTGACAGTTGAAGGGATGCATTTTTTACAATATTTTAATTCATGGAGCATTTCTTTAAAGAAGCAGAGTATTTAAAAGAAAACATTGTTTACTTACCTTTGAATTTACATAATTATTTTTCTGAAGAGGAATTGAGTCTATAAAAAAGTAACAAGTAGGTTTCTTGTCTTGGTTGGAGTATTATAAGAGATATGGAGGATGTTTTGGATTACCAAAATCAAAGTTTGCCTTCAGTAGTTAAAAACAAACTAATGGTTCTTTCATACACATTTGCTGAAAAAAAAAAGACAGCATGTTTTTAAATTTGAGGGTGTTTCAAGAATAGTGGATGTGACCAGCCACATTGAACCTCTTAGGAGAGAAAGTAGGAGATACCCTTGAACAAATTGGTATAGGAGACCGCTTCTTCAATATAACTCCAGGGTAACAGACACTGAAAGAAACAATTAATAAATGGGACCTCTTCAAACTTAGAAGCTTCTGTAAGGCAAAGGACACAGTCGACAAGACCAAACAGCAGCCCACAGACTGGGAAAAGATTTTCACCAATCCTATATCCGACAAAGGGCTGATCTCCAAAATATACAAAGAACTCAAGAAACTAGTCAACAAAACACCAAATAACCCTATTATAAAATGGGGTACAGAACTGAAGAAAGAATTCTCAATGGAGGAAATCAAAAAGGCTGAAAGACACTTAAGAAAATGCTCCACATCCTTAGCTATCAGGGAAATGCAAATCAAAACAACTTTGAGATACCATCTTACCCCTGCCAGAATGGCTAAAATTAGACACACCAGTGATGACTTATGTTGGAGAGGATGTGGAGAAAGTAGAACACTCCTCCACTGCTGGTGGGAGTGCAAACTCATACAGCCATTTTGGAGATCAGTATGGCGGTTCCTCAGGAAAATGGGAATTAGTTTACCACAGGACCCAGCAATCCCCCTCTTAAGCATATACCCAAAGGATTCACATCCATGCAACAAAGACATCTGTTCAACTATGTTCATAGCAGCACTATTTGTAATAGCAAGAACCTGGAAGCAACCTAGATGCCCCTCAATTGAAGAATGGTTAATGAAAATGTGGAACATCTACACAATGGAATACTACTCTGCAGAAAAAAATAATGGTATCTTGAAATTCGCAGGCAAGTGGATGGCACTTGAAGAACCCATCCTGAATGAGGTAACCCAGTCACAAAAAGAGGAACACAGTATGTACTCACTCATATATGGATTTTAGACCTAGATCAAATGATCACCAGCCTATAATTCACATCACCAGATGAACTAGGATACAAGGTGTATTCTAAGAGATTCATATAAAGTCCCTCACAGAACTGGGAAGGGACAAGTCCCCCAGAGCTCAGGTGAAGTGGGGGAGGACAGCGAATGGAGAGAGAAGTAGGAGAAAATGAGGGGGAGGAAAGGAAAACATGTGCGACCAGGAATATTTAGCCTGGTTAGGAATAGAAGATAGGAAAGAGAGAGAGAGAGAGAGAGAGAGAGAGAGAGAGAGAGAGAGAGACAGAGACAGAGACAGAGACAGAGAGAGAGAACATAAAAGAGGGAGCCAATATTGGTTTGAAGATAAAATTGAACACAAAGAAAGGTCGAGCAAACTATAAGACTGCTCCCAACTAACAAGTTGAGCTTACGTGGAAAGGCTATCATAAATGCCCTTCCTAGAGAGTGAGATCAACAACTAAATTCTCCATGGACCCCTCAACTAATGCCTGTTGAAAACAGGATCAAACACCCATACATAAACACTGAGTCAAACTAGAACCCAGATGCAGATGGAGAGGACAAGACCATGCTGCAGAAACACATAGAGACAGCTTACCTGAACAAGGAGGAGCTAACAGCCACTAGACTGATAGCTGGGAAGCCAGCATGGGACTGACTCAGGCCCCCCTGATTATGGGTCTCAGCCAGAAGGACTGAGCAGTCAAAGAGACCTCAGACAGTGGAGCCAGGATGTATCCCTGGATCACAAAAGAACTTTGCGAACATATCCCATATGGAGGGATAACTGCCTTAATCTAGAGACAGGAGAGAAGCCCTAGTCCCTACTTCACAGGACCTGTCAGATCTACATGACCCCAACTGGATGGCACTCCCCTACATATGGAATTGGGGTGGGGGGATGGGAGGGAGGGTGTTTAGAGTGCATGTGAGAGGGCAGAGAGGGCAAAAAGGGAGGGAAGGAGGGAGGGAGGGCTGGGGGGAGGGAGCGAGGGAGGGAGGGAGGGAGAGGGAACTGGGATCAACATGTAAAATAATATATTAAACTAAAAAAAAATGCTTTGACTCCAAAATTTAAGTTGAAGGACAAATTACTGGGGAAAAGGATTTCTATTTTTGTTTCCACAGAAAATGAAAAGATGTGGATTCCTTCCAAACTAATGTGGTTTGATCATGCTAGACCACCTGAAACAGGGTACAAGCTGATCCTACATTCAAAACAGCTGGACAAAACAGCCCTACAGACTACAGCCAGGATATCTGAATCTTCTTCGATCCCCCAAGACAGCGCCCCTTACCAGCAGGAAGTAGTTTGGAAAGAACGACGCCCAAATTCCCAAATATTGTGTATAAATGTTTGTTTTCATTTAATTGGACTGTTATATAAAATTAAATAAAATTAAAAAAAAGAATAGTGGATGTGAGAAACAAACAAACAAACAAAAACAAACAAACAAAACACCTTTTATCCTTCCTTGGAACAATGCTGATTTAAGGGAATACTTTCACAATCACCACTTTGTGAGGATGGGTGGTGGGTTTCTGCAAACACCTGGACTAGCAGAGTATAGGTCTACAAAAGGCAGGAAGGAAATCCAGTTCAACATGACTCAGTAGCTGGTGTTGCTTCAAAGCTCTAGAGTTTGACAATGGACAATTTGTCTCAGGTTTATTTAAGAATAATACAATTTGGAAAAAGAAGTTTCCTGGTGTAACACAATCCCTTGTGCACAATAAAGCATAAGATACAATTACATGAAAACTTCCCAAAGTACAAAAAACAAAAAACAAAACAAAAAACAAAAAACAAAAACAAAAAAAACAAAAGAAAACCCTTTTGCATAAAATGGGTTCTACAGATAGACTACACATGTTATCTATCTTAAGGGCCTGGGAAGGATCTGGTGTGGTTTCAGTCATACAGGTATCACAAAGGTCATCTAGGCTATTGACCATCTCTGGTACTGTTAGTAAGAGGTGGAGCAGGTCTGGCTTTGCCCTACAGGTAGCACAGTGGTCTCTTGGCTATTAAGCACATTCATCCTTAGCCTTCTGACTGGAAAACAGATTATGCATTTTTTTTCCATTAAAGAGACAAGGGTGTGTAATCAACATTCCTGGTTTCTCTAGTGCCTATCTCTTCATGATCAATAGAGAGGATACAGATGTGGTCTGAACAGTACTAAAAGGAACTGGAGTACAAGGTCTGAAGAAAATTAGGCATTGTTGAAAACAGGAGCAAACACCCATACATAAACACTGAGTCAAACTAGAACCCAGAAGCAGATGGAGAGGACAAGACCATGCGGTAGAAGTACATAGAGACAGCTTACCTGAACAAGGAGGAGCTAAGGGCCACTAGACTGATAGCTGGGAAGCCAACAGGGGTCTGACTCGGACCCCCCTGAATATGGGTCTCAGCCAGAAGGTCTGAGCAGCCTAAGAGACCTCAGACAGTGGAGCCAGGATGTATCCCTGGTGCACAAAAGGACTTTGCAAACATATCCCCCATGGAGGGATAACTGCCTTATTCTAGAGATAGGAGAGAAGCCCTAGTCCCTACTTCACAGGACCTGTCAGATCTACATGACCCCAACTGGATGGCATTCCCCTACATATTGTATTGTGGTGGGGGGTTGGGAGGGGAGGGTGTTTAGAGTGCATGGGAGAGGGTAGAGAGGGCAAAAGGGAGGGAAGGAGGGAGGGAGGGCTTGGGGGGAGGGAGGGAGGGAGGGAGAGGGAACTGGGATCGACATGTAAAATAATAATAAAAAAAAAAAAAAAAAAAAAAGCTTTGACTCCAAAATTTAAGTTGAAGAACAAGTTACTGGGGAAAAGTATTTCTATTTTTGTTTCCACAGAAAATGAAAAGATGTGGATTCCTTCCAGACTAATGTGGTTTGATCACGCCAGACCGCCTGAAACAGAGTACAAGCTGGTCCTACATTCCAAACAGCTGGACAAAACAGCCCTACAGACTACAGCTAGGATATCTGAATCTTCTTCGAATCCCCCAAGACATCGCCCCTTACCAGCAGGAAGCAGTTTGGAAAGAACGACGCCCAAATTCCCAAATATTGTGTATAAATGTTTGTTTTCATTTAATTGGACTTTGTTATATAAAATTAAATAAAAAATACTCTATATGCAAAAAAAAATAAAAAAATAAATACTGAAAAAAAAAAAAAAAAAAAAAAGAAAATTAGGCATGCCAATACCTAATCATTTCAGGAGAGAATTTTCAAAAGTACCCAAACTCCCTGAGGATTTATTCCCAGCTAAAGGTTGATGGGGGAGAGAAAAAACATTTTTTCTTCAGAGGCATACCAATCAATAAGGTACCCACACTACTGTAAATGAATTTTCACCCATGATCCTGTAAACAGCTCCAGTGAAACTCACTGCACACAATGCACACAGAAAAAAAAATACATAAAGTAGAAGCAAAGCTAGATGGAAAGAGGAAGAGGATTAGTGGAAATGGGAAAGAAATAAGAGAGGGCAATAGGGCACAAATATGATTAAAACATGTTATTAATGTATGAAAATAAAATAAACCTATCATTATAAAGTAATACTTGCTAATAAAATATTTTTCAAAAAGGTTATGGAGGCTGGGGGATGTCTCAGTTGAAAGTGCTTGTTCAATCCTGAATATCTGAGATTGGCTGTCTAGTGCACATGCTCATATGTAAACCCAGCACTATGGAGACAGAGACCGGAGGACTACTCGGGCTTGCTCGCCAGCTAGTCTAGAATCAGTAAGCTTCATGCTCACTGAGAGATTCTGTCTCAAAAAACCAACCAGCTGCTCTGCCTAGCTTAGGCTCATGTTTGGCTAGCTCTTTTAAGTTAATTCACCTTTTTCTCTATCTACATTTTGTCTTGGGACTTTTTATTTTTCTTTCTTGTATATCTTACTTTCACTTGCTTTCACTTCTCATGTCTGACTGGCTGGTGGCCGCCAGGTCACAGGCATCTCCCTCTCTTTCTTCCTTGTTTTCATCTTTCTTGCTCTTCTCATTCTTCTCTAAGGTTCCTCCTCCTACATATTCTCTGTTCCTGCCAGCCCTGCCTATCCCTCTCTCTGGATTTTGGCCACTCAGCTTTTTATTAGATCAATTAGGCACCTTAGGCAGGCAAGATGAAACAAATGCAACATATCTCCACATAATTAAACACACATCCTTACATCATTAAACAAATGCAGTAGACACAAATGTAATAACACCTTCACACAGTTAAAGTAATATTCTGCAGCATAAGCAAATGTAACACATCTTTGCCCAGTTAAAATAATATTCCACAACAGGAGAGTAATTGAGAAAGACTTCCAATGTCAATTTCTGGGCCTTCTTACACACACACACACACACACACACACACACACACACACACACACACAATGGGGAGGGGGAGACAGCCAATAGGTTTGGTAGACATGCTTATGCTTTGCTTTAACTCTGAGTAAGCATTATTTATACTTGCATTCATTTCCACTGAAACAATACATGATTTTATTAACTCTTTAACTTACAGAAATTCCTTCAAAGATGCTCTTTTGGTTTCTGAAGCCTTCTTTGGATTTTATTTGGCAGCTGTATAAACCAACTTAATTATGAGAAAAACATTGTGCACACAGCGGGACATTTTCCCCCTGATTACTGGCAATCATGAAAAGGTGAGACATTGGGATCTTGATAACCTCTGTAGCAGCAACCAGAGCTCTTAACATTTCTTTGTTATTGTGTAGATTTCATCCTGGCACTTGAAAGTTTGCTCACATTTTGCGAATCTGAAAATACTTATGCTAGCAGCATGCTCACACAGTTTTCTGAGCCCAGTGACTGAGTGGGAAGACATTAAAACTTCTGTGATTGTCTTATCTTGAGCTTATCATCATCATAATAAAAAACATTGCTACTTTATCACATCCATTGGAGGCATTGAGAAAATTGTATACCTTTTCAGCTTTCTGTAATTTTGTTCTGACTTTCATCTGACTTCCAGTCTCCAATACTCAATAGCAATTGCTTATTGTTGAAAGTGATCTTGACTTTTTGTTTTGCATTCTAGGGAGTGATTACTATTTGAATTAGTGGAGAAGACACTTTCTTACCTAATAAATGTTCATTGTCTAAAATTGCATTACAAAACTTCCATATAGGTTTTGGCATTTGAGAGTTCACAGATACATGTGTACTGAATAGAAATTGATCAAGATTTGATAAACCACTATATCTTAACCTGCTCTCTACTGAGGGTGCCACTCTCTAGTCTAAATTAACATGTAATAGTCAGTTGGAATAATTGAGAACTTGTCTGTGTGTGTGTGTGTGTGTGTGTGTGTGTGTGTGTAATGTGCAAATTTGTGTGTGTTCACCTGTGAAAGCTAGGGGGCAATGTTAGACATAATTTTTTTAAGATGATGTCTGCCTTGTATTTTGAGACAGGATCTTGCATTGGCCTGAAACTTGAAAAGTAGGCTAGACTGGCTGGCCAGCAAGTCTCAAGGGATCTTCATGTTTCTGCCACCCCAGATCTGGGATTATATGCCACCACAAATTCTTATGCTTCCATATAAAATACATTATCTACTGGCCTATTTCTCTAACCTCTTGGTTAAAAACTTTTAAATAAACAATAAATTAGAATTTACACTTAGCAAAATTGTCCTGCATGTTACCCATAAGGAAGAACTGAGTTTGTCAATGAAGCCAGAGCTGATCTTACTGGAGATTTTGGGAAGTATGTTGTCCAAGAAATGATACACCTTTGTTGCTGTATTTGAAGATTAGCACTGCTATTCACAGGGTAAAGAGTGAGGTGCCCAGAGCAGGGTGATTGATGAGTGGCTTTTGATTTGAAGGCTGGGCCTGTTTCTGATGGACTAACTCCATAAGTAAAACAGCACAGTGAGATTGTTGCTGTCTGGCTGGGATAAGATTATGTCATTGATTCAAAGTTAGTTTTGTCCAGAACAGTTGCTTGTTATTATTTGACACACTAGGAAGAGATAAACCTTTTTATCTCTTAACATGAAAGGTATTTTTAATGCCCAGGCTCCTTCTTAATGCCTACCCCTACCAACTCCCCCATGTCCTCCATTACCCTCAACGACATAAAGGGTTTCCAAGATACTCATTTATAGAGGAAAATGTTTAACTGGCATTTCTTAAATGGTGTAGGGTACAGATTCTGTGGCAGAATAGAATGCCTTAAGTGCTGAATTCTTGCAAATAATTGAAAGGAAATTCTTTTCACTGAATATTTAGGAAGCTCTTATCAAGCTGATACAGGATGCAGGACAAAATCAGAGACATTATGTGTCCTGGACGCAAAATCCTTATAAAAAATAACTGTGATGGTAGAGGGCAGACATGGACTTTGCTAAGAGATCTCTGTCCCAATATTGACCCTTAAGACAGAGTAAATGGACCTTTGCTTCCCACTGTCTTTAAGTCTGTCTAGGCTGACCTGCCTCATGACCCTTTGGCATGGAGTATTTGAGTTCTATCAGTACTCAAGGACGACAGCAAGGCAAGATTGCATATACATTTTTATCCTAATAATAATTTAATGTACCCTAGGCTTGTGAACAATCAGAGTTGATCTTGCCAACCACATTCTTTTCTCAATGGGAATTTAATTTCAGCTTTTACAATTTGAACTTCATAGTCTTCATTACATTCAATTTCTTTCCTTCTGCTTGTTCTCTATTCCTAAATCTATTGATTTATCAAATAATTTTTTATTTATTTTGTTTAGTCTACTTTTCTTTGATTTTAATATGAGCCTCAAATCAGTATGAATTAGAAGGGATTTATAGTTTGTATCTATAAATCCTCTCCTCTTCATGATATATTTTCTGTCTTACTATTTCTGTTTTTGTTCCTATTGAGAGTTCTGCCTGCAACTTGGTATTTATGGCAAGCTTGTCTTGAACTCACAATTCCTGCTTCCATCTTCAAAGTGCTGGGATTCATACACAGATCACTGTCTTTAATATTTTTCTTTCAACCCTGTTCAAGTTTTCTTTTCTTTGAAGCGTTATCTCTCGGTGCATCACCCATTTGTCTATTTATCTGTCTGTCTACATTCTATCTACCTATTATGTATATATCTTCTTTGTCTACATATATCTGTCTAATCATCTGTCTGTTATCTATCTACCTGTTTTTCTGTGTATAAAACATTTTTTCCTATTCTGTTTTGTCTCTTTCATTACCAAGCAAACCTATTTTCTGATTCCTCTCTGTGTAATTTGAATTTAATCTCATCATTTTTGAAGGAATCAGCCAAGACTAAAAGCCTCTGCTTTGTCTTATCCCCCCTCTCTATTTATTTATGCTTCTACTAAGGTTCCAATTTTCTATCCTGTATTTTGTTTTTGGTCTTTGTTCCAACTCACTACAGTTCCTGATTCTTGTCCTCTTTGTTGTCATGGAGAACCATTTCTTTTCTTCATTTCAAGAACAGAAGCTGAATTTCACTTTAGCTATAGGTGCCTGTTACATTGAAGGATGGATGACCACAGGCACCAAGTATAGTCTTGACTGTTAGTTATATACTATGCCAGAGGGATGGTCCTTGTTTTCTGTGCTCTTCTACTACTATAAAATATAAGGCTTCTTTATTGAATGGTACCCGGTTTTCCGTTTTGCTTCTTTATATCTTTCCTGTTGGAGCTAAAATCCAGGGCCTTGCACATGATATCCCTGGGCTTTCCTCCTGCTATGTGGGCCGATTCTCAACTCAGCTGCATGTTTTTTTTTTTTTCAACAAAGAATTTGCTCTATATTTTTTGACCATAGCTATGAACCTACATTACTTTAATGTAGAAAAAACAATGTCTGTTAAAATGTCTCACAGATAAGTGGGATCCTTTTCTCAAATTAAGGCATTTGGGTATTTTATATGAATATTTCAGTTTTCATAGGAAAAATGTTTCATATTTTCTATTTCTATGAATATTTTGGTAGATATCCAAACCATATTTCCCAAGATATCCAATCTGTAATGCTAGACTTGGATTTTTGTATTCTACAAAGTTAACTAGATGTTATTTGAAGAAAATTTAAGGTATGTTAACTTAATAGTTTTCCTTTTTGTTCTTGTTGCTATTTCCTATGTATTGACCTTAAAACTTATTAGAAGACATACCTTACTTTTCAAAAATGGGTCCAGTTGTATTTTTCTGTGTAGTTAAATTTACAGAGAGATGATGTCTCAAACTTCTGCCTTAAAGCTAGTGTGGGAGGTGATTCTGTCTGAGCAACAGATGGGAGCTAGGAAAAACAGACAGAAAGTGGCTATCCTGAGTCAGCAATGACACTGAAGGCTTAATTATAGGCATATTTATTAGCTTATATTTAATTTTCTCTATTATTATCATCATCATTATTGTTTGTTGTAGGTACTCATTATGTAGTCCTGGCTAGATTTAAACTGACCATTTTTATGCCTTAGCCAGGAAAATGCTAGGGTTAAAGTATTTTTTCACTGTACTGGGCCTACCAGCTTATTTTGTGTGGTGTGAGTGGCTTTGGTTATGTGAGGCCAGGGCTGTATGACTGAGAAACAATTACAGCCTTTTGCAGCTTGTTAATGGTGATTTGGATGAAGGATGGTGGACTTTATGTTCCAAGAGTCAGATGGTAAATTCATAGGCTTTGCAGCCCAACTTCTCTCTGTTCAAGTAGGCAGTACTGTTGTTTTGTTGTGGACACAATCAGCAGGGTTTGGTGTATTCTCACAAAGTATTAGAAACACAGGTAATGAGCCAGAATTGATATGTGAACCACAGGCTGTTGATACCTGATTTAATAATTATTAACAAACATTTTCAAGCTGGTGAGATGGCTCATCAGGCAACACCATCTGCTATGCATGCCTGATGAACTGGATTTTATATTTGGAATGAACCATGGAAGGAGAGAATTGACTCCTGGAAAGTTGTCCTCTGACCTCTACATGCGTGCTTGTTCTACTGCTCTCTCTCTCTCTCTCTCTCTCTCTCTCTCTCTCTCTCTTTCTCTCTCTCTCTCTCTTTCTCTCTCTCTCATACTCTCATACACACACACACACACCACCACCAGAATAATAAATAAAATAACACAATAAAAAAGTAAATTCTGCAGTCCATAGAGAATATGAAATGTACTGCTTATTTTTTTCATAGATTAGATTGTTAAGGTGAAGGCAGATATTACATATGCACATGGTTTATGAGTGTGTTCATATGTAGGCTTTTGAAAATGGCATTAAGAATATATAGCAATATTCATATTATGGCCCCCTTTAAGTTCTTGGTATGGTAATGTTAGGAACTCAGAAACTGCTATTTTCACCAATGAGTGGATATGCTAATAAATGATCAATATTATTTTTAGGGTTAATTTTACATATATATATATATATATATATATATATATGTGTGTGTGTTTTATTTATATGCATGACTGTGTACCATGAGCATGCCAGGTCCCAGTGAATTCAGTAATGAGTAGTATCAGATCCCCTGCAACTGGAGTTACAGATGGTTGTGAGTAACCATGTCAGTGTTGGGAATTAATTCCAGATTCTCTGTTTAAGCAACAAGTACTCTTAACTGCTGAGTGATTTCTCTAGCATTGTACATCAAATTATTATTGGTATGCCTTTTTTGATTTTTAAAAATTTATTTGATGATTGAATTCATGAGCATATTGCGTGTACATTCTTTTTAACCTGTTCTCCAACTCTTTTCTTGCCTGCCAACCAACTTCTCTCAAATTCATAAACTCCCCTTCTGTATTTACATCTATTATTCATATTGTATTATTATTTATATGTATAGATGAATGTGTGTGTATACAACCTACTGAAACCTGCATGTGTTTAGGGTTAATCCCTTAGGATTGGGGTATGATTCACAAAATGAGAAAACCTGATTCTTCCTCTCTTAGCAGCCATTGACTGTCTGTAACTCTCTGTCTTAGGATGAAGCCTTTGAAATTTTCCTGTATGTGTGGCATGGTTTTTCAGGTTCTGGAAAGGCAGCTGTATTGTTGAAAGATCATAAAGCAACATGTAGAGGAACCTATCTATCAGCAATCACCTTTGTCTTTAGGCTACTAAATCTTTTCTACTCCTCTTCCATGACATTCTCTGAGCCTTAGGTTTAGACATTATGTTATATAAGTTATGTTTATGACTGTGTACTCCAATATGCTTCTGCATTTTGGACAGTTTTAGATCTCTGTAACATCCTCATCTAATTTAAAAACAACAAAAAGTTTCTTTATAGGTATTATATAAATGGGGGGAAAAAGGAAGTTTCTTTGGTGGGAGGTGAGACCTGTGGTGACCTATGGGTATAAGGATGAATATTTTGAAGAAAGTTGGGAATTATATTGCTTTAGTAATATGACATTAGTGCATTCTATCATGGGGCCTATGCCCTCTTTAGCCATCAAGTCCTAAGTAGATTTACAGTACCTGGCATGTGTTCTCTCCAACTGAGTAGATTTTAGGTTCAGTTAGACAACTGCCACCCTTATGGTTTTCAGAATTTACAACTGGTAGGACTCTTGATAACCTTGGTAGCTTGCATAGCACCTTTTAAACACTCAGAGAATTAATGGGAAAAGATATCCAGGTCACCATCAAGTTTATTTCTCCAAATCTTATTACCAGAGTATGTAACGTCTTCAGCAGTAAGGTCTTACCTTCACGTTCTAGCAGCCAACCAAGAAAACAAACGAACAAACAAAAGCAATGATGTATGTTGTTTTGGGAGCCTCTTGGATCTCCATGACCAATGGTTAATGGGTGGTATTCTTTGCCTAGCAGTGGGGTTTTGGCTAGACAGTCCATGGTTTCTGGAAAGCACCCATCATATCCTTTCATTTGTGATGTTTGAACTTTTTGTCTACACTTTATTGGTGAATTCCTTGAATTTAAAATAAAATCTTTATTCTAAGACACACACACACACACACACACACACACACACACACACACACACACAAACACACATATACATACATACATACATGCATACATATACATACACAAAAGCTTGATTACAAAAATCTACTCTCTAGGTTGTTCCACCATTTCTGTTGCATCCCACCACTCAGTCCTTAGCTTCTCCCAGCCTTTCTCTTGTATACCACTACTTAGTACTCATCTTCTCCCTCATTGTGTGCTTGGCTGCAGGGATTTGCTTCAACTATTCTCAAATAAATTCAGTACATATACCACTTGAAATTTCAAACCTCTTGGATTCAGTTGTAGTTCTTCATGCTCCATGAAACCCTCTTTATATTAAGCATAGTCTTCCATTGACAAAGTGCCATCCATTCCACTAACATGAATGAAGTGACACTATTGTGCTTTTGAGGCCCAGGAAATGTCTTTTACAGGTAGATCAAAGGACTCTCATATATTTCTCAATTTTATTGCATGCCTTTCCTTACCTTCCTTTATGACATTCAGATCTCTTATGTGTCGCTCTCTTTCTTGTTCTTGCTTTCTCTCACTCTTGCTCATTTTGGTCCATTTGAATCCAGAAAAAATTTTGAACCATATAGAGTTCCTTCCAGTCTACTCTGGCAAAAGAATAAGTTTCACATTATACTTTGACATGCCTAGTTCCTTGGGAAGTGATATTCATTGTCTTCCTTATCTTATTCTCTTACTGACATAACTACCCATGTCATCCAGACCCTCCCACCAGCAAGTAAAAGTCCTCAGTTCCAGCCTATTAAAACGGCACTTTAGCAGTAAGCTCTTGATAGCTCACACCATATTAAAAATATTGCTTACAAGGTTGTCTGAAATCCCATGAAAGCCAGCCTTTGCAGATTTGGCTTTTATAGCCATCATCACATCCAAAGAATCTCTTAAATGACAGAGAATTCATCACCATCAGCTCTGGGTCTAGGACATGTAGTTTGTTTGAACACAAAAAGTCACAGGGTCACTCTGACTCTGTGCAGAAAAAAAGAACCTCAAATCTGATGGGTGTCAGAGTACCCAAATTTTCCTTATAAGCCTTCAATCTGATACAATTTTTAATCTCAAAAATGTTAAGAGATTTTGTGATTCAGAACATAGGATGAGATTTAGGGAAGCCATATTATTCACAGCCATTTGTTCAACTGTGAATATGAAGTGTCTAATATTTTAGAAATTAATGCTGGTCCTTAAAGTTATGCACCTCTTCCTCTAAAGGCACTGTATGATTCTACTTATAAGGATATTCTGGCTGCAAGTCAGTAGACACCTATGGTAAGGTTTGGCTTTCTCAATATGTCCCCATTGTGATGCAGTAATGTTTTAAGGCATTTCTTAACCGTATGGAAGACACACTCTATGTTTGGCAGGAGCACTTAGAGACAATTTTCTGCTACAGCCATGCTTCTTCCTGAAGTCTGTGGTTCTATGTATTTGGTGCATATCATAATTCTCTGCAGAGGTGACTGGATAGATAGTTCAGTGTTTAAGAGTCTCCCTACTCTCACAGAGGACTCAGGTTTGGTTTCAGCATATCTGACAAATGACAACCATCTCTAACTCCAATTGCAGGGGTTCCAACCCCTCTTATGACATCTACATATGGTGCATATATATATACATGTATGCCAAGGCATTAATTCACATAAAATTCTCATAAATAAAATGAAGGGAAAACATTCTTGGAGAGGGTCATCAGTGGATATGAATGAAGTAGCCTCAGAGCATCTGATACTGTGTATAAGACTGGAATTCTGCACAGTGCTGACTCTGAAGAACATGGTTTAGACATTACATGTTTAGAAAGAATAGACTCTGGAAAAGAAGGATTTGGAGGTTGGTGGGTAATAGACGATAGCTTTGGAAATGCAAAGGTCTGTGCAGACAGAGGTGTTCTGGATAATTAGTAACTGGGCAAATCCTTCCTGGTATCCCACAGACATAATTTGAAACCCACAATAGTAAGACAATATCTGAACTATACCTTCTTTCTTCATTCCAAGTCTGAGGGAACAGCTAAAGTCATCCCCAATGAACTTATTGACTGGTCTTTGGCTCATTAGCCCAGCACAAGGAGGAATTAGTTGACTTTTTTCTTGGTTCTGTTTGTGAGTTTTGAGGTAGCTGGGGCTTAGATAAGATAAGAATCCTATATTATGCTGTATATTCATTCTGTAAAATAGGTAATTGTGGTCCCTCCAAGCATCAGAGCGGTAGGGAAAGGATCCATGAAAGGTAAAAAATGACACTCAGGTTAGCACCACTTTAACAGGCACTGCTAAACTTCCAGAGTCTGACCTCATAGTTTAATCTTCCTACACATTTAAGCACAGTAAAACTTAGGAAAGTACTTTCCATGCAACAGTTATCCCAAAGATGCTTTTGGCATAGTTAAGCAGAAACATAGTTACATACTTAGCAAAGTAGCAAAGCACTTGTGAGCTTTAAGGTCAGAATGAATTCTATTGACTGTAAACAGTGCTCAGGGTAAAGGTAAAGAGGGGGGATTTGTAATAAGCATAAAGATAGATTGTGTTGATGGAGAATGCAAAGTACTGGGAACCTCATTCATGAGGATGGGTTCTATTTATTGAGAGACTAAGCTCAGGATAAGGGCCTAAATAATGCTTAAGATTTTGGATTATTCAGGAAAGCTGGTGCCATAGAATAGCAAAACTATCACTAGGTTGTTAGACAACATCCACTCCAGGCTTCCCTGTGAAAAGATGTTATTGTTTTCCCTTGAAGAGAATAGGCTCCCATGTTTAACAAGTCTAATTGCTCCAATGCATTCTCTAAGCTTCACCTCCTACAACAGATTGAGGGAAGACCAGAATGGTTGAAGTCCTGGGAATCCGAGAAACATTCCCATCATGCCCATGGGTTTTGTAACTGACTCCATTTCTCTAATCCATATTAGCACTTAACCTTTTCGAAGTTTTCCATACTCACTACTTGTCATGTTAACTGTACCACCTTCTGCTTGTTCATAGCTCTGCCTGCCCTAGAGTGTTCAAGAGAGCCCTTGGAATCTCCACTTTGTATCTTGTTAATCATCTTAAAGTTCATAGCTGATGAAAACAAAATCTTCATTGATGTACAGCTTTGTTTAATTTCACTTCCAGCCTCGGTCATATCACAATTCACTAGCTCACTGAGAATCTCAGGAAAAGAACTTCTAATCTTTTTGCAACTGTTTCCCTCCATTCATTTGATGCTGATTTGTTGGAGTTCACTGTTTCAATCACAGAGCCAATTTAGAGTTTACCTTTTTCTACTTTGCTTGCCTAAATGAATAGAAATGTTTTATATTTACATCTAAGCAATGGAGTGCCTGGTATTTAGATTTCTGATCCCTTGGGCTAAGATATAAAACCCTGAAAGATCTATATATGTGTTCAGAACTTGTACCAAAAATTTTAAAACAATTTCTTTCCTTGGAGGTGTGAAGATTCTCTGTTGAAAAGCCAACTGAGGGAAATCATGGAGGATATATAAACAGACATTCTCTTCTTATGTGGTGAGCTGCTTATATTCAACAAGAGGTTGGACTTGTCAATGAATGACTTCAATGATGTGAGAAATTGAATAACTCACCATGAGCAAAGAACAACACATGTGATCACTGGTAGTAAAAAAAAGTATGTGTATACATTGCACACATAAATTAGTTTTCTTTATTTGATTATATATTTACAGTAAAGAAAATGAATGAGCCAAATTGACTTACTAATATGGATAAGCCACCCATGCAATGTAAATAAAAAATAATTTTATTAAGATACATAATTATGTAGATTATAGAGTATCCTCATATTTAAGTTTTGAAATAAGAAAAGAAAAACACACCATTTAGGGATAGTTTCACGTATATAAATGTATACAAAGTATAGAACTGATTGTCAGAAGCATTAGGAAGTATGTACTGTAGTGAGAGAGCATACAGGTGGATGGAGGTAGAAAGGAATAGTGGGTTGTATGAATGTTTGGTATATTTTATGAAGATTTATTTAAGGCTGTGTAAAACTCAACTCCAAGTCCATCAAAGACATCAACATAAAAAAAGATACACTGACCCTAATAGAAGAGAAAGCAGGCAAAAGCCTTGAACTCATCTGCACAGAGGCCTAATCTAAAACACTTCTAGTCTAAAAAAAAAAGTATCAATAAAATAGCTACTAATGCTATTCTGCTATACTTATAGACAAGTGCCTTATCCAGTCATCATCAGAGATGCTTCCTCTTGTACTGTGGTTATCAGTGCATCCCTGGAAAAGATAGTGATGATGGTGGGTCTGTGAAGAGCATGGAGATAAATCACTCTGGAGATAGGTTCAGGGAATATTCCACACAAGCAACAACTTACACACTGGAAGCATATTTGCTGTGATGGTTCAGCACATTACTTCAGATTGGATATTAAGCACTCATACCACCAGGGTCTTTTTTGCAGAATAAGCACATTAAAGGAGACATGGAGAATGTGCATGTTGTCATCAAAGGCCATAAAGATTCCTGGGGTCTGGGCTGCCACTTATAGCCATGTTAGTGTCTGAGGGTCATGCTGCCACTGAGGCCATGCTGATCTGAAGTGCCTTTGCTACCACCTAGGACCATGATGACATTTGGTGCTGAGCTGCTGCCAAGGGTCATGTCTGAGTGTGGGGCCCAATAGCAGCTAGGGTCTGTGTTGTTGTACATGGCTTTGGTAACCACAAAAGGCTGTGAGGATGCCTGGGGTCTGGTTAGCCACCAGAGTGCATGTTGGTATCTGAGATCCATGTTGACTCTGGAACCATTCTAATCTGAATGGCCTGTGTTGCCACATCCAGCCACAGTGATGTCTGGGTCCAGGCCGTGGTATGAAGTCTGAGTTCAAGGCTCTGTCTGATCCAGGACCTGAGTTGATGTCTATGCAAATATCTTGGGTCTGGGTCATAACCTATGACCAGGGAGATATCTGAGGGTCATGCTGCCACTTAGGACATGCTGAGCTGAGTGGCCTGCACTGCCACCTGGGACAATGGTGATGTCCATGCCTGAGCTGATGGCATGATGAGGACTATGTCTAGATCTGTGGTCCTACCACAGCTGGAGTCTGTGTAGATGTTCATGGCCATGTTACCACCAAAGGCCATGCAGATGCCCATGGTCTAGGTCACACCTGTGACCATGTTGGTGTCTACGGGCTATGCTGCCTTCAGGGCCATACTGATCTGGGTGACTTGTGTAGCCATAGTGATGTCTTAGCCTGAGCTGCTGCCAAAGGTCATGCCAGGTTTTTGCTACAGTTGGGATCTCTGTTGATATCCATGGCCTGTGTTACCAAAGGGGGACATAGGAACAATGTGTGCTATAATTCAAGGACAGTGCTGGCTGTATCCTTCAATAGCCTTGGCATAGCTGACCTTGCTTCTTGATGGACATTACACCAGGAGATCTGGGTCTACTTCTCATGGGAGAGCCCCCAACACAAAAAGTATCAGTAGGACAAATGAAGAGGTGTTGGAAAACAGGGAAGATGGAAGCATGAGGTATTTTTTTTTTTCTTTCAGTTAATTTTTGGGAGGAATTTCTTTGGAGGGGTTATGCTGCAGAGATGAGGGGCAG
Organism: Phodopus roborovskii; assembly: GCF_943737965.1. Lineage (NCBI taxonomy): Eukaryota > Metazoa > Chordata > Mammalia > Rodentia > Cricetidae > Phodopus > Phodopus roborovskii. The sequence goes on from NW_026126629.1 coordinate 10,518,526, forward strand.
ATATTGAATGAATGGGAGGTGAGAGGGATTAGGGTGCATGATCTTAAATTCCCAAAGAATAAAACAATATGTGGCTGGTTCTGTAGCTTAGGTTCTATAGCTTAGGCAGTAGACTTTTGCTTTCTTTATCTTCTATAACTTTTATTTTCTTATATTGCCTTCCTGTTATGGTCAATATTCAATATAGGACAGACATTCTAGGGATGCTGACTTATATATATATATATATATATATATATATATATATATATATTATATACATGCATATATATGTATGTATATAAATACACACACACAGACATACATATATATATATATATATATATATATAATCACTAATTTCTAGATTGGTGGCCCTTCTTGTTGTTATTCATCTGCTGTCTACCTGAAACAAAGGGAAAACAAACCTTTTTTTTTTTTTTTTTTTTTTTTTTTTTTTCTATTTGACTCTTTTAATAAAAATCTGTTTGTTGAAATTAGCTACTTTTATGCATGACATTTACAGGCATTTTCTTTAGTTTTTTTTTTTTTTTTTTTTTTTTTTTTTTATAGAGTATTTTTTATTTAATTTTATATAACAAAGTCCAATTAAATGAAAACAAACATTTATACACAATATTTGGGAATTTGGGCGTCGTTCTTTCCAAACTACTTCCTGCTGGTAAGGGGCGCTGTCTTGGGGGATTCGAAGAAGATTCAGATATCCTAGCTGTAGTCTGTAGGGCTGTTTTGAAAACAAACCTTTTAATTAAAGGTGGGACACATTGGTTTGCATCAATGTTCATGTAAAGCTATCAGTATTGTCCACTGACAAGCTTTTAATTGTGGTAGTTCAATTCACAATGTAAGAAAACCGGTTAGGACAGCTACTATTTAGGCCACCCACCTCTGAGATACTTTTCTCAACTCGGCAAAGGATCTTGTTATTATCCATGGTATATGAGGATGATTGCAGCGTGGTGACTGGATTTCTGGAAGTGTTTGTGATGATGCTGCATTCACAAAGAAAATATTAAATACTTTACTTACTGACAGTAGTTATTGTATGTATAATTACACTAACATTATCATATAGGTCAGGCAAAAAAAAAAGCAGTCCAGTCAATATTAATACAAATGGATTGAAACAATGTCCTTATCACCTCTAAAAATACAAGAAGTTGAGAAGAGAAATAAGACTTGAATGAATAAAGGGTTAATATGTGTGACCAAGGAGAATTAAATTGTCTTAGTTTTGTTTGTTTTGTGCGTGTGTGTGTGTGTGTGACTAAAAGGATTATTTTTTCCTTTTTATTTAAGTTAAAAACAATCTTATTTTATATATTAATCCCAGTTCTCTCTCTCTTCCATTCTCCCATGCCCCCTACCGACTCCCATCCCATCCCTTTTCTGCTCCATGGGAAGGGTGAGGCCTTCCATGGGGGATCATCAGAATCTGTCACATTATTTGGGACAGTCCCTAGGTCCTCCCCATGTGTCTAGGCTGAGGGAATACCCCTCTATGGGGAATGGGCTCCTATTGTCCATTAGTACACTAGGGATTAATGCTGTTCTACTACCAGAGAACCCATAGACTGCCCAGGCCTCCTAACTGACAACCACATTAAAGGGTCCTGGTTCCATTTATGCTGGTTTTTTTTTTTTTTTTTTTTTTTTTTTTTTTTTTTGAGGTGTCAGTCTGGGGTCCATGAGCTCATGTCTCAGAGTTTTATCTTTTGCAAAGTTATAATTATATTAAAGCCACGATTATGAAATTCTGCCAAGCAAATAAGTGCTGTGAAATCAAATCACACCCCACACAGCAGAAAACTTATAGGGATATAGGGATAGACTGTTTTTTTTTGTAGACACATTTGTAATTCTGACAATACAGTCACTCATTTAGCTGACTTTTCTACTTCTTTCCAGTCAACTGCACGTGTTAATAATCAGAAAGGAAGATCCCATTTGGACATGATTCTTAATACTGAAACTTCACTTGAGCTGCAATTATTGTCTCATATATTATTTTTCCCTCTTTTTCAACTTTATGATGGTACTGTATAAAACAGGTAGGGTGAAAGTTCAACCTCTTACATTACCTCCATCACTAAATCATCTCCCATTTTACAGAGTAATATAGATGAGAAAAATTAGTAAAGGGGCAGTGTTACAATTGCTTCTCCTTCTGAGGATTTGTTTGCATAGCTAGGGACCATGCCTAATAACATGTATTTCATTTACCTGTGTGTGTATGACTGCCAAATTATATACTTTACCTTATTCCACAGGCCAAGAAGCATTCTGGATTCCCAATTATCAATATTATTTTATTTCACTGAAAATTACAACTTAGTTTGAGTAATAAATTATCTGATTCTTTTTTATTATTGATTCAATTTGTTTCTTTGACAATTTCACATATGATTATAATGCATTTGGATGCTCCTCCTGAATTTGTTTTTACAACTGATTCAGTTTGGTACCAATTTTGTCTGTTCAATTCCTTTCATGTAAGAGCTTTCCTAAAGTTTCCTGGAATTCTGATGTGGAATGGCATGCTTATTTTACTGCCTATTTCCTCTGCAGTTTAGATAAAAGATGAAACAGGGATTCTGTTTTTCCCTATGTATGTGAGATCATATCAAGAGTTATGGTAGGTATGTTCTGCAAAATCAGTGTTAGCTGCTAAACTGATAGTTATAATTTTGTGTGCTGTCTGGGTGTCATCCAACTCTATTCCAAACTTCTCTATTAATAAGGCCAGGCTTGCAATAATATAATTGATGCTTGAACAACACAAGTTTGTCTGAAGGTCCACTTATACTGGATTGTAGGTCACAGTCTGAAAAAATATCACACATTATAAAGCACAGAAATTTTGAAAAAATAAATTTTTATGTGCTGTGAATGCACAAAATACATACAAGTAATATTTTTTTTTACCAGCTTTACCATAGCATATATAAAACTATTACTAAAATTAGGCTTTATCAAAGCTTATGTACATAAAACAGAGACTGTATATGTTATCTTTTGTATCTGAGAGTAACCTGAACAAAGATAGGATATATTATCAAGTAATAAACTGAATTAAATTAATGCTGATAAATATTATACAAATGAAATTTCCTAGGTACATCCTGTACTGTTGCTGTGTTTTCATGGTAGCTGAAAATGTCTCATGATCTGAATCATAACCAGTAAGTTGTCTACTGCACTAAAAGTGATCTGCCAGAGTTCTTACATATTTTTTTTACCACATATAATACAAGGAACATCCAAAGTGTGCTAACGGTGTTTTTGCTATTGATATGGCTCCTAGACAGTTAAAGTTTGGAGGAGACATATGTTACTATGAACTGCCAGTTCTAAGGGAATAGCAGCTATAATTCATTTGCTGCTTATGATAAAATGGGCATGAATATGCTGAGTTTCCTCCTCTGTCCAATCCCAAGCAAATGGATGTGGCAGAAACCCAATGGTGCTGATGTAAGTTTGTGAAAGATGGTCCTGCAAGAATAGGTGTCTAGTGAGCAGGTGCCCACAAGTCACTTACAGCAAGCAGTTAATCCCCAGCCATGCATATCCCTGTCCCACCTCCTCATTGGCTGAGCTGGATGTTGCTAATACTATTACCCTGATGCTGCCCAAGTTTCAGTAACTCTTTGTGTTGGATCTTCCAGATCCTTCCCCCTTCCTCTTTTATGTCCATGTCTGTAGGAAAGATTCCCCTGTTGTCTTCCTTCTCATTCTATATCCTGTTACTAGATCCCTCCTGATCCACTGACTCAGCTACACACCACACTGCTAGTGATTCTGGTGGGAGAGGGGATGGTCAAACAAGCAAAACAAGCAATTGTCCAAATCCTATTTGCCTGTAATTCTGTAATTTGTAAGCTTCTCTAGCACATTTTCAAAAATGGACTTTCACATTTTATACCTACAACATGGTGGCCTTCTGGTTTTTATCTGATTCACCCTGAAGACTGTTCACAGTCAATGCAACATGGGCTACCTAAAACTCAAATGTGTTTCCAGAGGACAGAAATGAAAAGTACCAAAGCAGGGAAGTGGAAAACAGGAGGAAGAAGGGAGGGAGCTGGGAGGGAGACAGGAGGGACTGAGGGAGACTATGAAAGGGGAATGGGTGTGTGTACACATTCCCAAACTCTATACCATTCTCTTCCTGAGTCTCTGGCTGACCCTGAATCCTGCTAGCTGGGGCAGATTGCAAGCAACCTAATTAAGGAAAAAGAGAAGTGAAATTAGATTTTAGCTGCCACTGGGGATGTTTGCAGTTTGAGTCTGTACAAATTAATTGCCTGACAAAATGAACAAACAAACCAAAACAACATTTTTGAGTCATTTACAAGAATCCAGAATCTTCATAACACATGACCCATAACATCAGAGAAGCAGTAAATATAAAGCATACTTGGGACACAGAAAAACTATCAACAGAGGCCGACTGCCACACACCCCAGGTAGAAATAGAAAGGGAGGAAAGGATTGTAAAGTGGGTTGTGTATTTCAGATGGAAAGGAAAGCATACACTGAACACTATGGATGATAGATGCAATTTTAACTCTAACAGGTGTGACCTCTGAATGAAATGACTGAGCAGCTGGGCTGTCACTCACAGTGCAGGTGACTGGTGGTTAATCTGCATTGCCAATTGACTGGCTTTGGAATGATTAGGGGATATATCTGAGGTGGGTCTGGGTGAGTGGTCCCAGAGTGATTTGACTAAGGAAAGAAGACCCAGCCTTAATGTGGACAGACCTTCCTCCAGACTGGGAAGAAAGAAGGAAGAAGCCACTTAAGTACCAGCCTTCATCTGTCTCTGCTTTCTGACTGCAGACTCCATGTGACCAGCTGCCTTATGGTCCTGCTGCCACCGCTAGAGTCATGCTGGCTGTCATTCTCTCACTACCATGATGGACTATACCCGAAAAATGTCCCCCCTAAATTATCAGTATTTTGCCACAGCAGTGAGAAAAGTATTTAACAGAAGCAGATGGAAAGACTTGAGTGTGAAGCCAGACAAACAGAGAGAGAGTGTGAACCTGGAGAACCAGAATGCCTGCCTAAAACCGACAGACAGAGGACCACTCTCAGGAACTTTTAATGGACAAATACAGTTGGCTCATAAAGCAGGAGAGAAAACAGTGCAGAAAAATACTTGAAGACAAGAATGCCAGCTGAAAGCAGTGTGATTGTGGTCACTGTGAAATTTGTATAAGCATGTATTGTCACTGTTGGAGTAATGGATGATGCTGAAAGTGAGGGGTACAGAATGAACACTGCTGTCACTTCACAGAGCTCCTTTGACAGTCTGTCAGGAAGCCTGACAGAGGACCTCCCATCAGGAGGCAAAGCAGTCTGTGAAGACACACTCACTGATCACTGGATACTGAAGGACTACACAAAAACGCAGGAGCTACATCCTCACAAATCCACCCAAGTTGGAGTGATTTGACACAAGCTACAAGAGCACAAAGCATCTTGAAACAGTCAAGTAGCGACTTTCCAAGAGAGTCCCTTTGCCTTCCATTTAAAGGAGTCAAGAGGCTCTGTATTTCCAAAGAGCTTTCTTTGTAGGTTCATGATTACAAGGAGAAAAAGCAGTTCAAAGGCTCTCTTTTCCTAATGAAGTTCACCACCCTCCTGTTCTCCCTTAGTAATTAATACCCCACAATCATATCCATTATACAGTATCAGGATTGCAGGAAGTCATCTTGAGTAAAGATCAGTGGCAATTCCTTTGTATAGGTCATCATTATTCACTAACATGGATGGATATAATTTGCATTTACCATTTCTTTTTATGAGTTGCAGTTTAAAGTAAGAATGTTTTCACATATTCACTTTTTTCATTTTATGTTTTTATCAGCATATATTAATTATGTGCAATAAGTGGCTTCATTATAAATTTTTTCCAGGTGGATAATATTCACGACACCCCCCCCATTTCCCTTTCTTCTTCTCTTCACACTCCCACTAATCCCATCCTCCTGTTGGGGAAGGGACCCTATGCCTCCTGATTACCTACAGCAGGAGCCTAACTAGGGCACAACTGTGTTCCAAATGAACCATCATATTTTGTTTTTTACACATTCTCTATGTTTATATCCTTAAGCTTCCCATTACTTATAAAAATACATTTCAGAAATCTTACCCAAGGGGCTGGGGACTAATGGTGATGTTTTCTGGTTTTGTTCTCAAGTATGTTGCCTTAAAGAATCATGGGGAAAACTGAACAAAATGATTGGTTTAAAGCCCCGAAGTTTCTAATTTCTGCTGCTCCTGATATGGGTAATAGACCAGTGGTGGCAGACCAATGGAACTGGCTAAAAAAAAAATCACAAAATCTTAGGTACTCTTCCATAGAATTTACTTAAACATATCCTCGATTCTAGGATCATGTAACTTTTAAAAACAACTTCCCTAGTGTTCAGAGATGGCTTAGTAGTTAAGAGGCTGCCTTTGCAGTGGACCTGAGGTGGGCACCCACACTGACTGATTCACAGCCACCTGCAACTCCAGCTCTGGGGAATCAGATGCTCTCTGTTGGCTTCTGCCAGCACAGGCACAGGCATGTGGGTGAGACACACGCGAATAAAATACAATTACACAAACAACCATGACCCTAATTCAGCTCTGCACTTGATGAAAAAAAATTGTATTCCTTTTGTGTATTATAGCCATTCCTGTCATTTCAGTTTGGGGAATATAGAGACAGGAGGATCACTGCAAGTTTGAATCATTTTTAGTCTACATAATGAGTTCCAGGTGGCCAGTCAGGGCCACATAGTAGACCTTGTCTAAAAAAAACAAGGTATTCTTTAGACTCATTTAATTTCTGCTTTCTCATTTCTTTTGATTTTAACAATTTGTTTATTTTTATTTGCATTGGTGTTTGCCTGAATCTATGTCTGTGTGAGGATGTCATATTTCGGAGTTATAGACAATTGTGGGCTGTCATGTAGGTGCTGGGAATTGACCTCAGGTCCTCTGGAAGAGCAATCAGTGCTCTTAACCACTGAACCATCTGTCCAGCCCATCCTCATTTCTCAAGTGTTTACTTTTCCCTTCATTTATGCAAGTCACTTACAATGCAGCCTAGGATGAAGGTGAGTGTATAAGCAATAGAAAGTTAGGAAGTCAGAGGTCACAGGGAATATACTCCAATGTCATGAATGATTTGATGTCTAAAAGATGAGGCCTGTCCTATTAACTGATACAAAAGAGCAGCTCAAGGTAGAGTTGCAGCAGGTGATGATTATGTAGGAGAGATACCAGCATTGGTAAGCTACTGCTATTTCTATGCCAAGAAAATGTGTAATGTAAATTGGTGAATTAAGTTTAAAAAGGAGCATGATAGCAGGCAATCTGATGTTCTCTTGATCTTAGCTTGCTGTGCTTCCCATTGATAAACTCTTCTCACGTCACTCAAATAAAATTATTTTCCAAAGGGAAAGTAAACACAGTTTAACACACATATAGCCCTGATTAAAATGGATCTGGTTACTGACACAGACATAGAAGCACCACTAATGCATAACTAGGTCAATAGTCACAACCCCGTTTTCCAAACTGTGAGACTGGACTTGTATCTCAGAGCTGCAGACTATCAATGCACTGCTTCGATTCGTGCACTCTCTTTCATTAATTCTGGGCCAACACATGCTGCCCCCCTTAATTAGTGTGCCTTTAATGGAGGCTGTAACTGAATGTCAACACCAGGGCAGGTCACTAAATGCCACTTGAGCTGTCAAAAACCAGGGGAACAGCAGGGAGTGAGAACACCAAAGGCAACAGAACTGATCAGTAAGAATAGGATGAAGGATGTGCTGCTAATGGGCAGCAATGAAATGAAAGAGGCCAACATGTATCTGGAGCTCTGAAATTAACCATTATCTTCCTTTGTACTTAATGAGGTGGGATAGTTGTCGCAGGAAAAGGTAAGACTCATGTTCTAAGCCAAATGAATAGTTTGAGGGAGATGAGGCAAAGGTTTCTTTGTATTGGAATAAATTACAAGTGAACACAATAGAAGAAAGAAGAAAGAACATGTCCAGCATTCTTTAGCCTAGTAGTTTTTAAACCATAGAATATTCAGAAAAGTGTTTCTATTATGATTGGAAATGGTTCCTGCATGCTCTTTGAGCCTTGAGGAGTATTTTTTTTTCTGGGGGAATGCAGCTTGTTTTTATGTATTTAGTTAATTTGTCTGGTTTAGTTAATTTTAGTTAATAGCTGATGTGCAGGGAAGTTTTTGTAAAAAAAATTAAATTTTTATAGAAAACATCTTATGTAGCTCATGATGATGCATTGAGGCATCATAGTTTTGGTTGCTCTCTGTAGGGGACATTTCAACTTATGAAAATGCACAGGATTTTCTACACAGCATATGTATTGTGCACATAGTAGACTCTCAATCATATGGAAAATAAAACCCAACTGTTTTCACTGTACTCACACTCAGCACGTCCATGACCATATGAGTGGCTCCTAATGATGGTCTTCATAGCCCATTGTAGTTGGGTCTCAGTTCTTAGGATAACTGGATTTAGTGAAAACTCGACTTTAAGAATTAGTTCAGTTCCAACTTTAGATACTCATCTTAAACATCAGACCATTGACTACTTTCACTTTGGCTATGAGTGGCTTCCGTGGACTTTCTTTGGGTGAGATTACCTGCCAGATCAGCTCACAAAAGCGAAAGAGACATTTGCTATGCTTGGTGCTGTATCATAAAAGAAACAGGAGTTTCCAGTATCTAGGCAGGTGGTATAGAAGCGCATCAGGTACAGAGACTTGTCTCAGTAAAGTTGGGTTACTTCCAGTATCCAAGCATGAGTTTGCTGATCAAAAACATAGATCTCCAAGAAGTTTTCGGGGGAGTTTATGGTGATCTTCCGCTCTGGCACAGTTGATGGTTCATGTATGCTCTAATTACCTCTCTTTCCATGAGGGTGAGGATAGGTTGAAAGATTGCAAGAGTTTAAAGGTGAGCTGATCTTTTTTTTTTTTTTTTTGACAAACACTGGCTCTTAGGTCTTATCAACCAGGAAATGCCAACAGACTTGAAGTTCTGTGCTTGAAACTGGGAACAAAGACAAGATATATGTTTCACATTACAATGTCGTATATTAACAGTAAATGATGTTGGAAATGTTTGTACTTTTCAATGTTCATTTTAATTATGAAAATGATTTGGTGTCAGTTCTCTAATTGAGTAGCATGTTTTTGGATTCCAACATCAGCTCCTGAGACTAGAAAGGATTTCTTCTTATAAAGTAGAGTTATAAACTGATATTATCATTACATTATGTTAATTTGAAGTTTTTTCCAATGTTGATTAGTTAATTATGGATAGATGACAATATCATACATAGTAAGTTTGTAATTATTTTCTCATTTTGTTTCATAGCTAGTACTCAATGCAGTCAAGCAAAGCATCATTTGCTATCTTATATTTTAAGAAGGTATCCTCTGAGGTTTTAAAGAAACCCAAGATTGTGTTTTTACTTAAACCAGATACAAAACTCTAAGCTTAGTGATGTAACTTTAAGCAGATGAACAACCTCCAAGCACAGAAAGCCGTTTGAACCTTGAGCAGATATGTCATAATTCCATATGCATTCCTCCTAAGATTTGCACAGTAATGGTCATAAATATCACTTCATTTAGCTTTATACATTGGATCAAGGGTTGTCATTTCCCATTTCTACATAAAAAACAAAACATTAATTTATAAACTGGCCTTTTAATCCCAAAATGATTTCTATCTCATATGCAAATAAAATGTGACAGTCAAGAACCAGGAAAAGAATATAGCATAGGTGGTAGATAATTAGACATATTGCCTTAATTAATGTTGTGTCTTATTCATTTCTGTCTTAGCAGTGTCTTAACAGTTCCTATTATATCCCATATGGTAGTTAAAATGAGATGTCCCTATAGCCTCAGGCATTTGGATGCTTGGTCCTTGGTTGGTGGTGCTGTTTGAGTAGGATTAGGAGGTGTGTATTCTTATTGGAGTATTGGAGATGTGTCCCTGGGGAGTTTAAAATATTCTTGCCATTTCCAGTTTATTCTCTGTTTCCTATATATGGCTCAAGATGTGTGCCCTGTTTTTATTGCCATGACTTCAGCCTGTCATTATAGACTCTCATTTGTGTGGAACAAATTAGGCCAAACATGCCTTTTCTTCTACTTATTGTCTTGGTCAAGATGCTTTACCATAGCAATAGAATACTAATATAGAACCTACTCCCAGCAAATGGAATATTGCTCTGCTAGACCTGACCATGTGGTCTTTTGGAGGACTGTGGAAGACTTTGGGGTTTTATACTAGAAAACAGTTGAATGCTGCAAGAAGAGCTTAATGGACCATCCTAGTAGGAGCTCGGAAGACAGTGCTAAATGTAGTATGGTCTGTGGAGGCCAAATGCAAGAGGTTGCAGAGGAGAACAACATTAGCAATGGAACCATTGTGATATTTTGGTTAAAAGAATGTGTTCCCTTTCTGCCTTTCTCCTGAGGACTTGCCTGACACTGAACTAAGAAAGTTATAGGCTAATTTCTTTGGTGGAGGAAATTTAACACTACTTAATGTTGATTTTGTTGTATGGTTATTCATAATCACATTTATACAGCTGGACAATAATGACAGTGAAAGTGGACAGAAAGAAATATAAAATGTACACTTTGAAGAGAAAAGAGCACCAGAAAACAGCGTTGTAGCCAATATTTTTGCTGAAAAAAATAAGGAGAGGTTGGATCAGCACTGGAGTAAAGGGAGCTGTGTCCTCAGGGCAAAACTCCTCCTACCTAAACTACTTCTAACTTATAAAATGAAAAGTCTAAGGAATTTCTGATCCTACATATAAACAACAATCAAAAGCAAGTGAAAACATGATTCAAAGGGTGCAGAGCCCACCCCAAACCAGCAGATGAACTTGACAATGCCACCCACATACTGCTTGCTGGCTTAGAGTTGTCGTGAAGGATACACACATAAAGGGCTATGGAATGTCCCTCTATGGTTACAGAGAGCTGTCAGGGCAGACTTTGCTTAAAGTCCTTGAGACATATAGAGGTCTTGAAAGGCTATTTGTGAAGTTGTGGAAATGAAAACTACAACTGGAGACACTAAAGCTACTGGAGATACCAGAGCCATGAGATATCTGCCAAGGAGGGGAACCAGCCTAAGGGAAAATGTGCTGCAGGCAGCAAAGTCTAAGGGCAGGGTCATCCAAGATCTTTGACAGGGGATACAGAGCTACAACATTTTATATTTGCTCTGTTGAATTATGGCCTTGTTCTACTCCAATATTTCCTCATCATTTCTCCCATTTGGAATGGTAATGTAAATAGGTGTCACTATATGTTGGGAGTATGCATTTCTACTTTTTTTTTATACTATTTTCAATTTATATGAGAAATAACCTTACATGTCAATCTCAGTTCCTTCTCCCTCCCCTCCTCCCCTGTCCCTCAACAACATCCTATTTCATCCCCTTTCTGCTCCCCAGGGAGAATGAAGCCTTCCATTGGGGGATCTTCAAAGTCTATAACATCATTTGGAACACAGCCTAGACCCTCTCCCATGTGTCTAGGCTGGGAAAGTATCCCTTTACGTGGAATGGGCTCCTGAAGTCCATTTGCATACTAGGGATAAATGCTACCAGAGGCCCCATAGACTTTCCACTCCTCCTAACTGACACCCACATTCAGGGAATCTGGGTTGGTCCTATACTGGCTTCCCAGCTATCAGTCTGGAGGTCCATGAGCTCCACCTTGTTCAGGTCAGCAGTTTGTATGGGTTTGTCCAGCCTAGTCTTGACCCCTTTGCTCATCACTCCTTCCTCTGTGCAACTGGATTCCAAGAGGTTAGCTCAGTGTTTAGTCGTGGGTGTCAAGCAATTATATGAAGTAAGTCTCTGGGGGCTGGCTTTAAGAGTTTAAAATGCATGCAGTTCCCAGTTCTGCTTCTGCTTGTGGTTCCAGATGTGAACCCTCAGCTTTCTTCCTGCCCGGCTGCTGAGCTTTCACTTTACCATGGCAGATGCTCATCCTGACTACACCATTTCTTCTACAGATTGTGTTGGTCATAGAGTTTCAGTGCAGCAACAGAAACATAATAATTACAACCCATCATTTACCAGTGACTTCCTTACAACCAAGCACAGACCTGTGACTTTATCACAATATAAAGACGATGACAGGGAGATGGTTCTAAGTCCTTATCTCAAGAGTCCTATTTTTTCCCTTCTCGGATACTGTTTGTCTTCCTTATTCTAGTCATCTGTCCACACCATGTGAACAGATCTAGACATGTGGGTGAGGAGACAATGGAGAATACATAAGAGCTTAAATACTAGTCAAGTAATGCCACAAAGTAGGTATAATACTTCCTGGATAAGTTGCAGTTTGCCCATTGTTCATGAAACACCTGGACGAAGAATCATTTTTTTCACTGATTATCATCAGTTTTCAGACCTTAGAATCACGAGCTGACCCAGCTACAGATTGTTATAAATAGGAGCTGACCATACAGGCTGGTAAGATCCAGGGACCCTGTGAATGTTTGTGGATGTTTCTAAACTATTTCTTCACACAGAAATGTAGTCTTTATAATGTGGCTGTGAGTACTTAAATTTGTGTAGTGCACACTGCCTTAGATGCAACTAATACATAAAAATTGCTGATGTTACAGCTACTGCTGCTATGGTAGTAGTCTTAGTATTACAGATGCTTCTATTAACAATACTTAAGTGAAAATAGTGGTATTTCCACATGCTGGGGATCAAATGGAAGGAGCAGCAATTTAGCTGTCCCTGTAGTGCCAGGGAAAGCAGAAAAAACAGATTCTGGTGTGCAGAGGTATTGAAACAGTTGCAGAAGGTCAGACTATATTGACAATGGAAACAAAGATAACCATACTGCAATGAGTAATCTAAAGCATTATGCAAATATGGTTATCTTTAGATTACTCATTGCAGTCTTCAGACAGTAGAAAACTTTATCTTCAGACATGGGGAGTCTAAGATTCCACTGGTTATTTCAAGCCATTCCTTGAACCTCAGCATTTTGAGTGTTACAACAGAGAATCTCCTATCTGTTGGAATGTCAATTCATAGATCATGTTGTTCCAAGTGTTAAAAGCTTTTAAGATATGTGTGTGTACAGACTGTAAGCACGCTTGTGAAAAAAAAAAAGCCACCTTCTAATCCAGAATATGCTTAGTCTTTCTGTGTATATTTCCAGACTTTTTTTTTTTAATTAAGCAGGGAGGCTGGCACCATAAACAGATTTGCTGAGAATTTTCATATTTTACATTCACTTCATATAGCATGATGTGCATCTGTGTGTGTGTGTGTGTGTGTGTGTTGTGTGTGTGTGTGTGTTTGTGTGTGTGTGTGTGTGTGTGTGTAAAAAAGGGAGAGAAGGAAGGAGTGAGGGGGGTAGTAGAGGGATTATGAATGTATCCTACAGTAACAGCAAATTTATGTTCCATGCATTAAAAATGTCTCAGTTCTAAGAAATAAATAGCTCCAAGCAATATGGGTTTAGAATGGTTAAAGTTCCCTTAATTTCTTTAACTAGAAATACAGAAGGATATGGATTACTTTCTTAAGAACCAAGGAAATAAATAGTTTCATTTTTTGGCATCTAGGAAACCTTTCTGCTATGTGATAAAAGACTATCTGGTAATGATTTCAGATGCATCTTTTGACTGAAAACCAAATACAAGGATGGATTTGCAGCCCTGTTAACATCTTCTGAAAGGTTTAAGCCACATAGTATCACAAAGTCCAGTTTCTGATGTCAGCAATTTCATTGTAAAGCACATTAAATGTATCTTTTTTTTCCTAGTTAAAAATACCACTTACAAAGCATTGCTTCAGTGGGCAGTCTTCTAGCCAACGGTGGACCTGATGAACTCATAAATTTGATGAAACTTTGGCTTATTAGCAATCTGTAAATTGCACTGATAATTGTCCCAGGGTAATAGAGATTACCATGTCATTATGTTAAATGAGTCTTTAGAATAAGGCACTGTCTTAGTTCATATTCTCTTGCTATTGCAAAATCACTGAAATTGGATAATTTATAAGATACAAAGTTTATTTTGGTTCATGGTTCTGGGGGAAGAGTAGTCCACGATTGGGCAGCTGTATCCAGTGGTGGCTCACACTGTATCAATTTACCATTGGTGGTGGACCAGCACATGGTTGCAAGAGGAGAAGAGAGAATATGAATGATTGTTTTGGGTAATCTCAATTGTCAACTTGATGAAATCTAGAATCACCTGGGAGTCAGGTCTGCAGATATGCCTCTGGGGGGAAACCTTGATTAGGTCAATTGAGGAGGAGACACACCCACTGAGAGTGGCACCATCCCATTCACTGAAAACAGAGGCTGGATAAAAGTGAGAAGGTGGCCCCAGCCCGCCCAAGCTTTCATTGCTTTTCCCCTTGACTGCTGATGCAATGTGACCAGCGGCTTCAAGCTCCTGCTACTATCACTTCCCCACCATGATGGGCTGTATCTCAACCTAAGGAAAAAACAAAACCAAAAACCAAATACCACCTCCTCCAGGCCAAAAGCAAGGAAAAAAAATCAAAACAACAAAACAAAACAAACAAACAAACAAAAAACCCACCCACACACAAAAATATCCTTACATCCTTAAGTTATTTTGTCAGGGTATTTTACAACAGTGATAGTGAAGACAGTGGTAGCCCTACATCTGCAAGATCTGCAAACTTCTGGTACACATACAAACCTGCAGGCAAAACACTCCTAAACAGATTGAAGAGGCTGAGGTGACCCCATCTTATCCTGACTTTATTTTCTGTCTTCCCTGACACACTCGTAATCTTTCCACACCCCAAATTGCTTCATCTGCCTTGGCAACATTTTGAGACTGACCCAAGCCCCTGACTGTGGTCTAAATGTATCAACCAGGACAACTAATGCCTGTACAGGCTAAAATAATTAAGAGGAAGTGTAAATAAAAAAAGTTTGCGGTGTGGTGTCTGCAAAATACGGATAAGCTCTGCAAAAAAGACAGACATTGTTCCACCCCAACACTGATGTAATTATGGGTTTTATCATTTCAAGAGAAAAAGAAATATCTAAAAATAAATAAATAAAAATAAAGAAAGAAATGTGGTTTGTGGTTGTGTGACAGTCTTGAGGAGAGAAATACCTATTCATCCCAGAGAGGGAGTCCATGACAGAACAAAGAAACGATTGCACCAACATCCAATTTGATTAATCAATGATTTTTAATTTAATTTCTTATTTTTTTGATTCCTTGGAAATTTCATACCATATACCCTAATTCTGTTAATATCCCAGTCTCCCCATATCCTCCGCTCACCCCTGCAGTGCCTGCAAAAGATAAACACAAAGCAAGCAAATTAACAGAAACAAAACAGGAAACAAAAGCAATCAATCAAACAAAAACAAGAGGCCTTCTCCACTTCCCCATGTTGCCACCTCTCTGTCACCTCTTCATTTGTACTGATGGTGTTGGGAGCCTTGGTGTATCACATAGTAACCCCCTTTGGCAAGTCTGCTTTACTAGCAATTGTTCATTGCAAGGAGTCATTTGGTTAGGTTCAAGGTCTTGTTTGTGGTACATGGTCATCATTGGATCCTCACGCAAACTCCCCTGGGATATCCAAGGCTACTCTGAGTCATGGAGATCCTGTGGGTATCTTTCCACAGGATGAGTTTCTTTAAGAACTCCAGCAGGTTCTACATGGGGTAGATGTTAGGGTGAGCCAACCCAAGACTGTGGGCCTGGGTGGTAACTGAGCTGGTCATTACAGGCTACTGGGGCAATCTGCCTCTGGTGAGTGGGTGCCCCTATGCCCATGCTGTCAGGATCAGATCTCCCTCACCCGTGTGAGGGGAGGGGGCATCTCTCCTGAGAGTGGGGGTAGGGTAGGGCAGCTCTTTCATGAGGGTCAGGGCCTTTCCTCTTGGTGCAGTTCCATTGAAGGGCAGAGCCAGTGAAAGGCCTGATCCACTGTCAAGGGCCATTCTAGATACATGGCCCTACAGCAACCAGGATATGAGGCAACATCTATGGCTATTGCCATAACCTAGGATTGTGTGATTGCATGGGAACTGCAGCCACCTGGGATCATGTAGGTTCCTGAGGGCCATGCTGCAGCTAGGGCCATACAGTGGCATACACCACTACCCAGTGCCATGGTGACACATGATCTAGGGCTGCAGCCGAGGTCTATGTCTTGAAAATGAATGGTAGTTATGCAAGTGTTTACCTTGGAGTATTATGTCAGTCACAGCCATAGCATAAAGATGTGCATGACACGGTATGTGAAAACATACCCATATCAGGCTTGTGAGCCACACAGGGAACTCTGGTCATTGTCACTTCACTTGTTGATCTCAATGACTAAATTTTAAGCTTCCTTTGAGGAGGGACCATTTTAGATGAGTGAATTAAATCTCTAGCTATTATGTAACAAGCACTGTGGCTGGTAAGATGACCCAGGCTCATGGAGTTGAGGACTGACAGGGTGCTACATCTTATTTTCAGTTCTATGACAAAGCTGTGGAGAGCTAATAAGGCAGGAGCTCTCAGGAATGGTTTCTCAGAGGAGATTTTGATTTCTGTGAACAAACAATGAAAAAGACCAGAGCAACAAGGAAGCTTCTCTGTGCTTTTTGGGGGTTGTATTCTCCCTGGAGGATTTCCTCTACCCAGAACACATTCAACGGTGTTTAGAGACACTTTTGGTTGTCGAAGCTGTGGAGATGCAGGTCTGGGGAGGTGATCCAGTTGGTAAAGAAATGCTACAGAAGTATGATCTCCAGCTCCCCTGTAAAGGCTGGTCACAGAAGTCCCTGTCATTTATCCCAGTGACAATTGATCATTGGAGCTTGCTGACCAGCCACTCTAGCGCAAGGTCCAGGGAGACTCTTTCAGAACTAATAAAGAGGGTGATTGAAGAAGTCATATGGTGTCAAGCTCTGGCTTGAACATCGTGCACCCATATGTACATGTGAGTACTTACACAGATGCACCACACACACATTTCAGAGGTGGAGGGTGAGAATATTGTTAAACATCTTGCAGTATACAAGGAAACCCCAGCAGATCATTGTCCTGACCTTGACATAGTGCTGTATTGAAAAACCTGGTATAAAGCTTATTGGAAAAATGATGAAAAATAACAAAAAAAATTCTTGGCCATATTATTATTGTTGTTATTGTTATATCATCATTGTTATTTTGAAAACAGGATCAGCCTAGAAGCAGAGGCTTGAGTCACTTGTTTTATATGTGAGGACAACAGAGATCAACGCTGAGGCAGGTCAGAGTGGAAAATCCTGTGTACAGGGTGTGATAGGCTCCTGAGCATCTGGCAGAACAGTTTGAGAATGAGAAAGGAGTGGTGGAAGATGGAGCCATGGTGAACTACAGGTACTCATAAGTCCTTGTTAGCTTTCTATTGCTAAAATCTGACCTATCACATTTTGTAGAAGAAAGGATTTGGCTCATGCCTCAGGTCACAATCCACTAGTGTGACAAGTCAGGAGAGGAACTCCAGTAGGAAGTGAAACAGAAAACACAGAAATTCTGTTTACTTGTGTGTTCTTTTGACTCTTGCTCAGCTTGCTTTCTTATATAACCCAGGCTCACCTGACCAGGGATAGTACATCACAGTGGGTGGGGCCTTTCTACATCAATCATCAATCAAGAGAATTCCCCATAGATATGGTCAAAAGCAAATCTGATCTAAGTAATTCTCCAATTGAAGTTCCCTCTTCCAGGGTGGCTCTTGCTTGTGCTAATTTGGCAATAAAACTGACCAGGACATCATCTCAAGCACACACTGTGCCTGAGCTAACCTCTGGTGTTTTTTGAAAGAAACAAGAATAAATTATCGTGGAATCAGAAGAAAAAACCAACCAAACAAACAAACAAAAACAAAGCTACATTCCATGATGAAAAACCACTAGAAAACACCAAGAAAGATATGACAGAGGAGGTTGCAAAATTTTAAGGCATAAAACCACTGTCATTTTTGTGGACTAATTAATTGATTTAAATTCACATTTTATTGGCTATCCATGTGCTTTTCCTTAGGGTTATTTTTATTAGTGTCTTGCTAAAAAGTACCTGTATTACACCTGAACTGTCCTTTTATGCTTGGTAATAACAGTATTTTGAATTATGGAATTTCTCTTGTATACAGTTGGTCAGACTTTTGTTTTACAAGTTAGATTACAACAAGCGCCTGGGAAAATACCCCGATATTTGTGTACTGTCTTGTTTCTGTATTTTAGAGAAGATGGATTTTTAGTTTTTGTTACCGATTTATTTGCCAATAATTTCCTTGCAGCAACTTTATTTAGAATTCATTTTGGGCTGTTCATAAGAAATTTTTTATACATGCATACATACATAAGTCATGTACAAAGTACATTTACATGTGAATACACACATATAAAATCACCCTTTTTAGTTTTTTTCAGGCTAAGGCATGAGGCTTTTTTAATGGTGATCAGCGTTTTGTAAATTTCTGTTTTTAATTCTTCTAGATATTCCTTTGTCTTTCCTCATAGATAGTAGAAGAAAGCCACCTCTTTATTCACTCTGGTAGGGAACTCAATTTATATAGCCACTATGGAAACCAGTGTGAGATTTCTCAAAAAAGATAAAATAAAACAAATGACCCAGCCTTACCACTCCTGGGCATGTTCCCAATTTACTCCAGAGACCTTTGCTCATCCAAGTTCATTGCTGCTCTTTTCAACAGCCAGGAAATAGAATCAACCTAGATGTTCATAAGCACATGAATGGAAAATGAAACGTGGTGCATAAACATGATGGAATTTTATTCAACCATAAAAAAATTAGATAATGACAATTGCTAGAGGATTGGTGGAACTGAAAAACACTGAAGTAAGTGAGATAATCCGGCCCAGAAAGCCAAAGGAATACATGTTCTCTCTCACGTGCCTAGCTTTGATTCATGTATATGCAAATTGACAGAGAAGTGATGGAATGCAGAAGGCAGGGGACTAAAAGGGGCCCAAGCCAGGTGAAGAGTCTATAAGGGAAATCAATGGAGAGGGGACTAGAACAGCTGTGGTATGAGAGCTGAAGGGGTTATACAGGGGTGGGAAGGGTTAACGGAAACAAGGAGAGGGCAGGGACATTGGGGACAGGAGAGACAGAGATGAGAGTCCATTGAAGGAAAATAGTATGGAAATTTCATAAGGAAAACTGCTACTTTGTAAGCTAATTAGAATTTTAAAATAAAAAAAAGATGCAAAGAATTGATCTCTATTATTGTAGCAGAATTTAAGACAAAGTATACTAACAAGGAAAAGATATTTATGTTGACATTTCATGCTATCTTTTTGTGGTTTGTAACCTTTTGTCTCTAATTACAATTAAGGTGGTGAAGTTAGAGACACCTTCTGGGCAGCTTCTTTCACATCATCCAACACGCTTTCTGCTATGCAGTTCCTATTACTGGCATGTTCCACTTGGTTTGTTGCATTTAATTAATTCCTTAATCTGCTATTAATTATTAATTCATTGGTTTGCTTAATTTCATCAACCCATCTTTCTCATTTGTTTTCCTTTACTTTGCTCTGTGAGGGACAGAGTCACAGCTGTCTTGAAAGCTGGCATGGAACCAAGCCTTCACATAGCTCCTGTTGTGAATACACAGTGTCACAATGAATAGTACTTTTTAATAAATGGATTGGCTAGTCAATTACTATCATGACTGCTACTTATTTTTAGAATAAGTTCATAAAATTCATCAAACCTTTTCGCTTCTCAACACCCTTTTTGTCTACACTACTACTGTAAAGACTGCAATTTCTGAGGCTTTGTGACAGGTTTTGCCTATCCCAAGGTGGTTTCCGAGTGCTCCTCATCTCACTGCTCACTATGTGTTGTTTATATGGAGACCATGGGAGCCACAAAGTACAGACAACCTTTGCTGTGGGCAGTGGTTCTGCAGCAATTGATGTAGTATGGAGTAAAAGCAAAATAAGGAATTCTCAACTCCCATGACAAAAGTACTTACAGAGAGAGACTCTCTTATTCTAGGAGCATGAAGAGGTGGGGTGTTAGGAAGTGATCCAAAGAGCATCCAGGCTCTGGGCTGCCCTTCCTTCTTGAGAATGGAAATGTAACTTGC
This sequence comes from Phodopus roborovskii, assembly GCF_943737965.1. Taxonomy (NCBI): domain Eukaryota; kingdom Metazoa; phylum Chordata; class Mammalia; order Rodentia; family Cricetidae; genus Phodopus; species Phodopus roborovskii. The sequence continues at coordinate 10,538,727 of NW_026126629.1, forward strand.
CATGTGATCTTGTGTCTCCTGGGACTGGGACAATGACGTTGTAGTGAAATTGTTACCATTACTATCTAAGTGAGTAAATGGATTATTTCAGTGAACAAGATAAAAAAATAAACTTCAGGCCAGAGTTGTTGGGGTAGGGTGAGGTACCTTTCATGGTCTTCTTCTCCACTGCTAAAATGTATTATGCATCTACTTAAAAGTTTTTAGAAGTCTCTTACTTCCATTCCTCTCCTCTCTCTCCTCTCCCCTTCCCTTCTCTGTTTAGAGATTCCTCTCTTCTCGCCTTTCTCTATCCTTCTATTCTTAATTCCTGCCCAGCCCAAGGTGGTTTTGAACTGCTTTCCTTCTGCAATAATCACTAGAGTGCTAGGATTACAAATGTGCATGATACCTACTATACATAATTTAGTTTATTAAACTTCACTTTGCTTGAATGAGGCCATGGGTGCTCCTGCTTTACTGGGAGACAGATGTAGTACCACAATATTTGCTTCAAGGAGCTAGATGCTTTCAGGGCACACAATGAATCAATTCAGGGTTGGAACCTAAAGCTAACATCTCTCGATGGTGAACTCTTTAAGGAGATGCTCCCAGATGCCTGCCATAAGAAGAATATAAGAATAGGTGAGGGAAGATAGAGTAGAGAATGTACTTTGGATTTACAACTGGAAGGAGGTTCATATTTTGCTATGTAGTTTATAAAGTCAGGGAGACTCCTTCATAAAGTAACTAATGTGTTATTTCCAGGCCTTTGGGGGAATGCCATGCAATATGGTGAGGTCTGATGAGAGTGCATTTGCAAGGAGGTGGACCAAGTGAGAGGAAGGGGGAGTCTTATGAAAAAGGGAGGGATGGAGACAGAGAGGAGTGAGAAGATGCAGGAAAGAGGAGAAAGGGTGGGGTAGGGGGGAGAGTCACGGGGCTGGCATGCTGTGCTTTTGTGCTGTATGGAACATACAAGAGTTTATGGAGATGTTGGAAGTGGCCTCAAATGTGAGAAGGTATCTGAGAGGTGTCATTTTTAAGCTGTCATAATGGAGGAGGTCTCAGAGAGGTGCTTTTAAACTGCCATGGTGGCATCTCTTAATCTAAGCAAAGAGCTAACACTTTCTATGATGTAATATGTGCTCTGATTCTTGGCTTTGTACCCACTCCATTCTCACATAATATTCCCAGAACATCTATAGATTAAGCATTATTCATTTCCTTTTCTGGCTTGGAAGAAACAAAATCACAGATATGTTAATAACAGACTGGAGGATGTGCTGTGGATAATTACAGTGTCAGGGCACAAAATGGGTGTGCTTAGACCCAGATGGCAAACTATTTAAAAGCAAATGGCTTGTAAGGGCCACATTAGAGGATGGAGAGCCATGACAGGTTCCCATTGTCCTATCTAGTCCAGGGCTCTAGGGTCAGACATCATCCAAAGATTCCATACAATCATGATGTATGCATATGCTATTTACTCTACTTGGGAAAAAAAAACAACAAATTTTGGGATGCTTTCAGATACAGGCTCATAGCAAAAAAGAAATGGTGTGAATATCCAAGTAGGACAGTCCAAAGGCAGGATGGGAAATACAGATTGCTTAATATGTGAACTCATGCTTCCAGGACATTGGGGCAATGGACAGAGTTCTGAGATCTGTTGTCTGGGTGCTTGTCTGGCACACACCACTAGGTCCAGTGTCTAACAACAGGCTCAGATGTTATTCTTGACCAAAGTATATTAATACACATGGGGACTGCCATGGAAGCATTCTTCACAGACCAGACAGGTACTGTGTAAACCTAAAAAATGATTAGCATGCCCAGCTGTTTGGGTCAAAGATAAGAGGGTACCTGTACTTCCAGACAGCACTGTAACATGCCAGATACCATGTTTCTTAAATAATTTGCCCCCAGTAACAACTAAAAATGCAAACACTACAAAAGCGTTTTTCTAACAACCTCTACCTAAGACACCTAAAATTTTGTGCGATATCTCTCTCTCTCTCTCTCTCTCTCTCTCTCTCTCTCTCTCTCTCTCTCTCTGTGTGTGTGTGTGTGTGTGTGTGTGCATGTGCCTGTGCATGATATGATGCACTCCCTGATTTGGGCAACATGGAGATGTCTTCCACATTTGCTTCTCTATTGTAGTTTTTGGTGTGAAGTCTCTCACTAAACCTGGATGTTGCTGTTTCAGCTGAGCTCCTGAGATCATCCTGTCTCCCCCTGCCCTACACACCCCATTCTTGTGTTATGAGCATGTCTTTGATATATCGGTGATCTGAAATTAGATCTTCTTCATAGTTGCACACTGATCATTTTTCTCTTGAGCCATCTCCCTAGACCTCAAAATAATTTTGTTCAATAGCAAAATGTTCCTGATGTTGTCTGGTAAGCTGTCACTGGCATCTCCCTCATTGTTATTGTGATACCTAGTAGCAACTCGATGGGGTAGGGCACAAATGTGACCTGTCTTTATAGATCTGAATAATGAAGATTTGTTGTAATATTTTCTCCATCTTTAGATAAATCCTAAGTTTAAGTTTTAACTTTAAACCCCAAACCATATCTCCAATGACAGAGCTGTCTAAGCAGCTATTGATTAATGCCAGATTCTAATAGTCATCCTGACAGGTTGTGGCCATGGAGTTCCAGAATAAATGGGAAGAAAGTCATACTTCTTCATGGTCAAACCTAGGGAACCTTGTTTCAAAGACAGAACCCAGGCCCAGTACAGAATGAAATATAACTAAGATTACATGGTTGGAAAGTTGTAAAGACGGTATTCCAACTGTGACTGCAATAGAGCCTAGACAAGGCAATGTCTAAAATGAGGATGAAATACAGGGTCCAGGAGGAGAAAGAGAGCCTTTTACCAGGGGTATAAGACAGATAGCTATCTATATATGGAGAGGTGTGTAGGGTGGTGTAGGTTGACAGGACAGAAACATTGCTGGACAAGGCCATTGTCCTACAGATAATGTGTACATGCTCATGTGTGTGCAATGTAGGAACCTGTAAGCCATTACTACTTGGGGGAAAGTTTTCATCATGTTTGAGCTTTGTATTAATTTTTTTCACTATGATTAGGGAGATTAAGATTATAAAACCATTGCCTGGGATTTTAACTACTTAAAAAATGGGTTGTATATGACTTAAAAATGAGATTCCAAATCACCTTCTCCATGGACGTTCCTGAGGATGATGGGAAGTAATCTTCGGGAGGTACAAACTAGGGGTGGGGAAGTGAAAGCTTGACCTGAAGGTTCTAAGTGGGAGCATGGGACAGATGGGCTGTGAGGAGACTACGGAAAGGAGCCTTGAAATCTGCTGAGGTTGCAAGTTTGCATAAAGTCTGTAGAAAAAAAAATTCAGTTTGAAAAATTCCTCATTGTAGGTGTGACCCATGAACCCAGTAGGAATCAGACTGACAAAACACCAGGCTGTGAGGACTCCATCTTTGTTACCATGGTACCTTCAAAAATGTTGTGCTAAATATACCATAGGCTCAGAGAAGCTCAGGGGAAATAAGGAGAAAGGGTTATGCCCTGCTCTGGATTGTGTCAGTCCTGAACAAAGTGAAATGTGGGTGGATTAATAATTCAAGGAGAACTAGAAATCGAGAGGGAGCAAAACACATTATGGTCTCAGAAATCTGCATCAGCAGTGGCCTTCAAGGTCCCTCCAATATGACAGACTGAATCAGACCCATTTGAAGTGACTCTCACAGGACTGGGTAAAACTCTGAAGCTGTAAGGAAATAATTTACCTGATCTGATGTGATGAAATTTGTGTGCATTAGGGAAAAAAACACAGAAATGTAAAAATTATAGAGCAGAAACTATTTGCAGTGCTATGCTGGATGATCTATAGATCAACAAAATACTCTGAGTGAAAATGGACAAAATGTAAGAACCCAAATAAGCAAATGTGATGGCAAAGTGCTATGAGAAACAACAAGTTGTGCAAACTTACCTATATTTCAGGAATGAAAATGGAAACCTTTGCATTTTGGCAGAAAGCTGATCAAAGCCAAGTTGAAACCCTAGGGCTTGGTGAAGTGTGAGACAGGCATTCACATACTCTGCATGCCTTCTACCGCCTATATGGAATGAAATTAGGAACTTATGTTGAAATTAAAATACCAAGATTGCATGGTTTGACAGACAAGAAATGATTCACTATCAGGAGCATATAGGGCATCCTGGAAGGAACTCTTCACAGTCAAGTTTCGCTGGGAGACCACACAGTCTAAGGGCATAAGGGGTCCTTACCTTGAAGCTATTCTGGTCCCTGTGTGACAGAAGAGACACTAAGACTGTGGAAAGGAAGGGTGTCTCTGAAGACCATTATTTAGTACAGAGCTGAGTTTGTTCTGGGGTAGGAGAGATAAAAAGCTTGTGGCTATCATGGGGGATTTGAAGAAGATTCAGAAATTCTGGCTGTAGTCTGTCAGGCTGCTTTGTCCAGCTGTTTTGAATGTTGGATCATCTGTTTCAGGTGGTCTGGCTTGATCAAACTACATTAGTCTGGAAGGAATCCGCATGTTTTCATTTTCTGTGGAAACAAAAATAGAAATCCTTTTCCCCAGTAACTTGTCCTTGAACTTAAATTTTGAAGTCAAAGCATTTTTTTAATTTAATTTATTATTTTACATGTCGATCCCAGTTCCCTCTCCCTCCCTCCCTCCCTCCCTCCCTCCCTCCCAACCTCCCTCACTCCCTCCCTTCCTCCCTCCCTCCTTTCCTCCATTTTACCCTCTCTGCCCTCTCACATGCACTCTAACCACCCTCCCCTCCCATCCCCCCCACCCCAATTCCATATGTAGGGGAATTTCATCCAGTAGGAGTCATGTAGGTCTGACAGGTCATGTGAAGTAGGGACTAGGGCTTCTCTCCTGTCTCTAGATTAAGGCAGTTATCCCTCCATGGGGGATGTGTTCGCAAAGTCCTTTTGTGCTCCAGGGATACATCCTGGCTCCACTATCTGAGGTCCCTTAGACTGCTCAGTCCTTCTGGCTGAGACCCATATTCAGGGGGGCCTGAGTCAGTCCCATGCTGGCTTCCCAGCTATCAGTCTGGTGGCCTGTTAGCTCCTCCTTGTTCAGGTAAGCTGTCTCTATGTGTTTTTGCTGCCTGGTTTGTCCTCTCCCTCTACATCTGAGTTCTACTTGGACTCAGTGTTTATGTATGGGTGTTTGCTTCTGTTTCCAACAGGCATTAGTTGAGGGCTCCATGGATAAGTTAGTTGTTGATCTCATTCTCTGGGAAGGGCATTTATGATAGCCTTTCCACAGAAGCTTAAATTGTTAGTTGGCAGCAGGCTTGTAGTTCTCTAGACCTTTCTTTGTGTTCAATTTTATCGTCAAACCAATATTGGCTCCCTATTTTATGTTCTCTCTCTCCCTATCTGTCTCTCTGTCTCTCTTTCTTTCCTGTCTTCTATTCCTAACCAGGCTAAATCTTCCTGGCAGCGCCCCTTACCAGCAGGAAGTAGTTTGGAAAGAACAACACCCAAATTCCCAAATAGTGTCTACAAATGTTTGTTTTTATTTAAATGGACTTGGTTATATAAAATTAAAAAATAAAATAATAAAAAGAAAGCTTGTGGCTAATGATTCCTTGCACTGCCCCAAAAGGACACCCCATAACTCAGGCATGGTCCATAATCTGCAGAGAGACCTATAAATGCATGGTCAGAGATGTGAATTTTCCTTTGCGCACTGTGAGCTTCTCATCAGGAAAAGTGACCCTTAGCTTCTGGAATTTTCTGGCTTCCCAGAGAACGTTTTGACGGATTTGGGAGCCTGTGTCAGAAACAAGCTCCACTATCACCATCAGGCCTCTTTGCTCCTGGCTATCCAGTTTTCTCTTGATAGAAGGGAATATAGAGAAAAAAATTTCCCCCTAAATACTCAAAATCGAACCCAGGTCCTTGTACATATTGGGCATGAGCTCTAACATTGATCGGTATGCACAGTCTTGCTTTCACTTTTTAAAATTCATTCAAGGTCTCACTAAGGTTTCCAGGCTAGACATCCAGTTCTGTCTCAGAATCCCAAGTATGTGGGATTCTGGGTTTGTGGCAATTTTGATCTTTGAGTGTCCTAGATCTATTCCATCTTTATCTCCGGACAGAAAGAAGCTATGGCAGTTTAACTGTTCCACTAACTTCAGTTCCCCCATTCATTCTCATAGGACATTGTAAATTTTTCTCTTAAAAGATGAGAAACTTATTTTTCAAACTATAAGCTCTCCTAATGTGGACTAAGCCTAAGTGATGGGGTTACAGGTGTGAACCACCATATCGAGCTGTGTGTGTGTGTGTGTGTGTGTGTGTGTGTGTGTGTGTGTGTGTGCTCAAATACAGATCAGAGACTGTCTTTAGGTGTATTTTTTTCACCTTAGTTTTTGAGGCAAGGTCTGCCACTGGATCTTGGGCCTCACCAGTTTGGCTGACAGGGCAAGCTTCAGTGACACTTCTGTTTCTACTTCCTAGTAGTAGGATTTCAGGTACCTGCATCTTTCTCTGGATATTAATAGGATTGCTGGGGATGCAGACCCAGACCTCCATGCTTGGGCAGCATGTAGCTTACCTACTGAGCCATCTCCTTTGTTGGTTCTTTGATTCTGTCATGTTGTCATTGGAGTATTCTATGCATTGAGGTATCTTATTTTCATATTATCTTATTTTTCTGACCCAGACGTTTCTCCTGCAAAACTGTGGAAGCCAGAGGATGGGCCAGAACAATTTTCAAGTGCTGTAGGAAAGACAGTGTCAATTTAAAACATTTTGCTCAGTGAAAACAACTTTTAAGAATGAAAGAGAAGTTGAGACTTGCTCAGTGGAACAAAAGCAGTGGTTTTGTTACCTGTAAATCTCTAACAGAATGGTTAGAGGAATAATACATGGCAAGGACGAATAAGAACAAAAACAAAGAGCAAACACATGTGTCAAGACTATAGGTCACCCTAATGGTTGAGGATTCTGAATGACCTTTGGCATTTAAATGGAAGTTGTAACACTTTCTGAAAGTGCTAACGGGAAAGTTTGAGACAATTATGGTATACAGCAACCAGGCAAGTGTCACAAAGGGAAGTTTGTATGCATTGGAAAAACCCTAAATTCAGTAGAGTATAATAAACATTTAATATAATACCCAGAAGCAATTGCTATGGTGACAGAAATGAATTTGAGATTAGAAACTTTTGATCTTTAGAAGTCATGGGAATAAAATAGAAAATAAAAGCAAAAGAAACACCAAACCAAAACAAAGAGCAATAACAAAGTTCCAGAGTAAACAGAAAACAAAGACCAAATGGGAGATGCTAAACACCACCATACCAACAACAAGAAATTCAGAATGATTAGGTCCCCACAAAGGAATGAAAGAGCCAATTGAGGTGTCCAGTGCTCTAACGTAAATCACTACAAGAAAACACTTATAAAATATGGACAGGATACTTTATTACAAGCCAGAGTTCAAGATGAATATTTGTGTGGATATTTCATGTGAGTAAAATAATGGGTAATAATCAAATGAATAGATGAGAAGGGATGAATTTCTCACTCCGAATTCCAGATAACATATGTAGCTGCTCTAACTTCAAGACAAAATATACAAGAGACATATTATACAATTCCTTCTAAAGGTACAAGTGCAAGGTTACATTTGAGTAGATTTCCTAGTATCAATGCACTATGGGGTCAAGGCACTGTGCTATTTGTAAATATAATTTACAAGGCTGATAGCGAAGAAGCATTAGATAATGAAAAGGGGCTAGTCATTCATGAATATGTAGTAACTCTTTTTGTTAATTTAATTTTTGTGTAGGTGTGTGTCTGAGTGTGTGTGTGTGTGTGTGTGTGTATGTGTATACCACGCATGCATGAGAACTGAGAAGTCAGAAGAGGGAGGCAGATACCCTAGAATTAGAGTTGTAGGAGGTTGTGAGCCACTATGTGACTTCCAGCACTTGAACCCTGCCCCGTTCTAAGAGTAGTAAGCACTATACACCTAAGACTGATATTAAGATTAAAGGAGGCTGGGTGAGAAATGAAGAGCAGTAAATGGTTACATTATGAAATTGTTAGTGAAAATCCTATTTATAAAGTCAACAATCCTTGACTCGCCTAATAAATAACCAGAGAACAAAGGAAAAAAGTAATATACATTAACCTTACTATCCTCACATCAGACAGACAAATGGTGTGAAGGACAAACTGGTAAAACTCAAACAAGAAATAGAGAACCACACAGCTAGACGCTTCCACATCCTTCTACCTGTAACCGAGGAAATGATTACAAAGGCAGCACAGAAAATTCAACCACTACTTCCAACCAAACGAGTGAACGGGTCCACATGATATTTACAGGGGACACACCCAACATAGAAAAACACATGCTTTTCAGATTCTTGCAAGATGCAGGAAAAGTCTATATCCAGATTCTTAAAAAAGAACAACACATTATAAAGAAGTAAAACAATACAGAGTGTTCTGTGACTTAATGGGATCAAACAGGACAAATCCAGAAATTTAATAGAAAAAATATCAGACACCACAAACTAAACAATATTATGTAATAATCTACGAGTCCAAGAACATGTCGCAGAGAAATAACACAAAATAAATGGAAATCAAACCACTATAAGCCCATGTTCAATATTGAACATAAATGAGACTTCGAGAGAAATAAATGCTTATATTATACAAATTATAATGTAAATCCATTGATAAAGTCAATAATCTCTGTGTAACCTAATGAAACCATAAGAGAACAAAGTAAACACACACCAAATAGAAAGAAGGAAATAGTGAAGATTATGTACAATTAATAAAACTTAAATCAGAAAAAAGTAATCAATGAAATGAAGACTTGTTTTTTAAGATCAATAAAATTGATAAATCTCTAATAGTGCTGAGAAAAAGATAAAAAACACTAATATAAAAAAATGGGATAGCAAGATAGAGCCTACAGCCACGACAAAAGAAGTAAGGATATGATGTATGTAAGAGTATTGCTAAATAGTTCCATTTAGCAACCTGGATAAAATGGTACAGGAAAGCAGAAACCACAAAACTCATACAACATAAAGTCAGTTATTTGAATAGGACAAAAAGCAGTATGAAAATTAATTTCTTAATATAACCTCTGACACAAGCTTCCAGGCTAGGCTGGTTTTAAGGAATGCTGCCGACTATATCTAATATTTTCCAGAAGGAAAAAGTAACTACTCTGAATTTCATTTTGCTAAATCAGTAGATCATATCAAACTATATAAGACAATAAATATAGCAGAGAAATACTACAGGCCAATCAATATCCTTCATGAAAAATAGTATCAGATTTATAAACAAAATGAGCCTTGGCAGATAACTCACTTGATAAAGTGTTTATTTTGTAGGCATGAGGTCCTGAATTTGAATCCTATAACCATCAAAAAATGTGAGCACAGTGGTTCATTCTCATAATCCCAGCACTGGGGAGGTAGGTGGATGGATCCCAGAAGCTTGCTTACCAAATGGCCTAGACTACTTGGTAAGCTCTGGACCAGTGAGAAAGATACTGTCTCAGAATACAAGGTGGATGGTACCGGAGTACCCAAGGTTGTCCTTGACCCCTGTGCCATGCAGACACATGCAGTTTCATCCCAAACCTCTGAATATGATTAAAATGATTATTAACAAAATATTAGTAAGCATGCTGTAGCAACATACAAAAACATACCCCCTGACCAGGTGTGCCTTACTCTATGAATGCAAGATACTTTGACACTCTAAAGTCAGTCAGGCCACGGAGGGGGACATTTATTTTGATCTTATCAATAGAATCAGAAAGGGTATTCAGCAAAATTTTGTAGGCATTCATGAGAAAGTCTCAAAAAAAAAAAAATCTGGAGCAAAAGTTGACTCCCTAAACTTAATAACAAATGGCTAAAATGAGATGTTATAGTTAATTACGATGACTGAATGTTTTCCCTCTAAACCAGAAAAGGGAAAGCACATCTGCTCTTACTATTTCTGTTCTGAACGGTACTGGACAGTTCAACCAGCACAACTGCATAGGAAGGAAAATATAGAAAACTTTTGTATTCAGTGTGTATTTATAGAAAGACTTCATGCAAAGATCAAGTGTCTCTGGAATCTAGGGAATAAACTGCTGCACCTGAAGTTAATACTGTTTAGTCAACAAGAAGGCAAACAAACAAACCATAAAATACAGCAGTTTAGTTGAAAACATGAATAGGACAACAACATGAATAGGACAACAAAAGGTTGATTAAAAAATCCAAAATAAGTCTAAACTGTGAGAGACCTATGGTCATGGAGTGAAAGCCTTCCCTCACAGAAACCTCAATTCTCAAATTCCTGGGCAGACTTACTAATATAATCTTCTAAGGGCCTTAACTTTTTTCTAAGAGGTTAAAAAAAAAAAAAAAAAAAAAAAAAAAAAAAAAAAAAAACCTGCAGCAACTCCTTGCCTAACTCTCCTAAGCCTAGAATTTAGCATCTTTGGAAGGCACAATTATGAAGGAGATGACAAAATAATTGTGTATTATCCCTTCCTCTAAAAGAGCTGGGACAAAACTAGTTTCATCTCAGTGGTTACTTAAGAGAAAAAAGAAACCATGGGGAGGGTGGCTTTGAATTCCCTGCCCACATTATTCCAGTTCCTGGGAGTTAATGTGAATCTTTCTAATTCATTATCATCATCACTATCATCCTCATTACCATCATCACTGTTTGGGGCAAGTTCCTAACACCAAGGGGCCAAATGACCTAGCAAAAATTGTTCAGGTTCATACAGTTTTCAGTAGCCTCAGCAAAATTCACTCATGTTTTATGGCCCCAAAGCCAGTGACATAACACCAGTGACAAGTGCTAGAAAAACATTTAGTTATTTTCTTTTGACACATTTTCATTGTCATACTGTGTCTGTTTAAATCACAGACACGATATACTATTAATACAGTAACAGAATGGTTAAGCCTTAGTGTATAGGAAAAGATGCCTAGATTTTCTTCATACACACATAAAATCTCAGAAGTCACTCTGCATCCTTGCCTGGTATAATCCATCAGCACTGTGGTGACCACTCAGAATTCGCCTTGTGCAGTGTAGGTGAGAAAGACAAATGTTAGGTTTAATAAACAAATGGCTCCACATCTCCTTTTTCTCACAAAAGTGTCAGCTAATGTAAAGGGGACCAATTTCCTGGGCTTGCTTTTGAGGCCTTCCTATAGAGACCTCTCCTCTCTGGGTTGAGTTGTTTTCTGCAATCTTCAGTGTGATTGACTATGGGGGTGGGGCCCATACTCAAAAACAACATACTGCTTTGGCATCTCTCCTGTGTGTTCCCAGAGCAATGAAAGCTGGAAAAACATTCAGGGGATAGGGTTATAATAAAAGGCCCCATTGAATGCTGTTCTCCTGTGCCTGTAAATTTGGCAAAGTTTATTGTTCTGATCTTGAGTCCACAGATTATGCCGCTTGATTTAAGACACTAAAGAAGCAGTCAGTTTGAGCCGCAGTAAAGTTGCTGCAGAATAAACAAAGTCATAAACTGGTTCTGCACCTCCTCAGACTGCATTATTCCCCCTTGGTTGTTTCACTCCTGGATGATAGAGGGAAATCTGTACACAGTATAGACTGATTTCCAAGACCTAAAAGAGCAGGAGTCATGTCAAACAGTGGCCAGCAAGATGTCTTGTAACCTGAAATTTTCACGAACTATTTCTATGACAATAGACACAATGGTCTATGAAAGGCTACTTTCCACAAATGCAGCAAACCAAACTAAGCTGAATTAAAAGTCCAGGTTTAATGTTTAAAAAGCTCCTATATAGTCTTCCGGTCCCCAGAGGGGAGTCGGGAAGGATGGGGGAGAGGGAACAGCGACTTCAATACCCTGCAGGTGTCATCTTAATCATCTTTTGGGGAGGGGCCACAATTTTTGTCTGTTTTCTGCGACTGGGCAGGGTAGGGGTGGTGGGTGGGGTAGAGTTCTACTTGAACAGTGAGATGGTCAATATTTCAAGTAGTCTGAAGGACAACCCCAAGCACCCCAAAGGAGCAGCCACACTGACTTGTTCTGAAATTTCATGCTGGACTACACAATTGCTGACAGTTACTTTCAGCACTCCTCAGAAACACACAAAAAGGATTTATGTGTGCCAGGAGGAGCCACTTCCCTACATCCCTTTCCTCTGGTGAATGCAGAATCTGACTTCCTACTAGAAATACCTATGGTGCATAACAAAGCCAAACCTAACCTCCAGACTCCTCTGGTCCCTCTGTCTCTGTGATGTTAGTCACATGCTCTTGTTATATAGTCTAAGGCCAGACAGACAGGCTTCCTGGTCCTGCTCACCTCTCCTATTCCTCCTTCACTATGCTAGCTCCCAGGCTGTTTCAGATTACAGCTCACTTCCTGCTCTCTTTATAACTACAAGGTTTCTCCCCTCACTCCAACCCCCAACTCCCCCTTTTCTCTCTTTTGCTATTACTATTCACTATTCTTTCTTCTCTCGCAGATAGCCCTGGCCATATACAATCTGATGCTTTTTCTCTCTGCTTTGGACTCTTTCAGATGCCTGCCTCTGACTATTCTTTTCTTCTTCTTCTCTCTCTCTCTCTCTCTCTCTCTCTCTCTCTCTCTCTCTCTCTCTCTCTCTCTCTCACCCACAACAAAGCCTTCCCCAATCACGAAGTGGATATTTCAGTTGTTTCTTTACTGTGAACTTGCTTACATCAAGTAGGGCTACTATTTGCAGCTATAGACTAGCCAGTGTCCTTCCTGAAAAAACATGCAAAGATTATGAACAAAATGGGGCTGGGCAGAAAGCTCTGAGAGTAAAGTGCTTACCTTGCAAGCAGGAGGACATTCATTTGAGAAACTTTGTAAAATACTCAAGTACAGTGGTTCACTCTTATAATCCCGGAGTTGGTAGGGTAAAGACAGCCAGTTATCTCTGGATCTCATTGTCTCGTCAAATCTAGCTTTGGTGAGAGACTTCATCTCAAAACAAACAACAAAACAAAACAAAAAACCCACAAACAAAACAAAAATGGCAGAAAGTCATTGAGGAAGTCAGTGTCAACTTTTGCCTTCCATGTGTACATGTGTGCATCTGATTACACACATGATCATGTCCATAAATGACAACACACACACACACACACACACACACACACAAACACACACATACACACCAGTCACCACACACAGATTGAAAGACAGTGGAGAAAGAAGGTAGGGAGAGAGGTGAAACTTAGAACCAATTACACCTGAAATAATAGTCTTACAATTTGTTTTAAAATTAATACATGACAGGAAAATTACTTCCCAGGATTACAAAAATAATGACCTTATACCTTGCTTCTTTTTGTTTTCTATATTTAAGGCAAAATATAAAAAATTTCTTCAAAGCTTTCAGGAAGGTGGTAGCCTCTAAATAGGAAGGAATAATTTGTCACTGTGATTGGCTTATTAATTCAGAATTCTGCTGACATTAGCTGATAGGTATTTAAGATTCCCCCTTAGTTCTGTTGAACAAAACATCATAACAGTCAATTAGTAAGCAGAAGAGGCTAAACAAAGTTAATTAGACAATGGAGGAATAATGCATCTTTCTATAAGTAATATGACCCCTTTTCAGTATATAGAATAAGAATGTTTTTATTTAATGAACTGATTCTTTTAACCTACACTTGTATACATCTTGGAGTATCATTTAAATTTCTAATTGTGATCACGCATCAGTAAATAAAATGGGCCCCATATAGACTAATCTGCCCTCAAATTAAACACATAGGCCAGGATGACCATGAATTCCTTCTCCTCCTGCCTGCACCTAATAATTACTGAAGTTACAGTTAAGTTGCATCACACTCAGACTACTAAAAGGTTTTAGGGAATATCCTATCAATGCATGATTTGTGTATTATTGAAATGTATAGGTGTGAGTGGAGAGGGAACTAGGAGAAAGAGAAGGGGAAGAGAGGAAAGCACATGGGAATAGGAAGATTGAGTCAGGGGAGAAATAGGAGAGAGAGAGAGTGAGTATATAAAATAGGGAGCTATTATAGGTTTTAAGAGAAAACTGAACCTAAAGAAATGTTCAAAGACCTACACGACTAACCCCAACTAACAATTTGAGCAACAGTGGAAAGGCTACCATAAATGCCCTTCTCTGATAATGAGATCAGGGACTAACTTATTCACCATCATGGAGCCCTCATCTAGTAGCTGATGGAAACAGAAGCAAACACCCAGAACTGAACACTGAGCTGAACTGGAGTCCAGATGCAGAGAGGGAGGACATGACCAGCCTGCAGAAACACATAGAGACCTGAACAAGGAGCCCCCTCCCCAGACTGATAGCTGGGAATCCAGCATGGGACTGACTCAGACCCCCTGAACATGTGTCTCAGTCAGAAGGCCTGAGCAGTCTAAGGGACCTCACACAGTGCAACCATGATGTATTCCTAGCACACAAAAGGAGTTTGAGGGCACATCCCTCATGGAGGGATACTCCCTTATTGTAGAGACAGGAGAGAAGTCCCTACTCCAAATGACTTGACAGATTTAGATGACCCCTCCTGGAGGGCATCACCCTACAGGTGGAGGGGGGGGGGGAATGGGAGGGGAGGGTTGTTGGGGTGTATGCGAGGGTGGGAGAGAAGGAAAGAGGGAGGGAGTGAACTGGGATGGATATGTAAAATAAAAATAAAAAAATAAATTAAAAAATATTTAAAAAAGAAATGTATAGGTGTTATGCTATATTGATATCGTCTTCACATTAAAACTGTGCAAAGCATAAGAGATATGCTAAGGTGTAAATGTAAGTGGAATGCCCCCACTATATCTTCAGAGAATCATATTTCACACTGGCTTTGAGGAACATATTCCCCAATTGTCAAAAGTGTGCTCCTTCTGCTAAGGGCTCTTATTTCTTTAGAGACTGAAAATATCATCACTTTTTTCAGATTTTTCCTAGTGTCTTAAGGCTAGAGGGTTAATTTGTTTCTGTAAGCAAGCTTTTGATTACCAGGGAATAACTTCTTCTTCAAGTAGCAAGAGTTAGTCTCAAGAAAAGTTCTCTGTGAAGTTAATCTTTATAAATTGAGTCTGGCTCCCCACTGACTTCATAAAATGGGAAAATTGTTTCTCTTGGGGCATAGGGGAAGCATGGCCCTTAGATGTAATAAAATCACACTAAAGTCTAGAGAAAATCTTTGAAAAGCCCATGTTTAAAAGAGAATCATTACTTTTATGTTCAAATAATGTTTCTCCGAACGAGATCAAGGCTTGATTGCACCCAGTACTGCTCCCCCTCAGCTTTTGTACTCCTGACACAACACTCAGAGAATAAATAGAGAAAAAAATAATAAAAATATCACCTTCATTAACTGAATGAAAGTTTTACTTTTTATTTGCTGTCCCTTTTGTTTTTAAAGCCTGCTCTAAATCCTAACTATACGATAGCCTTATGTTACGATAACAAGGAAAAGATCACTATTCCAAGTAATTAAATCCATTCATTCATACAATGTTGACTAAAGTTAGGAAGTTAACTATTATATGAAATTCTTGTATCAAATTATTCTTCATATATAACATGATTATTTATTATATGAGTTTTTTCTTCTAAAAAGTCAGGTTATACTTTGGAAAGGAGTAGAAAAGTCTAATGTGGTAATTACCTTTTCTTTGTTTTGACAAAATTTGTTACAAAAGGAAGGGAAAGTCTTTTTTGCTTCACGGTTTGAGGTATAGCTAGAGTTTCTTTCCAGCCTGGTCCTGCAGCTGATTCACCCCAAATAAACACAAGGACGAAATATTAATTATAAAACTGTTGGCCAATTGCTAGGGCTTCTTACTGGCCATGTATCTCTTAATTATGAAACCATTTCTATTAATCTATGTATTTCCATGAGTGTGTGGCTTACCTGTAATCCAGCAAGTTACTTCTTTGGCATCATGGCATCTCTTTTTGGTCCTCTTTGCTGTCCTCTCTACCCAGCATCTCCTTGTCTCCTAGCCCTGTCTACCACCCTGCCTCTACTGGCTAGTTCTCTCTTAATTATTAATCTATTTCTATTAATGTAAGTAATTCCATGTGGTCTATCTATTTCACTAAAGAATTTTGTTCCCTCAACAGTTATATGGTGCTTTTCTCTGACCTCTCTCCCCAGAATTCTCCTGATCTGGTAGTGCTGTCTATACTTCCTGCATGGCTATTGCCCAATCATTATTTTAGTCATCAACCAATAAGAGAAACAGATATACAGAAGGACATCCCTTTTCATTTCCTCTTTTCTGCCTAAACAAAAAATAAGGGTTTTAACTTGAACATAGTAAAATAATATGTAGCAAAACAGTTATCAAGCAAGAACTATAATTAAAAATATTTAGTCTGTTTACATTTGGCAAAATTTAAAGAAAATATCCTATCATCTATCCTATCTTTGTGAGTCTAAAGTTTTATATGTAAATTATCTTTTATCATAACTAACAAAAACCATAATCATAACTATCTGGGCTATGTCCCACCTGTAACCTTAACTACCAAAGGTTCTGTACTGCTTGTTCCAGAAAACAGCAAAAATATTTTTGTTTCAAAATGCTGTTATAACCATCTTGCAATCCTACCTTCATTTCAAAAGGTTTTTATGACTGACTACTTATTTTTTATAACTTTCTGGTTACAACCACCTTGCAATCATCATATCTTTGTTTCAGGAGGTAATTATGACTAACTTGCTATGCTTATGTTTTCCCTCTGTAATTCCACCAATTTTACTCACCAAATTACCCATTTGGAAACCCCTTATCCCTGAGCTATAAAAACTTTACAGTGTTAATCTCTTGTACCTTTCATTGGGGTGTGGAGTGGTTAAATCATGCACATTAATAAAAAAAAAGCTTACCTTAATTAATTGCTTGATTAAATTAATTTGGCCATCAACATTTGAGTCAATGGTCTTTCTCCTCACATCTTTGGGACTAGCATTTAGCTAATTTTCTCCTTTCTTTTTCATTCTGAGAGGGACCCCAGCCTATGGAATAGTGGTGCTCATATTATAGATGGGTCTTCACATCTCAGTTAAGCCTCTGTGTAG
Organism: Phodopus roborovskii; assembly: GCF_943737965.1. Lineage (NCBI taxonomy): Eukaryota > Metazoa > Chordata > Mammalia > Rodentia > Cricetidae > Phodopus > Phodopus roborovskii. The sequence continues at coordinate 10,555,845 of NW_026126629.1, forward strand.
ACACACTCACAGACACACTCAGAGGTTATTTCTGTAATGATTCTAGTTTCTTTCCATTTAATAATGATAATGATCCATCATGGAAGAGGATTAGATCCTGGTTTTGACTGGTCACTTCATCTCAAAGTACTGTCAATGTAATGAAGTACATATTAATATCTGGCTAAATCTTTAGGCGAGAATTTCACTTTTAAACGTTAAGTTGTTAACTCAAATGAAGAAAATGTTAAAGCTTTTGAAATGTCCTGGCCGTGTATTGAGTGAATCTCAGAAAACACCACCAACATTGATAATGATAATTTGCATTACATCTTTTCATTACTTGTCGGGAAACAAAAGTTTAGTTTTTAATCTCATTCTAAAAGTCTACTTACCTATATATTTAATTCAATTTTTATCTTTGTGTTATCAACATTTTGGGCATGATTTCTCATATAAGCAAGCAAAGTTTCATTTTTTTTTATAGAAGTACTATGTATTTCCAATGTGATTTAAATAGTTTGCATGTGTTATTTGCATTCATTTAAAAATATTATATTCTTAGAAAATTTCATTTTTTGTACATTGTTTTCTAATAATGTTATGGGAAAGGAAACCTGAATAATTTTTCTAGAAATTGATGAAAGTAGACTGTTAAACTTAAAAAAAAAGGGAAGTTCAATTTGTCAGAAATGTAAAGAGAAAAGTGGAGGTTTGAGCCAGTAGCTGTGAATGATGTGGTGACAATCAGATGATAAATTCTAGGAAACTAGTCTACTTTCCCTACTGAAACACTCAGCTAGACCCTGAACCCACAGGAATTTGGGGCAAGGACATACACTCTATTAATATTAGAGTATCTAAAAACAGAACCTGTGAAGTGCACATTTTCTGAAACATGGATTTAAAAAGATACCACTAAAGCTAGTGCTTCAACAATTAAGAATACTGCTGCTCTTCTGGGGACCTGAGCTTGGTTCCCTCACTCCTATTTGGTGGCTCACAACTACATGTAGCACCATCTTCAGGCATGAGACTTTCTCTTCTAGCCTCCGCACTCACAGGAACATATATGAATCTACTTCATAAGCATTGCATTCACATCATAAAAAACTAAAGCAAACAAAGCCAGAACAAATCTCCAAAAGCCAGAGAGAAAGAAACCTCTTTAAAGTATCCTATTGAGAGATAAAGCAGTTTTTGCAATGAGAGAGGGGGAAAAAAAAGAACATTTTCTTGAAGAATCAAAACCCTAAACCTGTGCTGATCACATGTTGCAGTGCCTGAACTTTTGGAATTTCCGAAATAGGAGCTTAAATTACACTCAGGTTGATAATTGCCTTGCATCAGAATAATGGTTAATGTTCTAGAAGACAGAGCCAGCCACACAGTAGAGAGGTTAGCTCTTCCCTTGAATATCAGGAGAGAATTTTTAAAAAGGAAGCCACAATGAAGACATATGTTAAATATTATGCAAGGAAATAGAAATAAATTCTGTTGATTATTGCCATAAGTCTGAACATTATACTTTAGTGAAATGAAAGAAACTTTCAGATTAGAACACATGAGAAGATTTAGCGGGAGCATGTCCTGTAACTGAAATACTTTTATTTTGCCAGAAACCTTAGATCCTTCATGAAGTTTTAATTACTTGATATACTTCATTTTCCTATTACTTTACAGTAATGCCTGAAACTAAGAAGGAATTTAAATGCATGTAAAGGAAGTGAGGATAAATTATGCCTGTTTTGATGATGATTTGGGAAACATTTTTGATATTGTATTGGTTACCTTAAGCTACTATGCCAAATATACTTGACAAAAATAACTTAAACCCAGAAAGGTTTATTTTGGCCCACTAAAACCAATCCATAATAAGCTTATTCCTTAGCAGTTTGTAAAAAAAAAAAGTCAAAGGTTAAAGTTTAAGCAAGTGTTATAAGAGACATGAGACAAACTCATCACAGACAGTCCAAATCAAGGTTAGATGCTGGAATTTAATTAAAATTCACAAGTGAGTGATTTATCAGAACATATTGGCTGTACACTTGAAATATGAATATGGAATTGTTTTGAATTTTTACATTAAAAGAAGAAAGCAAATTTTTGATTCTAGATAACAATATCCATACTTACTAGAAGGAGCTATACAAATTTTTGTTATAGACTGTGTTAATATATTGTTTATGATCTAATAAAGCTTGCCTGGAGATCAGAATACAAAGCTAGCCACAGTCATAGAGGCCATGCAGTGGTGACACACACCTTTAATCTCAGGACTCAAGACAGAGGTTGATGGATTGCTGTAAATTGAAGACCACCATGGTCTACATGATAGTGAATCAGTGTAAAAGAGAAACAGAGCTCATGTCTTTAATCCAATCACTAGAGAGTATGTAAGGAGCTCATTGCTGTCTCAGAGGGCAGCTGAGGATTTTGGTGGTGAGCAATGCAGTTGGGCATTCTGAGGAGCACAACAGTTTGGAGATGCAATCAGAGGATAGGATTGCCCTTTTGGTCTGAGCATTGGTAGAGTTTATAATTGTCTAGTGGCTGAATGCTCTACTTCTCTGGTCTTCAGCTTTAACTCCAATATCTGACTTTGGTTTTATATTATATGTGCTCCAATAGATTTTGAAATTAATCAAAATTAGAATGCACTAAAATATGGCTAGAATGCTGAATAGACATGTAAGATTCAGGATCCAGTTGATTCCTAAACAGATGTTAACTTCTCAGTGTTCAGGGCTTGCCTTGTGCTAGTAGATCTGTTTGAATACATCCTAGATGTTCATGGAAACCTCATCTCCAAATTCATATAATGATGGTGTTTGGAGCTGAGGCTTGGATGAGTTCACAAGGATGGGGATACCATGTTGGAGTTAATGGCTTTAATAGTTTGTATACTGCCTTTACCTCACTGTGAGATGACCTGAGCCATTGTATGATTTAGTAAAAAAAAAGACCTCTATCATTTTGGCACTTTGTATTAGACTTCTTAGTTCCAGAAAGGTAAGGAATAAATTCTCTTAATACATGTTTCAGTGTTTGTTGGTCTGTAAGTGGGGCAAGAAATGAACGAAGCTGGTTAGTATATGATTCATAATGAAATGTTATAAACAAAGAAAGAAAAAATGAAACAAATAAACAAGAGAAATAAAATGAGAAAAGAGATCAGAGATTTCAGTTCTTATAGTAGAAAGGAAAATTCATTCTCAACTAAGAATCATTTTTCTCAAAATTTCAGGTTCTTGTTCAAGTACGGTGAGGAAGTTAAGATATTTTCAAACAGAGGCAGAGTTTGTGATCTGTTCTGAAGGATAACTGGGGACGCACTTCCAGGAGAAGGAATCCAGGGGAGCAATAGTGCACAAAATGAGAGGCAACAGGCTACCATATACAAGCTTATTTCACTTAATAACAGGCTAGGAACCATTTTCTGAAGCACATTTCCTCCACTTGAGACCTGAATTCTTAACTACCTAGGTTTATACCCTTCAATAATAAAAAAAGTCCTTGAACATTAAAAGCTTTTCATTACAAATAAATTTTATTCTCTTTCCTATAAACGTGTCTTAACCATTTTTCCTGAATTAATGGTGTTTAGTTTGTAATTGATTCATGAACTCTTGACAAGTTCATGACAAGTTCACAGAATTTTCAGGTGTTTTCCCCATTTTGTCCTTTGTTTCCTTTTCCTGTTGTGTCTTGTTAATCTTCATGGTTTTAGTATTTTTTTGTCAGAGTCTCAAAAATAATCAATATTCAAACAAATTATTTGTTCAAGACAGCATCTTGCTATGCAGCTCTGATAATCTTGGGAACTTACTATGTAGACCAGGCTGGCTTTGTATACACAGATATCTATCTGCTTCTGTCTCACAAGTGCAGAAACTAAAGGTGTGCTCCCACCATGCCCATCCTTAAACATGACTTTACAATCTCAGACCACTTTGTAAGTCGATTCAGTTAGATTTAATTCCAAACATATTTTACCTCTCCATCTGATATGTATGTGTATATATATGTTATATAAAGTGTAGTAGAAGTTCAAGTTAATTTTCTTCCTTATGGTGTTTGTGCTTATTCAAGCTGCATGCCGGGAAATACACAGATGAATTAGAATTTATCTTGCAAAATTTTCTCTAACACCAAAACAGCTATAAAATATGAAGCTTCTGTAATGTTTGCCAGTATTTCTATTTTTATACTGCCTATATTAAGATAAAAAGTCTTTAAAGTAATGTTAGAGCATTAAATATTCAAGATCATAGATGCAGTTGGAGGACTGAATTAATATATGAAAACATCTTTGACATCCTAGTAATGACAATGTATCTTTTGAGGCAATTCCAGGACAAAATGTAATGTTCTAAAATTGGTTTTGCATTTCTACAGATTTATTTCCGAATACATATAATTGTATTAATTTCACAGAAGCCAAAAAAATGAGAAGAGTAGGAACTAGCTATTGAAATTATTTTGCACTGAGTTATTAAATACATCATTGACTGTTAATTTCATTGCATGAGTTATGCATCCATAAAAATTCCTTGGAGAGCTGGATTCATCAAAGGTTAATGAGTAGGTAATTTTCATGGTGGGTTGTGTGATAAATATTTTTCTTGCCACAGCCTCATTTGTATTTTTAGTTGTCTAGACTTGTGGAGGGATGTTTTGTAAATTTGCATATTTCTCCATTTCATCTTCTAAATTGCATAAAGTCCTAAAATGTAAGTTGTGCCTTTATTCTTAGATACATTTTATTCTTAATAATTTTCTTTGTTAATCTGAACTTTATATCTTATGGTCATATTGATGAATGAATGAAAGTAGCAAGTGAAGTTTATGAATTTAGATGTGAAGTTGAAATACATTTAATTGCCCTGCTTCCAAAACCTGGTGAACTGAATTCAGACTCTAGGAACACCCTTGGGATGCTGGGGCACCTCCTTGAATGACTCTCTCTTCTTCAACAGCTGGTTTCATCGAGACTCCTTACCTCCTTCTGTTCTCAGAATTTTTTTTTCCCAAGACAATAATTTTGGGCAATTTCAAGATCAATTCATTTGTTTCTCACAATTCAAGGACTACTGACATTCATTTTCCAACATCTACCATGCTGAGCATCATTCTATTATTTGGTTTATTTTCAGGCAGCAAAAACCTTAATTCAAATAGTTCTAATGGATAAAATAATGTTTTTTTGGTGATAGTTGACAATATAATCATAAATATATTTTTGAATTAAAAGTACCTAAAATATCCAAAAAATAAAAATAAAGGTAAAGGGAGATCAATTCTGGTGGACTTATCTGATATGAAAAGCTCTTCTGAAGCTAAAAGTTTTAAAACAGTATGGTATCAATTAGTAAGGATGGAACTAAGTGGAAACAATGAATGGAAACCAGTGATACCCAGATTGTTTATAAAGGAGAAGAATGTCAAACAGATACTGCTACATAATTTCCTCATACCACAAACCAAAAATAGCTCAGGACTAGTCATGGACTTGAAATGTTAAGAGACAACACCAAAATTTATAGAAAAATAGCAGGCTTTCTTAGTGACCCTGGGTTAGAGCTTTTCGTGTGACACAAAAGCATACCATTTATACAATTTTATAAGTCTGGCTTCCTTAAAACTAAAGGGAATGAAGTACCAGGACACAAAATAAAACATATGTATATCATGCATCTGATAAGCACCTGAAATATATAAAAATTCTTACAAATCATATTAAGATAACCCTAGTTAACATTTCACTAAGGAATGTGTCTAAAATGTGCATGTGTCTAAAAATATGTGAAAAAATGCTCATTATCATGAAATATTTGGGAAATGCAAGTTAAAACCACAATGAGACACTACCACTACTAATTCTCCAATAAGGCTGTAATTAAAAAGACAAGATGCACCATATGTTGCCATGGGTACAGAAAACATGGAAACCTTGAGTTGTGCTAGTGAGAATGCAAAATGTTGCAGTTCCTTTGGAAAGTAACTTTTATTAAATAGTTAATCCAAAACTTTCAAGACAGCTCAGAAATTTCATTTATAGCTATATGCCCAGGAGGTATCAAAAAGCATATGTCTACCCAAGCAGCTATACACATATGCTCATACCATTTGTTGGTTAATATTAGTCTCAAATTATATATAATCTAAATGTTTGATGGATTCTCCAACAATGGGAATGAAGTACGTAGGGGACAAATGGATGAACTTCAAAAATGATTTATTGAGTAAGGATCTCCAGCTACTATACCACTATTTCTTTTACACTAAAAATTTCCAAAATATGACTTGTATTCATCTTGGATTGGGAAGTGAGTATATGATTTAACTGCAAAGAGTCACAAAGACCTTTTGTATGTGTGTGTGTGTGTGTGTGTGTGTGTGTGTGAGAAGTGATAGACTCAGCAAGGACAGGGTACTTGGGGAGTGTACTCTTAAAATCCAGTGATCGAGTTAAGCAGACTGCAGAGAAAAGTGGGGGGATTGGATGGAGTCAGAATCTCTTCAAGAGGTTCACATCTCATAGAAAAGAAAATTCACGGTCCAAAATCTCAGAATACTACTGAGGTGTCAGGTTAATTAGTCAAGCATTAGAAGATGAAGAAAGCAGAAACTATGTGATGTGCTTTAAGAAGAATTCTACCCAAAGTGACTACAGAGTCAATTATTTCATAACAGAAATTCATGAAGTGAATGGGAACTTAGCCTTTGGATCATTTCTCCTGGTGGCTACAGATACAACAAATTGTTCCCTGACACTTAGATGACAATCCATCCCTTTCCCCACCAGGATCCTTGTGAAAGGTACAATATGCATTGTGTTTAAATAGTGTTAATTTTGAGAGTGTACACTATCAAGCAACTACAACAGAAGTGGGAAAGGTGTCATCTTCCTCAAGTTATTTGTGTTATAACAGTTTACAAGGGTTTAGTTTTAACAACGAAAACATGGTTCAGGTAATAAAATTGGCTTAGTATGTGATTCATTCTGTATAAAGTTAAAAGATGAGATGCCCCCAGAGCACATGGGAAGGGGGGGCAGTGAATGGAGAGAGAACTAGGAGAAAGAAAAGGGGAGGAGAGGAAAGCACGTGTGACTAGGATGATTGAGTCAGGGTAGAAATAGAAGACAAGAGAGAGAGAGAGAGAGAGAGAGAGAGAGAGAGAGAGAGAGAGAGAGAGAGAGAGACAACATAAACGAGGGAGCCATTATTGGTTTGAAGAGAAAACTGAACCTAAAGAAAAGTCTAGAGACCTACAAGACTGACTCCAACTAACAATTTCAGCAACCATGGAAAGGCTACCATAAATGCCCTCATCTAGTACCTGTTGGAAACAGAAGCAAACACCCATAACTAAAAACTTAGTTGAACTAGAATCCAGATGCAGAGAGAGAAGACAAGACCAGGTTGGAGAAACACATGGAGACAGCTGACCTGAACATGGAGGAGCTAACAGGCCCCCCAGACTGATAGCTGGGAATCCAGCATGGGACTGACTCAGACCCCCTGAATATGGGTCTCAGCTAGAAGGACTGAGCAGTCTAAGGGACCTCAGACAATGAAACCAGGATGTATTTCTGGTGCACAAAAGGACCTTGCGAACACATCCTCATGGAGGGATACTCTCTTATCCTAGAGACAGGACAGAAGTCCTAGTCCCTACTTCAAATAACTTGATAGATTTACATGACCCCACCTGGATGGCATAGCCCTACATGTGGAATGGGGGAGGGGAGATGGGAGAGGAGGGTAGTCAGGGTGCATGTGAGGGGAGAGAGAGGGTAAGAGGGAGGGAGGGAAAGGGAACTGGGATCGACATGTAAAATAAAAAAATAATAAAAAAAATTTAAAAAAGAAAAAAGAAAAATGAAACCATAATAAATTTTTCATTTAAATATCTTGCCCTGTCACCTCATTTGATACCAAACTACATTGAAGCAAAGGATCTAGTTGCTTAAATTATAGTATTTTTAGTATAATAAAACTGGAAGTTGACCTTCCTTCATTTATAGCTTTCTTAATTTTGAGGTGACCAGGAAGACAATGCTGGTGGCTGTGTGAATAGTGATACTGTAACCTCCATCACTGTGAGTAGCTTGTATTTCATTATATCTAAGTGCCTGTCTTGTAACTTGCTGCTATTCAATTAAGTTTATGATTTTCTGTTGCTAATTAACTACTGATAGCAAAGCAAAAACGAAAGTTATTTACAAGCATGATTTTTTCCAGGGAATTGTCAGATATTACAAAAACATTGGTATTATCCAGCACATGATATGTACAAAGAAATCTGCATCTACAAAGACAATATAGCTAGTGGATTTTATACTGGTGCTAGTAAGTTGCAAGAGTATTTTTTTCATTTTTATTTATTGTTTGGGAATTTCACACATGAATTAATGAATTCTGATCACATCCACTATCTACTCCCTCTCCTCCAACTCTTCCCATATTCTCCCCTCTACCATTCTTTCCTAAGTAGATGTACATTTTTTAAAACCTACTGAATCCACTTAATTCACTTATATGTGAATAGGTATAGGCCATTACCTAGAGCATTCACAACCTTTTAGGGGTTGTATTCCTGAAGAAAACTGACATTACCTCTCTCCCAGAAGCTATCAGCTATCAATAACTCTTGAGTTAGGTATAAGACCTCATGGGGATCTCCTCCATCCATATTGGGATTCTGGCTGGCTCAATCGTGTGCAGATATTATGGAAGCAATGAAGCTACTGTGCACTCATATGTGCAACATCCCTGTCATGTCTGGAAAGCACATCTCTGACTCTTAGAGTCTTTCTTATCCATCTTCTGCAATTGATCCCTGAGACTTGATGTTGAAGAGGTGTCATGTATGACTGAGTACTCCACAGTCCCTTATGCCCAGTTTGCTGATTAGTTTATATTCTGTTTATTAATTGCAATGTACTACAAAGAAATGGGTCTTCTGATAAAGGTTGAGAGATATATTAATCTACAGGTATATAATGTCATGTGCTTTCAAGAATACATCACAAAAATTTTTCCACTGCATACAAGAACAAGGCTCTGCAGTTTAGTAAAGATGAGAGAACACTTCTAACTTTGGCAAGCATACAATAGTGTATTAATGCAAACCATAGAGTTTAGACAATAATATGGAAATTACAAAGAGAAAATATGAGAGCAGAAATTCAATGAGAGCCTATAAACTTGTGATAAGTTTGCTACATCTGGGTTCATACTTCTTTAAAACTTAAATTGCAAGATTTTTCTATATGTTTTAAAATAAAATAAAATAGAATTATATCACTCATCCCCTTCCCTTTCATCTATTCAGTGACCCCCCCCCTTGGTTCCTTCCCTCTAACCCTTCCCATGTCTCATCCCTACTTAAAAATTGATAGCTTATTTTTCTTTAATACTATTCCATTCATATGCACATATATATGCTTATGTGCAAATATATAAATGCATTCTTCTGAATCCATTTATGTTGTTAGTGTATACATGGTTTTAGGGTTGACCACTTTGTAATGACTGATCAATCAGGGGGCTTATCTCTGGCAGAGACTTACCCTCTTTTAGCAGTCATTAGTTACTTATTGTACTTTGTCTAGGGATGGAACTCCATGAGATTCCCTGTTCTGTGTAATTATGTTTATTTATATTGCTATTTTTCAGTCCTTATTTATATAGTCATTCCTAGGCGTTGCAATCTCCCAGCAGACTTCCTGGTATTCTGGCATTTACAATTTCTCAGTCTCTTTTGCAATATTCTCTGAATCATAAATGCAGGAACTGTATTGTAGATCTATCTTTTGGGGCTGTCCTCTACCTTTGATCTCTCAGTTGGGTCCTGTTGAGGTTTTCTCTAATTGTCTCATATATATATATGTTTCTTTGATGAGGGCTTGTAGTTTCCTTTGATACGAGTACAATGATAACATTTAGAATGTATTAAGGAATTATGTAAGACCAGACTGCAGAAACTTATAGAGACAGCTGACCTGAACAAGGAGGAGCTAATGGGCCTCCAGACTGATAGCTGCGAATCCAGCATGGGACTGACTCAGATCCCCTGAATATGGGTCCCAGCTAGAAGGACTGAGCAGTCTAAGGGACCTCAGACAGTGGAACCAGGATGTATCCCTGATGCACAAAAGGACCTTATGGGCATATCCCCCATGGAGGGATACTCCCTTAACCTGGAGACAGGAGAGAAGTCCTAGTCCCTACTCCAAATGACTTGACAGATGTAGACAACCCCTCCTGGAGGGCATCACCCCACATGTGGAATGTAGGGGATGGGAGGGGAAGGTGGTCGGGGGGCATGAGAGAGTGGGAGAGAGGGAAAGAGGGAGGGAGACGGAACTGTGATCCATATGTAAAATAAAAATAAAAAATAAATTAATATATTAAAAAAACAACAAAGAAAAAAGAAATTATGCCTGTCTATCACAGTTGCAACTGCAGATTCTTTTCTGAAGCCCATGAACTCACTAAGCCCTCAAAGTACAAGGCATGGTTTCTACATGCTGAGTGGACCATATAAGTTCAATTTAATAGCTGTTGGTTACTACAATATGTAAGTCCACTTATTGTACCTTTATGGATATCTTCTCATATTAGTCATTGTTGTGGTTCATAGGTGGTAGAGCTGGGCAGAACTACTAATTGCTTCCTAAATTTTGCAACTTACATAGTGTTCTGGTACTGTGTAAGCTAGACTGTTGGAAGGAGGCTGTAGTGAGATATTTGTCTCCTTTTGTGGCACTGACCACGCCCATTGTGGGTGGAGCCATAGGCGGAAGTGACCTGTAGAAGGAGGTCTGAGGAAGAACAGGGGAATAATCTCTTGCTGGTTGGACTTGCTGGTGTTCATCTGTCTAGGTTGTAAGTTATTTCTCCCTGAATAAACATCTATTTGGCCTATTTGTTTATCCTGATTCTTATTTAACCCCATAGGAGGCTTTCAAGTTAGATCCATCTCAAATTATACAAGTTCTGTGTCTTATATGTGCAATGTCTTCAGCAATATGGGGTATCTTAAACTTCCAAGAGACACAGGCAAAGACAGTAGCCATAGTGTAATTTGTTTTTTTGTGAGTGGCTTAGAATACCCTGATCAAACAGTGAAAGGGAGGTTTCCTGTGCCTATTACTAGGGATTTTATTAATATATGGTTCTTTTGGGAAGTGTTATCTGCTTGAGTTGTTTAACTTCCTTTAAGACGTGTGTGTGTGTGTGTGTGTATTCATATGTAAAATGTGTTTATACATGTATATTGTATGCATTTTGTGCAATTTTAAGTACATGTGAGATAATCTATTTGAAAACAATATTTTTTATATTAAAAATAACATTTTAGATGAGCTTTGAAAACATCAGCTCCATAATTGATACATAATTTTAGAACCTAAATAATTATAGTTCCAGTAAGTCCTAGTATACTTTTGCCAGATAATGACAGTAAATGAGGAAATTTGTATGAATAAAATATGTAAAAAGCCTAAACATTTATACCTGTGCAATTTCATATTTAGTGAATATAAGTTTCTTACTCAGTTTTGTACAGCAAGATTATTTGACCATGAAGGAGATAAAATAAAAAGGAATGATGATTCAGATAGTCAGTAAACTTAGTTTAGAAAATGATTGTTGCATGAATATTTTTAGGAAATAACAAATGATTTATTTGAATTTGTGCCCTGGTAGATAGAACTATATCAATTATAGTTTGTTATTTAAGAAAATTATAATACTGGATTAGAAATTAGACTAGAGGGTTGGAGAAATGCCTCAGCAGTTAAGAGTATGGTTGCTCTTTCAGAGGACCCAACATCCTTTTCCAATACCCATATGGCATCTCACAACTACCTCCAAATCCAGTTCTAGCATATTATGTAACATGAACAATAAAAACCTAGAGACTGATGTTGGGGTTCAGGCTTCAAGCTAAAGATGAGAAAAGCAAAGCAGCCGGCCATTACCTCTCACCTCTACCTCAGGCTGAAAGTGCTGTCTTCTCCTTAGCATGGCTGGAGAATAAATATCTCCTGTAAACCTCAGACTACAATCCTGTTTCTATCAAGCCTCAGACTGCAATGCCAGACTTCTGCCTCCTCCTTTTTATACCTCTTAAATCCTGGGATTAAAAGTGTGTGATCCCAAGAGCTGAAATCACCTTTGTATGAGCTGTTTCTCTTTAGGACTGAATCAGTTTTGTGTAGCTCAGTGTAGCCTTGAACTAACAGAGATCCATCTGCTAGTCTCTTGAGTTCTGGAATTTAAGGTATGCACCATTACCCCTAAGCTTCTGTAGCTTAACAGTATAGCTGCTGGGATTACAGGTTGTATCACCATTATTTGGCTCTGTAGCTTATGGCTACCTTTGCTTTCTGTACCTTCAAGCCAGGTTTAATAAATCACAATATCACTGTAGTATTGAAGCCCATAGTCTTGCCTGAACAGGCACTGCACACATGTGGTACATATGTATACATGTAAGAGAAAACATTTGTATAAACAAAAAATTTAAATTAGAAATAGGAGTGATAAGTAAACTACAAATATAAATGACTACTAAATACAGTAAATAGGTTTAAATGCAAATTCAATGTCTGAAGACTACTTAATAACTACTAGGAGATACAATTAGAATATGTTTTTATGTGTATGTGCTCAGTCCAGTGTAAGTATATGCTCAACAAATGTATGCAATTCCCGTAGAGACCAGAAGAGAGCATTAGATGCCCTGTGGAGTCACCCATGGTTGTGAGCTGCTATGTGGGTGCTGGGACCTAAAACTATGTCCTATATAAGTATAGACCCATGTCTATTGCCATGCACAAAACTTTAGTCCAAATGGATCAAAGACCACAACATAAATCCAGCCACACCGAACCTCTTAGAAGAAAAACTGGGAAGTACCCTTAAACAAATTGGTACAGGAGACTGCTTCCTGAACATAACACCAGTAGCACAGACACTTGTATCGACAATTAATGAGTGGGACCTCCTCAAAATGAGTTGCTTCTGTAAGGCAAAAGACACAGTAGACAAGACCAAATGGCAGTCCAAAGAGTAGGAAAAGATCTTGACCAACCCAACATCTGAAAGAAGTCTGATTTCAAAAATACACAAAGAATTCAAGTAATTAGTAGCCTAAACACTTAATAATCCAGTTATAAAGTGAGATACAGAACTGAAGACAGAATTCTCAACAGAGGAGCCCAAAATGGCTGAAAGACACTTAAAATATCCTTAGCCATCAGGGAAATGTAAATCCAAAAAAAAAAAAATAGAGTAGCAAGTGATCTTATAAGTGGAGCCATATCTTTGGTCTCTTTGGTCTCTTTGGTCTGTAGGAAGCTTTGAAAAAACCAAGAACACAATCCAAATATTATCAAATGCCCTTTTAACTGAAATCAGTACAATGTGTCCAGATGTGTCTTTTTTTAATGTATTGTTTTAGCAAATATCATTAATGAGTGTTCTTGTATTGAACCATTCTTGTGCAGGACTTTTGAAACTGGACCCTGGAATTAATCCAACTTGTTCCTAGTGATTTTTTGTGGCTTTCTTTGAATCATATTGTTAGTGTTTATTGAGGCATTTAGGCAATGTAATTCTCTTTGTCAGTAGATCTGTTTTATATTATTTTATTTTTACAAACATGTTCATTATTTTTTCTAACTTAATATAGAGATAGCTAAGGGAATTCTATTCTGTACTACTCCTACTATGTTTTTGTCATCTTGTTTCTCATTTTTATAGATTTAATTTCTATTTTGATATGGTAGTTCCCAGTGATTAAGATTTCATGACAGTTACAGCTTCATTGTGTGGTTTCATTTTGTCTTGTATGCTGTTCCTTTTTATCAAAACTGAAATTTTATAAAGCCATTAAAAATTTTCCATCAGAGAATGCATCATAAGCATGCCATTCTTAATTTATTCTGCCATATTTTGTGGAAGCAGATAAAGATGGCACATGATTCCTGTGCAATTCCTTTTGTACTTTCCCCCTCAGGGGAAGCAGAAAGTATTCCTGATTGCCTATCTCTGTCATCTTCCATCTTTGCCTATAATAAAGAAGGAAAGGTTTTCTATCATTCAGCATGTAAAGCTAATGTGCTTTGTAAGTAAAACTAACTATGAACATCCAAAATGGATACAATATGATGCCCACTTCTACCTATTTTAGAAATGTGACATGAGTAAGCTCATCCAACTTCAATTCTTATTGGGAAGTTCTTGCTTGAGATGTTGCTGCAAGGTCCATTTATGAACTGAAGTGAATAACATTTCAGTTAAGCCCTAAATATTCTATTTTATGATATCTAGATGCATTTCTTAGCTGGTTCAGAGGAAGTAAACTACCATTTTCTAGTATTTGAGAATGTTTTCTTTAACTGAACAAAGCAAGACAATGTGCCAGTGTTGTTGTCTGGGAATAATTTGTCCTCTTATCCAGGGATATCTGTTGATGCATTTGAAGTCATTGATTTTGACATATGAATGATCCTTCTGAGGAGGGGTCTCCAGTAAAACAGCAGTCAGAGTGTGGATATACCTACATACAGCCTTTCCATAATTTATGGCATGTTTTCTCTAAAAAGACATCAATATAAATCCTCTGATGTCCAGAGAATACCATAGAAGAGGAGGTGGAAAGAGTATGAGAGCTGTGGGGTATGGAGTAGTGCTGGGATGTGCTATCATCTGGGTATATGACAAGGCCATTGCAACATAAACACATAGCTGCTGTGAGTCCTATACATAACAAAGAAAGAAAGGAAACATTAACATAGGAGGGACACTAGTTAGGAAGAATAAGGGACCAGGAGTGAGAAGGAAATACGAAAGGGTAATAGGGATGAGTATGATCACATTGCATTGAATGCGAGTATGAAATTGTCATAAATTAATATAATAATAATATTAGAAAATAAACAACTAAGGTTGGTTTAGATACTTTTGTCACAGAATATAAAGGGAAGATCTTGACAGTTGTCTAAATCCATAGACAAATTCCCTAAATTCATTTAGATTCTAAATCTGTACCTAGTCATAATGGAATTTGCTTGAGAATCATAAAAATCAGCTTTTAAAATTCAGCAACATGCTGTAGTATTGACCAGGGCTTTCGGGTCTAGAGGTAGCCTGAGATTCTGCTGATATCAGAGCCAAGTGTACATCCTTGTGTGTTGTTCTCAAAAGTCCTGGGCATGTACTTGCCACCTTTTCATAGGTATTATTTCTTGCCTTTGTCTTTCAGTGCATAGAGAGCATATCTTCTCAGGACACTAAACATATTCTGTGAAATATTAAACAAGAGCCTGCTGACCCTTATCACTGGATTTTCTACAGTTCAAAAAAGAAAGAAGGGAAGAAAATCCATATCATAATACTATAATTTACCTTTCTTGTCCAATTATTTACTATAAATATTTTCTAGTAGAACATTCAGGGAGACTTTGTAGCAACAGTCATCTATTTACTTTCTGGGCCCTAAAATTAATATCCTGCTGTATCCACTAAAGGTCATATCTGTCATCTTCAAATCATCCATCATGCCACTTGATTTTAAAAATGAAATTCAAAGAGAGTTTTAGCTATCATCATGTATCAATACTAAAATTTCAGCATATATATATATATATATATATATATATAAATGTATAATCATTAATCAAATTCTGATATTTGTTTATAGCAATTTTGAGAAATAAAATTTATATGTGAAGAACTGGAAGTATCTTCAGTGTACATTTGCTGAGTTTTGACAAATATATAGCCCTGAAGTTCCAGGGTATAGAACATTGCCATTGCATTAGTGCCTTGGTCTGTATTTTCCTTTTCTCTGTGTTGACTAAAATCATAGAAATATCCCTGTCATATTTTTAAAGATAGCTAGATTCAATTCCAGTTATCATCTTGGCCTTTTACTTCTTAAAAGAATAGCTCCTCACTTCTTCTTCACTTGTGGTGTGTCCTTGGCTTGCAGCTGAATCCAACCCTTTTCCAGCTCCATCTTTAAATGTTCTCCAATGACGGGAATGGTGGATGGATGCCAAAACATCCTTAGTCTAGTATGACCTCATACTTACTTGACCACACTGCAAAGATTTCTTGTCTGGTCACATTTACAGTAACAAGGTTCAGATTTTGATTGGCTTTTCTGGGAGACACAATTCAGTCTTAGCTGGACACAGTTATAGTTCCAATTTCTTTCTTCCCAGTTTCAGTTGAGCATTTAGATCTCACCTTTTCCCACCACATTTGAGTTTTCCCCAGCTTAGACTGTTAGTAAAACCAAGGCAAACTGGGTGTACACCCTTGTTATAACAGGTTTTCTTAAAATGGTGTTTTACAATGTTTGGGGGTTAGCCTTATTTTTTAAAACACATGAAACTATGCTAAATTATTAAGAAAGGACTGGATTTTCTTTTTCTTTTTAACAGTCTTAATACATATGGATAATGTATTGTGATCACAATTATCCTCAATGCCCTCTTTTTATTTCTCTTCCTTTTATTCTGAACCCCTTCCTCATGCCTAGTCCCCCACTGGCTACACCACTAGAGAAAATTACACCCTCTCATCCAGCAAATATTAAGTTATTAGTACCTTGGGAAGGGGTGGGCATCATAGCCACTTCCTTTATACATGATGGAAAATTGGAAGTTCTAATCTTGTGTAAGTATCCATAACTGTTGTATGATCAGACACATGTAGTATCTGCATGGCAGAGTTTCATGACACTCTTCCCCATCCTCCAACTTTCAAATTCTTTCTGTCTTCTATAGAAAGGGAGTTTATTAGATAAAAAAAATTAGCTATCTCGCAAAATAAATAGCAATACCCATGTACATCCTTTCTGAGTTCTAAAAATTGATTTTGTTCTATATCAGCTAAATTATAGGTAAGCAAACCATTAATCATATATATATATATAATTTTAAAAATTCAAAGAATGTTTTGTTTATTCTGCAGTCATATATTTACATATGTATATATGTACATGTATATATATATCATATATTTTGACATTTGTTTATAATAGTTAGAAAAAATGTCATAGAAATTTGCAGTTTAGATAGCAAGAGATATTCAAACATGTAATTATGACAAGTACATGAGAATAAAAACGCTTCAAGTTTTTTTTTTAACCTTAATTCAATAATAAGCTTAATTTTTAAACCCCAGGAACAAGAGTGTCTAATTTGATAGGGTGAGTTAAAAATGTGGCTTAAGTAGGAGGGGGTGTTGATCGGTGTCCATGGTTACAAGAAAATCATCAGAGTTAGCTTAAGCAGAAAAGGAATTTCATTCCAGACATGGTTGTCCAGTTCTCTAATCTCAAATATGCAGAGGCTGAGGCAGGAGGATTACTACAAGTTCAAGGCAAGTTTGGCCAACAGTGTGGGTTCCAGGGCAACCTGGGTAACAGAAGGAGCTGTTCTTTTAAATACACCCACAATTGTAAAGAAACAAAACTGGATTTTCAAATACCATATCATATAGACTCCCCAGGATGTCTAGAGGCTTAAGTTTAGAAACCCAAAGGCCAAGGACTTATGTTTGAGTTATACCCGTGCTACTCCAGGCAGATATCAGTGTTGGCAATGCCTGGAGAAATCATGGTGCCATTTAGTCACTGACTCCAGATATCAGACAGCTGGCATTTGCTGCTCCAAAACCTGGCAACCTCTACTTTGCTTAGCCCAACTTTGGACCCTACATACCAATGCCCTACCATGCTTTTCTCATCCAATTTGAACTTTGAAAGATAAATCATGCGATGTTTAAATGGCATGTTGATGTGAGAGCAGGAAGCAGGCACGGGAATAGCGCAATAGCCCCTTTTCTACGGAGGCAGAATTCTGTTCAAGGGCACTCCTACACAAAGGTAAAACACTCAAAAGCTCATGGGTACACAGATCATGGAGCATGTTCTCAGCAGCAACAGAAGCAAGCACTGCAAAATAATACCAGGCAAAACGGCAGGGAGCTGCTAACATCAGATAGAGACTGGAGCACCCTTACAGTCTGAAAACAAATGTCAGGAATACAGGAGATGACGTTGGGAGCTTATCCCATCCAACTTGATTGTATGCTTGGATGAGCATTAATCTGAGCTGGGGGATCCTTGAGGATGATGCAATTTAGAGATCCATCTCTAGCAAAGCTCCCAGCTTACAGGGAGCCTTTTTGTTCTTTAGAGCAAGTAAAAATGGTTATTGGTACTGTAGCAAACACAGTTCTGTATATACTCTAAGCTAAAATAGCAGTAATCTAAATAGCTATCCCTGGGCACCTGGAATATATAATTTTCTTAAACCTTATTGGAAATACAGGCTCACCCACAATAGTAATTTAATAAGTAAACCATCACGGAAATCAAGTTTTGGCTCAATTTACTGCATCTTATTAGGTAGTTTTTGACCAATTACTTTTATTTTGCATGCATGTGTATGTGGCAGAGGGAGGGAGAGAGGGAAGGAGGGAGGGAGGGAGAGAGGGAGGGAGGGACTGTGTGCATGTGAACATGCAGAAGTTGATGTTCAGGGTCTCCCTCTGTCACTCTCCATTTTCTTTACTGAGTTAGGGTTTTCTGCTGATCACAGAGTTCTTGATTTAAGAAGTTTAGTTAGCCAGCTTGCCCTAGGGATCCCATGCCTTTCTTCTAAGCACCTAGACTTACAGGTGGGCTGCCAGGCCTGTCCATCTTTCCTATTAGTGCTCAAGATTTGAACTGCAGTCCTCATGCTTATAAGGCAAGTGTTTAGCCTCTGAAC
The DNA here is from genome assembly GCF_943737965.1 of Phodopus roborovskii. Classification (NCBI taxonomy): domain Eukaryota; kingdom Metazoa; phylum Chordata; class Mammalia; order Rodentia; family Cricetidae; genus Phodopus; species Phodopus roborovskii. The sequence continues at coordinate 10,574,632 of NW_026126629.1, forward strand.
TATCCCCTTAGCACCTGTTCCTTTCACATTGATCCAAAATCTCTGTTCATTTTGGTGTAATAATCCTTGTAATGCTCACATAACTAGTGTCCTCTACTTGTTCTCATGGGGGATTTCATTTATTTAGTGTAGCTTAAAACTACGCAGTACTGAAAGCAAGATAGGCATGTATGCAGGTTTTTTATAAGTGAGTAAATCCCCCTTTTAATTTTACTACAGGGGGATTTTGGTGATAAGGGTGATTATTTTTTCCCTTCATGTTTCTACTTCTGGGTGTAGGGCAAGGTACCTGGACTTTGTGAGTGCGTATATGTGTATGTTTTTCAGCCTCTTTGTCTGTGTGTGATTTGTATGTATACGATCTCAGGCTGACCACTTGGTACATGCACATAGGTTTATGGTGTTTTAAAGCATAAGGTTTCTTCAGGTAACATTGCTGGAGAAAGCTCTAGCTCCCCAAAGAGGAGAGAGGACCTCTCCAGAGGGTCTGACAAGCTAGCCTTGTTCACAATAAGTTTGACTGGACATTGAGAATGGAGAGACAGAGGAAGTGGGGAAGATCTGTCCCTCTAGACTTTCTGATCAGAGATCAGCACTTCCAATTTGGGGTAACCCCTGGGAATCATTGGGTTTAAGTCTAGATATTTTACCGTATTCTGTAGAGGTCTAAGGGAACATCTTGTTCCATGCTGGAATTAGCCATACTCTTCAGAAGAGCTGATAACATTTTTAGGAATTTTGTTAGTTGGCTGTTAATTTGAATCATTATTAAAATTGAGCCAATTAACTTATGAATAAATAAGTCAGCTACAAAAGCAAAATATATTAAATTGAGTATATAACATGTAAATATTCTTCCTTTTTGCTTAAGGTTGTTTAGTATATGAAAATCTTAATTTTAATGAAGTCAAATTTGTCTATTTTTCTTCTATTGTGGTCTGTTCTGATACCATTTTTAAGAAATTATTGACAATAATAGGCCAAATGGTGATTGTCTTATCAATACATTTTTTGAAGAAAATAGTTTTTTAAGACTACTATGTACTGACTAGTTTTATGTCAACTTGATACAAGCTAGAATCATAAGGGAAGAGGGATTTCTCATTTGAGAACATATTTCTACCAAATTGGCCTGAAGGCAAAGGTATGTGCACTTTCTTGACTCATGATTGATGTGGGAATCCCTAGCTCACTGTAGGTGGTGATACCCATGTGCAAGTAGACCTGGGTGTCCTGGGTTGAACAAGCCATGGGAGAAACAAGCCACTCAACAGTGTTCTTCCATGCACTATGCTTTACCTGCCTTGGCTTCCCTTGGTGATGAATCATGGCCTGAGAATTGCAAGCCAAAATAAACCTTTTGTTCCCCAAGTTGTTTTTGGTCATGGTGTTTTATCATCACAATGGAAACCTTAAGTAAGGCACAATACAAAGGGAAGAAGCCAGGCTTGTAAAATTACCTGTAGCACTGTCTTTTCTATAAGTTATAGATCAAATAAAGAAGTCAATTTTGTAAGTTTGAGCTAGGGATATTAGAGGAAACCCAAAATAGAAAAAAGAAAGTCTGTATAGGAACAGATGTGTACTCCAGCAAGATGAAGTGCTACTTAGGTCATCTGGTCACAAAAGTGCACTGGGAGCCTTTGAATGCAACCATGAAGCTGAAGAGTGGCTCCCAATGGCATCAAGTCCAGATATCTGGAACCTGAGAATATAATGTTATGTGGCAAAACCTTTTTCTTTACTTGATTTGAGTTAGGGCTGTTGTGTTGGCAAGATGACCTGGGATGATTTTGTTCGTTTCTAAATGCAACTACGAGTATCCCTGAGATAAAAGTAGGCAACAGAGGGGGATTTACCATGGACATAAGAGAAGTTGAGGTGACCATGGAGGCAAAGACTAAGTGAGGCAGTTAAGGAAAGTCACCAACACCTGAATATGGAAGGCGAAGGGAACAATATTTCTTGAGATCTCAGGAGAAGCCCCAGGCAACATGTTGATTTCAGTGAGATGAAACTGACTGTGGGCTTCGAGCTAGGAAGAAATTATTAATTTTTTTGATTTAAGATACCATAGTTTGGGTGAGTTGTTACAGCTGCTAATATCCGAGGGGCACTTGGCAGGCAGTGTGGGGATAGGCAGGAAGCCAATGAGGGAAAAAGACATTTTTCCTGTCCCAAGGCACTGCATCACCATTAGTATGAGCCCGAGAGATCCATGAAGTGATGGAGAAGAATGCTGATTGACATTGATTGAACAGTGGATCATGTGAGGGCTGCTATATAGGAAGCCTACAAGTTCACATTCTACAACAGCTCTACAGTTCTTTCTCAATCTCTCAAGTGGATTCCTTCAAGCTTATCACAGTCTCAGGAAACCTCAAGTTACCATCCACCCATGGAAAAGCAGAATGCACTATGGGATTTACCATGTGGTAGTTTATAACATCCACTATTCCAAAGAGCTAAGCTGGAAAGGAGCACTAAGGAAGTCACATGGTCACAGTGGGTTCTTTTTCCATGAATTAGAAAACTACAATCATAGCCCCAGACTGGCCCATGGCCCAGTTTCCTATGGCTTGTGGGTATAGGAATGATTTTCTAGTTAAAGGATTATAAATAAAACAAAACACAACCAAGAATATGTGACAGATTGCATGTGGTCCCCACAGCACAAAATATTTACTTTAGTCCTTTGTAGAAAATGTTTGCTGACTCCTGGTGTTAAGCCATCTGCAAGGCAAGCTCAGTTACTTATTTATTTCTCATTCTGAGAAAAATAACCAGAGCGTTATTTTTTGAGACTATCATTGTAGCTAGAGAGAGGAGAGGCAGCATGGCAGAAGATGCACTAATGTAACGATCCCATCAATCTCACTGTGCCATCTCATGCCATCAACTCATAGTTGCCAATGTATTATTTGACAAGGGAGAGCTGCTTGCTTCTCTTAATATTTTGTGTGTGTGTGTGTGTATATGTATGTGCCTATAGTATTCGTGCATTTGGATATGTGTGCTCACATGTGTGTGAGTGTGGACATGTTTGTGTGTTCTTGTGGGGGCCCACATCAATATCAGTTGAGGCAGCTTAAAGAGACAAGAAGTGTAAAGAGAGACCAGTCTGGTCTTGGCAGATGGGACTGCTTATCTTAAACAATGAGGAACAGGCATAGCAGGAAAGGGACATATTCCAAAATGGAAGGGAACACTTGGGGTTATATAGGGGGTTTGGTGAATAGGAAGTTAATGCAGCTTCGGAGAGCTGTATGGCAATTCACTGTTTGGAGATGTTTGTGCAGACGAGGCCACTTGATCATTAGAAATTGCTCTGTCCTTGCTGTCAGGTTGTAGTTGACAGTGGGCAAATGAGTTTGACATTAGCAATGAAGGGGTGGGACTCAAATCTGAAAGAGTTTGTTTAAGGTTTATTCTAACAAGATGTTCCCCTCTATTGACGTCCACTTTATTGATTGAGGCAAGATTTCTAGCTAAACCTGGATCTCCTTCATTCTTGCTAATCTAGCTAGCTAGCTTGCTTCAGGGACCCTCCTGTTTGAGTGCTGGGATTTATAGACAGTTACCATACCTACCTGGCTTTCACATTAGAGGTGGGATATGAACTTGGGTCTTCACTTGTAAGCAGCAAGTACTTTACCCACTGAGCCATTTCTTCAGCCTTGTTTCTGTCAATCTTGTTTCTGCTTTATCACTTCAAATCCATGATGTTGAATTAATGTTGTGTTTATACTGCTCCTGTCAAAAATCCCGTGTTCATGCTCTTCAACAACAAATACAATGGAAACTCAGTCTACACTGAGGGCTATGCAACAAAAGAAAGATTGTTAATGTGAAAGCTGGTATAACTGTTCTAATATCTTAGGTGAGCAGGAGGACTCTTATGGTTGTTGAGTTTTGTACTGGTTCTGTGTAGCATCTTGATATAACTCTGGTAGTCTTAAACATCATTAGATTGACTACCTTCTATGTATTCAGAGACACAATTTGTTGTTCTGTATACTGGACTAAACAGAAAACCCATGTTCTGAGCCTCAAGCTGAAAGAAGTTTCTAAAGAGGTTCCAAGGAATCTCTGATATGAGCAGTAACCCATGTTCTTATACATTTCTTCTCCTTTGTTCTTTGTTAGAACTTAAGTACACAATTATATATGAAAGAAACAAGTTTGGCTATAAAAGTCTTTCTCTCCCTCCCTCGCTCCTTCCCCTGCTCCTTCCTTTCTTTTTCTCCCTTCTTTCATTCACAGAGAAACAAGCACAGTTCTTAATTCTGAATTTCTCTGTATGGAAGCACACATAGCTGCTTCTAAGACTTATGAATAGTAAGGTCTTGAGTAATTCCTGCCTCCTTCACCAGAACAATCATAGCAAACACATTGTAAGAAAGCCTGATCCAAACCTAAGGAGGTATCTCTAGGTCCCTAACTCATACAAGCAAATGTTCTTCATTTTAATCTTTCACCTATGTGACACAGTAACTAATATACAGAATCAAAACTGGAACTTTTTGAGATTTTTTTACCTAGTCTATTATAATAAGAACTCATAATTTTATACATTTCCTCTGAAAATGCCCTTGGACATTTGTTGTTTTCTTTTTATAAAAGGAGCAAAGTTTTACTTCATCCTATAGGGTTATCTCAAGATACTGAACTCTAGTTTCATTGTGATGAGAAGTCCTTTTTACTTTTAGAAAATGGTATGTTTTTTTCAGCTGACCAATGTGCAATTCATCAAAACTTTTACAAAATTGTAACATATTCTGTAGGCTCTAGCTTTATATTATAATTAATGTTGACAAATGCAGAATTATTCACAATTGAGATATAGTTGAACTATGATTTGCTTGCAACCTAAAAGTGACACTGAGTCAAAGGATTGATATAGCCATGTGGCAAGTTGATGGAACCCTGTTGTTTATACGAGGTGGATGCAAACGAATTTCATGTTTTTCATGCTTATTAAGATAGAAAACAGACATCTGTGTCTTGGCTTTTCTGCTGTGATAAAAGGTCCTAACAAAAGCAACAAAACTAACAAAAAGGGGTTTAAAAATGTTTTGGTCTTCTCCCCTTTCATTTCAAATACATTCTTTTCTCTCTCCTTATTACAGATTCTCTTATCTACTTCTCTTAGCTCCTCCCCACCTCCCCACCCATCTAGATACACCCCCTTTTCATCTCATTAGAAAACAGGCTTCTAATTAATAATAATAATAAAGTGTATCATGATAAGACAAATTGGGACAGGACAAAGCAAACAAACTGTTTTCCCCAAGAGAATCCCTTGAAGAATACTAAAATTGTCATTTTCAAGTTGTTACCAATTGAAGATTGACGCTGGGTGAGGGATGGGGCATGTGTCCAGTTCTTTCAGCTTCATGACCCCATTTGGTTGGTGCAAACACCTGCAGGCCCTGTACATCCTGCCTTAGTCTCAGTGCAGTGAGTTCATATGTGTGTCAATCAGTTTATTTAGAAGGCCTAGTTTTCTTGATGTCTTCCATACTCTGTGATTTGGTGGAGACATCCTGTTTAGGGCTTAGTGTTCCAAGTTCTCTTTACTCTTTATATAACCTATGACTGCGGGTCTCTGTATTTGTTGCTGTAGGAGGAAGCTTCTTTGATGAAGGTTTTCAAAACACTGATTTATTAGTATAGGAGAATGTTATTTGTTACGAGCGGCTTTTCCTGCCATCCTGCTCCCACAGCTGCACCAGCCCCAAACAACATGCAGAGATGCTGTATTAGATATAATGTTTGGCCTGTTACTAGCATTTTTTATTGGCTAGCTCTATCTTAAATATTAACCCATTCTTATCAATCTAAGTATTTCTACATGGTCTTATCTTACTGGAGAGAGGATCAAGACCTTTGTTCTCTTGGTCCTACATTTTGAATCTCCTCCTACCTCTCCCGGAAACCTCCTTGTCTCCTAGTTCTGCCTATATTGATTTACTTTTGGCCAGTAGAAATTTATTCATTAACCAATGTGAGAAACATATTTACAGAATGACATCTCCCATCAGTTACTAGTCATTTTCTTTTTTTTGGGGGGTAGAACGTTAGTATTTGTTTTTACCCTAAGTCCCTGGTTATCTAGTCACAGGTTGTTGGTTATCTATGTAGCTTCAGATATGGGTGTTATGGTTGCATCTTGTGGAGTGGGCTTTGAGATATGGTTTGCTTACTCCCACAAAGTTTGTGCCACAGTTGCCTTACATGTAATTACATGTAGGAGGCTGTTGTAGATCTAAGTGTTTGTGACTAGATTGGTGTTGACTTTTCTCCTTTGATAGCATTCAGAGTACTTCCTGTACCAAAAATGCTAGAACATTGAGGTGAAAGCTTTATGTAGACATGAGCTCTTCTTCTTCATGCTCAATGAGTCATAAAGGTATTGTCTTCAGAAAATGGGGGCCTTAATATCACTTTGTGGAGAATAACCTATATGCTTGGCAATAGCATAGGTTGTTTGGAGATCCCCACGGGACCCCTTTGTCTTACAGTTTGATTAGATACAACTAATTCCCTGTACTGAAAGTTTGAAAGTTTCATTTGGACTCAAGAGATGTCTAGTTGGGGATCTGCTGTTAATTTGGTGATTACAGTTAGATTGCTTTCATATATTTATGTATTTTAGGAAGCTTCTACATTATAGCAGTAAGCTTTTTTTTTTTTTTTAAATGACTTTCCTTGGCTATATTTGGTATATGACACCAATTAACACTGAGATTGTGTTTCTGGCTTTCTCTACTGTGCCTTATCCAAAGTGAATGGTTCTAAGTGCCCCTTCAGAAGTTGCATGGTTGGTGAAGAGGACAACCTTCAGGAAATGGAGGACTGCTTTAGCCAATGGTATATGAGCAGCTGGACTCCCCTCCTAGAATCTTCAAATTCTCATGGTTTTGTTTCTCTCTGCTCACAGTTAAAAGTGTAGGTTAACATAGGAAGGGAAGGTAGCAGGGGCTTGAAGCAGCTCCTCAAATCACATCCACAACCAGGAAGCAGAGAGACATTAATGGATGTTCTCAAACCCCCTTTTTCCTTTATTTTCAGTTCTGGACATAGTAGCCCATGAAATGATACCACTCTCAATGGGTGAGTCTTCCCATATCAAATTATCATAACCCTCACTGGTGTGCCCTGGGGGTCCACCTCTCAGAGAGTTCTAGGCTCATCAAGGTGATAACATCACAATGATTACTGCATTTGGATGTTAAGAGTTATGTGGCTTATTGCAGTATGTATATATAAGCAGAAGAATGGCTGCAATTATTCTCTTAAGTGATTAAGATTCAGATAAACTATTTTTGATTTCCAGGACCCATGCTTCTTTTTGTTTTAAAATATATACATATACAACTATTACTAATTGTCTCATTGCTATGACAAAATACCTGACACAGGCATCTAAAGGTCACAGGAGTTTATCTAGACTGACAGTTGCAGAAGATACAATCCATCTTGGCAAAAAATGAGAGTAGAAGCAAAAGGTGACTGGCCTGGTCACAATGTATCCATAACCAAGAATCCTAGCTGCCTTTATCCCTTTTACTCAGTCTAGAAAACCACCCATAGAGTGATACCACCCATATTTAGGTTGGGAGTTCCTGTCTTAATTAACCATATCTAATAATCTCTCAAAGGCACAACCAAAATTTTGGTTCTATGGTTATTGGTTAAGCTGATTGTATCAAGCTAACAATGAAGATCAACCAATAAAGTGTTTATCTAGAAATACATGTGATATCATAAGCAGCATGCTTCAGCTAGCCTGTTGAATGGATATGCTGATTTATCCTAATAGGAAGATATAGAGAGATATAATATGCAGTATTTCCCTTTTTATAACTATTACTTTTGAGGAAAAATGCAAATTCAGGTGTGTTATTCAATTATGAAGATCTTTAATCATAAAAGTGAAATCCAGGATATAATCCATAATTTAAGTATTGACAATAAATTAACACAATTATAGGATACACATGTGGTAGAAGATTTAAACCACATGTAAAATAATTTTTTCACATATACAGTTTTGAAACCCAAATTAATATTTCAGTAAAAATTATCATGTAATTTTGTATTGTCATTTTCAGATATGTGAATCTTTTGTATATATTTATATGACCATGTACTACATAAAGCCCACATCTACTATGATTTCCTGGGAGATGTGCTGAAGCCCAGGATGGGTAGAACTGGTGATGTATTTTGGATAGTGGAGAAGACATATGAGATGGCTTGGAAACTAGGTGGCTGATAACAGAAAAGAAAACATCACCACGTACCATCTTCTTCAACAGCTGTCTTTCTTTTCATTACTCTCTTTGCATATTTCTTGTATTTTTGACCCTGTCACTTCAATTCTTAAATAATCTTAGTTAATCTAATTTATTTGCATATAAAATTGGAAGCTTTGCTATGCTGTTGGCTTAGGAAATATCCAAAGACTCAAACTCACCAAGCTCCCTAGGAAATCTCCTGAGAAATATTACCATATGTAAAGTCTCCTTCTTTGTTCATACACTAGAAGATTCTATGTTTCTGGAATTTTCTAGTTCTGTTCATAATACATTGTAAAATACCAAGTGTCTTATTATCTAACAATATCAGTTTTTAAGAACCTGGACAGGTTCACTAGTATCTCTTAACATTTTAGAAAGGTCAGCTAGGATCTTATGTGAAAAGAAATTCATGAGCTTATATGTCATATATGTTCTGCTTTATGTTAGGAAATTAAAAATAGCAGTGAATTTGTATGCAACACAACCTTTACACAATGCAGCTTATTGACTACACTGGGTTTCTAGCAACCATAGGATGGCTAGCTGGCACTGAAACAAATTTTCCATTTTCATCAGTATGCTTATAGGCCTGTTTATCACTCATTAATTAATCATTTAATGTTTATTTATTCATAAAATTAATTACATGCACTGACAGAGAACTATAGAAAACATCTTTAAAGAAGTGGGATGATGGATTTCTGGAAGATTAGTGGAGACAATTGGGTACCAGACTTCATTAACTGCTGAGTTGCTTTGTGATTTTATATCTTCTGAACTGTTTCTGGAGGCTGTTTTCTTAATGTCAAACCTGGGACACTAGCCCAATTGTTCTCTAGAATACTTTAATTTATGATATATAAAGATATAAAGAGCTTGCAAAACAGCTCAGAATTATCATTTCCTCAGAGGCTGGGTGGTGGCTGCCACCCCATGTGCTTGCCTAAAACCTAAGTCTGGATTTGCTGTGGATACTGAGAAGAGAAAAGAGAGGCAGACAGTGCTGAGCACTGCTGCAATTCAGAACATATTTCCAATGCAAAATGTGTTGATAGGAAGGTCAAAGAACAGGAGGAGACTGAGAGGAAAGTGAGAAACCGCGAAACACATAGCCGAAAGTCTTGCTTTCTTTACCTTGAAAGGGAGCAGAAGGTCTTCTTTGAAACAGTATTTCTCCAGTCATCCACACCTTGTTGAATCCAGGTCTCCATGCAACCTGGCACCCACAAGTCTGCAGCCTTCTGTGCTGCCCCACGTAGAATCTCAACTTCCCACTCACAGCTGTTCTCCTATCATGCCTCACGGTCTTCAGCAACAGCATATATGCCCATGGTATGGCCTCAGATCAAATATTTTTGAATGATAGCCTTCTGCACAATCATGTGTCACACTTGTTAAACATCTTGAAGTGTGGACCCAATATCCCAGCTCCAAGCAGTCTGCATTGCTGGTTCTGAAGTGGTGTCCTAAAGAATAAATATTTGACACTCAGAGGAACACTGAGATAGCCAGCCCTTGCTTTGTACTTTAAAATACTACAACTTCCAATCAACTTCCCTTGGGTTCTTAGACCATGGAAGAAGGTTCTGAGACTGTCACAGTGTTTGTGACATCACTACTTTGATCCTTTCCTGCAGCAAAAGTTGATCCTATTTTTAAACTATTCCATTTTTATTGTACAACACACATCCCACAGCTTTCAAAATCTGATGCATTATACGTATGTCTATATATAATTATGCATATGTTTAAGTACGGCACACACTCCTTGAACATTATATTAATAGGTTAGGTATATAGCATGCATCTATTTTTATGAAAGTATCTATCTGTGTCCACATATGCCATGCATGAGAAATTTAAGCAATAATATGCTTTTATTGAAATGTATGATAGAGACACATAGAGCCTTTAATCTATTTAAGTATACAAGGTGAAATAATAAACATATGTAATATGTATTTATCAGTTACTTATTTGATATACATTATCCATCACTTTGGATTGGCGTGTTTATTATAAATGCAAGAAAGCAAAAGTGAATTATGTAAAAAATGGAGCAAATACATGACAATAATATGCTAGGTACTGTAAAGATTTGTCTCATTGATCAAGTCTATCATGGTAGTAAACTTGAACAAAGCCCCTCTTTCAGCAATGGAAAGTAGATATAATAGTGCACCAGTGCTTTCATAAAGAATTGCCTTTGCCGTATTACTCTCAAAGGAGAGATAAACATGAAATTAATTTTGTTGAGGAGCTGATATATGGAATTGCTTAAAATGGTCTCTTTTGTCTGATTTTAAAAATAAGCATGCCTATGTGTGAGACAGTAGTCCAGGTGGTTAGGAGCCTTGTGATAAACAGGACAAAAAAATCTTTGCATATATAAAAATCACAATATAGTCATGAAAATAAGATATAAAGGTGAGAGTAAACCAGAAAGGAAACGTTTCAATTTGCTATGGGTAGAATGGAGATCATGGATGAAGCACTGAGCACTGAGGGAGAAGAGAAGGAAAACATTTCTGGGGTCTAGAAGTTGTTGAATTTTCTGAAGAACAAAGTAGTCATAAGACAGATGAGGAAGAATCTAACAGGTTGTTGAAAACTTTTTGTTGTTATTTTAATTTATAATGAAATCATTTATAATGAACGGGCAAGTGATCAGAGCAGTGGCCCATGTGCAAGGCTGCTGATTGTTGTGGATTATTGAATCACATCAATGGGTGAATGGATAAACATGTTAATCACATAGCTATCTGATGGAATACTACTCAATAATAACATGGACAAAGATGGATGAATAGTGGCATGGTTATATTGCATTATAGAAGATATACATGGAAGAATGCAGATTGTGAGATTCTATTCATCTAAATTCAGGACAAAGAAAGTAATATATTCCATTCAAATATTTAGAGGTAGTGTAGTATACAGAATAGGATATTTGGTTTAGTCATTCATTTCCTTAGTCATTTACACAATCAATGCTGATAAACACTGGTAATCTTCCAAATATTCTATGAGGCTCAGCCAAGTGGAAAAAAAAAATAAACTAAGCCAGGTTTAGAAATGATAGGTCCTGAAGCAAATTGTTACCCGAGGCCTACAATTTGTGAAGGAACAAGATGAGTAAAATGAATGGAGGGTCATTTCAGAACAGAGAATACAAACTGTAAGAATGCACCCAACTTGTCCAAATGATGACAAAATGCCCCAATAAGCTGGATGCCACCAGCAGGGAGCTTGTTATGAGACAAGGCTGGGCCATGTCTCATAACATGTTGGGGAGGATTAAGTCTTATGTTCACTCAAATCATAAATCAGTTCCAAGTGGAAGTAATTTCCTCACATGATCTTTATTTTGATAAGTCTCTGAATATGTGTAACACTTACGGACAGAAATTGGGCATAAAAAGGATGCAATTCCAGTTATCTATACATGGATGATGATAATAGCAAAAGTGATACTGCTAGAAATGGAAAGTTGCATATATTTAAACATAATTAGAAAGGTCTACTGATTTTACAGACATAGGGAAGAAAAAATGTTAAGTGAGAAAATTTAGGATGATGCAATTTAACATTTGTGGAAGTGAAGACATATTCATAATCAAATGCATTTAGAATTACCTAAAAGACATATCTCTATAGAAGTTCATATTCTCAAAGACCCATACATTTCAGAATCAGGGCTCAGGACCACCGAGCTGAAACTAACCCAAAAGTTTCCTTACTGATGACTAGCTTTCATTGTGCCATAAGAGGCCCTGAAAGTTTACCAAGGACAGAAACAGCCAACAGTCCTACCTGCCTATGACATCCACAATACATACCAGCACAGTAATAGAACCCCAATTGTACAGTAATAGCACTCACACCTTGATGACAATCAATAGCTCTCTAATTGGACTTAAGAACTGCTCAACAAGAGAGAAATCACGTCTGGTTCTGGAAACCTAGCCAACTCCCCAGGGCTAGTGAAGTCATAGATCTTGGAAGAGGACATATTACTAGTGCTTTATGAAAGCAACATAGCCCATAACTATATTCTAAATATTTGTCCTTATACCCAAAGATGAGTATACTCTTCATCTCTCATTAAGGAGACTTCTCTTTGCAACAGGCAGAGACCATTATAGAAAATCACAACTAATCAAAATGCAGAACATCAAACCTAATCCCTGTGACTACATCTACAAAATATATCTACACCTAAGGCTAAGGGACTATTGTATATGCTGGTGCATAAAGTCAGCAAGATCAGAGGATCATCGAGTTTTCTGTGAGATTGCGTCTTCTAGTAGTGTCAGATGCTACACCCATAGAGTCTCACAAATAATATGACTGTCTAAACATGAGCTGAACAAGGACAACAGTAATCATGAAAGTGGACTGGAGAAAGTGCACAAGGTCTCAACTCTAAACAAAGAACCATGGATAAATAGATGCTGAGAGTTGGAGGAAATCTTTCCCAGGGAATTTGTAGGTTATCAAATAAAAATCTCCAGTACCTGGTACAGGATAATTACTTAAGAGTTGTTGGTCAGGAAAAACTAGGAAGCAACACCCCCCAAACAACACATTCCCTTACTATTCATTCCTCTTGGTTGACCACCCGAATTAAATGATAAGACTCTATTCTTGAAGATGACACACAATTTGGTTGCACTGTATAAAGCAAGTAGGAACTGATCTGGATGCTCCCCCACTGCTGGCTAACATTCATAGAACTTAAAGTTCCTATGCATGGCAACAGAGGAGAAAAGTTATCAGTAGTCTTTTTTTTTATTTTTTTTGCTCTTATTCTAGTTCCCTCTCCCTCCTTCCTTTCCTCCTCCCCTCCCTCCCTTCCTTCCATCCTCCCTTCTTCTCTCCCTCCCTCTCTCCCTCCCTTCCATGCCCCCCAACCACCTGTCCATCCCTTTCTCCCCCGCCCCCCACTCCACAGGGAGGGTGATGCCTTTCAGGACACATCAACAAAATATGTCAAGTCATTTGGAGTTGAGACTAGGCCTTCCCTCCTGCCTCTAGGTTAAGGGACTATCCCTCCATGAGGAATGTGCTCCAAAAGTCCTTTTGTACATCAGGGATACATACTGGTTCCTCGGTCAGAGGTCCCTTAGACTGCCCAGGCCTTCTAACTGAGATCCATCTTCAGGGGGTCTGAATTGGTCCAATTCTGGCTTCCAAGCTATCAGCCTGGGGGCCCATTGGCTCCTCCTTGTTCAGGTCAGCTGTCTCTGTGGGTTTCTGTAGCCTGTTGTTGTCCTCCCTCTCTGCATCTGATTCCAGTTCGGCTCAGTGTTTAGCTGTGGGTGTTTGCTTCTGTTTCCATCAGCTACTAAATGAGTGCTCTATGATGGTGGATAAGTTAGTCATCAGTCTCATTATCAGGGAAGGACATTTATGGTAGCTTTTCTACTGTTGCCAAAATGTTAGTTGGAGTCATTCTTATAGGTCTCTGGACATTTCTCTAGAGTCAGTTTTCTCTTCAAACCTATAATGGCTCCCTCTCTTATGGCATCTCTCTCTCTCTCTCTCTCTCTCTCTCTCTCTCTCTCACTCTTGTCTATTCCTCCCCTGACTCTATTCCCACATCCTTTCCTCTTCTCCCCTTCTCTTTCTCCTAGCTCATTCTCCACTCAACGCCCCCCACCCCCAATATGCTCAGGAGATCTTGTTCCTTTCGCCAACTGGGAGGGACCTTATATGAATCTCTTAGGTTCCTACTTGTATCCTAGTTTCTCTGGAAGTGTGAATTATAGGCTGGTGATCCTTTGCTCTATCTCTAAATTCCACATATGAGTGAGTACTTAACAGGTATCAGTAGTCTTATCTTGCTGTAAAGCTTATGAACTGCAATACGACCTTCCAGGCAAAATATATTCACTTATGCAATAGTGGCATTGCATTTACAGAGGGAACAAACAAATTATACATTTGGTAATTAGATTTGAGGGCTGATACATGCAAAAAAGATCTCCACCTAGTGAAGAAACTCATGGGTGGTTTAATGCTATTTTTGTTGTTGTTGTCTTTTATTGCATTTGTTTTTTTTTTTTTTTTGCTTTTTTTTTTAACAAAAATTGAAATAATCTCTGGGGTGAATTAATTCTTTTTCATTTGTTTGTTTTTGCTGTTTTTAAAAACCAAATTGAAATAAAATAAAACCACCTTCTAAACATATATTTTTATATCAATAGGCAATTAACACTCAGTCTTAATCAAAGAAGTATTTCTTTTCAATAAACTAAAATGAATGCATAGACTTATGACTGAACAAATTGGTAAGAAGTAACAGTCGAGTTCTTATACCTAAATAAGATACTTATAATATTTATTCTGAGTCTCCAGGAACATTGAGTCTCCAAGAACTTTGTAGTAGAGGTATAGAAAGATTGCAGGAGATAGAAGATAGAGAAAAGCTCTTGTGCAAACCATCTTCTCTGTAATTAACAGCCATTGCAATCATGAACTCTCAACAAATGCAGATGAAGTACAATGCATCAGCATGAGAATGGTCCCATGAGCAGCTAAGCAACAATGGAGGACAGACTGGGGTGATCCAGGTCCTCATAGTGGAAGTATTTCCTGCGGATAGATTCAGAGAAAGAAGGAGGTATTGCCTCTAGTTGTGTGTCCACTGTGATTCCACCAAGCTACATCAGAGTCCTAGTTCAGTAGCCACACAGATAGCAGTGCGTAAGTTACATGACTCACATAAACAAAGCAAAAAATCATAAACCTGAGAAAGGAAATGAAGGAGTGTGGGAGCTGGTGTAGGTAGAAAGAAGATATCTGAGAGAAGGAATAAAGGTATGTGGGGATAGAATAACTAGAATTATACACATATGAAATGTCTGAGAACTAACAATAAAATATAGAATGAACATGAGTCAAAGAGGGATTCAGGAGTCTCCACTATTGGCAATTAACTTGCTGGAGGAGTGGGGATCATTTTCTTCTGCCATGCAGCCACCTGTTTGTTCATGGTCCCACAAAATGTCCCCCTACCCATGATCATGTGGATGACCATAATTAACTTCAGTGGGTCAAAAAAAGGAAGATATGATTGCAAGAAGGAGACTTGCTGTGAAGAAATGGTTCAGTGGGAGTCAGGATTAAGAGAAGATAATACCAGATGAATACAATCCAAATATGTTATACACACATGTAAAATTG
This sequence comes from Phodopus roborovskii, assembly GCF_943737965.1. Taxonomy (NCBI): domain Eukaryota; kingdom Metazoa; phylum Chordata; class Mammalia; order Rodentia; family Cricetidae; genus Phodopus; species Phodopus roborovskii. Next base: position 10,590,126 of record NW_026126629.1, read on the forward strand.
TCAACAAGTTTAAAAGTACTAATGGGGACATTATATATGCAAGTTTGCACACAAGATATAAATTTAGAATTTCAATCACAAAGCAATTATAAAGAGAACAAAGAAAGGAATAAAAATAAGGATTAAATCTAAGAAATTTGAATATCCTAGTAGATTAACCACAAGAGTGAACCAAATAAGTGGTGCAAGATGCATTGTTCTGTAAACTAGAGAGATAAACAACAAACAAACAAACTGATATCAGGACAATGGATGATGAGAAAACCAATTTAGAGAATCAGTAAGAGGTGAAGTGTGTTTAATATGGAATAAGAGGAGATATTTTCTCTGTGTTTGGCAGAGTAGGGACTAGTATAGATGCTATTGATGTGTTTCTTTTCTTATAAAACATTATTTTTAACAATAGATTCTTTGGGAATTTTGCATCATGCACCCCAATCTCACTCTTTTCCCATTCCTTCCATATCTTCTGTCCTTGTAACTTCCTCCATAAAAGAAACAAAAATAAACATTGTGTCAAACTTGTACCACTCTACTCCTCTGATTTTCCCACCTCTCCATTATATATTGGTTTATCGAAGCAGCATTGGAAGCTGCAGAATGTTACACTGCAACAGTCTTACATAAAAATATTTATTTAATGAGTCTGGATCAAGACCTCTGGTTTCTGCCACACCATTAATACTGGACTGTCACCAAGCTTCTTCTTAAATATCCTACTTGTACCCTGTGTCATGGAGATCTTGCAGCTTTGGTTCTACAGGACAAGTCCCTTCATGTGCTCCATGATTTCATAGATGGGGTAGATGCTTGGATGGGCCAACTCAAGACCCTGGATATATCCCTAGATGTAGCTCAGTTGGTGAGCCCTGCGACTGCAGGACCTCTCCTCCCCACAGTGAGTGGTGAGTCCAGATATGCTGCGCCCACACTACTTCCTCTGCTGCTGTATGATAGAAGGTGAGGGCCTGGGCCAACACAGCATGGAGCTCTGACATCAACATGGCTTCCTCAGGTGGCAGCTCATACCACTAACATGGGAACAGGCCAGTCCTGAACATCACCATGGCTTTCAGGTGACAGCACAGGCTACCCAGGTCAATTTGCCCCCTGTCACACCCTCAAGCAGCATGCTCCCGGACATCAGCATAGCCTCAGGTGGCAGTCCAGACCACAGACATGCAAATGGATCTTGGTGGCAACATGGGCAGTGGAGGACATTAACACAGACCCTGGCTGTGCTACAGCCAGAGCCCTCTACAGTGGCCCTGGGCTGGAAATTGCTATGACCTTAGATGGCAGTATAGACTCCTCATATCAGTGGCTTGTTGCTCACCATGGTCATGCATCCAGTTCTACCTCTCTCCAAAGCTCATGAATCACTGTGCTTCTCTTTCTCCCCCATGTTTCCTCCACACCCTTTATCTGTCCCATTCCTTCATCACCTGTTTGTTCATCATAGTGGTGCCCACTGTCCCTGGTGTCTTCTCACCCCAGGTTGATGCCATGATGACTGGAAGACTTCTGGAGGAAACACACACACACACACACACACACACACACACACACACACACACACACACATATGTATATATATATACACACATATATATATATGTGTGTATATATATATATATATATACATATATATGGCTACATGTAGATCTGTGATATGGCCTCTTCAGGTGCAAAAACAAACAAATTATCAGCAACATAAGGCAATAATGTATGTTTCTATATATTTCCCTTTGTACTTGCAGGTATTTGGGGTTGCTTTTTGGATTGTTTGGATAGGAATCAGCAGGTGGTTGCTGTCTCCAAACCATATAAGTCATTCTGGAGAAGACATGGTAGTAGAGGTTGTCAAGGAGGCTTTTCCGACTTTTGGAGCAGCTGGGAGTTTCACTGTGTGCAGAAAGTAGTAATATCCCTGAAGTGCAGGTTCCTGAAAATTCTTTCCTGTTTTATTGACAAAAATAATGCATAGAACCATGCAAACTTGGGGAAGATGATTGAGCAATGGTACTAATAGTAGCTGGGCAATAATTTTATCTACTATAAATGTAGAAAAGAATTATTTTGTTTTATGTTTTACAACTACCAAAAGTAAATTCAAGTTGTCTGTATTCATATTATTATTAAATTTAGGTTTCCGTAATGTTATTGATAAATTTATTTATATCTTTTACTTTTGTTATGGACCATTGAAAGTAAACTGACGATCAGTGTAATCTTGATAAGCCTCCACTGAAGACTGTCAAAGTAAAAACATCAGGAAGAATCATATACTTATTTTTAAAAATGAAATCTCACATCAAGGAGAAAATTCCAAGCTCTTTTTGTTTGAAGCATCAATTTCATGAGGGTGGTAACAGATATTAAATGACAAGTCATTTAATCACACCACAGAATGTACCGGAACATACAAGGCAACCATATATGCATGAGACCTACACAGATTCAAAGCAGACAACATTCCAGCATGTAGAGGGGAGGTGGGCATGAAAAGCCATCATAGCTAAGGAGTTATTGGCAATTGATAGCTTCCTGGAGAAGATGCATCAGTTTTCTTTTATGGTTTGGACCTTTGTAAATTGACCACATACTATTCATGCAAGAATACCAGGGCTGGCACTGATTACACTTGATGGTTTGAAACAATCAGTAACAGAACATAAAGCTGGGGTTGATAGAGAAGAGATGATGGATTTTGGAGGAGTCAAGGATTGAGGAAGTATAATAAAAATACATTGTGTGAATTTCCCAAAGAACTAACAATTAGAAAACCTGTTTTTAAAAACTGCAGTATATGGAGAATGTAGAGATGGGGTTGTCTCAATGGTTATAAAACTTATTCATCTTCTAGAGGGCCAGAGCTTGGTTTGTTGCACTGAAAGTGGTAGGCTCAGGGATACGGGTGGCACAACAGCTGCTTGTAACTTCAGCTTCTGGTGATTTGACAACCTCTTCTGGTCATTTGAAGCACACACACACACACACACACACACACACACACACACACACACACACACAGAATATACTCTAATGATAATAAAAAGAAATCTTCAAAATAGCTTTACTTCTAAAATTCCTTTGTATGTACGTGTGTGTTTAATGCCTTTGAACATTTGGGAATTATATTTCCTCAGAAAGAGTCTGGGGAAATAAAGGAATGAATCATATTTTCTTAGCTCTTTATAGTTTACACTGGTAGTTCTGAGAAATAAAGAGTAAGTATTAAATGATTAACTGACTGGTCAGTTTTACCTCAAACTTTTCTTGGTGTGTAGTTACAGGGTAGGGAGAAATCACTTTTAAATTGAGTATGTTCTTTTAAAGATAGCATTCTTGAATGCCACCAAACAGACTGTACCATGTGTTCTTGTATCTGGAGCAGAAACAGTGCTGTATAACCAATTCTCTTAGCAGGGAAAAGACAGAAATGAGTAGGATATCAATAATTACGGCTTCTTATAAAGAGTGTAGGAAAATCACTGGGGACTTTAAGTGAGCCCAAGTTTGTCCCAGCTGAGCAGTCACTCACAAGTTTCTGAGACTGGAGCCTGATGTGAAAAGGCTCCACTGTCTGCCCCAGGTAGAAATTCTCATTTCTCCATCAGCCTACTTGATAAACAAATATGCTTTATGTGCTGTTTTAGTTCATATAGTATCTGTGTAGAACATGGCCTTGGGCCACATGAAAATGCAACTATAAAATTTTATAGTGGATAAATGTTCCCAGGACACTGTACTCACTCTTCTTAACCCACACAATGTTATTTGACATCTCTTTGCAAAAATTGATTGAGCCCCCGGTTATAAATATTTTTAAATACCAGAATGAACTATCTACAAAAAGTATATTCATGCACTGACGGCTTCATGAATAGAGCCACAGTGAAGTTAAGACAGAATTGATACACAGGGAAAGGGGCCCCACATACAGTAAGTTTCCATCCAGCCCGTTGCTTATAAATAGTATCATGGTTTTCATCAAAACAGATGGATTTAATAAAGTGTTAATTTCTGTTTTCTCATAGAGTTTAAAACTTTTATTCAGAGAAGTCTTTAAAATTATTTACAAAATGCTTTCAGAATTTTTAAAATTATTTTTAGTACCATTGAAAATTGTATTCATCTTAATATTCAGGTGCTTACTGCTATGGAATGAATAATTCTATTACTATAATCAATTTATTTATTTTTTAGAAACTGTAGCAAGATGTTAACTAACATGAATTGCATTCCTTTATAACTTTTTACTTGTTCCTGCTCAGTGGCATTCAGGATCCCACTTTCCCATTTACCTCTAAAATTCTCTCCCTCTCCTTATTTATTCTCTTTTACAGGTGTGGCCATTGGTAGGTTGCTATACTCTAGTGAATAACCCCATATATATGAGTGGCACTAAGTAGACTTAGTGGGTTGTTAGAATAAAAGGAAGAGGCTATGATATAAGCAGGTTGATGTGTAGAGGGAGATTAGGTGTAGTTAGAAGAGGGACATGTAGAGTCAATAGGATCTCATTTCATTGTATATAAGTATGATATTCTCAAATAATTAAAAAACAAAGTAAAACTGGATTTCTTAGGACCTATGTGGGTTTCACTCTATGATTTTCATATTCAATGTTAATATTATGAGTGTTAAAACTGAAGAAAATGTTTGATCACAAAATGCAGTTTTTATTTCTTTAATTTTGAAAAACTTTTTTTTTACACATTGAATGGTTTCTTAATTGCTTAAAGGACAAAATGTAATCTTACATCTTGTAAAACTGAGAGTTTACCAGTGGCAGAAATTATTTTCAAGTGGAGAGAAATGTAATGGTCTGAAAAAAGACAGACAGTTGTTATTCTCACCCAATAATGATATCCAAATGGATGTGCTATTTTATAACAAATCAAATGAAAATAATCAAAAAAAAAAAAAAAAAAAAAGAATAGTTCAAGTCTTCACAAGGCTACAGAGCTCCGTGGACAAAGAATCTGTCTATGAAATTGTCATGTAAAGTGCAAAGACAAATTCTTGGCATTTCACATCCCACTATTTTCCTGGAGTTAGTTTATAGCCTTGCTGATCTCAGTTACTTGGTGTAAAAACTTTTGCTTTGATTAGGTTAACTGATCAATCTTCACATCTCAGTCAGTCTGCAAGAATGGGACTTTTATAGCTTTTCATCTAATCTTTCTTCCCTTTATTATGGTATCCTCATTATTATGTTGGCTCTGACTTCTAGTTATATGTCCCACATTTGCTGTGTTCTTGCCATGTTCCTAGATTCTAAGAAATTTGGGAAAATTTTCTCTAATATAAATATTTCTATTTATAGATATTTTAGATCATGTTAATTTTAAATCTTTTACTTTCTCATTTTAACTAGTTTTATTGGGTCAGTTTTTAATGAACAATAAAAGCAGAAATTAAATATTTACATTATTTAAGCAACTATTTTAAATTTAGATTCAATAGAGACAACTGTAAAAGAGGTATGGAGTACAGGATTATGTTATCACCCACAATGTTGCTGAAGAGTAATGAGATACCCATACTTGATGCTCACCCTCTGTCATCCTTTGTTGTCAACAATGTGTCATGATGTATCTGAGAGAGATGAGGGATGGAGGGACAGAGAGAGAAATGGAGAGAGAGTTTTGAGCTAGCCTTGTACCTGATGAGATATTGCATCTACATTAGATTTGGATGAACCATCTGAGAAGAGAAACATGATTGCTGATTTCACTTTTTTTGGATGAGCATTTATTTCTTTGTAAAAGTCATAATTGAGTAAGCTGAAACTGTAGAGGCACATGGCAGGACCTGGGGAGGACAAAGGATATAGATTTAGTATCAAGTACTGGAGGGGGGGTCCATATATTATGGTGATGGTGATTTCACACATGGATGTTGATGATTGAACAACATTTTAATGATTATTTTTCTGAGAAGAGGCAAATAAGTAGACAAGGGCATAAAGCTAAGTCAAGGATACTCAGATTCCCTGATATCTGAACACAATCTAGACCACAGCCATACATTTTTAGTACTAAAGTGTTTCAGTGCTGTACAGTTTTGACACAAGGTTCTCAGGAACTAGTGAATTCTTCCTGCTGTTAGAAGAGTGGCTTCAGTCACAAAGCACTGGGAACCCACAGTCTGTAAAGTGGATGATTAATGTAGTTATTCATGGGTCAGCTACAGGGATTGCACTTGGAGAATATGCAGCAAGAAGGAGATCAGCTTAGTTCTGGCATTTTTAGAGAGCTCGTGGCCACAAACAATGAAAAATACTGCTGTCTTAATACCACTTGCAAAGGCTTAAAACTACCAGTACAGGTGGGAAAACACAGTATGCCTGACAGTGTGTGTGGTGGTGGATCATCACATGTCTTGATTACAGATGTAAGATCTTGTTTTTGCTCATTTTCCTACCTACAACTTTCTAACAAAAATTGCTCTTGTTCTTGTACTTAATTTAGCAAAGTTCTTTTCATAAAAAAAATTCATAATGTTTTCTGTAGTGATTTGAGCATGAGTCCAATGACTGGTATGGAAGGAGTTACATATATTATGTAAAGTCCTGGTACCTGTTAAAATCTCATCTAGTATTAGAAACTAAGGTATCAGAATGGCTGCATGTCCTCACAACATTGTGTGTTGTCTTTCTTGGGCTTACTTACTTATTCTTGCAGGAGAAGACATGCACTATTGTCTTACATACTAGAATTCCCCAAATCCTGTGTATAAATCTATACAGAAGGAGAAACTGCAAGGGATTTTCCATGTAAATTCTGCAGAAATAAGAATGTACTCTTTCATAGTAAAAGTTAATCCAAAGATCTATAGTGTATTATTATACACTATATTTATATTGTATTTATAGTGTATTATTCAATCAAGTATCTTGACTCAGAAAGAAAGAAAATGCCACCGTCATAATTTTTCTTAATTATATCAATCTCAGTTCCTTAAATGCCATACAAAAGCTTTACAAACTCGGCAGTTACTGAGCTGAGTTAATGTTTGACAAGTTTATAGGTGAGAAAGACTTAGAAATGTACATTTGAGAGGCCAGCAAAGAGTGGATGGGGCTGCCATCTGGTTGTTTTTACTCTTCACTCAACAAGAGAGCTTCCGCTGAATTTCACAACTCCCTCTTTATTTTCATCTCATCCAAGTGAGGATGAGAGCATGCATTTTATCACCAGCATCCAGATAATTTATCAAAGGTAAGTATCGTCCTCAGTTCCCTGTAAACATTGTATTTTTCCACCACCTGCCTCATCACCTTGTGCTTTTTTTTTGTATTTAATAGAGTCAGCTGTTTCATTAAGTAACCTCTCATTAAATGTATTTAAAGCTGTTTATGTCATCAGTACTTAAATGTGATGCAAAAGTGTTTGCATATCTTCTCATTTGAAGGTGAAGAAGCAGCATACACACACCTCAATGTTTCTGCTTCCAAAGGAATTATAGTTTACCCACTCCTTTAGTTTTATGATGCAATTTTTTTAAAGGCAAATGGAAATATTCTTAGGGGAATATTTAGATGTTAACTCTGCAAAAGATGAATCTATGCATGAGTTTTTTTGTAAACAATTTCAGGATGTGGTGTTTCCCCTGAGGCTTGTCAGTGAGCTAATTAGAGGTGTAAGAGCCATAAGCTAAGAAACTCTCCTCCACCAAAAAGGAGTACATTCTCACCATCTAGCTCTTCCGAATCCACATCCGTAGTACCCTGCTTTGATATTGAGGTCATGATCCCACCCCTTTCAATGGAACTATTTCAGCATTTGATTTTGTACTGGTTCCGTGGCTCAATTTCTCTTCACTTCACTTCTGGTTTCCACAACTGCCATGGGTGTCTATTTTGTTGTTGTTCATGAACTACACATTTTACAGGCACATACATAGTCTCAACTGTTTTTATACATAATTTTCTTCATAAAACATGCCTCTTATAAATCATTTATCTTTTCTCCAGTATTATTTCCATTTACTGTTCAAATTTAACTATGTGAGATGCAACTGGGTAGAAAAAAAAATCCAACAAAACTCTAGTTTAAATCTATAAGAACTGTCTATTCTATGGAACAATGGTTCTCAACCTTCCTAATGCTACTGCCCTTTAATACAGTAACTTATATTGTGATGACCTCCAGCCATAAAACTATTCCATTGATGCTTCATAACTGTAATTGTGTTAGTTATGGATTGTAATGAAAATATCTGATATGCAACCCCTGTGAAAGGGTCACTTGACCCCAAATAGTTAGCAACCCACATGTTGAGAATCCCTACATTAGAGTCAGGTGAGTCAGGTGAATGAACCTGAAAAAAAAATTATTGTAGCCCTCAACATTGTTTTTAGAGGAATATATATTTACCCTTGGGCTTTTAGTCCTTAAAAGCACACCAATCATATCTACCTTGAATCTTCCAAGCATGACAGGTCATTTGGTATTCAGCAGCCACTGCTGGAATATTTGAATGGATTTGTCCCAGTTCCCTCTCCTTCCCTCCTTCCCTCCCCCTCTCCCTCTCTCCTTCCCTCCCATGCTCCCTAAACATCCTCCCATCCCATTCCCCACCCCCACATTCCACAGGGAGGGTGATTCCTTCCAGGAGAGATCAACAAAATCTGTCCAGTCATTTGGAGTAGAGACTAGGCCCTCACTCTAGGATAAGATTGGGTTTTTCAGTTTTATGGTTCAATTACCCTTGGATTAGTTAGTCAGCTACACTTTCCTTCCCCTTTATCAATTCCTTTTGCCCTTGTGGTTTATGACTCTAAAGCATACACTTGAAAGCAAGCTGAAAGGGGATTTGTTTTAATTTGAAATGTGTTATAAATATAATAATATGGAAAAGAAACTTATGTTTCATAAAAAGGAAGAAGAGCTCAAATAACTGAGATGAGCAACTTAAGCTAAGAAACTGATGAATTTCTTGAATTCTCCCATAATACCAGAGTTTGGGAAATGAGAAACAAACTGGCTTGGCATCAACCTTTAAAAAGAATGCAGAAGTCTGTATTTATTTTCTCTTACTTGAAAGGGTTATTTCTAAAATCCTTGTGAAGTAGAGGGAAGAACATAGATTTTTAGCATCCAAAAAAACTATCTTCAAATCGATGATTCACTCCATGGAGCTATGGGTTGACATAAGCTATTTGACTTTTGTGTACAATTGAACTTTTTTTGTGCTGTTTTCTTCCCCTATGAATTTGGGGGGGGGGGGGTAAGAATGCACAGGTGGTTTGAAAGTCTTAAGTGAAAAGGGTTAATTCTTTAGAACAGTGCTTGAGACCTAGAATATTAACAAATGAACTCTAGTCATTTGTTTACTGTTTGCTAAGGTGATACACTATAGCAACACATTATTGCTTTTCGTTTATTTTGTGCCTGAAGCAGAGGCTTGAATTTCCTACATGCAACTCTATATACGTTTGTTCATTATATGAAAACAGTAACCACAATAGGGATAATAAGATGGCTCAGCAATCAAAGGCCTGTGACCCTATGTGCCAAAGGCACATAGACCAGAGTTCTATCCTGAGAATTACATAGTGGAGGGAGTGGGTTGACTCCCTCAAATTGTCCTCTGACCTCAATATGTGTGTCATTTCTGTCCTCAATATATGTGTCATGGCACATGTACATTGTAACACATCTGAACACTAATAAACAAACAAACACACAAACAAATAAACAAATAACTGTGGCAAACCAAAGGGGAGAAACATAGCTGAAGAGTAAACTATTGAAACTAAATAGAGAAAATAAATAGAGAACTAACTTTTGAAAGCTAGCCTTGACTTTGCCTTTCCTGATGACTACCTTGATGAAGTGAACCTCTGCAGCTTTTTCCTTGTGTGATGACTACTCTTTGTTGTCAACCTGACATCTGTAGCTAACTAAAATCCAAAACTAAAGGGCTCACCTGTAAGGGATTTGTGCTTAATTTGAAGTAGGAAGAGAGGTAAGAAAGACATTCCTTTGAGCTCAGAAAATATTCACCCTTAATCTGGATCATGAGGTGGGAAGACACTCCTTTCTTCTGGACCACAACTTCAACTGGAGGCCTATACAAAAACATGGAAGAAGAAAGCTTTTGATCTCTGCCTGCTTGCTCTCATCTCACTAGAAGTCAATTCTTCATTGGCATTAGACTCCAATAATTAGAGCCTACTTCTTAAGGATTCATGTGTCTACTGAAGACCAGTTGAGACATACAGCCTCCTGAAATGAAGGACATCTGGATTATTGGCCATTCTATTTATAAGCAGCAATTTTTGCATTTGTTGGACCATAGCCTGTAAGTCATTCTAATATAATATCACACACACACACACACACACACACACACACACACACACACACACACACACACAAGTTCTGCAGGTCCAAAGAACCCCAATTAATATAACTTATTTCTGCAAAATACATGAACAAACAAGTTTCTTCTTGTTGCTGCATCTTTTCCTAAATTCTAGCAGCCAGGCTATGGCTGGCTGGCTGGCTGGTTGCTGGAAAGAGTGTTTCTGTAATTGAATCACTCAATCTATACTATTTCTGAGATCCATGTTTAGAACTTAGTAGTATAAACACTATCTTTAACTCGCTCCCTCATGGATAATCATGATGGTGTGGCTAGTAGTGTGTAGGGGAGAGCAGGGTATAAAGAGAGTGTTAATATATGTTGTTGTTGTTTTTAAATAAAGCCTTGAGCCTAAGTTTAGAGAAAATTGCTTGCCTATTTTTGTAGATAATTTTTTTTTGTCTCTGAATAAGTTTAGCATTTTACTTTGTGTTGATCCCGTGGTTCAATTTCCCTTCATTCAGCCTTATATATGGTTCCCAGTATGTATGTTTGTGTGTGAACATGCACATATATATGAGTGCATATGTGCTTGTGTAGTGTGTGTGTGTGTGTGTGTGTGTGTGTGTGTAGCATGAGAGAGAAAGACAGAGGGAGAGTGTGTGTTAACAGTGAGTAGTAATTTTTGGAAGTATCAGAGTTCTTTGTGAAGATGTGAAGATGTTATAGTTTGAGGGGTTCAGTGATTAAGAGCACTTGGTGCTCTTGCTAGTTTCTTCCAATCATCTTTCACTCCAGTTCCATACAACCCAATACCCTCTTTAGGCCTCAGAGAATACTAAGCATGTTTGTGGTACACTGACGTGTACACAGGCAAATGTTCATGCAATAATGTAAAGATAAATAACCATTTAATGAAAAAGGTACAAATATAATGATTTGGATACTAAATATGTCCCAAAATCTCATATACTGCAAAACTTTCTAAGAGGTTAAGTTATATGAAATAGATCACTGGATACATGCCTACACAGGCTACACTTTGTACCCAGTATCCTCTTTGCTCTGTTTTTTTCTTTCTAATAAAATGATTTTTCTTCTTTACGTTCATGAAGTCCAATAATTTTGACCTGGATATATTCATTCAAACATCTATGGTATTGTTTAAAACTAATATACTCAAATATCCTGTGGTACATGGGCATAGGCGTTAAGACTTAAACATCTGAAGACACCATGAATATTACCACAGAGACTTCAAATTCACTGTTGATGCTGGTGCAGGTTGACTTATTTATTTACAATGATATCCTCATTTTCAGGTCTCTGATCAGGCTGCATGGGGCTTGAAAGCAAATTTCAGATTGAGACTCTTTTGCTCTACCCCAATATTTCAGTATTTATTCAGTTTGTTTTCCTGTTTTTACTCCCTCAATCACTATGGGTTATAAATTCAACTTGGGAGAAAGAAGAGATAAAGAAATCACCATGGCTTATTAGACTAATGCTTAACAATCAGGAGACTGCCTTCTTATCTGCATTTTTCCATGTTGGGTATTATTTCTATTTCACCCAAGCCTGGCTGGACAAATTCCTAATTAAATGGTTTTATTAGTTCAGGAATTCAGATACAGAGTGAGAAACAATTGGACATGACTTCAGAATGGTAGCTTTCTCTAAGGAGTCATGACTGTATGTTGTTTCAAGGGCAGCTCACATTAAATACCGTATGCTGGGATTTAACATTATAGAGTTATAACTATACTAACCAAACAGAAGACCATCTTTTCCATAACCCTGCACTTCTTTAATTTGGAGATTTCTCTAAGTTATTCAAAGTAGGAACCCTTTCTTTTCTTCTATGAAATGGCAAGCCATGAACATATCTGTGACTGTTTGCATTGTCTGATACCCACATGATAAATCTTACATACATAAATTAAATCACTAGTAACTACATTTTTCAGAGAAAGACAATGTTTATGTGTTCCCCTTTTTTTCATTGCATCTTTTTTCATCACATTTAAATACTTAGAAAGAGCTTTGCAGAGATACAACAGTCTAGTCTAAAAGAAAGACTACTGCAGAGTTAACCCTAATAGCTAGCAAATTAGAATTCAAAATAAAAATAACCAAAGGAGATGAGGACAGGCATTTCATATTCATCTCAGGAAAAACCCATCAAGATGTTCAATTCTGGGAGTTCCTGTGGGTTGGATCTTTGACCCCCAGGGCCTCTGCTAAAGAGGACTCAGCAGGAGAGTGCCAGGTCCCAGCTATATCCCTGTATCCGTGCAGAAACATCCTGAGTATCAGCACAGCCTTTGTCCCCTATGGCCAGGCCTTGGTTACAGGTGAGTCTGGGACCAATTCTGGTGGACTCTCTGCTTCACCCTTCCCCGGGAACTCCCTGAGTTGTCCCCAGCTCTCGTTGCCCCTGTGTCCTGTCCCCATCGAGAGTGCTCTTGGACCTCTGATACACCCCCACCCACCCCCACCTAGAGCCTGCCCTCCACCTGCCCTGCACCCTACCCTGCCCACTGTTCCACCACTCTGGTTGAACACTGGGACAGAGGGTGGAGCCACCAATCCAGCCACCTTCTGGGAACTTCCTGGAGCTGCTCTGAGCACACTAGACCTGCCTATCCACACCCGACCACCCACAATTTCCACCTGCCTGGTCTCTGACCCCCACCTCTGGTCCTCTACTGGAGTTCCTGGCCCCTTCCAGAGATCAGCCTATCTCCATGGGACCACTCTGTGTTCCTGTGGGCTGGATCCTTGACCCCCATCACAGGGCCTCTGCCAAAAAGGCCTCAGCTGGAGAGTGCCAGGCCCAGGCTAGACCAGCCTATCAGTTTAAGAAACATCCTGAGTCCTAGCCTTCAAGATCTTTGACTCCCATCCCCAGTCTTCTGCTGGAGCCTGATCTTTGACCCCCATTGCCAGGCTCCTGCCTGTGGAGAGACCTGCTAGAGAACTTGGCCCACCCAGAGCTACAGACTTTGAACTTTTGTCACCTGGAAAGTACCATAGAGAGAGGGAGAGACCCCACCAACACCTACTGGAAGAAGCTATGGGAAGACTGCAATACAAGAAAACACCTAACAACAGAATGACAAGCAAACACCACGAGAATCTAGGGAATCTACACCAACTAGAATGGAACACAACAAAGCAGATGAAGCAGAAGAGAACAACTTAAAAATTATCATCATAAAAATGATAGAGGCCCTCAAAGAAGATGTGAAAAAATCCCTTAAAGAAATGGAAGAAAAAACAAAAAATTGGAAGAAATGAACAAGTTTCTTAAAGAAAGAGAAGAAAGTACCGAAAGTCAAGAAAAAAACAAACAGGTGAAGGAAATAGTTCAAGACTTTAAAACTAAAATAGTGACAAGAAAACACAAACCAAAGGAATACTGGAAATAGAAAAACTGGGCAAATGATCGGGAACTGCAGACACAATCATAACCAAAAGAATTCAAGAGATGCACGAGAGAATCTCAGGCACTGAAGATAAACTAGAGGAAATAGATTCATTGACCAAAGGAAATTGTAAATCCAACAAATCCTTACCACAAAACATCTAGGAAGTGTGGGATACCATGAAAAGTCCGAACCTAAGAATAATAGGCGTAGAGGAAGGTGAGGAAGCCCAGCTCAAAGCTGCAGAGAACATATTCAACAAAATCATCAAGGAAAACTTTCCCAATCTGAAGAAGGACATGCCCGTGAAAGTAGAAGAAGCATACCAAACACCAAATAGGCTGGACCAAAGAAAAAAGACCCCTCGACATATAATAATCAAAACACCTAACATACAGAATAAAGAAAGAATATTAAGAGCAGCGAAAGAAAAGGACAGGTAACATATAAAGGCAGACCTATCAAAATTACACCTGACTTCTCCATGGAAACCCTCAAGGCTTGAAGGTCATGGATAGATATTCTACAAATACTAAGAGTCCACGGATGCCAGCCCAGGCTACTATACCCAGCAAAAATCTCAATCAGTGTAGATGGAGAAAACAATATATTTAATGGCAAAGCCAGATTTTCACAATATGTATCTACAAATCCAGCCCTACAGAAAGTATTGGAAGGAAAACTCCAACCCAAGGAAGTTAACTACACTCACAAAAACGTAGGCAACAGATAATCCCACTTCATCAGAAACCAAGGGTAAAGCAGGACAAATATATTCATAATACCACTGTCAACAAGAAACCTAAAACAAACAAGCATCAAGGGTCCTTACTCACCCTCAACATTAATGGTCTTAACTCACGAATAAAAAGACACAGGCTAACAGAATGGATACAAAGACAGAATCCATCCTTCTGCTATATACAAGAAACACATCTAAGTTTTAAAGATAGACATTACCTCGGTAAAGGGCTGGGAAAACATATTCCAATCAAATGGACCCAAGAAGCAAGCAGGTGTGGCTATCCTAATATCTAACAAGTTAGACTTCAAACCAAAATCAATCAAAAGAGATGAAGATGGTCATTTTGTATTCATTGCAGGAGAAATCCATCAACACAAAGATTCAATTCTGAACATCTATGCCCCAAATACAAAGGCACCCACATTCGTAAAAGAAACACTACTAAAACTCAAGCCTCACATAAAACCTCACACTTATAGTGGGAGACTTCAACACACCACTCTCACCACTAGACCGGACCACCAATCAGAAATTCAACAAAGAAACAAAAGAACTAACAGAAGATATGTCTCAACTAGGTTTAACAGACATCTATATAACATTCCATCCAAACACAAAAGAATATACCTTATTCTCTGCTCCACATGGAACCTTCTCTAAAATTGACCACATACTAGGTGGCATAACAGACTTCAACAGATACAAGAGAATAGGAATAGTCCCCTGTATCTTATCAGACCACCATGCTTTAAAATTGGAATTAACAACACAAATTGCAGAAACCATACAAATTCATGGAAACTGAACAATGTGCAATTGCACCACTCCTGGGTCAAAGAAGAAATAAAGAAATTCAGTACTTTCTATATTCAGTGAGAATGAGGACACAACATACCTGAACTTATGGGACTCCTTGAAAGCAGTGTTACCAGGGAAGTTCCTTGCCCTGCGAAGTCTAGGGGACCTCTAACAGGATGTGTTCCTGGTGCACAAAAGGACTTTGGGAGCACATTCCCCATAGAAGGATGCTCCCTTCGCTTAGAGCTAAGGTCCCCCAGACTTCTCAGGGCTTCCAACTGAGGCCCACATTCAGGGGGTCTGAGTTGGTATAATGCTGGTTTCCCAGCTATCAGTCTAAGGGTCCATGAGCTTCTTTTTCAGTTCAGCTGCCTCTGTTGGTTTCTGTAGCCTGGTCTCTAGCCCTTTTCTCATCACTCCTCCTTCTCTGCAACTGGATTCCAGGAGTTTGGCTCAGTATTTAGCTGTGCATGTCTGTTTCTGTTTCCACCAGCTACTAGATGAGGGCTCTATGATGGCATATAAGTTATTTATCAATTTCATTATCAGGTAAGGGCATGTAAGGCAGCGGTAGCCTTTCCACTGTTAATCAGATTGTTAGTTGTGGTCACCTCTGGACTCTTCTCTAGAGTCAGTTTTCTCTTCAAACCTAAAATGGCTCCTTTTTTTTTTTTTTTTTTTTTTGGCTCTTGTCTATTCATCCCTGACTCAATGTTCCTGGTCCCACATGCTCTCCTCTCCTCCTCTTCTCTTTCTGCTAGCTCCCTCTCCACTCACTGACTCCAAATATGATCAGGAGCTCTTGTTTCCCTTTCAGTGAGGGACCTTGTATGAATCTCTTAGGTTCCTCCTTGTATCTTAGTTTCTCTGGTGGTGTGAATTATAGGCTGGTGATCCTTTGCTCTATGTATAAAATCCATATATGAGTGAGTACATACCATGCTCTTCTTTTTGTGACTGGGGTACCTCATTCAGGATGGTTTCTTCAAGTTTAATCCATTTGCCTTTGAATTTCAAGATTCCATCCTCCACTGCCCTGCTGAGTAGTATTCCATTATGTAAATGTGACAGTTCTTCCTTATCCATTCTTCAGTTGAGGGGCCTCTAGGTTGCTTCCATGTTCTTGCTGTTACAAATAATGCTGCTATGAACATAGTTGAACAGATGTCTTTGTTGCATGGATGTGGATCATTTGGGTATATGCCTAAGAGCGGGATTGCCAGGTCCTGTGGTAGACTGATTTTCATTTTCTTGAGGAACTGCTATACTGATCTCCAATGTGGCTGTACAAGTTTGCATTCCCACCAACAAAGGTGTTCTCCTTTCTCCAAATCCTCTTCAGCACATTCCCCTTTACTATTGTTTCTTCCTACCTCTCACCCTCCATCCTTTATTTACTTCCTTTCTTTTACTGGATTTTGAGAGGCAAGGTTTTAGAGGTATAGAGAATGCATTATTTTTTTCATTGATATTTCAAATAAAAAGTTTAGTTGGAGCAAAATGTGCAAAGACATTGGACAATAAAGATATTTGTAAAGAAATTAGTGAAAAATGTTCATAATTTTGCTTTTATAAGTTAATATAGTTTGATATCTACTTTATCTTTTTTGTTTAGCTGTTATAATGTTTATAGCTTATAAAGAGTAGGATAGTATTTACATGCCATTTGGCAAGATATTATCTTTCCATTGAAGACATTTGACATGTCTCCAGTAAATGCTGCTATACACCATGGTATTTCATGGATTTGGTTTATTTTCTCTTATGGGAAGGCTATCATTTAATTTCTTAAGCACTTTTATTGGGCATTTAAGTTGTTGCCAGTATTTCATTGTGATAACAAAGCTGGATTTTGAGCAATGTTGTTTAATCAATAAAACAAGGGTAGAAACTCTTTCTCCACACACTTATTTGAGGAATTCATAAAATAATGTCATTTACATTTTCAAATGCTTGATCACATACATGGTCTTGACTTTTATGATTTAAAATTTGTGTCTCTGTGTCAATGCAAATGCCAATCTTTCGATGACACTGTGGTCTCTTTTTTTACTATATTTATCTGAGATTACTGGGTTATATTTTCAACAAATATGCATAGATGAATTTCCTATGTCAGACACATTGCTGAATCCCAAAGTAGTCTATGCCACACTAGAGTTGTCATTCCTGCATGCGAAGTGTGGGTATTTATCAGTGAGTGCATGAAACAAAGTAAAGAAAATGAGTAACTTTTAGAGAATGTACTTAATGAGGGGTCTATTTTCTAATAAGATATCCAAGCAAGGGCTTTCTAGAGAGGTGACATTGAAGTTCAAATGTATGCAAGAGGAATAGAAAATATAACACATAGGCAGGGAAAGAAAAGTAGCTATAGTAGGAATGTTGGTGTGTGACAGATGGCTAAGCAGTAGTAGAATTAGGAATTGGTGAACAGTGAGGGGTTCCATGCAGACAGCAAAGAGCTTCAGTTATTGGAGCGTCCATGAGTTCGTGGTGTTGTCACTCAAAAATATCTTTAAAACATTTTCTTTCTTGGTAGGCCTTTTAGAAACATAATTTTTAATGCAAAGGACCATTAATGAGTTCAGATGACCATCATACATATTTTCAAACATGGAAATACATGGAAAATCAGCCCTTGACTTTTGAACAGAAAATCCCACCCAATGTTCATCTAAGAATAGGGATTTTTTTTTTCACTTACCCTTTTGGTCTGCAAAGTTTTGCTTTACATACTTAGATATTATGTTACAAATCATTCTTACCAGTACTGCTATTTCACTTAATTTTTCTCTGCCTAACTTACAAATTTTATTATATTGGGTCTGGGGAGTTGGATCAGTCAGAGAGTGCTTGCTGTCCAAGTATGAGAATCTATGTTCAGATCCCCAGGAACTCAGGGTAAACCCAAACACCAAAGTAAGTTTGAAGCCTAGAAGAAAATAATATCAAGTACTTAAATATCATATCTTTTAGTTGAGATTCAAATTGGAGTCCCTTGGGCTCTAATGGTTTTGGTTTGTCTCATTTCTCCAACTCCATCATGCAAAACCTCTACCTTGGGCTGGCTCCCTCTGATGTCTAGAGCTTTCTTCCAAAAATGTCCTATGTTCCTGACATCTACTATATCCTGGGACATTCATTGCCAGTTGAATTTCCTCTTCATAGATTCATGCAATGTCCCTTGTGGTCATTAAAGGAAAACCCTGACTGGAATTAGGAGATTTCTGAAATCATGTTGCAGGCTTCCAGGCCTTCAACACTTAGGTATGCCCGAAAAACCACATGTATAATACTCCCACATACTTCTGTTAGCATGAGATGTAGTCTGACCTCACTGTTTGATGGCTGTATTTACCTCTAGTTGGCAGGTGAACTCAACTAAGCATTCCTATAGGTGGTTGTTTTCAAGCATAGTAAGCCCTCCACAATGTTCTTAGTTCAAGCTTTCTGCTTTCAAATGAATTTGTATTTTCACAGATTGGAGCCACAGTGAGTAGTATCTTGAACTTAAGGCACCTTACCTATTGGCCTAGATAAGAGTGGTGATTTTATCTTTAAGGGAGCAAATCCCTTTAATAATCACTCAACTTTCTCTGTACCTGTCTCCTTTGAATCAGTTAACTTTTTTACTCTCATTTCCTCTTCAAACCATGCTATATTTCTTCTCACCCTCTGCATAAATCTGAATATGTACACAGTGCTTTGGATATTATGCTATCTTGAATTGTCAAAATATGAATTTCCTCTATCCTAATTCCTAATAGCATTATTGTTCCCCTGAAAGCACATGATCACAATCTTACAGTCCATGTCTCTGTTACCATTCTGGTCTTGTGAACTTCTATCAGAATGGGTCACCATGTTTTGCTTATATATTCCAAGCCTCTTCCGGTTGACATCTTCAGATTCCTTATTACTTCTTGTACAAAGGCCCATGAATATATGGTCATAGCAACAGCAGCACCACACTTCTCTGAACAATTTAGTATTAGTTATTTTTTACACCACTGTGACAAAATTCTTGACAGAAGGAACATAAAGAAATACTTCAGTCCATTGCTAAGAAGGTGCATGGGATTATGGAGAGATGGTTAGTAGTTAAGAGCATTGGTTGCTCTTTCCAAGGGTCTGGTTTTGATTCCTAGTACCCATGTTGTAGCTTATAGTCATCTGCATTCCAGTTCCAGAGGGCCTGGAACTCTCTGTTGTTATCTGTGTACACCAGACATGCATGTAGTGCACAGAGGTACATTCAGGTAAAACACTCATACCCATAAAACAGACAAATAAATAAATAAATAAAAATGGTAAGAATAAAATGGTACAGGAATTGAATCATTTATGGCAGCAGATCATCTGTGTTCAGTACTCCTCAAAATTTGATGGATCTGGAAGCAGATGGCAGTTAATGCGGAGGCTTAACTGGCTTCCATCTACCTTTCCCATTCATCTAGTATCTCAGTGCATGGGATGATTCTGTGCTCATCCAAAGTTAATCTCATGATATAAGTTGAACCTCTCTGGAGACACTCTCAAAGTCACACTTGGAGTTGTTTTTCTTAGATGATTCTAAATCCAGTCAAGTTGACAATCACACTGTGTACAACTGCCCATGTACCTTAACAAATAATAGTTAGGCATTTTCAAGTTTTATAAGCATATTCATTTTAGAATTATCCTTATATTAAAATGGATTGAGTTCATTTCAAAATCATGTCTGATTTTTTTATTCTGTTATTTAGTTATTTAAATTTTTTGTTGATTAGAATACATATTCAACAACATCTTTCTTTTGTAGTTTATTTTGAGTCATTTAGTATCTTTGACTATTTTTATCCATCTGATTTATAATACCATATCAATGAGCTATATTTTTGACAAACATGAAGAATTTGAAAGAATTCTTAACCATTAATTTCACATTTCAAGATATTTTTGGAATGTTTGTAAATCTTTAACATTTTCTTCAATGTGGCATTAATATTTAATCTAAAATTTATGCCGCCATGTCTCTATCATCATGCATCAATATGAAATATACATATCATACATGAATTTACAATTGTAAGTGCAGCTTTCATTTATTTCCTTTCTAGTTACCATTTGGTATAGACACAAAGTTGCATATTGTTTCATATGGTTTGAGGATTGTCAGGCCAATAAACTGTAAACATTTTGTTAGTGTATATTTATTAATATTAATAAAATCCAGAAAAGTACACATTTATTTTAGAGTTATACATGCAGTATTCTTAGTGCACATGGTAAATAGCAAATGCCTCAAGTTGTTTTCAAACATTTTAGAGAAACAGTTAAAATCTGTGTGCTCACACATCCTTTCTGACTTAAAGCCTGCCCTCTTTTCTTTTTTGGACCATGTCCTTCTGAGCTTGTAAGAAACAACTGCATCTGACTTGTTTACCACTGCAGCTCTGTCACCATTCCTGGTGTCTGACATTGTGTAGATGCTTCCTACATGTGTATGGAATGACTAAATGCAATAAGAGTTACTTAAGAGTATGTTGAGGTTTTACTGCATACACATATCTCTTTAGGGAATAACTTCTTAACTGAAGTCATGAATGTAAGAAGCTTTTTCTTTCTCATTCTCAATGATTCTACAGAACATAGGCACACTGCGTCCAGAATTTCATGTTTTCCTTGTATAGGAGCTGCCTGCGTGATGGGGGTGGGGGGAAGGGGGCATACTTCAACATTTACAAACAAACTGACTGCACTGATATTTTTATTTGTTTACATGCACACACACACACACACACATAGAGAGAGAGAGAGACAGACAGACAGACAGACAGACACACAGACACACAGAGAGATAGAGAAAGAGTTATGTTATCTTTAGTGTTCTTGTTGCAAGTGGCTTCCAGTTGTGAATAAAGATAGTTTATATACTAGTGATTTGGAAGGATATTTCAAGTGAATTCAAATTTAAGTTAATGTATATACAGAATATTTTACTAGGTGATTTATACGGAATATTATAGTAGGCAATAAATGAATATGTTTAGCCATCATAACATTAAAATTTGATAATTTGGCTGTTATCTCAAAGTATTCCAAGGTTTATAAGATCCCATGGGATTGGATGGAAAATAGAGACAAAGCAGTATGATTTTCTGGGAAAACAGCTGTTTTCTTTCTTTGTCTCTAGCACAGGATGGATGACAAATATTGTCACTGTGACACTAATACTTTTTCAGTGTCCACCAGATGGCAGATCTAGAGTCTAGGATAATTTATTCCCTAGAACCTTGCAGATGTGCCCAATAAGCCTTATTTTACACAAGTGACAAGACAAGTATGCAGCAATGAAAAATTAACATCTTTAAAAATTAACTTTATTATAAAAACTTGCAAATAAAAAAAATCACACATGCAAATTAACTGACTGTAAGTTTATATATCTCAATGAAACTTTATACACTTACAACAGCCATTCTGAAGCTTGTTGTGCTTCACATTAGACTTTACATTTTCACTGTCAAATATATTTTTGTGCATTTATCTACCACTCAATTTAGCATGTTTTAAAAGCCGATTTATTACTTTCTGTCTTTATTAGAATTCACGTCACAGCAATCTCTTTACGATAACAGTCCCATGACACACTCCATTGGTTGTTAAATATTCAACAATCTAAACCTAGCTAATGGTGCTCAATTTCTCTCAGTTGTCTCTAAATGGATGTCCTTACAGATGTTCATGTCATAAACAGAGCTAAGGTGTGCATTGCACTCCTATAGAATACCCAGGCAAGCCACTCTTTTTGGTGTTGTAGTTGTCATGTCTAGAAATCAGTTGTTTCTTATGAAGTTGGGGGAGGAGAGAAGGGAGAGACTGCAGATCGCAAGTGAGTGGCAAACAGAAAGTTTCTATTTCTCCCTAAAACTGAACCAAAGTTACTTGTTGAAATGAGAGCTTATACTAAAAGCTTTGGGGATAACCAGGGGAAACCCCAGCAATATTTGACATTAGAACAGGTAGAGAAGTAATGCCATAATGCCGTGTTCAGCAGTCTGTTGAGTTCTATGTATCACAACTACTTACCACTTCTCCCAGTATAGCTCTATGTGACCTTATGAGTTTTCTTTTCCCAAGATGTGCTGCTGAAAGCAAGTCCAAGTATTTGTCTCACTCTTCCTTCATGTTTCCAGCAAGAGAATGATCTTTGTTTAGTGAGTGACACTTTCCACAGTGATAGTGACAGTCTTTTCCTGACTTTTGAATGTGCCCTTCCCAGAAATGCTCCACTATGAACCTTCTCAGTAAGTTCTACACTGTACAATAGCCCAGTTCAACAAGCAAGTTAGACACATGGATCTCCACAGAGCTTCAACCACTAGTCACTCTTGCAAAGCCCCTGGAGAGCAGGCTCCACATGTAGAGAACCAGGCGGGAAATGTGGTAGCTCCATCCCATTGCTCCAGTTTTCCTGATTGTCGTTTTCCTTTTTACCTCTGCTCTTTTTGTTATTTAATTTGTTCTCACTCTTTAAATTACCTCACATTTTCCTTTATCATTTAAAACATTTTTTAAATTTTTCTGTTTTTACTACTGTCATGGTGCTATTGCCAAATGTTTATTTATCAGTTTGTCTTATTTTATTGTACATAGAACTGGGTTTGATCAGGACATTTTCATACAAGACATGCTGTGTTTTGAGCACAGTCCATGCCATATTCTCCAGTCATCTCATGATGACCCCCATCTCCTTTCAGTCCCTTTCCTTCCCCTAGGAAGTTTTGCCTCTGCTTATATACCATATAAACATCCGTGATTTAAAAAACAAGACTGCTTCATTTTTAGTTTATGTGCATGTATGTTTGCTTGCATAGGGATATGTGTACCAAATGATAGAAGTGTTCTAGGAGAATAGAGAAGAGAACACCAGATCCCCTAGACCTATCGTTACAGGGAGTTCCATGTGGGTACTGTGAATGGAGCCCCAGTTCCCTCTAAGAGCAGCATGGACTTTAAACAGCTTATCCTACTTTCCACCCCTGACATCCATTATTCTATATGTCTATATAAAAACTTATGATCTAGAAGTGTGAGGAAACATGTGATATTTATCTTTTTTGGGAATACTTAACCATATACTTTTATAATACCCATCAATGTCCACTCATTACAAATGTCAAAATAAAATGTTAATCTTATTTTAGGCTGAATATAATTCCATTCTGTATATATACCTATGTATCTATGTCATTCTTTATTTATCCTTTGTCTGCTAATGGACTGCTAAGAAGGCTCTACAACTTCACCATTTTGAGTAGCACTGCAATGATACTAAAGTACAGGTACCCTTATGATGTATTGACTTAGAGTTATTTGATTCAGGCATATCAGAACATAAACATGGGTTTTTAGGGTAGTTCTGTTTTAAGGTTTCTGTCTTTTCTTTTTAAAGTAGTATTAATACAAAATAGTTCTTTGAGAATTTTGTGTGATGTATCTTGATCATACTAATTCTCCTCTCCCAATTACTCCCATATCCATTCATATATTTTATTTACTCAACCTCTAGTTTTCTTATTCTTTATTTCTTTTGTGATACATTGACTCCCATTTGTGCTTCTTAGATACTCTTAGGAATGGAGTTTGCCCTAGCGTATGGTAGACTTACCAGAGCTACACCCTTAGAAAAAATACTTTCATTTTCCCAGGAGCTATCAAGTGCCAATTCCCAAGTGGTGGGTATCTATGCTCATCTCCATTGTTCATGAAGAGTGTTTTGTCTAATTTCAACTCAGGTAGCTCTTGTGTGTGCTGCCACAATCACTGTAAGTTCATATGTGCACATGTCTTGTTGTGACAAAAACACTTTTCTTGAAGTTATTCACCACCTCTAAATCTTACAATCTTTTTACCCCCTCTTCCATGAATTGAGATTGAAGGGAGGAGTGGAATGATAACTACAATGCACTTAGGGTTGAGTGTTAAATACTCTATAGTTGTTTTTATTCCCCCTGTATGTTGACTAGTTGAGAGTCCTTGCAAAAAGAAGCTTCTTTGAAAAGTGTTGAGAGATGCACTCATCTATGTGTATAGGATCTATATGTTATTTCTATGGGTCTAGTCATTAGAAGTTGGTTTAATACTGTTTATATTTAGTAGAATAATAGTATTTGTTTTTTTTTTCTTCAGGACTATGACTTGTCTAGCAACAGGTCCTTGATCCCATTAACAGTGCCAGGTATGAGTTATATAAAATGGAGTAAGTCCCATGTTCAATCAGAAAAATGGATGGTTACTGCTATAACATTCATGCCACTGTTGCATCAATAGGCATAACTTGTTTGACCATGCTTTATTATTCAAAGAGTTCACAATTATGTATGAATCATAATTATTTTCTCCTCAAGTAGCATACATAAGATCTTCCAGGATTAATAAAACTAGTCAGTAGGGATGAAGCTTCTAGGTCAACCCCAGATTGACAACTCCATCTTCTATGACTGACATATGTGGTGTCTTCAGTAATGGGGTCTTACCATAAAGTTCTGCAGAGTAAATAAGATCATTGCAAATATCATGTAATGGTTAGGGTTCTGTGGTACTCCATTGGCTAATAACTCAAAACAGAGGTAACTGATTTCTATTACTTGCATTTTAATGTATTTAATGTATTAGATTTTTCAGGAGAATAATTTAAGGTTTCTAAGCACAGGATCAAGTAAATATATATTAGTTACTTTTGTACTGCTGTGATAAAAAAAATGACAGGAACAAATTACAGAAGGAGAGGCTTACTTTGATTCATAATTTCAAAGGGTGATAGTCCATTTTACCAGAAACACACAGAGAACTAGCTCAGTCCTTATAATAACAATATAGGGATGGCTGTTCATGACAATGCACACTAGAGAACAGAGAGTGGTGTTGTAATTAGAACTAGGCAAAACCAGTAACAACCTACTCCTAATGACCTCATTTCC
Organism: Phodopus roborovskii; assembly: GCF_943737965.1. Taxonomy (NCBI): domain Eukaryota; kingdom Metazoa; phylum Chordata; class Mammalia; order Rodentia; family Cricetidae; genus Phodopus; species Phodopus roborovskii. Next base: position 10,615,385 of record NW_026126629.1, read on the forward strand.
CTAGCTACCCCATCCTCTGCACAGATGTTATACAAGCCAACTAAAATATAGCTAATGTGGTGGTTTGAATGAAAATGGCTTTCATAGGTTTATAGGGACTGGAAGTATTAGAGGTGTGCCCTTGTTGGAGTCAGTATGGCCTTGTTGGAAGAATTGTACCATTGAGGATACATTTTGAGGTTTCAAATGCTTAAAGCAGGTCCAGGGTCATTCTCTCTTCCTGAGGACTGCCAATTCAGATGTAGAGCTCTTGGCTCCTTCTTTAGCACTATGCTTGCCTATGCAGCACCACATTTCTTGCCATGACATCAAGGAACTAAACCTCTGAATCTATAAACCACCCCAATTTAATGTTTTATTTTATGAGAGTTGCTGTGGCCATGGTGTTTCTTTTCAGCAAATAGAAGCCCTAATTAAGAAAGAAGTTGGTACCAGAAGTGGGGTATTGCTGTGACAGGACTGATCATGTGGTTTCCTCCTGTCAATATGTCAATACATGGACTTGGGACTTCGTATTTAGAAAGCAGTTGAATTCTTTAATTGGGGCTTGAAGAGCCATACTTTAGCAGAGTGACTAGATACACATTAACTCAAATTTATCAGTAACCCTCCTATATACAAATGACAAAAGACCAAGAAAGAAAGGAAATGACACCTTTCATAATAGCGTCAAATAATGTAAAATGCCTTGAATAACTCTAATCAAGTAAGTGAAAGACTTGTATGACAAAAAAAAAAAAAATAACCTTCAAGTTCTCAAGGAAGAAATTGAAGATGTGAGAAGATGGAAAGATCTCCTGTGCTCATAGATTAGTAGGATTAGCATAGCAAAAATGACCATCGTACCAAAAACAATCTACAGATTAAATGCAGTCACCATTAAAATTCCAACACAATTTTTTTTACACACTTTGAAAGGACAATTCTCAATTTCACTTGGAAAAACAAACAAACAAAAAACCAGGAGAGCAAAAACAATCCTCAACGATAAAATTTGGAGTTAACACCAAACACCATCCCTGATTTCAAGTTGTACTTAGGAGCTATAGTAAAACAAAGGAAACACACACACACACACACACACAAAAGCCAAATAAACAGAACTGTATGGTAGTAGCAAAATACAGACACATTAATCAATGAAATTCAATTGAAGATGTAAATCCAAACACCTATAGATAATTGATTTTCAATGAAGAAGCCAGAAATAAAACAGCATTTTTAACAAGTGATGGATGGTGGACAAACTGTATGTCTATATGTATAAGAATATATATATATATATATATATATATATATATATCTCACCCTGCTCAAAAATTCAGTCTGTTAGTCTGTTACAGGAAGTTTTCCTGCCAGCCTGTCCCATAGCCCATAGCCGAATCAGCCCCAAATAACACACAGAGACACTGTATGAATTATAAAGCTTGACCTGTTACCAGTGTTTCTTATTGGCTAGCTCTGTCTTAAATATTTCTATTAATTTATGTGTTTTCACGTGGTCTCATCTTACTGAAGAGAGGGACTGAAACTCTACTCTCAAGTCCCTACATCTCGACTCCCAGAATCATCAACTCCTAGTCCTGCCTATTTTGCTTTCCTATTGGCCATCAGGGCTTCATTCATTAACCAATAAGTGAAACATATTTACAAAATGACATCTCCAATCATCTCCTCTTTTTTGTCTAGTAAAATATATAGCAAAACAGTTATCAAATCAGGACTATAGTTAACAATATTTAGTTCATTAACATTGAGCAAGATTTAAAAACAGTATTCCATCATCTATCCTATCTTTGTGAATCTAAAGTCTTATATGTAACTTATCTTTAATCCTAAGGAAAACTATAACCATAACTATCTGTCTTCAACTCCATCAAAGACCACAGAAGGATACTATATAAACTCTAGAATTGACAGAGACATTGGCTATCTGGGCAGTCATCCAAAATCCCAAAATTTTCTGTAATATTCTATCTTCAGCCTATAGGCCACAGTGTGTCTGGCAGAAGCCTCAGCAAAGCAGGAAACTTTAATTTGTCTGCCTGTGTTGGCAGTTTGTCAGTCACTGTTTTCTGTGTCTTGCAGAGTGTCTGTCAGACATGTCCATGAAGCAAGAACCCTACAGCTATGTCCATCTTGTTTCACAAGTCACTTTTCTGTGGGTCCTGCATGTCTAATTTATGTAGCATAAAGTCAAACAGTCCAGACAAGAACAGTATCTTGCCCAAATGTCTAGTCTTGCCATATTGGAAGCAAACCCCATAACGAGTTTCTTCAATGTACATCTTCCTATCTCATGCAGTTATGTTGCCAGAAACAGTTGTGCCTCACTGTTAAGAAAACCCCAAACCATTTAAAATGCCATATTCTGTAGGTCTTTGAAAAGTTTGAAGAATATCATTTCTATACCATAATCTACTTTTTACCTTTAAAAAGAGACTGATTGTGATCATTAAACATTGATAACCAACCCCATTTAAATGAAAACAGACATTTATCGACAATATAAGGGAATTTGGGAGTCATTCTTTCAAAACCGCTTCCTGCTGATAGGGGGTGCTGTCATTGGGATCCTAAGAAGACATCAAAATCCTGGCTGTAGTCTGCAAGGCTGCCTTGTGCCATCTGTTTTGAATGTTGGTTCATCTGGAACACTGTTTCAGGGAGTCTTTCTTGGTCAAATCATGTATTGTGGAAGGAACCCACAGCTTTTAATTTTCTGTGGAGACAAAACTAGAAATTATTTTCCTCAGTAACCTGTCCTTAGACTTAAATTTTGAAGTCAAAACATTTTTAAAATATATAAATTGGATTAATGCAACAGCATATCTTTGAACAGTTTTTACTATTTCCCCAGCAGTCAAACATTACAAAGACAACAAAATAGTATATAATCTCCACACTCTATGTGTGCTTTCCATATTCAAGTGGCTTTTTTTTTATTATTCTATTTATTTTACGTCTGTGTTTTCGTTTTTTGAGACGGTTTCTCTGTATAATTTTTGCCTGTCCTGGAATTAACTCTGAATACCAGGTTTGATTTGAAATCACAGAGATCTGCTTGCCTGTGCCTCCTGAGTGCTGAAATTAAAAGCATGTGCCATCACACCCAGCCACTCTCTTTCTACTTTTTTCAAACAACTTTATCCCATTTCTTTTTCTCTCTCTATGTATATTTTTAAACATATTGTAAACCTTTAGAGGTTATTCTTTATCTGAATCTGTCTTTACTGTAAATCTTTATCTTTATTCTGGCCATAAAAAGAAATAAAATAAAATGAAATAAAATGAAAGCCACAACTGTTTTAGTCACCATCTATCCAAGATGGTGAGGTTATGTTTACCACCAGACCGAGAGCTGTGCTCACTGCCTTGGTCTATATTGCCATCAAGCAGCATGCTCCTGGCTTGGAGATGTGGTCACCTTCACTGTCAGCTCCCACACACACCATTAAGTTGTTAGCAGGATCTCTTTAAAAAGAGCCCTGCAGTTATTTCACCCTGCTTATTTGAGTCGGGAAACCTCCCTTAAAGGAGCCGCACAAATCTCTGCTTGTCTCTAGCAAAATAGAGCCCAACTGAGAAAAATGCTGTTATCAAGAAGACTTGTATGACTCTGTTATTTTGTTCTGAAAATCCTTTCTTAAGCTTTTTTTAGTTTTTAGTGAAAGTTCTTAGTACTCACATAGCAGGCATTATTTTGTTACGTGCAGTTTTCATGCCAGCCTGGTCACACAGCCTTGTCAGCCCAAAATAGACGCTGTATTACATATAAAGCTGTAGGCCGTTACTAGCATTTCTTTTCAGCTAACTCTGTCTTAAATATTAACCTGTTTCTATTAATCTCAGCATTTCCACATGGTCTTATCTTACCAGAGAGAGGGTCCAGACCTCTTCTCTCAAGTCTCTTCATTTTGAATCTCCTCTCCACTGCATCTCCCAGAATCCTAGTCTCCTAGTCTCACCTATTTTGCACTGCTATTTGCTAACAGTACTTCATTTATTAACCAATAAAAGAAACATAATTATAGAATGATATCTCCCATCAGTCAAGGGTGATCAAGATGGATATGACTGTGCAGTAATTTTTAAATACCAATAAGTATGTGGTAGAAATGTATTGATCTATTTCTCCTCCTAGTGCCAAAATCTATGCTCTGAAGATAATTTCACAAAACAGATCTAGAAAACCATTTCCTTTAGACTCTTTCTTTGAGCCATCACATTTTTCCTAAGATGCCTTGCTACTATATAGAAGGATCCCTAGATACCCAATGGGGCTGCTGCCTGAGTTCTCCATACTGATATTGAAGTGTGCAAAATTCAAGTGTAGTGTGATACAGTTTCTGGAAAAAAATTATAATACAGTAATAAGAACATTTTTTTGGCTATCAGACATATATGTGACAATATGGCTGCTTTTCCTGTAACCATGAATAACAAAAACACACAGAAGTAGGTGTAAAACTGGAGAAATGAGACACAGCATATCAGAAAAGTATGCACAAGAGATGGAATTCAAATTCATTATGGTCTAAATTGGAAAACATTAATCATTCAGCTTAGGAAACTTTGGATTTTTCAGTTTTTCAGGTTTTTCCCTCAATAGATTCTTGTCACAAAAGTCAGTCCCATATCAAAACATGCAGGGGACTCAGAGGGATATTTGGTTCTTGGAAACAGTAGCATTATTATGTGTACTGTGTACCTGTGTGCATCCTATTTGCAGTTCAGAATAAGAACAGGATGACTATGTTCTTAAGATCCAAGCTACTTAGGCCCTGAGAGTTCTGAAGATGAAATTTTGTATGACACTGGGAAAATATTTTGGGTCTATTATTTGTTGCTTCTATAAATAGTGAAAAAAATCATTTTTCCTGATATCTATTACAAGGTTGAAAACAACCTTTTGGAATAAGAAAACCAAACCAACCAACCAACCAACCTATCAAAATAATTTTTCCTGATATCTATTACAAGGTTGAAACCTTTTGGAATAAGAAAACCAAACCAACCAACCAACCTATCAACCAAACAAACAAAAACCATGAGACAAAAATGAGCCATGGAGGGCTGGGTCATAATAAAACCAATCACAAGTCAGTGGTAAGATCAACTTGTGAAGCTCCTCCATGTGGCTTACTGAGTAGAATATTGGTGTTGTTCTCCAGGCAGTCAGTTTTTAGGACATTCATTCTTTTTCTTTCCCTTGAATTCAGTTGGCAAGTCAGCCTCCTCTGACTTTGTTTAATGATCCTTTCAGAAATTAGAGTAGGGCTGTGGTCAACATTAACAAGTGCAGTGGTTCTTAACCCTGCTAATGCTGTGATCCTATAATATAGTTTCTTATGCTGTGGTGACCCCCTAACCTTAAAATTATTTCATTGCTACTTCATAGTGCTAATTTTGCTGCTTCTTATGAATCATAATGTAAATATCTGTGTTTTCCAAAGGTATTAGTTGACCATTGTCAAAGGGTCAATTAACCCTAAAGAGGTGTCGATGTCATGCACAAATTGAGAACCACTGAAACAGTGGACGTGGACAATTTAAAGATAATCCTCATAAATGGAGAAATTGAACTCTTATACAAGTCTCAGAATTGCTGAATCCTCACAAAATGGGGACTTTGGGTTATTGGGGATGCAGAGTATAGGTCAAGGTTCAGGGACACTATGGCAACAGAACTTCTGGTATAAAGAATATGGAAAGTACCACAAGTAAAATTTCTTATCTATCAGGTTAGAGTGGGTCAAATTTAAATTTAAATAGTATTTTTTTTTAAAAAAAAAATGCATTCGTGAAATTTTAGCTTGTGTCAATTACTAAGCTCCTATTATTTTATATTTTACATGAAAGGACAATGAAATCTGTATTTACAGAGCTTCTCCCATATGTCATGGCATGTTCTTGGGCATTTATATAAATTATCTAATTAATCATTCATGGATCCATGAAAGACATGTGATCTCGTATAGTGAATATAATTTCATAAATAGGGGAACCAACAGAAGAGTGTCACTCTAGATTCAGGTCATCATATCTAAATCCAGAAGAAATCCAGGTTATAGTTTACTTCTTTTTGGCTCCAAGTTGCATTTTGCCCCTCTCTAGGCTGCCACTGATAAACTTTCCATCACATGAAAATCAATAGACTACTGCTGTCTAGAGACAAGTGATTAGTCTCAGGATCATCATCCTGTGCATTTTAGAACAAGTTGTGATAATGGCAATCACGCATACACAGGGGGATGAACCAGAGTCAATAGGGATTATTGAGAATGTATTACCTTCTGGCTGGATGCAAGAGTCCATCAGTCTTTAATGTCTAATAGATCAGAGCGAAAATGCTTTTGTCCCCTGAGAACAGCTGTTAATTCTTTATCCCCACACCTTCCTTGCAGCCTTGATTACTAGAGCATGACTTTGTGACCTATGGCTTGGCCTTCTTTTAAACTTCTGGTGTCCTCCCTTGCTATTCTCTGTTAAAGTATTTACTCTTGAACTGGGTATATGCTTCAGTTCATAAAGCACTTGCTTTGCAAGCATGAGGATCAGGATTTGGATGCCCAGTACTCAAGTAAAAAGTCCAAGTGTATGTATGTGGCTGACACTTCTAATCTCAAGGGTGTAGAGGCAGAGACAGGATCCTTGAGGTGAACTGGCTGTCTAGACTAGCTAAATCTGTGAGCTGTGGGTTCATTGAGTGACCCTACCACAATAAATAATGTTGAGCATGATCAAAGAAGACACCCAATGTTAATGTCCTACCTTTACACACAGGTACACCCTCATTAATGAGTGTCCACATACAAGACTCCAAGAAGCAGCAAGCATCCATACATACATAAACACAAACCCATTATCCTTCTTAGCTTCCTCCCATAATAAATCTTCCAATTATGTGCCAAGAAGTTACTTAAATACTCCTTTGAAGAGAAGATACAGTGTTAATAGGCAAGCCTTCATCACCCTTTGGGGATAAGTTAGAGAGTAACATTCATTGACTTTACATTTCCAGTCATGCATGTCCCCAAGAACTATTTTATATGAAAAAAATCTGCTTTTCTGTTACTTGCTCATTGAAATATGTATAGGAATCTTTCCTCTTCATAATATAAAGTCCTCATCTTTGAGGTGTACAGTTCAAATGACCCAACAAAATGACTCTGATACATAGCATTTAGCTAATGAACATTGATGTAGTATGAAATTTCTAGTAAATAACAATACTCAAAGAATTTTTTGCCATTACATTTTGTGAAAGACATCAGCTAAAGGAAAATATATGAGAAAAATTGTTATTTTAATTTGCTAAATACTAAATATAAAACAGCATATGAATTTATTATCCAATAACAAATGTTCAGCCCTGGAAACATACATAAGAATATATACTGACCAGGTTGTATTTAGGAATATATACATATGTACAAATACATATATGCATGTAAAAAAATAATGAAAAAAAGAGGCTATGTATTTTAAAAGAGCAAGAAAGGGTGTATGAGAGGTTTTTGAGGGAGGAAATGGAAGAAAGAAATTATATTATAATCTAACAAAAGTTTTGAATAAACCATCTGCTTTCCACAATCTACAGATATTATCATGTGCATTATGAACTACATCCAAAAATTTAAACAAGTATGTATGCATATATATGTATATATATTTAAAAAATATGAGTAGAGTCCCACAGCAAACCCTTCCCTTGTAGCAGGTCTTACAACTCTGAATTGTGGCTCCACTGTATAATAAAAATTTCTCTCTTCTTGGGCATCTTCATTATGTGATTTTTCCAAGAATGGCAATGATTAACTATATGTGGCTAGGGAATCCTTAAACTATATCTAGCAAGAGTAAGGCAATACATTTTAAATTTACTTTAACTTTAATTGACTTCAACTTAAATAGTCAAAGAGGTTGTGATGTAGCTCAAGGGCAGGTGACTTGTCTAGCCTGTGCAACTCTGAGTTCATCCCCCAACACTGCAAAATAATTAAAGTAAATAAAAGGGGGCTGTGAAATAGTGTTCAAAAATGATTGAATAGCACAGTGCTAGAGGAACTAAAAGTTTACCTAAGGATACACAGCCCAGAGAAGCACATTGCCTTTGACCTTGACCTAGGGCATCCATTTTACCTGGAAGCACTCCCCTAACCTAACCCACTTAAGAAGAGATTAATGATGTACTTTCTGCATGTGATCTCTAATAAGATTCCTCTTCTCAATTAACCCTTCTATCATGGTTCATTCCACTTTTGCTAATGTACTCTTCTCTATGTTGGTGCTTGTTTGTAATGGTTCTGTTGGTATCATTTCAGACAGAACCAGGTGTTGCCATTCTGGCTCTCTTCAGACCCCCTGAGGATGTTCTAAGCCCACCTCACGCTACCCCATCCCACACTGTTATAACCATACCATCCTCATATCCTCCTGATCTTCAGAAATTCATTTTACAACAACTAAAGTATCATCATGAGATGTGAATTGCATTTTGAGCTTGTTATACTTTTCCCTAGCACTCTCTGGATACTAATTTAAAAGGCAGTCTCATCTCCCAGTCTCCTCTTAAACTATTGTTTAAGACCAATGTGTTCTTTTAATCAGCCGGGTAAAATCTCTTATGAAAGATGCTTCTCTGCTTAACATTAGATTAAATAATCCTGCTGGATTGCTCCTCCCATCTTTGGAGTACAGTGGTGCTTAGTGTTCAAGGATTATTTGAGAATACCTTCGAAAAGGAGTGCAGTGCTGGACTCAGGTTCTAGCAGGGCAGTTCTCAGACTGTGTGGGAAGTTCCTTCCATTTGCCACCACTCCAAAGAAAGCTTTAGTCTACAGCTTACTTGTGCTGGAGTTCTGGAACCTTTTCGTGTGTTCGTGTGTAGGTGTGTGTGTGTGTGTGTGTGTGTGTGTGTGTGTGTGTGTGTGTGTGTTACAGAAACATTTCATAAGCTGTGTTTGTTTTATAAAATCAGATGGCCATGGAACGAATAGATTTTTTTTTATTGCTATTGCACATTAATGACATGCATGCAACCCCTCAGAAAGTTGTTCAGAAACTTCAAATACAGCTATCTAGACCATGACCACTATACTCAGCTTTGGACCTTGTATTGCTTTCGTTTTCATTAGCCTGGCAGAAACTCTGAAAGGAAAGGAGAGTATATTGTGATGGGAGAAGCCATTATGTATATATGTTTCTCATACTGGTTAATAATAAAGCAGTGTTGGCCAATAGGAAAGGAAGATAGGAGGGACTAGGAGACAAGGAGGAAATAGAAAGTAGTAAGGAGGAGTCGAGATGGAGAGTCTGGAGAGAGCAGTATGCGGCAGCTGGCTCCGGTAAGAAGAACACGTGGACATACATAGATTAACACAAATGGGTTAATAACTAAGGCAGAGCTAGCCAATAAGAAACTAGTACCTGGCCAATAGCATTGTATCAAATACAGAGTCTCAGTGTGTTATTTGGGGGCTGGCGTGGCAGCAGGACAAGACCAGTGGTGGCGGGCAGAAAAACTGTACTCGTTACAATATTGGGCTCCCATTACATCTGATACAGCTCACCTTGGCATGGAAGCCATAGTGGCAAGAGCTTGCAGCATCTGGTCACAACTCATTCTCAGTCAGGAAATGGAGCCAGTTGAATGCTGGTACTCACTTACTTCTTCCTTCCTTCTTTTCTTTGTTCCTCCCTCCCTCCCTCTCCCCTCCCACTCCCTCCATCTCTCCATTACTCCCTTCCTTCCTTCCCTCCTTTCTTCAGTCTAGGACAGCAACTTATGGATTAGTGCAGCCCACACTTAGGGTGGGTCTTCCCACCTCAATTAACCTAAGCTAGAAAATTCCTCATAGTCCTTCAGAGGTGTGTTTCTATGCTAATTCTGCATCCCATCAGTTGACAATCAATTGATTGTCTCTATCTGGACTCTATCTGAAAAGCAGTTAGAGACATCAATGCTGAAGCTCATGAACGCTATTTCACCAGTAACATGAATTAGCTCCTTTATAGGAGATAAAATCTCAGCAAAAATATTACAAAATAATCCTCAACAATACAAGATTTGGTGCTGACAGTGGTGGAACATGATTTAATTAGAGGCAGAGACAGGTGGATTTCTATGAAATTGAGGACAGCCTAGTCTACAGAGTGAGTTACAGGATAGCCAAGGCTGCTACACAGAGAAATCATGTCTCAAAAAAGCATAGGAGTAGAGAGAGAGAGAGAGAGAGAGAGAGAGAGAGAGAGAGATTTGCTGAGCAGATCTCATATTCTCCAGTTTTGTCTTTGAATGAAACAATAAAAATATCATCATATTAGAAAGTAGAGTAAAACAATCCCAATTTAATGAGTAAAGCAAATTAAATGTAAATGGAAAAAGAAATTCATTAGAAAATAGCACTAAGAATAGAATTGAAAGTATTGATACATTGATTTCTCAGGTTCTGTATTTAATCTGTTGTGGTCTTATCTTGATATATATCAAGCATTCAGTAAATATATTTCAAAGTTAATTACAACATGGGATCTGAAATATAAGGTGTTCATATTTTGTATCATTACATTAAAATCCATTGGTCTAAAAATTAAAAGTAATGATTCCTTAAATAAACCAATAACATATAGACATTCTTAATTTACATAATATGAGAATGAAAGGTCATTTGATTTATAATTTATAGGATGCCAGTAATGTCTGAAATTATGTTTTATTTTCATGGTGACATAAACAACAATTCCATTAAAATAGAAAACAAGGAATCATGAAATTGGCTTGGCCTAGCTGCATTGAGTGGCATGTGTCATAGATTTTCCAGGTTAGAGTCCAGAGCTCCTGGGGCACTGTGTGCCTTTTGGTTCCTGAGAGACCAATGCACACCCTCAGGCAGTGAGGTATTTGGGTCTCTTGAGCTTCTCTGTGTGTTCTCTTAGAAGTCAAGGAAGCATGAAAACTTGGCAGGGCACTTGGTTAGACATTAATTTGTACACTCTGTAGAGTTTGCAAACATCTTTGTATCCTGACAATAACTGCTATATCCTGTTTCTGATAAGGTATAAAAATCCGATTTCTCTTATTAAAATTGTCACAGCCTCAGTCTTGCTGTGGCCCCTCCACACAGCCTGGTTTAATTCCCCACTGCCTTAGCAGGTGATCTTGGTCTAGTAAATGTGTGCATGTTATTACAACAAGCCTAACGGTGTGTAGATTACAAAGGAATCTGAAAAGAAAATATTCTAATCTATAGCAATTTGGTCCAAGGTGTTTCAAGAGAGTTTCACTAAATTTCTGTAGCAAATCATTTTTATGATATTTTTAATTTATTTTTATTATTGTACATATGGATCCCAGTTCCCTATCTTTCCCTTCCTCTCTTTCTCCCTCTCTCCCATGCCCCAATTCCTGGGCTTCACCAACATTTTTATTTATTGTTATTTATTCATTTATTTTGTCATGCCTATTAAAGCCTCTCACAGACTGTTTCTGAAAGCACCTGATCTGCCCAGGACTTGGGTATGGTAGGACTGCCTGCCTTTCAGCATTTGCTCCAACCAGGACCATCCATAGGGCAAGAATGCCCGTGTCTGAGAGCACATGCTCCACCCAGGATCATCTGTAGGGCAGGACTCCTGGGCCATCCAGGAACATTTGTAGGAATGGAATGCCTGAGACTGAGAGCACCTGTTCTACCCAACCAAGGCACAGTTCCAGAAAGGAGTTTCTTCTTGTTTGGATCTAGCACAGACCATGTATTATAGGCAGGAAGAGAATCAACATATTCCAGAAATGTTGTAGATATAAACTATCATTACAGCATTGTCCAAATTCTGACTAAAATACATGTGAACAGAACACATTTCAAATGATGTTTGACAAAGGCAATATTAAATAAACATGAGTCAACCCTCAAAACAATGTGTATCAGATACAAATAATGTAGCTACATTAGAATCTGACAGGAACTGCAAAGAATTTGTAGCAATTTTTGATAGATGTAATACATGCCTAAAATGATAAACACCCATCCTACTAGAGTAAATGCAGAGAACATGGAAGTGACAGTGAGGCAGGGTCACCAGGATCAATATCTCCTGTCATTACTGATGCATAACACACCATCAAAGATTATCCATGTTAGCATCAAGCATTTTGCAGTTTCTGTGAACAAGAGAAAGCAGATTTTTCTCATCCACATTTTATGATATCTCAGAGACATGGGGAAGATCTGAGTTTCAGTTCATTCAGGCAGCAAAATTGAAATGCTATAAGAGGCTGGGTTATCAACAAGTGCTATTTATCTGTGAATATTTTTTACTAGTGTAGTTGCATCTTAGAGAGGATCTTCTGCCAGGTGAGAAACTGTTGAGTTTTCTTCACATCCTTGCCTGGCAGGCAGGAACTACCCATGACCTGTTTATAATTTTATAAGATTACTAATTATGTTATTAGTGATAACTCCATTTTTTTTTTCATTTAATTAATTCTCCAAAGAGCCACCTCCAAATGTTATCCCCTTGAAAGTTAGGATTTCAGTGTATAAATCTAGGGGAAGCTGTGTACATGTAGTTCACAAAATATTAAATGCCTCTGAGTCATTCTTTTTTTAATTTAAATTAGAGACAATTTTATTTTATATATTCACCCCAGTTCCCTCTCCATCCTATTCCCCCATGCCCCTCACTAGCCACCATTCCATCTCTCTTTTGCTCCATAGAAAGGGGGAGGCCTTCTGTTGGGGATCATCAAAATCAGTGGCATCATTGGAGGCAGGGCATAGGCTCTCCCCATGTGTTTGGGTTGAGAGAGTATTCCACTATGAGGAATGGGCTCTCAATGTCCATTCATAAACTAGGTATAAATGCTGTTTGATTACCAGGCACACCATAGACTGCCAAGGTCTCCTAACTGACACCTAAATGCACAGGTCCTATTCTGTCCTATGCTGGTTTCCAAGCTGTCAGTCTGGGGTCTATGAGCTCCCCCTTGTTCAGGCGAGCTGTTTCTCTGGGTTTCTCCAACGTGGTCTTGACCCCTTTGCTAATCACTCCTCTCTGTCTGCAACTAAATTCCAAGAATTTGGCTCAGTGCATAGCTGTGGGTCGCTGTTTCAGATTCCATAAGCTGTGGGATGAAGGCTCTATGATGGCACATAAGTAGCAGTCAATCTCATTATGGGGAAGGGTCTTTAAGATAGCCTTACCCCATTGCTTAGATTCTTATTTGGGGTCCTCCTAGTATAACTCTGGATATTTCCCTAGTGCCAGATTTCTCCTAAAACCTATAATGGCTTCCTCTATTAAGGTATCTCTTTTCTTGCTCTCCTCTTTCCCCTTGACTCAATTAAGAAAGTGTTCAACATCCTGAGACATCAGAAAAACGCAAATCAAAAAACTCAAAGATACTATCTTGCACCTGTCAGAATGGCTAAAATAAAAAATACCAGTGACAGTTTACGTTGGAGAAGTGGAGAAAGGGGCACACTCATCCAGTTCTGGTGGGAGTGCAAACTTGTACAGCCACTGTGGAAATTAGTATGGTAATTCCTTAGAAAATGGGAATCAGTCTACCTCAAGATACAGCAATTCCATTATTAGATATATACCCAAAGGATGCACATTCATACATGGACATATGTTCAGGTATATTCATAGCAGCATTACTTGTAATAGCCAGAACTTGGAATCAACCTAGATGCCCCTCAACTGATGAATGGATAAAGAAAATGAGGTTCATTTACACAATGGAGTATTACTCAGTCGGGGGGTAGGGGGAGAAGCAATGGAATCTTGAAGTTCACAGGCAAATGGAAAAAACATCCTGAGTGAGGTAATCCAATCACAAAAATACAAATACGGTATGTACTCACTTATATATGGATATTAGACATAGAACAAAGGGTTACCGGCCTTAAATCTTAACTTCCAGAGAAGCTAGGAAACAAGGAGGTCTCCCAGAGAAGGAAAAAGGGACAAGATCGCCTGAGCAAATTGGGAGCACAGGGCAGGGAGGGAAGAGGGAGTTAGGAGAAAGAGAAGTGGAGAGAGGAGGAGACAGGAAGACATGAGGGACCCTGATGGGAGATATCATTCTGTATATGTTTCTCATACTTGTTTAATGAATAAAGCACTGTTGGCCAATAGGGAAGCAAGATAGATGGGACTAGGAGACAAGGAGGATTGGAGGAAGTAGTAAGGAGGAGTCAAGATGGAGAGACGGGGAGACCAGATGCCTGCCCCACTCCCCAGTAAGGAAACCACATGGAAATACATAGAAATGGGTTAATAATTACGACAGAGCTAGCTGATAAGAAACAAGTAACTGGCCAACAGAACTTTATCTAATACAGAGTCTCGGTGTGTTAATTGGGGCTGGCATGGAGGGACTAGTCCAGGGACTACTCCTCTACAAATGGCGCCCAACGTGGGGTGCCCACGTGACTAATAAGAACTTCCACTTAAAATTTAACAAAACCTTAAAAAAGGGTTTTACAAATAAAAGAACAGAGACAAGCAAGGTTTCTTGGTAACAGCATTTTTCTGGGTTGCACTCTGTTTTGTGTGAGACAAGAAAAAATTTCCACGGCTCCTTTAAGGGAAAATTCCTGACTCAGCATAAGCTGCAAAATAACTGCAGGGCTTTTAAGAAGCAATACTAACTATTTATTGGTGTGTACGAGAGCTTGCAATGGTAATGTCCACATCTCCAAGCCTGAAGCATGCAGACCAAGGCGGTGAGCACAGCCTTCAGTGCTGGCCCGATGCCATCTTTGGTAAGCCCCAGCAGAAACAAATGACTTTCATTTTAGCAATGTTGTTGTTTACCAGATAAAAGACAAAGAAAAAGATTTACAGTAAAGACAGATTCACATTAAGTAAAAGCTAAAGGTCTACAGTTTTAAAATATAGACATAGAAAAAAAATAGATTTAAAAAGACAAGGAAGAACTGGGTGTTGTGGCACACACCTTTAATCTCAGCACTCGGGAGACAGAGGCAAGCAGATCTCAGTGATTTACAAAGTAAACCTGGCATACAGAGTAAATTCCAGGACAGGTAAGAGTTACACGGAGAAACCCTGTCTCAAAAAATAAAAAAGAAGCAAAACAATAAAAAAGCCACAGATAGAGAGAATCTGCATACTGTACGGCATTCTATTGTCTTTGTATTGTTTGATTGCTGAGTAAATAATAACTGTTAAAACAAATACTGCTGGATCAATCCAACTTATATATTTTAAAAATGCTTTGGCTTCAAAATTTAAGTCTAAGGACAAGTTACTGGGGAAAAGGATTTCTATTTTTGTTTCCACAGAAAATAAAAAGCTGTGGATTCCTTGCAGACTAATGTGGTTTGATCAAGCCAGACCCCCTTGAAAAGCATTCCTGGTGATCCAACATTCAAAACAGCTTGAACAAGGCAGCCTGGCAGATTACAGCCAGGATATCTGTGTCTTCTTAGGATTCCCCATAACAGCGACCCCTATCAGCAAGAAGTAATTTGGAAAGAATGACGCCCAAATTCCCAAATATTGTTTTTAAATGTTTGTTTTTATTTAAATGGGGTTGGTTATAAATGGTTAATGATCACAGCCAAATCTTTTTAAAGGTAAAAAGGGAATTATGATATAGATATGAATACTTTGTTTTGGAATCGATTTTCATTTACTGATATAATTTAAGGTCAATCTTATGATGTGTATATTTCTCCTTTTGTTTAGGTATTGTGTTTATATAGCTCATTTAGAAATGTAATGCATAATTCAATACAGATTATAGATAGTACCTATGATAGTCAGATATTATAGTTGAGTTAGTTAAGATTTTTAGATATACAGACATGTATTTGAGATGGATAGGCATTCTTCAAACCTTTCAAAGACCTACAGAATATGGCATTTAAAATGGTTTAGGGTTTTTCTTGACAGTGATACACAAATGCTCCTGGCAACACCACCTGCACCAGAAAGGAAGATGGAAGATGGACATGGAAGAAACACGTTATGGAGTTTACTTCCAATATGGCAAGACTAGCCATTTGGACAAGATACTGCTCTTGTCTGGACTGTTTGACTTTATGCTGTATAAACTGGATATGCAGGACCCACAGAAAAGTGACTGCTGATTCAAGATGGACATTGGTACAGGGTTCCTGCTTCGTGGAAGAATCTGCCAGACAGTCTGTAGGACACAGAGAAAAGTGATTGACAAACTGCCAATACAAGAAGACAGTTTAAAATTTTCTGCTTTGCTGAAGAGTCTGCCAGACACACTATGGCCTATGGGCTGAAGATGGAAGATTACAAAAGAACTTCGAGAGCCAGGCAGTGAGTTTTCTCTGTCATTTCTAGAGTTTATATATATTATCCTTCTGTGGTCTTTGAAGGAGTTGAAGATGGATAGTTATGGTTATAGTTTTTCTTAGTTAGGATTAAAGATAAGTTACTTTAGACACACAATATAGGATAAATGATAGAATACTTTCTTTTAATCATACTAAATGTTAATGGACTAAATATTGTTAACTGTGATTTTATTTGATAACTGTTGTGTGATATATTTTGCCATGTTAAGGTTAAAACCCTTCTTTTTATTTGGACAGAAAAGTGGAGATGATAGGAGATGTTATTCTGTATAAGTTTCTCAAACTGGTTAATGAATAAAGCACTGTTGGCCAATAGGAAAGGAAGATAAGAGGGAGTAGGAGACAAGGAGGATATAGGAAGTAGGAAGGAGGAGTCAAAATGGAGAGTCTGGAGGGAACAGAACCGCCATTCCTCTGCTCTTAGTAAGACCACGTTGAAATACATAGAAATGGGTTAATGTTTAAGACAGAGCTAGCCAATAAGAAACTAGTAATGGGCCAACAGAATTGTATCTAATACAGAGTCTCAGTGTGTTAATTGGTGCTGGTGCGGCGGGACTAGACCAGGCGGAGGGTGGAAAAACCCTACTCCTCTACAGGACCCAGCCATTCTTTTTTTTATTATTTAATTTTTAATTTAATTTATTATTTTACAGGTCGATCCCAGTTCCATCTCCCTCCCTCCTTCCCTCCCTCCTCCCCTCCCTCCTTCCCTCCCTCTTTCCCTCTTACCTTCTCTGCCCCCTCACATATACCCTGCTACCCTCCCCTCCCAACACCCCACCCCAATTCCACATGTAGGGCAATGTCATCCAGGTGGGGTCATGTAGATCTGTCAAGTCATTTGAAGTGGGGACTAGGACTTCTCTCATGTCTCTAGGTTAAGGCTGTATCCCTCCATGGAGGGATGTGTCTGCAAGGTCCTTTTGTGCACCAGGGATACACCCTGGTTCCACTGTCTGAGGTCCCTTAAACTGCTCAGTCCTTCTTGCCGAGACCCATATTCAGGGGGGGCCTGAGTCAATCCCATGCTGGATTCCCAGCTACCAGTCTGGGGGCCCGTTAGCTCCTCCTTGTTCAGATCAGCTGTCTCTATGTGTTTCTGCAACCTGGTCTTGTCCTCTCCCTCTGCATCTGGATTCTATTCGACTCAGGTATGGGTGTTTGCTTCTGTTTCCGACAGGTATTAGATGAGGGCTCCATGGATAAGTTAGTTGTTGATCTCACTGTCCTGGAAGGGCATTTATGGTAGCCTTTCCATTGTTGCTTAAATTGTTAGTTTGGGGCACTCTTGAAGGTCTATACTAGGTGGCATAACAAACCTCAACAGATACAAGAGTATTGGAATAGTCCCCTATATCTTATCAGACCACTATGCTTTAAAATTGGAATTCAACGACAACACAAATCACAGAAAACCTACAAACTCATGGAAACTGAACAATGTGCAATTGGGACCCAGTTATTCTTATACTTGTGGACATCTATCAGAAGAGCCTAAGCAGGGAAGGCTGGCCTGGCTTCAGTTTGTCTACACCTACAACAGGCCTACATTTCTAGGAGTAGGGCTGTAAAAGAAAGATTTTCAAGACAGAAATTTCACATGATGTTGATATACCTTAGAATATGGACTTCTACCAAGTCTGTCAATTTCTACTGTCTGTAACTTTATTAATGAGAACTTGACTAACCTTGCATTGTAACAGCTGATGTGAAATCTAAGACTAGACTCATTAAATAGTACAAAATGGATGACTATATTTACAGTGTACCATTGACAATGAAGGGAAAAATGTTAGGAGATCTTTACGTATTAAAACACATAATGTAAAATATTTTTCTCTAATTTCCAAGTAAAGACTTCAAAAAATGAGACTCATAAATTTTCATGCTTTATTTTGATTTAGAATAGCATTTAAAATGTAAGCGTGTTGGGTTTGCTGTGATGTTTTGACACATTCATATAATACTGATAAAGTCAGAGTAATTAGTATTCACTTCTAAATTTTTTATGTTTGGGTTCTTCATGCTCCTCTCTGCAAAATCTTCACAAAATTATAATGATCATGTAAACTACAGTCATCTAATCACCCATATGAGCTGAGCGACACCATAATGTATTGTTATGTTAAAATGTCTCATTCATGTTTTTCAGCTTTCTACACTCCTCCTCTCTTCCTTTCTGAACCTATAAAAACCACTATGTCACACTCAGGCCAATGTTTCTTAGATAACGCCATTGAAACATAACACTATTTCTGTCCACTTTCAGCTTCCTTCATTAGTCCTTCTGTAAATCTCCCCCTTTTGTTCAGTTTCATGATGGCAACTAACTTTCACTTCATGTAGGATTCCCTGATACATCTCAGGTAGAGCAGGTCTAGAAGTAATGCATTTGTTCAGCTGTTTCTTATCTTGAAGAGTTTCTGTTTCCTCCTCTTCTGGAGTATAGCTTTATTGTATATTTGTTTCTTTGTTGGTAATTATCTTACTCCAGTAATTGTAGTGTGTTGTTCTGATTCCCTCCTTTCCTTCAAGATTTCTCTTGAGAAGTTTGTTGTTAGTTTACTAAGAGTTGCCTTAACGGAGGTGGTGCTTTCCTCTCAAAGTGTTTACAGTTTTTCATTTGCTTTTTATACTTAAAAATAATACTAATTTTAGTTTTTTTTTTTTATTATACCATGGTGAAGACTTATTTTTGCTGTGTCTATTAAAGGAAGTAGAGATCTCATGGACTTGATTGTCCACTTCTTTTCCCTAAATTGGGGCAATTTACTCGCCTAAAGTTTTTCTGATCATGTTTTCTATGCCCATCCTCCTTTTGAATATAAAATTTGAATACTACCTGTTAGAAAGTTCCCAGAGAGCTCAAAAACTTTTTTTTTGCTCCTTCTCTTCCTATTCCACCTCCTTCTCCTCCTCCTTCTTTTTCCCCTCATCTTTTTTTCTTATTCTTTTCTGACTGGTTTTCAGAAGACATATGGGCATATTATTGTAGTCTCTTGTTAAAAAATTTAATTGATGTGTTGAAGTCTCCCGCTATAAGTGTGTGAGGTTTTATGTGAAGTTTGAGTTTTAGTAGTGTTTCTTTTACAAATGTGGGTGCCTTTCTCAATTGTGGAGTTTTAGTAGCATTAACTTCAAGATGAAGCCATATGTTATTCTTTGTGGAGAAGGAAGAAAATGTTGGGTTTCTCTTTTTGGTCATTCTAACGTCCTCACTAAATATAACATCTATAAAAATTAAAGATTACATGATATATTTAATTGCACATTTGTGGGCTAAGAAAAATGCACATTTGCTTCTAGACTAATTGATAATTTTAAAATTAATTTTCTTAGATCATAAATAAAATGTCAGTTTTCTCTGTTTCTGTACTCATAGTAGTAAAACTAAAAGCATATAGAATAAGCAGATGTTTAACATTGGAAAGCAATAACAGAACAATGTAAAAACATCTTCTAAATATATGTCAAAGAAAATCAAAGCTGAAATTACAGACTCTTTACAAATTAAAGAATATGATATCACGTGATAAAAATACCTGATATATGGTTAGCTGTGACTGAGACAGAAGTGTGCTTGTCAGAATCTTAACTCTGACTCTGATGGATTCTAGAAAGGAGACTACATTGCTATACCTGAAATTAGTCTCTAATTTGTTCTCATCTAACTGCTTATCTATCTTCTATCTACTAGATATCTGTATCTCGCTCCCTTCACCTATTCAGAATTCTCTCTAGTCAACATGTTTTCAC
Source organism: Phodopus roborovskii (assembly GCF_943737965.1). Taxonomy (NCBI): domain Eukaryota; kingdom Metazoa; phylum Chordata; class Mammalia; order Rodentia; family Cricetidae; genus Phodopus; species Phodopus roborovskii. The sequence continues at coordinate 10,635,511 of NW_026126629.1, forward strand.
TACTTTATTTGTCTGTATGTATCCCAGAAGCTATACCAGGAAAAAGTCTAAATGTCTATCAAAAGAATATTAGTATAATGAATAGTATAACATTTCAATAAAAATGTGAACTTCTGCATAATAAAATTACATATATTCATTATACAAACATGGAAAATTGCTTATAATGTAATAGAACTAAAAAGAAGAGTTTAAAGAATATAGAAGAAACCAGCTTTGTGCTGGAAAGGTGGAGCAAAGGTGGTTCTGTGTTCTGTTCTATTTATCCTTCCTATTTTCTATTAGTCAGAACACAGAATTTCATGTGTGTGCCTGTGTGTGCCTGTGTGTGTGTGTGTGAGAGAGAGAGAGAGAGAGAGAGAGAAAGATTCATCATCCAGCACACAGCCTTGTGCTTCAGTAACTTAAGCACAATAACCTCTTTTCCATTCCCAGTGATGTATTTAAGAGGACACATTTGACTCAGTTCTAATATATGGTATGAATGGATATTGGGGACTCTGGAAGTGCTTTTGTGCTCTTAAAGGGCTGTACCCTATTTCAGTTCAATGCTTCAGTATTTCCATGGAATGTTTAGAAGCTGCTGCCTCTGCCCTGCAACCCCAAAGGAAGCTACATCAATAAGATATACGTTTCTAAATAGAAAACTCCTGCTTTGAATCCCTGGATAAATGAACTGAAAGGTTGTTCTTATGATCTTGTATCCTGTCTTCTAAGATACTTCTGTGATTTGGATGCAAGCACTGCCTACAAATTTGTGTATTTGAACACTTGGTCTGCAGATAATGTTGTTGTTTCAGAAAATCATCTAAACTTTATAACATGGAACCTAGCAGATGTAGGCTACTGTGGGGCAAGAATTTGAAGGTTGTATTTACCTGCAACAACGGCTATTGCGGTAAATAAGGGTCAGGATAAACAAATAGGCCGAATAGATGTTTATTCAGGGAGAAATAACTTACAACCTAGACAGATGAACACCAGGAAATTCAACCCGATCCTCTCCTGTCCGAGTCACGCCAGAAAGAGAGCGCCTTCCTGGCCCCCTCCGACCTCCTTCCTCAGGTCACCTCCGCCCATCGCTCCACCCCCCAATGGGCGTGGTCAGTGCTACAGAAGGACTACCTCACTACAAACGGCATAGGTTTTTACTCCCATATGAGGAAGTGGCAGCCACATGCATGCTCTTGTTACTATGGATTTGTATTTCTATGCCTTCCCCTCCATGACGCAGAAATCCTCTAAAACGATACGCCAAATTAGAAGTCCTTTCTCCCTAATGATAAATTTTTCATATGTACTATTACAGTAGGAAAAAAATATATAACACAGAAAGTTGTTACTAATAATTGTGTTATTATTGTGGAGAACTTTACTGTGTGGTTTGGGGTTCTTCAAGGCCTCAGGAGTAGTGTGGTGGGGGTTAAGCTTGAGAGGCCCTAAAATACACTAAACACAGCATGGTTAATTCTAGTGGGAGCTCAGAAGGATAAGATGTCAGAAGAGTTGAATGCAGAAAAGATTGCGCTCATGAGCTCTCAGATGAATAAGGCTTCAAAGCTCTAGGGCAAATTCAAATTCATAAAAAAATGCAAAATTCATTTTTAAATATTTAAATGTTTTATTTGGAAAAAAGCTTCCTGAGAATATAAGGCCTATGGGAATGTTTTTCCAGGTTCAGTTACCTAGAGACTTAGCGTCTATTCAATCATGGTATTAGGGGGCAGTAAGCTTTACTATCATTTGGAGATACTATTCTATATCTATATTGTTTCATTTTTTTTCAGACACATAAAGTGCAAGTGTGATTAGGGTCATTGGGAGTCTTCACTAAGGTTCCAGAAAGAGAGAAACCATGAGTTTGGGCATTGAGTAATGGAAGATTTCCCGCAGAGGTTCTCAGTTGTCAATGTGTGAAGATGAGAGGATAAAGTCAAGTTACAAAGAAGACCTCAGGGTTTTTAAGATGCCAGATGCCAGGATGTGGAATCTACTGCAGACAACCATAGGCTCTGAAGTACAAGAGAGTTCATGTGTGTTCCAAGTGGCTTCTGAGACCAGGTGATGATGCCATCATATACTCCAATTCCATACAAGGATCTGCAGCATCAACTGTTTGCCATGGTGAGTTTATTTCGCCCAGCCAGCTATAAGTGCTATCCTCCAATTTTGTGCTTTTTCTGTGGAAATGATTACTTTGTGTTATTATATATTTTAAGTGTTTAACTTATTTGTTGGTTTTAGAGATACTCAAGATCAGGCTTTGCCTTGATTTTCAGGAAATACTTCAGAGTCTATATTTGCTGAACATTTTGGAGGCTGTTAATACTGTGTTATTTGAAACTGGATTGAATACATTTTTCTTTGTATGATAGTCAGGACCTTAGAAGGCACAAAATGATACAGTTCACTGTGAAATGTCTTCTGGAACCTCATGAATCTGAACATCAGACATTTCACAGCAAATATAGCTGGCTGTGCTTCGGAGCATTATTTTGCAGACTGTGATAACTCAAGGAAGGAAGACATGGATCCTTGATGTAGGTCACTAGGAGCATCCTTTGAAAACCTTAGCCTTCTGGTCCCATTCTCTAATTCCTGTTCCTCAAGGAAGTGATCAGGTGTTTTGTCTCAGGCTCCTACCGTCACATGCTATGTCTCAGGCTCCTACTATCACATGCTCCCAGTGCTGTGTTTTCCATGTGGGGAGCACGGAAGTACTTTGAAACTTAACCAAAATGAAGCCTCCTTTCTGTAAGTTATTTCAGTAAGAAATAATTTGTCAAATCATTTGTCAAAATAATGAGAAAAGTCCCTAATTCACAAGTTCTTTTTTTTCATCCAGCCAGTTGACCTGGTGTTACCTCTTCCATGTGAGCTAATTTTACTTGAAATGTGCAAAGGTATGGCTATGGGTTGTTTTTGTATCTCATGGGTTTGTATGTTGATGAGAACAAAAAATCCATGTTTGCATTATTTGACACATAGTATCTTCTATTTTATGATAAAGACAGATTGACTAATATATCTGCTTCCTTTAGTAAAAACAGAGGAATTTCCATTATATTAAACTTTATTTATTTAAGACTTCTACTAATACCCAGAATAACTATTTCAGATGATATTCAAGCATGGTCTCAGAAGAGGCCACAAAACACATAAGGAAGAAGTATCATGACATAATCAACATGGCATGGCAATGTTCGAAACTCCAGAGAACTGAGGGTGTGAGGGTGTTAGATTTTTTTTTTTTTTGGAGGAGTTATTGGAGTTATTTAGATCAAGTTTTCTTCTAACCCTAAGTAGAGAAGGATGATCTTGACCTGCTTGTTTCTTGTTCACCTGCTTCCATCTCTCAATTGCTGGAGGTACAGGCATGTTCAGTTTACAGGGAAGATATTATCACTTTTACAGTTAGAATAAAAATATATGATTCAAATAATGCAATAAACTTACAAAGGAAACAAAAATGGATATTGGCACACACAGAAAATAAACTGAAATGTGAACAATAAACACAGATATTATTCTTGCATTTAATACCAATATTCAATAGACAAAGATTGGGAGAATATCATGGTTCAGATCAATTTCAGCTTTGTGATAAGTTCCATAGTTGTCTGAGCTTTAGTGTTTCAAGAATATGTAAACCCATTTAAGCTATGAGAAAAATGTGGATTATACAACTATTAAAAAACATTGTGTAAATGAGTTAAATAGTAGAAAAGTTATATTTAGAAGTAAAGTAACTACAGATATAATTATGATTTGTGATATATGTATATATATGTTATAAAATATAGAGAGACATTGTATATCTATAAGATACATTATGGACATATAGCAAAGAAAATGGAAGGCAGAAGAAGACCCTCTTATTGGGGAATATTTGAACACTGTGTGAAATATATTGCTGTAAATGATGTAACAAATAGCTAAGCAGGAGGTAAATGCTGGACTTATAGGCAGAGAGAAAAACTGGGAAGAGGGATTCTAGGCATGAGATTTTGCCAGCACACTTGGAGTAAATTGAATTATGCCATAGTAGGAAGAAGTAATGGAGCCAGGTGGTAGAATGCAGATGTAAAAATATAGGTTAATTAAATTATAAGAGCTATTTGGGGAAAAGCCTAAACTTAGGCCAAACTTTTATAATTAATAATGCTTCAGGTAATTATTTGTGGGCTGGTGATCCAGAGATAGTCCAACAAGTCAAAGATAGTTCAAGCTTTATTGTTCACATGTGTGTGTACCAATGCCCATTCCTATTCTAACGGTGGAAACAGATAATATCTGCCTTGGGCTGTCTTAAACATTTTGACATTTTGAAAATTAATGCCTTTAGCCAGGTGGTAGTGGCACGTGCCTTTAATCCCAGCACTTGAAGGCAGAGGCACGCAGACCTCTGTGAGTTCAAGACCAGCCTGGTCTATAAGAGATAGTTCCAGGACAAGCTCCAAAGCTACATAGGGAAACCCTGCCTTGAAAAACAAAACAAACAAACAAAACTGAAAATTAATGACTTTAAATTTATCAAAAATTCTGAGAGAATTTGCCTCAATTGTTAACTAAATAGGATTATTATATTTATCACATTAAATTTGCAAGAAGATGCCAAGAATGGAGGAGAGGGAAGTGGAGGGGAGGAGGGCATGCGATTGAGTTCTCAAAAGGACCTATATGGAAAGCAGTTACATTTAAAGACATGAAGTAAGCATTATAGAATATCCAGAAAGAACTGAAGCAAAGAGAATGTTACTTAGAGACTTACCTATTTAACAATTTTGAATTTTGCTTTTGGTATTAGTATCTTTGTGGAATTCATTGTTGTAATAGCTACCATACAGCAAATAGGAAAAAAGAAAGGTATTCTGGGGCTACAAAATTCACATTAATCCAAGCACAATTGGAAATAACCAAGAAAGTGAAAAATATTAAAAATTAGAATGATTTCATGATTCAAAAGTGATATAATGAAATTAAACAGATTTAAAAATGTTAGGTAAACATAGAACATTATTTTTCTAGCTATAAACTGAATTATAGTTGACAAAAATACACGCATTATATATATTTCAATATATACATAATGGCAAAATGATTACACTATAAAACTGGTTAAACATACCCATTACTTCATAGTGTTGTCTTTTGTATAGATTAAATAGTTAAGATTCACTCTTAACTGCAAACTTCAATTTGCGAATCATGGTTATTAACTATAAGATACTGTAATTATTTTAGATGGATCATCAAAACTAAACCTGCAACATAAAGGGAACTATGCAAATAGTTATCAATGATTTCTTAGCCTCAGACTAAAAAATAATGAGTGAGCATATAATAGGCCCAGGATAGAAATACAAATATGTACCTCAGATGACAGCAGCAGGAGATGGTCTTAAGAGGGGAAATGGTGTGAATAAAATCCTGATTTCAAAAGTTGATCTGACTTGTGGAAAAGTAGGAGTAGTCCATTATAGAATACACCTGTGCTTTACTTTGGGTTGTTCCTGACTTTATTTACTTATTTTCATCAAATCCAAGGTTAGGGCAGCGTGTAGGGCTCCTTCAGTTTAAGTGAGAGAATTAAGCAAATCAAACTAAGAACATTATATATATATATATATATATATACATATATATATGTATATATATATATATAATTTTTTCTTATTTTACATATCGAATCCAGTTCCCTCTGCCTCCCTCCCATCCCCCCCTACACCCTCTACCATCGCATCCCCCGCCCCTACTCCATAGGGAGGGTGATGCATTTAACAAATGCCTGGCTTTGAACTCATCCAGACATAACAAAATAGCCAAGATTTACTGGCTTCATGCACAGTTTGCTATAGGAATTAATGTAAAGTTAAAAGCTCCACCTCTAATCCCAACCTTCTCTATTTTACATGAATAAAAGTTTCTTGCAGCATGCAAACTCAGTCCTAACAGCATGCTCACCTCTATGGAGGGAAAGCTTCTAGAATGGGGTGGAGACTCTCTAAGGCTGAGTCTGTTTCTTAACTGATCCTGTGGTCTGCACATTAAGGCACTGTGATTTTGAAGACAGGGTCATGTTTCTATCACTGGGTACTTTGTAGAGAGTTTAATTTCTTCCAAACCTACAGGTGAGTTTCACAGTAAGAGGGCTAAACTCTCATTCGATAGAGGCTTGATTGCCAAGGTAAGAGCCACTTTGAACAGCAGGAGAAAGAGTCTTCTTGAGTTTATCTTCACATATGCTTTTTAATTCTGTTGTTGGCTCTTGTTAATAGAACCTTCACCCAAATGGTCAAGAGAATTTTGAGAGTAGAAAATAATCTCATATAACTCCTATTATATTGTGACTCAAATTTAAGATATCATATTCCAAGGCAGATCTTTAGGAGACCCTCTTTGCATATATGTATTTTGATCTATGTATATCTATCTATGTATCTATCATATCTATCTATCTACCTATATCTTTATCATCTAGCTATCCTTTCTGTCTGTTGTATTATTAACTATTATTAACATCCTTCTCCATAAGTTTTCACTACCACAGTGTTCTAACTCTTGAAACCACAAGTAATTTATTTATTTGTGTAAGCTGTTCTTTTTTTTTTCAGGGCAATTAGATTAGTAACTGTGGTAATTTGAATGAGAAATGTCTCCCATTGACACACATATTTGATACTTGGTCTTAAGTTGGCCATGCTGTTTTGGGAGGACATGGGACTTTTAAACGTAGGGTCTTGGGGGAGGAAGTGCATCATCAGGGGTGGTGTTTGAAGGTTTCTAGCTTTGTCTCATTTTCATACCTCCCCCTTCTTTTGATGTGGAGATGAAAAATGTGGTCAGCCAATTTCACATTTCTGGAGCATGCCATGTCTGTCTTACAGTAGACTGTATCCCTGTGGAACCACCAGCAAAATTCACCCCTTTTCCTTCAGTTGTTTTTGGTTATGTTATTTTATCAAGCAAGAGAAAAGTAACTAATATTGTTAAGGAAAGTAGCCAAGTAGCCTGAAAAAGTCATTGAACTGGCTGAGAGCCGGACATTTCTTTCCAGAGAGTGTACTCTAGTCCTGGTCACATACCAGTTATGAGAAAGACAAGATAAAAACCAAGAAGGGTTCCCTTTGCCAAAATTCCAAACAGGGACTTCAAGACAGCATGTCATAGATAATCAATGAAACTATTCACTTTATTAGTCCATTTTCTCGTGGTAGCTCTGTTGCTTGTATTTGGACATTATATAACTCCAGCTTTTCCCCAGGAGTTATAGGAGGGAGTATTAGTGAATTTCCCATGGAGAGTGAAATTGACCCTGACAGTTGTATAGGAATGTTATAACTTACAATGAATATTTGACTTTCAATATTATTTCCCTAGCATAAAAAAGCTGTTAAATAGCGAACAAAAAGTCATTAGGTAAGGAAAATATTTCAAACTTATTCATATGGAGGTCTCAGTAGCATACTATGTAAGAATACAGAGTTGCAGAAGTACAAAGAAAATTAATACATGGATTTTAAGTTCTGTTCTGCATCACTTCATGACATGTTTGAGCTTTTAAATACTTGTTGAGACTGCACTATTTGTAATTGGTCTAGAATAAGGCAATGTCAAAAGGAAGAAAAATGGAATTTTAAAAAGGCTAATATTGCCAATGTCAAAGGCATAATTTTTAAAGCTTTATAGAAAATTATTAGGATTTGGGGTATAATTGAATTAGATTATGTCTGAATTCAAGACTAATCATTTTTTCTGGAAAATGAGAATATTTATAAAATAACAAAAATAAGCCTATCCAGTACCTTTTCTCATGGTATTTCAAATGCATCCATAATTGTTTTATTACCATAGACACTTTGCTTTAGAAATTATAGACATTTATTGAGAGTTAGACTTCTAAGCAGATGCATTTATTCTGCTTTTCAGTTTCTCTTTGGAAAATAACTTCTCAATACAAAGTAAAAGATTTACAATAAAGGTTCATTTTAAAGAGTCTGTGTGGAAGCCAGGAAAGAATCCTGTGAAGATGAATAGATTGGTTTGTTGCTTAGAAAAAGAAATTGTTCTCTCCTGAAAAATGGGCCGATTCTTATGTCTAGTATAGAAAAGCAACCTTCTTCATGAGACTGTCTTGTACATGCTACTATTTAGCAGTGATGCCTCATCTTTAAATACATTGTTATTATTATTTATTCATTTAACAATGTAGATATGTTTAATTTGTTTATTTATGTAAAGATGTACTGCTGTTTTACCTTTCCTTCCCAAGGCATCTGGTTGGTCTAATACAAAGCTGAATGGTGTCAGGGAGGAGATATAGGTGGGACTTTCTGGCAGGGAGAGTGAGTAGGAGGAGGAACATAGGCTCTGGGAAAAATAAAAGAGAACCCAGTGTCCACCCACACAGACATAGAGGGAGCAAGGAAATAGGACACCAAGGATAAAAGTAGATAAAATGTACCAAGGCAAGATGTAGATGAACAGGAACAGGTTAAATTAAGTTTAAAAGCTAGTGAAACAAGCAGAAAATAAGGTCAAGCATTCATAATAAATAATAAGTCTCCATGTCTTTATTAGGGAGCTGATTAGTAGCCCGGGGAAAATTCTAAATGCAGTATGCATTCATCAGTCATTTTCTATCTTACTTTTTGAGTCTTGGTCTCTAGCTAAACCTGGATTTTACCTGCTTTCTTTCTTTTTTCCTTTTATCTTTTAATTTCTTTCTTTCTTATTTTTTCCCAGCTGCTAATAAACAAAATATCCCCTTGTCTCCATCTAACCAGCTTTGGGAATATAGGAATGTCCAGATTTTTGTGTAGGTGTTGAGTATTTGAATTTAAGTTATCATATTTCTGTAACAAGTACTTTTATCCTGAACCATCATCCCAGCTCCAATTCTTTATCTTTACTAGAACTAAAAATTGTATCTCATACTTCTAACATTCTTTTATTTACTGTTCTTATATTCTCTTTGCTCTCAAATCAAGCTTTGATCAATTATCTACCCAATATAAAGAACCTCTCTTGAATAGAACATGATAATGCAATGAATTCCTTTATAGGCCTGCTTTGTTGATGGTAGGCTTATTTAATTATGTAATATCTCAGTAATTTAACTACCATAATCCAGACAGTATCTGAATATACATCTTTCTCCAACCACCTGTCTACTACTCCTTCCTTTGCACAAGATATATTCCATGGAACAACTGTCCCTAGAATTGTCAAGACAACCTCCCCTGTGGTCAATGTGCCTTTCCTTTCACTGACTCAAGAATTTCTTATCCTTTTTTTGTTCCTTTCCTATGTCTTCTTTCCTTTTCTTTATTTAGAATATTTTTTATTTAAATTAAAAACAATCTTATTTCATATACCAATCCCAGTACCCTCTCCCATCTTCTCATGCATCTCACCAACCCCCCATCCCACCCACATCCACTTTCCAGGGAGGATGAGGTCTTCCATGGGGGGGTTATCAATGTCTGTCACATCATATGGGCAAGGCCTAGGCCCTCCCCCATGTATCTAGGCAGAGAGAGTTTCCCTCCATAGGAGAATGGGCTCCCAAAGACCATTTGTGCACTAGAGACAAATATTGGTTCCACTTCCAAAGACTCCATAGACTGCTCAAGCCTCCAAACTGACACCCACATTTAGGAGTCCTGGTTTGGTCCTATTCTCATTCTCCAGCTGTCAGATTGGGGTTCATGATCTCCCACTTGCTCAGGGTAGTTTTTTTGTGTGGGTTTCTCTAGCATGGTCTTGATCCCTTTGCTTATCACTCCTCCCTCTCTGCAACTGGACTCCAAGAGTTTAGCTCAGTGCTTGGCTGTGAGTCTCTGCTTCTGCTCCTATCAGCTACTGGGTGAAGGCTCCATTGTGGCATATAAAGTAGTCATCAGTCTCATTATAGGGGAAGGGCATTTAAGGTAGCCTCTCCACTATTGCTTAGATTCTTAGTTGGGGTCGCCCTTGTGGATCATTGCACATTTCCTTATTGCCAGATTCTCTATAAACCTATAATGTCTCCCTCTATTAAGGTTATCTCTTTTCTTGCTCCCCTTTTCTGTTCTTCCCCCAACTAGATCTTCCTGATCCTCCCTGGTCTCCTCCCCACTCCCCTTCTCCTACCTCCCTCCCCATCATCATGCTCCCAATTTGCTTAGGAGATCTTGTCCATTTCCCCTTCTCTGGGGGAATATAAATGGGCTCTACTTTCATTTTCTAGTAGGTTATCTACATAAACTCTCCTTCATGCAGCATGTATTTCTTAGAAAATTTCCACTACCTATTTTATGCCACTGAGAGCATATTAGTTTTTCAGCTGCACTGCAAACCAAAATGTAGTTTCATCATTGTGAACACTAACTCTGTCAGCTTTCCTACATGTCATTCTTTATGCTTTTCCTTCTGAATAATTATCATAAACCAAAGCAAATATTGAGCTAGATGTGGTGGTACTCACTTCAGGAGACAGAGGCAGGAAGATCTCCAAGTAGTTCAGATAGCAAGAAGAGCAAGTGCTATGTATAGAAAGGGGTAAAATAGAAGAAACTTAAATTTTATATATTGATTGATAAGATTAGATGCAACTGAAAGTCAAATATGAATAATTTTATAGGCTGTTTCACAAAGAATTTTAATATTAAGTGGAGTTTATATGGACACAAGACACTGAAAATCAGTTGATTATTTAAATAACTGTGATAGGCATAGAGGCACAGAATCATATCAAAATTCAAGATTTTTGTAATTTAATGAATATATTGTAAAAGCATACACAGACACACATACAGACACTTTCACACATATAGACACACACAGACACTGACACACAGACACTGATGCACATATAGAAACACATAGACACTGATACACACAGACATAAAGAATCACATGGACATAGATGCAGGCAGACACACTAGAATTCTATTTATCAATAAAAATAATGAAATTATTGTCGTTCAGGAATCATCATCCAGGAACTGGAAATCACCGCATTAAGAAAATAACCCAAGTTCTCAAAGAAAAATTTCCTATTTCATCTTATGTTTGGAATCTGGATTTAAATGTGTCTATCATATAGGACATAAAAATAGAAGAGGGATCACTAAAAGAGAGGCAAAGGTCAACAAAAAAGGGAGGTATAACAAGAGTTCACAAAGGCAGTAGAAAACCTATCATGTCTGCACTAATACATTGCATTACATCTAAATAAACACATACAGATGCACATATGTCATAGATTGAGACATAAAATCAGAAATAAGGCATTTGGTGAGAAAGAGAAAGAGAATCAATAAAAAACCGAAGTAGGAGGGAAGTGTCACAGGGCTGCTATGAGCAAAGTGTAATAATTTAAACATGCGGAAAACTGAAAATTGACAAGAACAAGTCAGATGTGGTTGTCTGTGCCTTTAATTCCAGCACTTAAGAGAAAGAGGCAGGGAACTCTCTGTGGGATTGAGGTTATTCTGATCTCCATAATGAGATCTTGTCTTAAAACATCAATAGTAATAAACAAACAAACAAAATAGTATAACAACAATAGTTTACATTGTACTAGAAGCTCTTTACATATAGAGATGTTTACAATAGAGAAAATGATCAGAATCATCCAGCTAAGTTTTCAGGTTTCCTTAGTTTCTTCATAAAGGAGAAAATCAAGTTTCTTGAAACATATAAGTTGAAAAATCCTAAATATATTTCTAAAGACAAGTATATTTACTTAACAATTTAGTTATGAAATTCAAGAATATAATTGTGTTTCAGAAATAATAATACATTTTAGAAAATGCATAAAAGTTCCTACATATTCAATATATTAATATGATTAAGGACATCCAATAAATTTCATATGAGAATATAGAATGTAGGAGGTTTGAAGTTGACATAAATTTCTTTATTTTTCCTTTTCTTCTTTTTCTTTTTTTGTGTGTGGGAGGGTGGAGAGTTTCAAAGCAGGGTTCTCTATGTAGCTTTGGCTGTCTTGGAACTCACTCTGTAGACCAGATTGATCTCAGACTCAGAGATCCACCTGCCTCTGCCTTTCAAGTGCTGGAATTAAAGGCATGTGCCACCATACCTTTCTGAAGAGAAATTTCTTATTCCAATAATAAATGGTGAGAGGTTATAGCAATCATCTAAGTAGTGAGAATTTGCCACATTTCATTTTAATGAAGGATGCTTACTATAGCTATTACTATTTATCTTGAACAAATATAGAATACTGTCTGCTGAGTCCATTCTTGTTGGTTTTGTGTATGTGGTTTCAGAGTTTATCCCTTTGTGCTGGACAACCAGTAAAGTGTCATCCCTAGAAGAGCTAATTTTCCCTCTTCCAGTAGTAATGACTTATCTATAGTTCTTTGTATATATCTTGGACCCCACAAAGATTTCCATCTTCCACACTAGCATGCCTATTGCCTAATTGTGAAGATAACAGGATAGTGTGAACTTTAAAATCTCAGGAAAACAAAGCAGGAAGAGATAGTTTAAATAAAAAATAAACTTTATAAAATTGTGAGCATGATTGAAGAACTAGATTACAAGGAGCAAGATACCTAAAAGAAAATGTCAGAAAGAGGCACATATTTTCATGAATATTTTAGATGTATTGACTTTTACTGGAATAGGATGGTCTCATGATAAATTACAAAGGCAATTTATTATATGAATTAATGTAATTATTTCTACCTATCTGCCATCTTATTCACAATCTAAATATAATCCTCTTTCCAATTTCAGTATTGAAGGGAGCATTTTAAAAAAACATTTCTTTATGGGAATATGTCACCTGAGTGTATTCCAAGAGACTGAAAATAAAGCAGAGGACTTTGGCCAGGATGGAAACCAGCCACTGGATTATTTAGTAATTATTAATCAACTTGGATTTAAACATTGTGAGCCCCTAGAACTAGCTAGGTCTTAATATCCAAGTTTCCAAAAGTGCGTGAAGATCAAATAAGCAATCTAGTAGATTTAAAGGAAAGTACTTGTTAAATTTTTAAATTGCAGGAAAGAGATGAAGACATAAAAGTCACTGACAACTACAACAATGTTTCAGAAATATCTCAATGCAGATAAAACCAAAGCTGGAGTTCAGAACCCAGAAGGAAATAGAACTGGTCAATTTCTTAAAGTTCACAATTATGATTCTGGCAAGCCTTCATGCAATAGTAATCAATGAGCACCTTGGAGAAAAAACAAACAAACAAAAAAACCCAAAAACAAAAACTCCATTGTAATGATCAAGCAATTGATAAGTCTTTGAAAAGTCACAGGAAATTTTCTTTATGTTTCTGGGCAGCTCAGACCACACATGCTGGAGTTCATTATTTAGAAGGAAGAGAGTAATAGTAAACATATCCAGACTGAGAATCTTCGAGGGCAACCTCCTAAACACAGACCAAGCCAAGAGTTTTTAACAGTATCATAGAGGCTTCTGCCAGTCTTTGATTTGATTAAGGCAGTCCTAGTGTTTTGCCTATAGGAATTAAATTGCCTAAACAAATATATTTACACATAGTATCTGACATTTAGCTAAAAATTGTCAGGCATGCTATATGTAAAAGGACTGGAGATAGCAAACACACAGATCTGTCAACATATGATCCAGTTATTGAAGCTAGCATCATGAGCAAAATGATACCATTAAAACTAGGAAATTATGGCCATGTTCAGAATTTCATTAGAGAACTGAAATTTGTATATTAGAAAACTTGAAAATTATGTTTGCTTTGTGTAATAGAAATTAAAATTTTAACATACATGATATTTTTTTGATAAATACACCACAAAAAGGGTATTGTTTACAGAAAGCAAATCATTAACTAAATTAAAATTATTGAAAAGAAACTTTTGAGGAAATCATTCAAAAGTTTTAAAAACTTATAAATCATCTCCTGAAATAAATCTGCTGAAATATTAGATATGAATAGCATTTATTATCATCTTCTCAAAGGACAGTTCCAGAACTGAAACAACCATGGAACAGCAGAGTTAATGGCCCTAATACATACCATCTCAGACTGCTAAAGTATTTAGGAAGTCTATCAAAGTTGGAAAGCCCAAGAGGGTTTTCAGTTCTACAGTGACTTATAGTGTGGTCTCAATCTACACATAGAACAGAGAGCAAGGGGTGTATAAGTCTTGCATATCACTGATTCAGAACTGAAATAGGTAGCTTAATGGGAGACTCCCTAGGGCACATCAAAGTGAGAATGTTTACACATGTATACAGCTACACAGAATTTATTTTTTCAACACAAATAAAATACTATGAGATAAGATTGATAACTGCAATACAGAGATGATTCAGTTTTAGTTAATGCAAGACAATTGCCACCCCCCAAAAAATAGCAAGAATAGTCAACAAAAAACAGGACAGAATTTAAATTTATTAAAACATATTATTTAAAATGTATAGGTTTTGAGTTATAGATTACTAGATATGGAAACAAAAGAGAAAATTAAAACCATCAAGGTTTATATAGTGAGTGAAATTATCTCTAAAAAATAAAAACAAAATAATTTTAGAAAAGAATTAAAAATTCATGAACTATAGTAATTCCAGACAACGTCAATTAATCTTAAGAGATTATAATAAAAATAATATACATTGCCAGATGTTATAGGTTTCAGAAATAATAAAATTAATTTGTGTAAGATTACAAGAATATATTATGTATATTGTTTATGTGACATATAACCCTTAAATTTTTTTGGATAAGCAATTGTTATAACTAAAAGTTACTGTTGCTCTATTTTAACATTTAAGTATTCTCTGAGTAGTAGCTTTATAATTTTTTTTGAGAGAGCAAGGAAATGAAATGAATGGGTACAGAGAGGAAATTGGGTAAGGGGAGAGAAAAGAATATGACAAAAATGTATTGTGTGAAGAGATTTAAAAATAAATTTAAAAACCAAAATGGGAGAAAATGAAGCTATATCAATGTAAAAAGTCTGAAATTTACCAGAAACAAAAATACTACTAACTGGAAATAGATTGAAATGGATTAAATTATTATAAAATGATTTATAGTTACCGAAAAGAATGCAAAGAAATCTTTATAGAAAAGTGTATTTGATGCACTTAAATTATTTGTTTAACACAAGTGACGATAACAAAATAAAAGCTGGGAGAAATGAGAGGTGTGTGAAAGGAAATAACAAAATGATAGATGTAGTCTAACTATCAGGAAATTTACACTAACTGTGAATGGATGAAAAAAATATCAATTTAAAGCAGAGATTATTTATCTTGTAAAAAGCAAAATTCCAACTGGTGGACAACAAAAATCCTAGTAATTGGGAGACTGAAGCAGGAGGGCCATGAGTTTGAAACCATCTGAACTATAGAGAGAACATGTCTCAATCTCTAGGCCCTTTATAAAAAAATAAGCACAGTTGATTAAGTGTAGAAGCATTGAAAGCTATTAACCAACTTAACTTATATGTATTAAAC
The DNA here is from genome assembly GCF_943737965.1 of Phodopus roborovskii. Lineage (NCBI taxonomy): Eukaryota > Metazoa > Chordata > Mammalia > Rodentia > Cricetidae > Phodopus > Phodopus roborovskii. Next base: position 10,650,980 of record NW_026126629.1, read on the forward strand.
ATAGCACTCAGTAATAGGAGGGAATAAATTCTTTTCAAACATACTTGAAATATTCACTTTGACAGATAATGTGCTTGGATATCAAGTAAGTCTTCATCAATTTAAAGTTATTTAAAGAATGCAGATTTTGTTTCATAAATCACTAATGATTTTGGGAATCAATAACTAAAAAATATCTGGAAATTCCTAAATGTGTGATGCATTGATAAATTTTTTATTGCTGTGGTTTAGCCAGCACAGTCAAAGCAATTTATTGAAGAGCAAGTTCATTTGGATTTATGGTGATAGAGGGTTAAGAGTCCCTCATGGCAGAGAATTGTGCAGCAGGTAACAGGCAAAGAGCTCTCATGGGGAACTGCAAGTAGGAAGCAGAAAGTGTAAACTTTAAAATTTAAAGACAAAGCTATGCCCCACAAATCCCCCAAACACCATATCTAAGTGGGGACCACTTTTTCAAATGCCTGAGACTACAGGAGATTTCTTCCTCAAGCCAATACATGGGAAAATGAAATATGTCACAGCTGAGGACAAAAGTCATACTCAGAATCAAACAACAACAAAAATTGGGAAACATTCAAATAGACATGAAAGCACTACCTATACAAAGTGTGAAGTGATTGGACAGTAATTTCTAGCTTTTGATGACTAGATAAGAAAGAAATACACATCAATATTGTGTTCATTTTAATATTAATGAAGTTAAAATCCTGCAGCAACCCAACCTAGACAGCAGATCAAAATAAGAAACAGCAAACACCAGTGTGGATGTCTCAGCTCCAAAGCAAAGGTCAGCCTGCTTCTGGAAAATCCCAAGTCATGGATATTGTTAGCTTTATCAACAATATGGCCACTGTAAAGTCTGCAACATTCTGGTTGTGGAGTGAAAACAACCGTAGGGAATATGTAAGGAAGTCGCAGTGGTTTTATTGCAGCACAAGTTTAAAACAGACAGTAAGGAAAATTTGTCCTGTAACTTGAAGAATATTGATCCCAATTTTGATGACAGACAAATAGAGGACATCAGTAAACTCAAGATCAGGCTCTTTCCTAAGAGTGTACATAACAGTACATTTTTTGGTTAAACTGATTAAGGATGAAGAAGAGACTACCCTGAAGCTACTTTAGTTAGGTGCTTGCCATGCAAGCATGATAAATTGTTTTCTTTTTTGAACAACTTTTTGTTAGTTCATAGGGAATGTTCTAATTGAATAAGGGAATATATTATCCAGCTTCACAGATGAGACGATTATATATGATAGTGAGATTTTGCAGTTTGAAAGAGGGAGATACCAGCCAGCATTGCTGAATCCATTAGCTTCAGGTGAGGAACGATGTCTTAAAACTGGAGCTTAATTGAGGAAATACCTGTGTAGCAACATCTTCTTTGCATGTGTATTTGTGTTAGTGGCCACACACCTTTGGGCGTGGCTCCAAGTGTGGACTGAACAGGAAAGAGGGAATCCTGCGGCAGGGCTTGATCTAGGGTGGCTCTCTTGTCCTTAGGTTGCAGATCAGATTGGAAGGGCAGAGAAAGACTGCAGTGGTCCTTTACTATTATCTGTATAAGTTGTTCCCCAATAAAATATCGATTTATTATTTATCTTAGGTCTACTGAACTTACTGTCACCCGCCTTCATATCTGTGGTCCACATGTGGCCTACACACACACACACACACACACACACACACACACACACACACACACAAAATCAATGCTCACTCCCCCTCAAACTCATGCACACACCCACATGAACACGTACATACTCTGTATAAGCATATATCAAAAATAAAATAAAAGTATTGTTCTTTAGTAGTCACTATTATTAAATGTATGTTGTGTATTTCTACATTCTTCATTACTGCATGTTACTCATGGTTCTTTTGTTGTTTCTGCATTAGGTTTCTTCTTCCCCCTGGGAAATACCCAGCAGTTCTCATGAAGTTAACACATTTCCCAGTAGATATACTACTGTTTCTATCTCCCTAAGGGGTGCACATAAAAATAGTTGGGCGTATTGCTTTTCAGATTACAGAGAGATTTAACATTTTATATATTAGACTTTATGGTTCTACTTCATAAATATCACAGAAACTTTTGCCCTGTATTGCTCAGCAGAAAAATTACATTTATTACCCTTGCTCTATATGCCGAATCCCTGATTTCTGTTAATAAAACACCCTCCCTCCTACCAACTCTATTTCATAATACTATGAACAAAGAGATAGAGCACTGCTAGATGACAGCCTTGTTTTTCAGAAAGTAACCTGCAAGCAATGATTGGAGGTGACTAATTTACACAGCTAAAGTGATTTGCACACTTTGATATATTCAGGTAATAGTTATATGGGGTTCTCTTTGCATTTTCTTTTTAATAAACATGCAAAAGGGATTCAACTTCTAAGAACTGATTCATACATATATATATATATATATATAACTAAGTTATATATATATATAATTATACATATAACATATATAACAAATACAACTAAGATACATCTAATGGTCAAATCATTTCAGATATTTTTGCCACTCAGCAGATGTATAAAACAATGTTGATACTACCAATATAATTTTATAGCAAATAATTAAGCACAGTCAGTCCTCAAGGAGCTTTTAAATGATAAAGGTACAATTATAAAGCAGAACCAACTTCAAAGAATAATTTATCATCAAAATGTATCATGAATTAACTGAAAAGAGATCAACCATTCAATAGACAAGAGAGCAAACTTTGAAACAGGTTATTGGTAATAGAAAATCCACACTAATAATTATGAAACTGTGAGATACTTTATTTATAATCATTCATTCATTATATTCATGATAATTCCAAATGAACTATAATGAAGGAAGTAATATTCACAATAACAGATGATGGCCAGTATGTACAGATAATACTGTTCTGCTCTGTAATATGCATGTGACAAACCTTGTGACATTATTGAATGCTGCAGAAACTTTATGTGTGTGTCACATGCTATGTTATTTATCAGACAAAATAAACAAGAATGTTCATCACACCTTCTCTCTCGTTAACAAAAATCTAGGAAGGGTTCAAGTGTCCTAAATATTAATTTGTGTAAATAAATTGTTGCCATGTAACCTTCTATAAATAAATAAATGAAAAAAAAAGTTAGGTCAAATGACAAGTTTAACCAATCAAAATCAGGGTTGAGCCAAAATAAAAGGTTATTTAAAAATCTGCTGAGTATTTTCATTTTATAATGTTCAGTGAAGTAATGAAGTGAGGGTATATGTGTCAACTAGTGATATACAGCCAATAAGGTATGAGAAATGTATGTCAATTCTGAGTATTTACTGTTGACCAAGAAATACAGAGTTAGGTGAGTTCAAGGGTAACAGCGGACATCAAAAAGCAGAGAGGATGCAGTACAGTCTTTTATCTGAGGAACCACTTGAGGAAGACTTGTGGAGTAGAAATGGAGGCTTATGCCTTCTTTTCAGTTTCTGCTGATTATTTCTGAAAAAAAAAAAAAAAGCCAATTTAGGCACATAGTTACTTGGTAATTCATCCTGGTGGAATACTCCTATTAAAGTAGAGACCCAGCAGTAGCCACCTTGTGAATTCTCTTCCATTAGACAGGAGCAAGAATCTCCATTCCTGGTTCAAAATTCAGCTTTTCCTAAAGTATATTTCATGGTATTACTGTCATGAATGAAGTAGCTTCTGATGAATGTGTAGTGAGAGCTGTGAGTTCTAAGGCAAAGATTCAAAGCCAAAGACGTTTTGTTACCTACATAATGATTTACTTCACTTTTTCAAAAAAAGGGGGGCCCTCTATCTGTAAAATTTTCTTATTCATACAATGGCAAACAAAAAATTACCTGGTGAGGTTGCTAATGTGTCTTATATTAATAAAATTAGTTTTTGAGTTTTAAATATAGGGAAAGGTAAGAAGTATAAGTAGAGAATCAAAATTTACAAACTGAACTCACAAGCAAAAAGAAAAAGTTTTAATTTTAGAAAAGAATAGACTATAAAACTACTGATTATGATTAGTAAAACAATCAAAAGAAAGATTGGAAGTAAATTTATATATTTGAAATAATGTATTCTATATACAATAAAAGCACAGACACACCAAACCAAACAGGTAGAAAATAGAGGTAAAAATCAAGAGTTACTGGTGAGCAGCTCCTTCCTCTCTTTACAGAAATCTTGAAAGTCACATTGGGATTCCATAATGAGTCTAGATGATACTTAAACCTTTATTACATAATGTGTAACATTCTGTTATCCATTTGTCTTCCAAATATTTATATTTATATCCATAAACCCAGTATAGTATCAGCCTTGGTCATTAAGCTTCATTTTGCAGTAGTCAACATGTAACACAGAATCTAACAGGTAAAGATGCTGAGAAAAAGGGATTCAGGGTTTAGCCCTAAATAGAAAATAAATATTAAGCTTCTCCTACAAAGGATCAGATAATATTGTAGACGAGGAAATGGAAAAAATGTAAGCATTGAAAGATGGGTGAACTGTGGAATGCTGCCTTCTGAACATCACAAGGTTATGCACACAGAAACTATAGCTGCTAGTTTTCTGCACAAGATCTACACAAGATCCAGCCAACCATATTCCCAGCATAGTGGAGATAGATGATTTTCAGGCCCTATCTTTTCTGGGGAGTTATTGACAGTTGTTGAAGGAGGGAAAATCAATGTTATCTATCTATCTATCTATCTATCTATCTATCTATCTATCTATCTATCCAAGACTTCCTATGTGCCTGTGGATGGTACCACATATAAGCACCACTAACTGGATTTATTGGGTTATCAAAAACAGAAAATACATGAAGTTGAGAGGAGAAGATTAGAGAGGATATGAAGATGGTGGGGAGTATGACCTGTTAATATGATCATGTTTTAGTGTATAAAACTCTGAAAATATTAGGCCAATAAAAGCTATTTTGATATCCATATCTGAAAGTATAACTCCAATCTTGTTCACTCTGAATGTATGTCTGTATAACTTACTGTTAAGTAAACTCAATACTTAACTATTTCTTCTTTCAGTAGTTTAAAAACACTACAGTGGGAAGACTTTGTCTGTTTTGTTTACTAGTCATTCTTAGCCATTTGAATCATCATATCCACACATTTAAAAGAATAGGTGGATAGAAGTAGGTGGCATTTAAAGTTACAGGTAGTGTTTATATCTATATGTGTATACATATACAGATATCCTTTGTTATTTACATAGGTTGATATTTGGATCCATGTAAATATCAAAGTCCATGGGTGCTTAAATTCCTTAGGTAAAATAGCTGACTTTTGGTTTATAGCCTGCACATATCCTCCTATGTAGTTTGAATATTTTCTTGACTATTTATAAAGTCAAACACCTCAAATTATATAATATTATACAGTATTGTTTAAGCGGTACTGACCAAGAAAAGCTTAGATTATTTATTACAGAAACAGTGAACAGAAGCTCAAGCACATATAGCATAACTACCTACACCTTGATGCTTTTGTTAGAATGTATTCAGTTCAAGGTTGGAGAAATCCACAGGTACAGAAGACAAGCAGGGGTGGGCTGACACTACACTATATATTCCTGAAAACACACTCTCACACACAGACACATACACATTTACACACACACTACTATATTCATACCAAAATTATATTTGTATTAATTCTCTATGTATAATGTCTACAAATAACTGACAAATATTTTTATTCTGTGATGCAATTTAATCCAAAATACATCCAAGTTCTAAACTGGTCAGCTGTGCCTTGAGCATTTTTCCTTAGAAAAACCACTTACAGATTTCTGTAGGAAAAATGATAGAAACATGAGTTGATTTATAATTTTCTTTTTCTTCACTGCCACCTTGTATTAGCAGCACATGAAACTTTAACAAATCCATTTTCCAAAGCTGGGAAAATATCACCAGGGAGAATGTAGAGAGAAAATCTTTCTCATTTTATTAAAAAGCTAAGAGAATGATGGCATTGTGGGCTGAATCTAAGTTTTAGGAAAGGATATTTCAGAAAAGGACTGGAAAAATGGAGCTTACAAAGAGAGCCTTTGTGAGGGTCAACATCATTGTTCTGGACAAGAAGGGCCATCTGTGCCTTGCTTAATGAAGTAATTATATAAACAGCTTTCCTAGACTTGAGTAAATGCAGAGAAGAAGGGCCCAATGTTTTCACACCATTCTGCCCAATCAAAAGGCTTCCATGTTCTTCATGAACTTTATTTTCTCGGTGTAAAAAGGTTTTGGCTTAATTACTTTCCTCCAAATTAAAGGTGAGCATGTGAATTTCAGAAAAAAAAAAAAACTTACCGAGAAATGAAGTGTGTTAGTTATTGGTTCTTGATAAAATACAGAATAAAATGAAATAACATAAGCATTTGCCAGTTGGTCTTCCCTGCCTTTAGCAGGGAATGCTCCCTGGGCAGCCTTGTCCTTTATGAAATTCCCCCTAACATGCTCCTTTGAAAGAAGAACTTTTTTAGTAAGTTATTTTTAATTCTTTTTTTTATTTATTTTACATAGCAACAAGAGATTCCCCTCCCACCTCTACTCCAGTACCCTACCCCAACCTCCCTTCTAGACAATCCTCCTTCCATTCCTCCTCCATCGCCAGTCATATGGGATAAGGCCTCCCATGGAAATCAACAAAGCTGGCATATCAAGTTGAGGAAGGATAAAGATCCTCCCCTCTGCATCATGGCTAAACAAGGCATCCCACCAGAGGGAATAGGTTCCAAAGTGCCAGATCATGCATCAGGGACAGGTCCTCGTCCCACTGCTAAGGGCCCCACAAAAGGACAAACTACACAACTGTCACCCAGATGCAGAGGGCCTAGAGCAGTCCCATGCTCCCTAGCTGTTGGTCCAGAGTCTGTGAGTTCCCACTAACTCAGGTGCACTTCTGTCAGTTTCTAGGACATGCTCTTGACCCCTCCCCTTGCTCATATAATCCCTCCACACTGTCTTCAACTGTAATCTTGGAGCTTATCTCAGTGGTTGGCTATGAATCTCTGCATCTGCTCCCATCAGGTACTGGATGAAGGGTCTATGATGACAGGGTAGTTACCGATCTGATTACAGGGAAAAGCCAGTTCAGGCACCCTCTCCACTATTGCTATGAGCCTTAGTTGGGGTCATCTTTGTGGATTCCTGGGAGTTTCCCTAGTACCAGGTTTCTCCCTACCTCATATGTTTCCCTTTATCAATATGTCTCTTTCATTATGCTTCCCCTCCATCCCGTCCCTAACTTAACCACTGTTTTCCCTCATGCTCCAATCCATCCATCATCTACTCCCCCCTCCCAGTTTACATAAAACATCTCATCTATTTCCTTTTCCCAAAGACATCCATGCATCCCTCTTAGGGTCCTCCTTGTTACCTAGTGGAATGGAAGAAGCACATGTTTAAATTATTTTTTTTCTTCAATTTTTCATACAATATAATTTTATCATAGTCTTTCCCCTCATACAGTTACTACCACATTTCTCTTATGAGATCCATCAACAGAGAACTCCTTGCTTAGATAGCTGTCACCCTACAGTTACTGTCTGTCTACCAATCATTTTAATGAGGTAGGATTGATTCCTGACTGAGGCTCAAATGAACAGGAAAATGTTAGTTGAATTCTACAGGGGGTTGGGAGGCAATAAGAGTGAGCCTACTGTTGATGCTGTAGCTGTTATTCCCCCATCTTCACTTTTGGTTTCCCTACTTAATGGCACTTTTGATCCTGGCACTCTAAGTACATGCAAGGATTAATCTATTCCAACTCATTAAAAGCCAGAATGCTCGAAATTGTGTTTCCAATCCATTATTTCTTATAATTGTGCTTGTGTTTGCTAATTAAGTCACTATTGTGCACAGCAGGACAGACTGGAACGAGTACAGAACATCAGGCTTTGCACAGGATGCTCACATCCACAGGAACACCCACATTTAGAGGCAATGAACAAAATCAGGGTTATATCCCAATTTCTAAGAGAAAGAGAGTAATAGAATTACTGAGTATGCTTGAATTTGTATCAAGTATGAATAGCTGAGTAAACAAGAGACTCTGGCTCAGGGTCAGAAGATATATGACTCTGAGCAGCAGGGTGGGAGTTGGCCAGATATTCTGGAAGCTAAGATAAAAATGGATCTGGACCTTAAATGCAGACCTAAGGAGAGTCCTCACCCACCACACAAAGGGACAGAGCATGGCTACAAGAGTGTATTCTGTTGTTGTCAATAAAATAGGAAACCTCATTATTTCATAACCAAGGAAATAGTTGGAAAAAATAAAGCATAGTAATTTACTAAATATAGTTATAATGTCTTAATCAAAGTTGAAAGAACATATATATGAACATAAACTAGAGATATATGGATAATACAAGGAGATTTATTTTTAGAATGATACTGACTTTTCTATTCTAGAAACACAAATGTCTCTTTTTAAAGCAACAATCAAATGCAGTTGGAGATTTCTAAAAGTGACTACTGTGAAAAAAACAAAAGCTTATAAAAATCACATCTGACCATGGTGCTCTCATATTATTAAACTATTATGATTTATAAATTATATCTTCTTACAACACTAGCAAAAGTTTTCAGTAAAATTATGAAAGAATATATTAGTTAAAACAGAGATAACATCAGTACACATATCAAGGAGACTGTAACAAATTAAATTTAAAATATTGAGATAATTATGAGAGCAGACACCATTAATGGTTATTAAATGAGGCTCGAATATGTGTATAGACAAATTAATGTTATTAAATCCTTCTTCAGCAAATTAAAATAAATTAATACAAATGACCTAAAGTTTAAGCACCCAAATAAGAAAATGCAACTGATTTTTAAAAACATAAGTAATTACTATAAGCAAGTGGAGATGTGATAGAATTAGAACTAAAATTAAATTGGTAGAGTAAATTAAATAATAATTGGTTAATTCAAGAAAGGATCCTAAATATCACTATGCTCTTTGCTGTTTGCTAAGTTTATACTTCCTTGTTCTATTTTTCTCTCATGTCTAACAATTACAGTTGTTTTCTCATCCATACTTCCACTTTAACTTCCATTCATTGTATGAGGAAAATTCAGAGTTTCATTCATTGGGATATAAATCATATAGTTGTTTCATGGTACAAGATTTCTTTTCCTGCAAAGTAATGTAATAGCTTTAAAAAAATACTCAAGGTTGTTCAATCAACTTCTCAGAGCAAGACGCAGTTCTGTCGCAGCTATTCTCTATTCTTCTTTCCTTTCTATCCCCCGGGAAGTTTGTGTTGTTGTTCTCATGTATTTGTTTGTCATGGACATTTAATTTCAATTAGAATCACACAATTTTGCATCTTATCTCTTTTATGTATGTTGTGTCATAATCTGGTAAGGGTCATGCTTACTGTGCCTATATCATTTCTTTCTTCCTTTGTTTAGAAATCAGTAATAATATATTTTCCTGGTTAGGTACACTAAGTTTTAAAGCAAAGTTAACGAGTATTTAGGTTACTTCTATGTTGGCTCATTATAAAATACTACTACTGTGAGTACTCATTATACTTGTACATGTTTGAATAAAATTTCTTCTTTTCCTCAATTGATGCCCAGGAATTTCATGCTAGATAGCATGAAAACTATGTTTAGAAGAACTGGCCAGTTGTTCAACAGTGTAGCTTCACAGATTCCCATTTCTTCCATCAGTAGATTGGGATTCTAACATTTCCAGACTTTGTTAGCCCATGTTACTCTTCATGTAGCCACACGTACAGACTAGATAATGATATTCCATAGAGGTCTTTTAAAATTATTTTTAAGACATATAAAAAATAATGGGTGTCTTCAGACATATATTACACTATTCTTTGTTTCCCTCTATTCTGAACCTTCCTCCTTAAATTGCAAATTAAATTGCAAGATACCTAGAAGAAAATGCCAGAAAGAGGCACATAAAAGTTACCTTGGTCATGGTGTCTCTTCACAGAAATAGAACAGAAAGACAGGATTCTTGTGCATTGGTTCTCTATTTTGCCATATTGCCAAACTCCTTATTCACAATGTTTTTGTTCAGATTTTCTTTACATAATATCATGTCATCTTTGCATAAAGATTATTTCCACCTCTTCACTAACATAAATGTAGTTTATTTACTCCACCCCCTTGTTTAATTGCCTTGGCTAGAAGTTTTAGTATAATAAATGGATATAATAGTAAAAGCCATTTCCTATTTGTGTTTTCTATCTTTGGATGACAGCACTCATTTTTCACTGTTAGTTACATTAACAGTGTTTATGTTTAAAACATAAATACTTAAAATCTTTAAAATCTTGAGAACATTTTATCTTTATTTGTTGAGTGCTTTTATTGTGAGAGGTTGTTTTGCGTGTGTGTGTGTGTGTGTGTGTGTGTGTGTGTGCGTATGTGTGTGTATGTGTGTGCGTGCGTGCCTGTGATTGTTGGTTTAGTGCTATAGTTGCATCTACTTAAGTAGTCGTGGCCAGTGCTTGCTGTTTATTCTACTAAAGCTCTACTTTCTAAGTTGTTTTGCATGTTGTATTCCTGAGATAATTGTTGTGTTCTTCTTGGTAATAATAACTAATCCCTTCTTATATGTTTTGAAATTCCATTTACTAGGGTTTTGGGAGGGATTTTTATATTTGTCTTCATAATACATGCTTTTCTAAATTTTTTTGTAGTGTAATTTCTGTGTATTGATATATGTTCAATTTCACATGATTTTTAAAAGATTTTTTTCTTTTGCTTTATAAACTCAGTTCAAGCTTTGAAATACCTATGAATATCCATTCTGTGTGGATGAGATGGATCCTGTACTGTATACTAGAGAAAAACAGGTCACCATTTATATATTGATTTGCTTTGGGTTCCCTCCTTGCACATCTCCTGCTCTGGATCCTCAGTCTAGTTTCTAGTTTCTCAATGCCAATACAATTGGAGAGGAGCATGGGCAGCTTCCATTAAGAAGTACTGATTGTTTCCTCAGCCCATTTATGCTCCTACAAAAATGCATGTGAATACCTGTGTTCTCCCATTTGACTAAAAGGGTATTTTTTTTTTTTGTTGTTGTTGTTTTGTTTTATTTTGGGGCTTTTTGCTTTGTTTTGTTGTTATCCTTTTTTGCATCACAATCAAGTGTAGAGAGAGAATTTTCCCTGTCTAGTCTCGTCCCAATGGACTTGTTTCTCTCTGTCCACCAGATCTCCACAGCTACTATGAAATTGCCACTCTGAGGCTTAATATATATTACAATCCTTTGGCCAATGGCTTAGGCTTATTCCTGGTTAGCTGTCTCTTAATTATTAACCAATTTCTATTCTGTGTATCATCATGTGGTCTTGGCTTACCAGTGGTAATGGAACAGAAAGAGAGAGAAAGAGAAAGAGAGAGAGATAGAAAGAGAGAGAGGTGGGCAGGCAGAGAAATAGACAGGAGATGCTCTTAGTGGCTGCAGCGAGGAAGAGTCCTGAAACAGTACAGATGCCTAAATACTAACAGAGAGGCTTCACCCAGCAACTGATGAAAACAAATGAAGAGAACCTCACCCAAATATTAGGCCTATCTCTAGGAATCCTGAAGAAGAAAGGTAGGAAGGACACCACAAGAAACAACTCCCCTGGGATCATAGGGGCTCACAGAGACAGAACCAAATAAGAAGATGCTTGTTACCTCTCTGTTAGTATGACAAACACCGGAGAAAATCAGAAAATAAAGGTGAGGTTTCAGTATACATTAGCTTTACTGTATTTCTTTGGGCCTGTGGCAAGGCAGCATACCCAGTGGGAGGAGGAGAAACTGGGGCAAAATCACCCACTACATGGGTAGGAAGTGAAAGAGTGTGTGAAGAAAGGCTCGGGGACCCTGTCTTCTGAAAGAGTGTGTCCCCTCAGCCTCCAGCTCCCCACAGCGCTAACCTTACTGCATGTGCTTTGGGGGAACATATACAATAGAAATTGTTTTTATAATTGAATTATGTATTCTTTCATTTTAATTGAAACCTTTTTCTTTTTATAGAATTTGACATATAAATTCTGTAATTACATCATTTCTTCAAACCAACTCATCTCTTATCACTCTCACTCCTTCTCAAAATCATTACCTCTTGTTCTTTCATTACCACACACACACACACACACACACACACTGATAAACTCATTAGTGTTTCTTGTCTGGGTTTAGTGTTTGATCAGTGGGGATTAGATAACCAGTCATGCCCCTAATACCTGGAAGAGACTGATTCTCCTCTCAGAAATCACTAATTGCCTGTAGCTCTTTATTTAGGGGTAGGGACTTAGGAGATTTTAACATGTTGGCTTGTTAATTTGTGTATTTTTCAGGGATGAATTAATGGGATAAATGACTCTTTGTCAAAGTGCATAATCCTTTTCATTGTTTTCAGGACTGGCTTAAACAATAATATCCTTGAGACTACATTGGTGCAGTTCCTCAACATATATTGAAGATATGACCTCATACTAGATGCCTCAGTCCCCGGCTTTCTAGTCTTTCTGATCATCTTTTGCAATATTCCTTGAGCTTCATTGTTGCCTTTTATATCATTTTTCTATATTTTATTTTGACCAGTACCAAATTTCTAAATTCTCTATTCTTGTCTTTTCTTGTGATTTTATATTAATAAAGGTGGAATATTTGCAGGACCATTTTCTTCTGGACTGTCTCATCTTTGAATTTCTCCTTTATTTTTCTATTGTTTCCACATAATTAATTTTATATGCTTTAAGTAATACTGCAGAATATTTCCATTTTATTTCTTGTTAGTTTCAAATACTAAGGTACCTTTTCTAAATGTGTCATTCTATATTTAACTGTGTCTGGTATTTGCTGTTGAATCACATGCTTCAGAGTTAGTGTAATTAAATTCATTCCTTGCTTACAGAAATTATCCCCTTTCCTCTGCTTAGGAAAGTATTCTAGCTTTTCATCTATCAGGTTTGTAGTCATAAATTTTTAAGAGGTTTAACTATATTTCTTGTTTTTTATTTTTTTAATTTAAATTTGAAACTAGCTTGTTTTACATGTCCATACCAGTTCCCACAAGCTCCAGTCCTCCCCTGTTACACCCACCTTCCCCTTTCTGCTCCCCTGGGAGCAGACTTCCATTGGGAGTCTTCAAAGTCTGTCATATCATTTGGAGCATGGAGTAGGCTCCATGTGTCTAGGCTGAGGGAGTATCTCTCTGTGTGGGATCGGCTCCCAAAGTCCATTCATATACTAGGGATGAATACTGATCCAATACCAGAGGCCCTATAGATTGGCCAGTCCTCCTAACTCACACCCACGTTCAAGGAGTCTGGGTCAGTCTTATGTCAGACTGGAACCCACGAGCTTTCCCTTGTTCAGGTAAGCAGCTTCTGTGAGTTTCTCCAGCCTGGTCTTGCTCATCCCTCCTCCCTCTCTGCAACTGGATTCCAGGAGTTTGGCTCAGTGTTTAGCTGTAGGTGTCTGCTGCTGCTTCCATCAGTTACTAGATGAAGGCTCTAGGATGGCATATAAGGTAGTTATCAATCTCATTATTAGGGAAGGCGTTTAATGTAGCTTCTTGACAGGGGAATCCTGGTAAATCTCTTGACATTTCCTTGTACCAGATTTCTCTTAAAAACTATAATAGCTCCCTCTGTTATAGTGTCTCTTTTCTTGTTCTCCTCTGTTCTTTCCCTGACTCAATCTTCCTGCTCCTTCATGCCCACCTCTCCTCTCCTCCTCCTGATGCCCTCTCCCCTCCTCCCCTATGCTCCCAATTTGCTTGCGATGTCTTGCCCTTTTTCCCCTTCTCCTTGGGATCATGTATGTCTCTCTTTGGGTCCTCCTTGTTTCTTAGCTTTTCCGGTGGTGTGGATTGTAGGCTGGCAATCCTTTGCTCTATGTCTAAAATGCATATATGAGTGAGTACATACCGTATTTGTATTTTTTATGACTGCAGGGTGGTTTCTTCTAGTTCCATCCATTTGCCTGTAAATTTCAAGATTCTATTTTTTTTCCAATGAGTAGTATTCTATTGTGTAAATACAGCACATTTTCTTCATCTGTTTTTCAGGTGAGGGGCATGTACATTACTTCCAGGTTTTAGCTTTTACAAATGCTGCAATGAACACAGCTGAACAGATGTCCTTGTTGTATAAATGTGCATCTTTTGGGTATATGCTTAAGAGTGGTGTTACCGAATCTTGAGGAAGACAGATTCCCATTTTCCTGAGGTACTGCCATACTGATTTCGAAAGTGGCTATATGAATTTGCACTCCAGCAGTGGAGGAGTGTACCCCTTTCTCTACATCCTCTCTAGCATAAACTGTCATTGATATTTTTGATTTTAGCCATTCTGACAGGAGTAAGATGATATCTCAGAGTTGTTTTGGTTTGCATTTCTTTGATGACTAAGGATGTTGAGCAATACCTTAAGTGTCTTTTGGCTATTTTAGATGCCTCTGTTGAAAGCTCTCTAGTTAGTTCTGTACCCCACTTTTTAACTATAATACTTGGTGTTTTGGTAAACAGATTCTTGAGTTTTTGGTATATTTTGGAAGTCAGCCCTCTATCAGATATGGAGTTGGTGAAAATCTTTTCCCATTCTGTGGGCTGCTGTTTTGCCTTGTTGACTGTCCTTTGCCTTACAGAAGCTTTTCAATTTCAGGAGGTCTATTAAAGCATCTACCATTGCCACAGTGGTTGTGTCATTGTTTTGTCTTATATTCAGTATTGACCACATACAATCCTTCTCTGATTATTTACTGTGTCCCATTGGTTAAGACAGAACCACACAGGAGAGGACTTGAGATTAATGTTTATAATGTGTCATTGCGCCTATGAAGGACAAATTCCTGTTCATTTCATTTCTCTTTCCAATTTTCTTAGCTATCTTTTAATTATCACCGTCTCAACAACTGTTGCATATATTTTTCTTATATATAACTGAGTTTAAAGTGAAAAATTTATTGATTACTTTGTTTTTAATTGTAAATCAAGTTATGAGATTATGTAAATGCAGTCTAGTGGCTAGTAAAAATGTATATAGTTGTATTGTGATTCTTACATTCTTCTAGGTTTTCTTTTTTCATTGCCATACCTGAAAAATATATTCTTCATAGTAACTCAAAATATGTTAAAAGCTGATTCTGATACAAAAAACATACAAATACTGAAATCATGCATTTAACCAAGATATGCTTTCAAGTACATTAAAGAATGCTGGTTGAAGTTTGGCAATGACCCTTTGCAAAACTTATTCCACCCAGCTGTGACAATAATTAATGTGCAGAAAGAACTGTAAGGGTCTTTTGAAATTAGCAGAGAATATCACATTTTACCTTATTCTCCATTATGAAGTAATTTACTCTTTAGCATTATGCAGTGCATTCTTTTGATAGATGAATGTCTTTTATAAATGTGTATCTTTGAATATAAAAGTACTCAAAGAAAGTAAAGAGGTTTGCATCTTTAAAAGATTTTACAATAAGCATATATTAAAGAATTAATAATTTTGAATGGTCACTGATACACTGTGATTTATCAGTTCCTACAAAGATAAATAATATAAGCTTTAACCGTTTTCATATATATGTATGTATATATGTGTGTGTATGTGTATAAATATTTCATTGCCTATATCTTATATATTTTGTCTTTTATTCTCATAACAAACTATCCCTTATTTATAAGTCTTTCTATTTCCTATCTTCATACCTATTACCTATCATTTATCTATCCATACATCTCTCCATCCCTCCATCCATCTATCTGTGAGGAATAATGCTTGGGCAACGGCAGAGTCTCACAAAATCTAGGAAGGCAATTAAAGGAAAGTCCAGGGAAAAGAAGTGTCCTAAGTCATGTTGTCTGAGCTAATGACATTAGTAAGATGTTTATGGTAAATAACTGAATAAATAAATAGCAAGTTGAGCTTCATCCTTGGTTTAAATAGTATCTTAAGAATCTTAAGAATTTCAAAGTAAGTTGAGCATAGTGGCATACTCCTTTCATTCCAGCACTCAAGAGGTAGAAGCAGGTAGATATCTGTGAGTCTGAGACTTGTCTGGTCTATGATGCGAGTTCTAGGATGACCAGAGTTGTTACACAGAAAAATGCTGTCTCAAACCAACAATGAAAGAAAGAAATTTAAAAAAAATGAAAGCAGAATAAACATTTTAGAACATATAACAATTATCATTCCTAAATGTTTCTTTTTCTCTCCCTGCTTTATTGAAAATAGATTGCTTTCAAAAAGCTATTGCATTCAAGTGGGACAGGGCAAACCAAGGAAAGAGTCCTAAGAGATGGCACAAGAATCAGAGACTCACTCATCCACACACTAAGGAGACCCATAAAAATATTAAACTGAAAGCCATAGGAGGAATGTATAGGCCAATGCAGGCCCTGTGCTTGCTGCTTCAGTCTCTGTGAGTTCATAAGCTTTGCTCAGTTGTTTTAGTGGGCCCTATTCTCATGGTGACCTCCATCCCCTCTGGTTGTTATATTTTCAACCATCTCTTTTGTGTGCTTCCCTGAGGTCTGAGGGGAGAGATTTGATGGAGACATTCCATTTAAAGCTGAGAGTCTCTCTCTCTCTCTCTCTCTCTCTCTCTCTCTCTCTCTCTCTCCCCCCCCCCTCTCTCTCTCCATAAAGTCTGGCTCTTGGTCTCCTCATTTGTTTTTATCTGCAGCAAGAGGAAGTTACTCTGATGATGGCTAAGTAAGAGCCTGATTTATTGGTATAGAAGAATAGGATTCATTTTATCGCCCCCCATATATATATACATATATGTACATATGTACATATATACATAATGCATATCTTAGATTTTGGTTTCCAAAGCAGTGCCAAATATGGTTCACACTTCTTGGAGTGGGCCTTCCATCAAATCTGTCATTGGTTAGATACTCCCTTACAGTTTCTACCACCATTGCCATAGTGTATTTTTCAGGCTGGTAGGCATTTTTCCATGACTGAGTTGATATACATATTTCTCTTTTGGTAGCCTTCAGAGTACTTTCCTATACAAAGACAATAGAACATAGGGGTGTAGGTTCTATGTGCCAGCTATCTCTATATTTAATTAGTGATGTTCATATTGTCTTAAAGAGTGGGACCTTGTTATTTTTTGGAGAGTACCTATTGTCATAGAAACAGCTTAGATTATTTGAGATTTCTGTGGTATTCCTTTGGCCAACAACTTAACTGGGTGTAACCTAGTCCTGACTCTTGATGTTTCACTTAGAAGAGATGGACACTTGGAAAACAGTGTCTCCCCCCCTTAAATCCCCTTCATTAGATCACCTTCATATATTTTAAGAAGTTTCCACTGCACTTGATTTCCATAACAACATTCAAATGTTCCTTAATTCCAGCTATCTCTCCCTGCATTATCTCCTCCACCTACCTGATCCTCCCATTCCAGGTCCCCTTACCCATAGTCCTTCCAGAAAATCTATTTCTTTCCCCCACTAACAGAGAGATTTGTGTGTCCTCAGTAGTCCATTCCATTATACCTAGCATCTCTGGTCCAAAGACTGAAGTTTGGTTGTCATTTTCTTATTAACTGATATCCATATGGAGGAAAATATTCACCATATTTATTTTTCCAGGTCTGGGTTATCTCATTCAGAATTATTTTTCTTTTCTATTTTCATACATTTGCCACTAAATTTCATGATGTAATTTCATCTATTTATCTATCTAGTTAGTTTTTTTTTTTTTTAAAGACAGTGTTTCTCTGCGTATCCTGGCTATCCAGGGGTACACAGAGTGAGTTACTCTGTAGACCAGGCTGGCCTCTAAATCACAGAGATCCTTCTACCTCTGCCTGTTGGGTTCCGGGATTAAAGGCATGTGCCACCACTGCCTGGCATGATATCATTTTTTTTAACAGTTAAGTAATACTCCATTGTGAAAATTTAGCACATTTTCTTTTTCCATTCTTCTGTTGAGGGACATCTAAATGGTTTCCAAATGTGGCTATTGTGAATAGAACTTTGATGAACATGGTTGAGTAAGTGTCTTTGTGGTTGGGTGAAGTATCTTTTGGGTCAATGTTCAAAAATGGTATAGCTTCATCTTGAGGCAGTTGGATTCCCATCTTTTTGAGGAATCAGTACTCTCATTTCAATAACAGCTGTATAACATTTTACTCCTACCAGCAATGGATGAGTGTACCCCTTATTCTACATGAGCTGTCATTTTTGTTATTCATTTTAGTTATTCATACAGACATATGACGGGATCTCAAAGTAATTTTGATTTCATTTCCCTGATGATCAAGGATGTTAAACATTTCTTTAAGTGTTTCTGAGTCATTTGAAATTCTTCTATTGATAATTTCATGCTTAGAACTGTACCACATTTTTTATTTTTAAAAAGATTTATTTTATGTATGAGTGCTCTATCTGCATGTACCTCATCAGATCTCACTATAGATGGCTGTGAGTCACCATGTGGTTGCTGAGGATTGATTTAGGATATCTGAAAGAGTAGTCAGTGCTCTTAACCACTGAGCCATCTTCCCAGCTCCAGGTACCACATGTTCAATATTGGATTATTTGTTTGTTCATTTGTTTTTAATTTCTACTTTCTTGAGTTCTTTCTTTATTTTGGATACAAGGCCTTTGTTGGATGGGGAGCTGGTAAATTTTTTTTTCTCAGTCTGTAGGGTGATATTTCTGTTCTATTGACAGTGATCTTTGTCTTATAGAAGCTTTTTAGTTTCATGAAATTCCATTCATCAATTATTGATCTTAGTGTCTACACTATTGATGTTCTCATCAGGAAATTATCTCCTGTGCTAATACATTCAAGGCTATCCCCAGCTTTCTCTTCTATCAGGTTCAGTGTATCTGGTTTTATGTTAAGGTCTTTGATCTATTGAGAGTTAAGTTTCGCATAAGATGATAAATATGGATATATTTGCATTCTTCTACATGCAGTCATTCAGTCTGAACAGCACCATTTGTTGAAATACTGTTTTTTTTTCTGGTATGAATTTCTGGCTTCCTTATGAAAAATTCAGGTGTTCATAGGTGGGGGGATTTATGTATGGGTATTCAATTTGATTCCATTGACCAATATATTTTTTATGCTGATACAATGTTTTTTATTACTATTACTCATTTTTATTATTATTATAATTTGAAATTGGGAATAGCAATACTGTCAGCAGCTTTTCTATTGTTTGGGATTGCTTTAGCTATCTGATTTAGTTTTGGTGTGTATGTGTGTGTGTTTCCATATAAAGCTGAAAACTGTTCTTCATGATCTCTGATGAATTGTGGTGGAATTTTGATGGGGACTGCATTGAATCTGTAGAAAGATTTTTGTAGGATGGCCATTTTTACTATGTTAATCCTACTAATCCATAAGCATGGGGAACTTTCCATCTGCTTATATCTTCTTCAATTTATTTTCATAAAAGTCTTTCACTTGCTTGGTTATAGTTACTTTAAGAAGTTTTATAGTGTTTGAGGCTGTTTTGAAATGTGTTGTTTACATGATTTCTTTTTCTGTATGTTTGTTGTTAGTACAAAGGAGGCTTCTGATTTTTATGAGTTAATTTTCCATCCAGCCACTTTGCTGAAAGTGTTTATCAGCTGTGGGAGTTCCCTGATTTATTTTTTTTATCTCTTATGTATTATGTCATCTGAAAATGAAAATATTTTTTTTTCTTCCATACCAATTTGTATCCCCTTGATCTTCTTCAGATGTCTTATTACTCTACCTAGGACTTCAAATACTGTATTTAATTAGTATGGAGACTGAACAACCTTGCCTTGTTTGTGATTTTAGTGGAACTACTTTGAGTTTCTCTCTTTTTAAGTTGATGTTGGCTTAGGGCATGCTGTACACTGTCTTCATCATGCTGAGTTATGTTCCTTATAGTCCTAATCTCTCTTTATTTTGAAGGGGGTATTGGATATCTTCAAAGGACTTTTCTGAATCTAATGAAATGATCACATGTTTATGTGTTTTTTTTTCTTTCAATTTGGTTATATGGTGATTTACTTTTACTGATTTTCGTTTATTGAACCATCTCTACATCTTTGGGATGAAGTCTACTTCATCTTGCTGGATGGTATTTTTTGATGTTTTCTTGAATTCACTTTGACAGTATTTTATTGAGTATTTTTGCATTTATGTTCATGAAGGAAATTGGTCTATAATTCTCTTTGTTGAGTTTTAATGTGGTTTGGGTATCAGGGTAACTGTGGCCTAATAAAATAAACTGGGCAATGTTACTTCTGTTTCTATTTTGTGGAATAATATGAGGAGGATTATCATTAATTATTCTTTGAAAGTCTGTAAAAAATTTCTGCACTACAACCATCTTGGCCCTTGATGTTTTTGTCTGGGAGATTTTTAATAAGCATTTCTATCTTACTAGGGGTTACAGTTCTGTTTAAGTTGCTTATCTATTTTTTTAATTTAATTTGGTAAGTGGTACCTATTAACAAAGACACCCATTTAATGGGGGATGTCCTTCTGAATATATGTTTCTCTTATTGGTTGGTGAATAAAACACTGATTGGATAGTATCCAGGGAGGAAGTAAGGGGGAGCTACCAGAAGAAGAGATTGCTGGAGAGAGGATGCAGGGAGAGGCCACAAAGAAAGGCCATGTAGCTAAGGAAGGAGTAACAGTCTGGACCCTTCTCCGGTAAGGTGAGTCCACATGGAAATATGTAGATTAATAGAAATGCGTTAATAATTAAGAGAGAGCTAGCCAATAAGAATCCTGAGCCAGTGGACAACAGTTTATAATTAATATGTCTCTGTATGCTTATTTGGGGCTAAAACAACTGTGGGGACAGGCCGAAAAGAAATTCTATCTTCATCCATTTATTATTATTTTTTAATTTTCCAATTTGGGGGAGTGCACATTTTCAAAGTATGCAAAGTATGTCTTTGTGATTCTCTAGATTTCCTCAGTGTCTGTTTTGTCTCCCTTTGCATTTCTCTTCTGAGCCAGAGGAGAGAAGATAGGTGACTACACTCATCCAAAACAAAAAAACAAAAACAAAAACAAAACAAAAAACAAAAAACAGTCTACCAAGAGGACATTTTAATTTTAACATGCATTCATATTTGTAAAAGAAACACTACTATAGTTTAAATCACATATAGACCCTCATATATTGATAGTGGGAGGCTGTAATACCCCACTCTTTCTAATCAATAGACAGGCCATCCAGGCAAAAGCTAAACAGAGAAAATATGGATCTATAAGATGTTATAAATCACATGGACCTAACAGATATTTACAGAAGGTCTATTCTTTGTGTTTGGGTGAAATGTTCTGTAAATATCTGTTAGGTCCATTTTTGTTTGAAGTTTATTTTTTTATTATTATATTAAAGTGACTATGTCAGCTTGCTGTTTAGGTTCATTTCTCTAGCATATCCTTTTTCCAACCTTTTACACAGAGATAATTACTGACCTTGATACTGAAGTGTGATTTTTTTTAGATGCCACAGAAAAGTGGATACTGTTTTATCATCCATTCTGTTAGTCTGTATCTCTTTAATGAAAAATTGAAATCATTGATGTTGAGGTATATCAATGACCAGTGGTTATTTATTTCTGTTATTTTGTTGTTTATTGTTTGGTGTTGGTTTGGTGGTGGCAGTGTGTGTTTTTCTTCTTTTGATTTTCCAAGTTTGTACTTAATTTCCTTAGGTTGGCCTAGATTTTCTGGATGTTTTATGCCAGATGATACTTAGATTTAACATTTTCTTTGACCAGTGTATCCATTTCTTTTATTGTGTGTTCAATACCTGAGATTGTCTCTTCTCTTGTATTCTGTCGGTGTAACTTTCCTCTGTAGTTCCTATATGAATTCTTAAATTATTTACTTCTCAAATTCCCTCAGTTTGTGTATTCTTTGTTGATTCTATTTCCGTCTTCTAGGTTTGAACAGTTTTATTCATTTCCTTCCTCTGTTTGTTTGTATTTCCCTGAATTTCTTTAAAGTCTTTATTAGATTTTTTTTTCTTTAAGGACCATTATCATCTTCATACTGGCTGATTTGAGATCTTTTTCTAGGGCTTTAACTATTTTAACATTCAGGGCCTGCTGTGGTAACGTTGATGGACTCTTTTGGAGGGATATTTTCCTGGATGGTATTGATTATTAATTGATGGTGTCTAAGCATCTAGGTTTAAAAGACTATAGTTCTTTGTAGTGGGATATTCACTTTGTCTCCTTCTGTGGCACTGACCACGCCCATTGGGGGGTGGAGCCATGGCGGAAGTGACCTGTGGAATTAGGTTGGAGGAGGGGGCTGGGGAAGCTCTCTTGCAACTGCAGGGAACAGGAGGACTTCCAGAGGCATTCTTGGGAGCAGTAACCCACTGGTGTTCCCCTGTCTATGTTGCGAGTTATTTCTCCCAGAATCTGTTTGGCCTAATTGTTTATCCAGATCCTTATTAAACATCAATAGTTCTTGGTTCTGATGTCTTTGTTGGGTGGTTGTAGCAGATTATGGTGTCTGTGTGTTGCCTGGTAGAAAGTATTCTTTGTGCATCTAGTAGGTGTGGTCACTGTGGGTTCCAGGTACATTGATTTTATGGGTATTGGGAGCGGACACTTGAACATGGGGATAGGCTAAATGTTTGAGAGGATTTATAGGAAGGAGGAAAGCAGAACATTCTAAAGTGTCTGCTTAGTCTTCATGGAGTCTGGGCAGAGAAAGAATAGAGGTTACTTCAGAGGGTCTGCTGTAGAACTAGGGTAAGCCTAGGGAACTGAATTTCAAGGAACAAAAGGAGAGGTCAAGATCTGCAGTCAGCCTACCTGCTTCCTGGCAGGAGTCTTCTACGGTGTTTTCATACAGAAAGCATACAGTGAGCTATTTAATTCCTCCTGAAAATGGTATTTATTTTTGGACAAATATCATTATGGTCTGAGAACTGCTTGTGAAGTTGTAATATTGGATACATTTCCACATCTTTTCTTGAAGAAATATTTCTTCAGCATCATTTCATCTGTGCCTTATTTGTATCTATTTATCAAGAAATGTGTATATTTGTGTTCTTGATCAGGAGATGACTTTTAAGATATCAAGATCTGAAAACCAAGGTTTATAGGAAGGATGAGCAGAAATAACTTTTATATCCAGCTGTGTCATTTCTATCTTCTAATGGAAAAGAAGAACTTGATTTAGAGAGATTTTTCTGGACTGGGAGCCCAAAGCATCACACACACTATGTAGGATATAATGATGGACTTTTAAAAGCATGGAATTAACTGCATTTATTTCAATGGGACTTTTAATGTTTGTTTAGAATTTTCTGTTTAAGCTCTTACACAAAAGTACCACATATGGAGTAACTAACTTGAATATCACAATAACCATATATTAAGGTAATTTTTACTATTCTCTTTTAAATTGAGTATGTAACAGTCAATAACTTATATCAGTTATTTTAGCTAGTTAAAAGTGGACACGGGATTTAAGATCAGCTTGATTCTTCAAACAGGGCCTCCATGCATTATGCAGATTTCCTCAGGATTTATTTACACTGGAACAACACAGCAAACTCATTCTAATTGATAATATGCTGACAAAAAGAATGTACAGGCCTTACTAATTAAGCTAGGAATAAATAGGTATTATTACATGTAGGAAAGAATGTAGACAAGAGATGAAATTGGTTCTACAAATAATTTCTTTGTTGAAAATTAGAAACTATAAAATAATTGTACCCTTTCAGGTTCAATTGTTTTGAACATTTGTAAATCCAGTTTTATTGATATGCACATTCTGATTTATCACCCATCACCCTCTTTATTATTCTTTAAGCATTTCCAAATGTCATATAATTTCATTAAAAATATTTTCATAAATTTGCCTGGAAGATAGCTCACTGACTAATATGATAGCTGTATAACACCAGAACCCACATAAATCCAGACATATTTGGTTGGCCATGTGTGATCCCAGATCTCTGGAGGTAGAGGCAGGGGATCTTGGGGAATGCTGGGTAGCTAGACTAGCTAGAATAAATGAGTCTCAGATTCATCAAAAGTCTCTGTTTTAATAAAGTGGAGAATCTTCTAAAAGACATTTGATGTCAGCCTTGGCTTCACACAAGAACATACATACACGTGTGCCTACACAGAGGTAGGCAGGCATACATATATATACATATATATATATATATATATATATATATGTGTGTGTGTGTATGTATATGCTTATCATATACACATATATATGCAAACACTAGAAACAATAGCGATATCATCATTATACTTAAAATGAACAAGTTTTTAGAAAAGTGTGTGTGTGTGTGTGTGTGTGTGTGTGTGTGTGTGCATGTGTGCGTATGTGTAAGTGTTGATTATGGTTTCTAATGAAAGAATAAAAATTTATCATTGCTCAAAGACTCTTTTAACATCAATATTAAACATGTACTATGTGGTAACCTTTAACTATGCACCAGAAGAACATCAATGGCGCAATTTAAACCAACCAACCAAAGAAACAGAAAAATAAAAGGCTGTCATCCAAAAGAGTTAAACAGAAACCTCATCAAAGAAGATGGACAATTGTCAGGGAATACTTAAAACAATGCTCGATATCATTATTCAGACAAGTAGAAAACAAATTTGTGAATTGGATGTAGTTAATGATGATTAAGTTATCTATTTTAAAAGCCCAAATTTAATAAGTATTTGAAAGTTTGTAGAGATATTAGAATAGCCTTCCGATTATATAAGAAGGTACAACACTATGAAAAGCCTTTTGGTATTCTTGCAAAAGTTGAAAATATGATTGCTATATGGTCCTGCTATTCTACTCCTAAATGTATTTATAAGCAAATTTATGATAATTTGTTTGACCTAAGAGGCTTATTGTTTATTTCTTTGCTTTCTTGTTTTTTTGAGACATGGTTTATTGGAGAAGCCCTTGCTATCCTGGAATTAGCTCTGTAAACCAGGCTGGCCTTGAACTCACAGAGATCTGCTTGTCTCTGCCACTTGAATGCTGGAATTAAAGGTGTGCATCACCACTGCCTAGTTTCTAAGGAACTCTTAGAAACAAGTGACTATGGCATTGTTTGCAATGGGCAAAAAAGTAAAATAAACCAAGTGTCCATGGAGCAACTGAAAAAATTAAGTACAGACTATGCACACAATGCAGTACTATTCATCCTCAGAAAAATAAATGCAATTATGATAGTCAGTATGAAAGAAATAAGATACAAAATAATATTCTGTGCTTACAAGCTATTGAGAAAAGGCAAGTACATCAAAATAGAAAGTAGGGTGGCGAATTTCCAAATGGTACCTCAAAAAAGTTGTGCCAAGGCATGACTTACAAAATGTCAAGAGTGGAAATTTGTTTATTTGTATTTTGTTGCAATAAAATAAACAAAATCCAAAATATGAATAAATATGATGCATATTAAGTGATATATATATATATACACATACACATTTAATGTGTTAAGTTAGTTACACTTAGATATATATAGACCACAGCTGAGACTAGTAGTTTCCATTGCTGCTGTCCATATGTTGTCTTCTATATGTTGGGTGCATTGCTGAGGTACAACAAAAGTATCTATCCATCATTTTAACGTCTTAGTAAAAAATAATAATGTAGAAAGGAGAGTGTGTTTGTCTTCATAAGAGGCACATTTAAAAACACTAGAAATTGTATTTATTCATCCATGTTGCCCTGAAATCAGTGAAGTATTATTATGATTTTTTAACTTTGGATATATATGTTTAATGAAGGAAACAACAAAAGAAAGGAAATAGGAATGGATTATCTAATCTTTGAGTGAGACTTTTAAACATAACACTCTGGTACCATAAAACAGAAGTTTTAAAATACTGAGCTTTGAATGTAATTTATGTCAAGAATTTCCACAAAGTTGAAAAGCAAATGAAAAACGGGGGAAAAAACTATTATACACACACACACACACACACACACACACACACACACACACACACACACCTATGATTTATAAAAGTTGCAAGTTAACTCAAAGTCCAGCAAAAGCAGGTGTTAAGTAAACCAACAAGCAGCAACTTGGTAAGACATCGTGCCTCAATAAACTGTGACCTGTTTGAAGACCGAAAGGAAACTTAAATATGAAGAGTAATTTTTAAGGCAATTGTGGGACTTTTTAAATTTTCCTATTAATGAGCTATATTATTTCTGTAATTAAAACTTATTCAAATATTAACAAATAGAAGATGATTGGCTTAAAAATTATTTGTGATAAAGAAACAAACCTATTAAATCCTTGAATGAGTATAATGAACCAGAATATTCTAATTCCAAGCTGAACATGAACTTACTTGGCCTGAGTCAACAATGTATTAATGAGCAATAACTGCTTTGATTAAATAGAACAGAAACAATTGAAGACAAAATTAATAATTTAATAATTTAACCAGATAGAAAGTACTGCAGGCCATTTGTTTTTTAAAAAGAGATATTTCATTGAAAACTAAGGAAATACCACTTTGATGAAGTATAACTTTTTAATTTACTAATTCTATGAGGACTGCCTTGCTGTCAAATCTTATCATCAAAAATATTATTTTCTAAATTAAGAAAAATCTGAAGAGTAGAACAACCCATTTTCTTTAATTTTGTATTTGAGGTTACGAGGACAACTTCTAGAATGGCAATTTGCATATCTTTCAATACGCTCGTTTGTCCCACATTATTTTTTCCAGTACTGTCTTTGTATACATATAACACATTTTTCAGGAGAATGACACAATGTGTTTATTTTTAACTACTACATATTGATGTAACATTTATAATTTTTCCTCATATATTTTCTTAGAATTCCAATGCCATTTTATTTGGTAAAGATTCATTTTTAATTATGTGTATGTGTTTATGTGTGACTGTTGGTGTGTGCATGTGCCCATGGAGGCAAGAAGAAGCCTGCAGCTACAGGTGGTTGTGAGTTACCTATGTGGTTGCTGGGAACTGAACTCAGGTTCTCTGCAAAACCAGTATGAACTCCTAAACAATGAGACATCTCTCCAGTCCTGAAGTCTAATGTTATTTTAACTATAATGGTTTTGATTAGGAGAGAGTAATGCTCCTGCTGAAGACAGAAAAGTAATATAAAATAGATTCTGCTTGGTTATTTGTTTTTAATCAAATCAATGCTCAAAGATATGAGCATTGAGCTGGCACAGTAGCCAGAACTAGAAAGGCCACATCCAGGATATGCAGCCTTAGAACACACAACTTTCCCATAGGACACTGTAAAGCTCACAAGACATCCCCAGTCTTGGAATGGGCAGAAGGAGGGGGAGTTAGGTTGAGGACCAATACATGAGATGAGACACCAAATACATTTTCAGGAATGCCATGGACCAATAGGACAAAGCACAGTAGGGGGCTGCCAAAATGATCAAGGTTTAGGAGGGCAAGATGTGAAAGAGAAGACACTTGCAGAGGGCTAAGGCTGGTACTGAGCATAATTTTACATCTCTGGTCACTTGAAATTAAGGTTCAAAGGATTAGAAGCTAAATGACTGAAAGCAAAAGAACCAAAACCAATAAATAAATAAGTAAAAACAACCATAAAACTTCTCATGATACAAAGATGACAAATATTTGATTTCAGACTCAACTCAGCAGAAAACAACAAGAATTTCCCATAAATAGCTGCTAAATGTCTGAATTTATTAAAACAAGCCTTTTCTCTACTGTCATCTAGAGGCTTGGATTCAACATTTCTGCAGAATAGCACCCATACTCATCATATAAAATTTACATTCTATTAGAAACACTTCAGTACAGTAGTGTCATGAGTGTTATGAAGTAACCAACAGCTTTCTTGATGCATCTGAGTCCTGTTCCACACAAATGAATTCATATCCAGTACTGTAAATATAGTCAAAAGCCCATGGCTGGGGAGGTCATAAACTCTTGTGTTGAAGGAGCCTGCTACTGAAGTTTGCTAAATGAGCCATGTTGTCAAACTGTATTGCTATTTCATAGATTTTTTTTCCTTTCATTTTAGCTTATTTCATTTATTCATTTTTAATTTTTCCTCTACTTAATTTTTTGAATTTTGGTTTGCTTTTTATTCCCTTAATTCAGAAAGCTAAGTAATTAATTTTAGGACTTTGTTTCAAGAATATTAGCAGTTAGTACTAGAAAATTTCTCTCCAAAAGACATATGTACGTTTTATGATGTTATATTTGTTATTTCTTTTCATTCATCTCCTTGCATTTTCTTAAATTTCATCTTCTTTTTAAACTCCAATGTTTATTAAGGATTGAGCCATTAACTTTTTTTTTTTTTTTTTGAGACAGGATTTCTTTGTGTAGGTTTGGAGCCTGTCCTGGAACTCACTCTGTACACTTGGCTGGCCTCGAATGCATAGAAATCAGCCTGCCTCTGCCTCCTAGTGCTGGGAATAAAGATGTGCACCACCAATGCTGGGTCCATTAATTTTTTTTATATATTTGAATTACCTGGTTTTGTCCTTGATAATTATTTTCATTTAATTAAATTGCCAAAGATTATGTGTGTGTGTGTGTGTGTGTGTGTGTGCGTGTTAGATGTGTATGTATGAGTCAGATGCCATATCCCACATGTAACTGTCAGAGGACAACTCTGTAGAGTCACCTCTCTCCCTCCACAGTGGGATCTGGGAATTGAACTCAGACCGTCAGACTTGTATAGCAACCTCTTTTAGTTGTTGAGTCATCTCAGTGTTCTCAACATCTTTATTAATTTTGAAGCTTATCTTAAGGTCTGACATGTAGTCTGTCCTGGAGAACAGTCCCTGTGTACTAGAGAAAAGCAGATGGACTCGGCATCGACGAATGCTCTATCTGTGTCTGCAAGTATATCACCTTCATGTTACTGTCCAGGCCTTTTATTTACTTGTTATCTGGGCAGTTTTCCTTATTTGTCTCTTAAAGGATCTGACTTTTAAAGTCATATTGAAAATTGACAGTAAATAAAAAGGGGTTATAGAAACTCCATGAAACATTAGTATAAACATTAGATGTTCAAGACAGTTGCAAATCCAAAGTAAACAAAATTACTGGAGAGAACACATAAACAAAAAGCAATGCTTTGTGAAAATTTTAGTATACTTGTTTATTACTGCAGAATGTCAAGGTTATAAAATTATACCATTCCATCTGTGGCTGATAATTAAGAAAATGTTACATCACCTACAAATTTCTCAATCTGACCTTCTAGAGATGATAACAATATGGAGTTTGTCTTCATTATATATGCATGCATTAATTATATACCATTTATAGTAGTCTGAAAGTTAGATCAATAGTTTCAAATTTGAGTTTAGAAAATTTAGCTAGGAACTCCACTTACAGAGTACTATTTTGAGTAGAACTGTCTAGACAGCAAAAACAGGACTTTTGTTGAAGAAAATAACTGCCATAATGACTTTCTGAGACTGTTCTCATAATCAAAAGTTTCTAATTAAGCATAAAGTAATTAGCAAATTTAATTCAATGCATGCTAGTATATGTCTTGAAGAGACAAAGGCAAAAGAACATCTCAGAAGAAGGGGATGTCATCAGTGCACATGCTTCTTTAGGATTACTAAGTGAGCAGCTGACATTTAGCAAATGCTGAAAGTTGATTTAACTTTGGCAGGAACATTTTCTCAAGTTGAAAGGTTTTGACCAGAGAAATGTCATCATGGAGATTTTTTTTTCTCTACAAAGGTTTTCCTTAGGTTTGGGTGACAGATAAATCATTCAGATACCCCATGCCTTGATATCAAAACATTCACATCGACCCATCATTTAAAATTATGCAATCCTTAACAGTATTACTAAAACAAACTCCACTCTTTCTCACTGCAAAGCAAAGCTGACTGGGGAATTCCATACATTCCTCTTGTTATCACCTAACAATTTCCTTATTTATTTTCAAAAGGAGGTTCATCAACAACAAAACCCAAGTACAATAATAGTACTCATTTATCTATTGAGTAAATCAAGCATCACTTACAAATACACACACACACACTCTCATACACACACACATACCAGTGTATGAACTTTCTCTGACTGGAAATACAGATCCCAGAAGGATTTAATTAAACATAATTACATTTGAAAATTTATTGAGTTTTGATAATAAAGAGATTGATGGAGTAAAGACTAGAAAAAATACTGGTTAGGGAATGATGCATTGTATGAAATAATTTTTAAAAGTGATCATTTTTCTTACTGGAGTAGGGACAAGTGATGTAGATGGGCAGATGGGTAGACGCTGCATTTGCACATGGAAGGCTTGGAACAATGCAACTGTGATTTGACATATTTTTTTACTTCCTCATCTGGTAATTATGTTTCTATTCCACACTTCCCTTGAATATGAAAGCTAACATTCTGAATATTTAAAGTAATACTCATTTTTATATGTGAGTAGGTAGAAGTAGTGAAGTTTGGAATGAAGGAGTATATAATTCAATTATTTATGCAATTATACTTGTTCTACAAATTGTTTTATGGATAAAGCATATAGTATATTTGTATGTAAATGGAATGCCTAAACCAGAGTATAGGTATTACTTAATCATTTTCCTTAATAAATTTTAGTGCTGAAATTTTGCTTTGCTTTTTAGCAGATAGTAGAATGTAGAGACATCAATCGTGTGTGTGTGTGTGTGTGTGTGTGTTGTGTGTGTTGTTCAGGATAAACTGTGGACCAAGGAAAGTATTTTAAAATGTTTGGAATGTTCCTGGAAATCAGTATTTTCTTTTCTTGAGACAGGATTTCACAATGCTGCCCAGCATTGACTTTTAGTCTGTAGGACTCTATTTTCAACAGCTGGAAATATAGCTATGCACCACATTGCCCCAAAATCCTGTATTTGTTTTCTCTCGTAATAGAACAAGTCAGCTAAATATGTGATGAAAAGTTTTAAAAGCTGAGGAAAGGAAAAGAAGGTATTTTAAGGGCCACAAATTGAAGCCATTCAGGGGTTAAAGGCAATTTAGAACAATATTTCTAGAAGTTGAAATGAGCATTCTTGGGATTTCCTGACAATAACAGTCCAGACAAACACTTCAGATGTTAAGCCTATTAGAAGATCATTACTGAATTATAACCAGAAAAATAATGTTTAAAACAGATAGAACATGGGTGGTGACATGGTTCTGTAGTGAGAGTCCCTTCTGGGTGACACTAGTTCCACTCCTGGATTCCACCCTGGCAGGAGGGAACTGAATTTTAAAACTTGTCCTCTGACAGAGACAATTGTGTTAATGTAAATTACAAGGAAAAGCTGCACAGTTGCTAAACACGGTGGCTGGTCTGCTTATGTACATGTTTATTTGTTGCCATATTTTATTGCATATTCTCAGTGAGAGGTGAATTCTTTAGGGCAGACTTCTTTTTTTATCCCCCTGCATCTACCTCTAATGATATTTAGGAAGTTGCCAAATAAGAGAAAGGTGTTCAGAATATTTCTTTCACAATGTTGAAATAATTTTTTAAGTGTAAAATATTTGTGGGTCCCCTACCAGTGGGACCATGATCTATCCTTGGTGCATGAACTGGCTTTTTGGAGGCCATCCCTATGATGGGATGCATTGTTCAACTTTGATGCAAGGGAGAGGTGCTTAGTCCTGCCTCAGGTTGATGTGCCAATCTTTGTTGACTCCTCATAGGAGGTTTTGCCCTTTCTAAGGAGTGGATAGGGTAGGGAAAAATGTATCTGTGTGTGTGTGTGTATGGGGGGGGGGTTCAGGAGGAGGCAGACTGTGGTTGGTATGTAAAGTAAATTAAAAAAAATTAAAACAAAGAAATCAGAAGTTTCAGATAATTTAATTATCAAGTTTTAGAATCAAATGGGAATGAAATTCAGCTTTGAATAATTCTTTAATAAATAAATAAATAAAAATAACTTGAAATATTTCTAATAAACATACTATACTCAAAAATATTTCATTATTTTATTGGAAAGCATTTTCTCTTAATTCCCATTTAAAAACCTCAAGTGAAATGTTTCCAGTAACAAAAGAGTAACATGTATCTCAATATACTGAGCAACAAATTTAACCCCAAAGTGAAGAATAGTAGGATTTTTGTTTCATTTTGTTTTCAGATAAACTAAAGTTGAAAATATCTATTGAAAAATTGCCACTGAAATAATTGTTTATGAAGTTCTTCAGGTGTGAGAAAAATAACATCAGAAGGAAATTCTGCTCACAGAAAGAATACTAGATGTGACATCTAAGTAGGTGTAAATTTACTATGTTTGTAGTCTTTTGGTTGTTAGTGCAGAAATAAAATCTATGATAGAAATAACATGAAAAGAAGAAGAAATTATGTGACATGTCTTAAAATTCTTTTACTATAGGCTTCCAATAAAAAGACATGTTAAATAAAGTGATTATGTGTGTATATATATATATATATATATATATATATATATATATATGAAACTTAGTAGTCTAAGTTTGTATATGTATATTTAATTCATCCTAACATATCACAAATAAAGAAATACATGTCATATACATTTCAAGAACACACTACTAGGGAAACCTCAGTTCAAAGTCTAGTGAATGATAATATTGTTTAACTGTATAAATCCATACAGCAAATTCAAGAAAAGCAATTTTGCTCCTGGAAATGGAGATGAATCAGGCCTGAAAAGGGAATAAAGGTGTCTTTAATTGAAATGAAATGAAATGTAGTTTTCAAATGCATAATGGCTCAGAGATTTAGTTTAAATTTTTTATTCTTTTAAAACAAATATGTAGTGTATACTCTTTGTAGCAACTCAATATTTAATACAGTGTTTTGGAAACCAATATTTCTGGACCGTTTAGTTATTTGTCATGTTGCCAAATGCTGCTTGGCCTCTACTCTCATCCCTAACAAATTATTTTGAAAATGGCTTCACATAAGGGTTACACTTACATAAATACACCATTCATAGTAATGAAGATGTTTTGACAAATTTACTAAATGTGGTCTCAACTGGCTTGCATGTAAATCATCTTCTGTCTTTACTCTAATGAACTTTTTGTAGTATAGCCTTCACAGATTGAGAAATTACTTTTCATATCTTCTATTAATCACGATTTCACAATTACGGATGATAAGTTTAAGAGTGTAAAGGAACCAAACAATAAATTATGCATCAAGCTTTGTTATTTTGTCCTTTGCATATTTTAGCATAAGCAAACTTTGATTGAAATTGTTTTGGCCTTAGAATAAAGACTGATGTTTTAACAAAGATGAAGACCTTTCAGCACTAAGTGTGTACAATCTTTTGACCTCCCTAAGCAATAGTCTAGAGTGTACATCTTCTCTGTGACTTTTGTTTCATGTTTCCTCATATTTTTAGTTTGGGACCAAAAAAATCTGTGGTACTTATTTTTTCCCCCTTCGAAATATCTATACATGAATTTAACATCCAAACAAGTGGAGAAGATGTGAGGACAATGTCTGATTTGGTTTGTTTCAATGTCATATATAGTAAATTACATCCTTTCTGAAACATTTCCAGCATGTCTAGTTGAGACTGATATTTTATTTCTGATCCTTCTATATTCATTCAAGTTTTATAGATAACTTCAATCTCCTCTCAACCTTTACATATCACTTAAGTTTACAGTGAGCACAGATTGTTCTAAAGATATTCAAACAAAAGCATTTTCAACTTGACATCACATCCTGAAATTTCTTTAAAACCACAGTTTCAACATTATTGTTTTAGTTGTGGTCACTCCCCCTTATTCATAGCCTCTACCACAAAGCTTTCAAAAGGTATTTTTGATCATTCAGTAACAAATCTTTGCATTCCATTGAAGTCACAAAGTTACTTAAATATTATGTGAAATATATACTGTTTGGTGCTTTATCATCAAAATACAGTTGACATTTGTTAGGGACATTTTATGATCTCCATTGAAATATAATAGTCCATGAGAAGAGAGAATGGCATAGTTCATTTACAAAGTATTCCTTTAACTAAAGTAAATAGATATCACATGTAAAGTATAAAATACATGTTGGCAATCAATATATATTGGAATATATACACATACATATATGTGTATGTCTACACATTATTTTGTATATATAACCTCAATAAACAGAAACTAAATTGCATTGGGAGTCTATGAAGGGCTAGTGAATAAAAACATCATTGGAAACACCATGCAAGCTAGGGATTGCCCTGTCTGCAGATAATAAGCAATGTGAGTAAAAGCTTCTGACAACTACAAAATTGAGTGAGTAAATATGACCATTATGTTTTTCAGTGAACCACATTCATTGGTTGCAGCCAGGGTTTGAAGCTGAGTATAGCACCTGAGAAATTCAATTTGGATCACAGGTTTGAGGAAGATAGAGGTGGGATAACACAGCATTGGCTGACCAAAAGGACAAAGCACTGCCAAAGTTGATTGTTCTCTGCAATTATACAGTTACTTGCTATGGTCTGAATATGTCCTCCAAAGAGCCTATGTTGGGAACTCCCCACTGCAACCATGATGGAAATGGAGACTTCATGGGAGCTGTTTGGGTCTCATTGGTTTTGACCTCATGAAAGTATTTATGCCCTTTACCAAGGGTCTTGAAATTTCACATATCATTTTCTCTCTCATCCTCTGAGTCATTCCAGTGCATTATGACATAGAATATGCCCATCAACCAAGTTATCTGTCTCTAAAACTGAGAAATAAATTTCTGTTCTTCGTAAATTACACATACCATGGTATTGTGTTATAGTAGCCCAAAGCAGACTAAGATGTTATTCTTAGTCTTGCCAACTCATTTAATATTCATAACAACTATATCGAAAAGATGATGTCCATAATTATTCACATGTTGCAGAACAGAATGCCAAGACAGAGATTTCTTAGTGCTATTTATACATTGATAAGATGACAGTTTGTCTAATATCACTGCATTAAACTCGAAGCTCAGAACATTTTGATGACTTGTTCACATCTAACTTTCAAGTCATCAGATTTCTGTTTGACTTAGGTGTCCCCATGCAAATGAAGAGTCCACTGCTCAGGATGCAAGCCTTGAGAGATGAGGCTTCAAGATATACTTTCATACAAGCTCATATTTCAGAACTGTTGGTCTGAGCTCTCTAAGCCCTGTTTCCAACTATAAGGCAAAGTGAACCAGACTTCTGCTAGACAGCTGCTATTACTCAGCATAAATTAACCAGAAAACTTATGATGGTACCAGCCTAAACTGTCTTCGATAACATATCCCATGATGATATCCTTGTCTTTCAAAGATACCTCATCATGGAAAATAAAAACCTGTGACATGTTTGGATTCTTTGTTGGAAGTGGAATCAGGTTTATTACAAATGCCTTTCAGGAAAAATAAGTGATTTTAAATGCCTTTTTATGAGTTAGATAATCCCGTTTATTTACTTTTTAAAATTTGTTGAAAAACATGCACTTCTGTTTAAATACAAACCATGGTGATGCCCTTTAGACAGTGCTGCTCATAGAAATAATACCAGGCTCTTCAGAAGGACAGGAACATGCCATTCACATGCAAGCTTGTCACCAGCCTTCATCTAAACCTTCAAGTCAGGCGTTCTGAGACATAGCCAGCAGGGTCCTGATTAGTTATGGCACCAGCAGGCTCCTCCAGGATACACACTGACAGGACAAGTCCGGAAATGTTTTCTGTAGAAAAATGGATGATTATGAATGGACTGGTCACAGCATCTTCATTAAATAAATATGGCACATTGATTGGAGTCGCTGTCAAGTAGCTTTGAAAGATATTTTTCCTCATTTTTTTTCCTCAGAGAAAGATGGATTGGTTTACCTCACAGAAAAGCATACAGCCATGCTTATAGATCAGTCCTCCCTCATTAAAGCAGGCAGCTTCACACACTTTTGCCTATAGATCATCCATGTGGAGTTGCCCAATAACTCATCCGAGAGCCCTCTATGGTTGACTGGTACTTTATGAACAAGATGTGCCTTCCCAAAGAGATATGCATTTAACCATTAACTCAATTCTTAGAGACTAAATTGAATAAATTGTACCTACTTTTAAAAAGTAACAAGGAGTTTCAAAATGTTTCATGTCTCTTACTGAGGTAGGTAATATCTTAACTGATAAATGCAGGTAAGTTGCAACACAGTGCCATGGCCAATCTTACCTTAGGAAGCAGATTTAGGCTTCAATTCAGTTTTGTAAATTATCAAGATCTCACTGTACAAGTACTATAGGGTACTAAAGCACCTGGGCCTCGTTAGAGAAAAGCCTCATTAGAGAAAAACATGGTTAAATATGATCACTTCTAGGTTGTCTTTTTTCATGTGTGTGTGTGTATGTGTGTGTGTGTGTGTGTGTTCCTTTAAACCTCATACTTAGATATTAATCTCTCAGGGGCTGCACATTAATTCACAGACAGTATGTTCTCAATAGATTTTGCTAGGTTCTCTATAATATTGTAAACCTTTTTTTTTAATTCACTTTAAAGAAACTAATTATTGGCTCCTCCTGCCTCTGATGCTATTTCTTTCAGGTATGAAATTCATCAGAGTTGAGGAAATGTGGGAGAGAGGAAAAGAGAATGACAGAGAGGAGAGAACGGAAGGACCAGGAAAGAGAATTAAGGGAAGGGGGAAGGGAGGTGGGGTGGAGAGAGAGAGAGGGACAGAGACAGAGTGAAAGAGAGGAAGAAAGCAAGAGAAAAGAGGATAGATGGGAAGACAGAAAGAGAGAAACTGAAAGAGACAGAGCAAAAGTAATGCAAAGAAACTCAGACATGGTTTTCCTGAATCTGGTAAGTGACTGTCAACATTCTCCAAGGGCATTAAGCATAAATCGAGGACCTGGGAAAAGAAATGTAGTTAACTAGCCTTTTATGTTTTCAGGAACTTTAATTTTCTTACTGAACTTAAAACATTGTAAAGACCGTGTGCTTATTGACTATATTATTTTATGTATTACATGTATGTAATATTTTAGGATATTTATTTCAATATTAAAATATAAAGAAGTAAATAGCTTTCCACCACATAGAAAATTTTACAACAGATTTTGTATTTCCCTTATTTTTTGAAGGCAAAACTGTTGTGCCATGTTCATAGCATATCTTTTGATACAAGACTGTTGCCACCATGCAAAATATTTTTAAAAATTCTATTCTAAATTTTTAAAATAATCTTAGGGAAGTAAGTTTTTATAAAATAACATGTAAAATTTTAGAGATAGAGAACCATGTTTTAATGATTTGAACAAGCTCATGTAACTCAGAAACTTTTGATTTTCTTTATGCTTTATTGTTTTAAAAGCCAGTAAATTTCTAGACCCTTTATAAAAAGTTATTCTTAGTCATTTCAACTTAAAAGAATAAATGCCACATATCCTCACTGGCTTTAAAATAATGCAACTATTACAAAGCTAAAATTGTGTGAGATGTTGTTCTCAAGTATAAAAGAAATAAATAACAAAAGAGAAAGTGAAAAATTCATCTTTGGTTATTTTATGGTCAACCATGTTCCACTTGTATAGCATGGTCTAACTTGTAAACCCTATACATGAAGGGCTATTTAAACATCACAATCAGTGAAAGGTTTAGCACCTTTTCCAGACTCTTGCTGTGGTGTCTTAGGCACACTTGCAACTGAGGATTCAAACAATGGTAAGGAGCTGACCATTAACAAAGTTGCTTTTGGGTTTGCACGTGAGAAATTTACTTAGAATGAAGACACTCCAAACTCACGCTTACAAATGTACAAACATGGAGGCACTCTGCTATAGTCCATTACTTTGTACTCTCTGTCATTATTTCTAAGACATCTTTAAAATCAAAATCTATATGGTTATATGGTTGTTTAACACCATAACCAAAATTTGAACAAGACACTAAAGCTAAAATTTTATTTTATTTTTTTTCCAGAAATCTTGGTTAAGCCTCATGAATAGGCAATCAGATGAAGATGCACATCAGTACAAAAAATCCTTCAAAGCCATGATATTACTGAGATTAGACTTAGGTCATTTGTCCACTAGCATTCTCGGGTATTTGTTTGAAATTCAGAACCATTATGGAAAAATAAATAAAACTGGAGTCAGGAGAAATAACATGATAGACCTTATATATTTCTGCAATTTAATGAATTTTATATCACCAAATAAAAAGCAACTGGGTCAAGAACTAAGGTTATATGAAACAAGAAAAATAACAGATTACAGATTATACACACACACACACACACACACACAAACACACACACATACACACTGAACAATACGTTACTACATAGAATATTTTTCTGAAGTGACAAATTGGAAAAGATGTTTGTATGATGGCCTAAAAAAATTGATGCCTCAGAAAACCTGTTGCTGCATCTGAAATGTACCCAGTTCATGTGGAATTTTGCAGAGTAGTATTAGATATAGGACTTTCTCACTCCATGCCCTCCCTGGACAAAAGAGGCAGAACTCCCATAAGTTGATTTAGTGAAGATGAAAATTAATAAGCCTTTTAGACTTGAAGAGCATTTGATGCATTCTAGTGTCACAGCAAAGGGACTGCTCCAGCACAAATCACAGGTGCAAATATTTCCACAACCTCACTTAGAATTAGTCCCGTTAGAATTAGCAACATTTTTCATTTTCTTTTTCTGAGAGTTATAAAAATCAACATGCTGCATGCAAGATGATTAGGCAGATTTAAAATAAATGGGAGGACTGAAGTTTTCTAATTCCCTTTTAAAGACATCCTCCTGCAGATGTGAGGAGGTGGCATTTCACAGTATCATCTATGTGGGAATTGAATCCAGACATAATCTTAGCAATTACTGCTGAAACAAAATTTCTTGCTAAAATATCAAAATTAAGAAGAATATATTTAATGTTCTTAATATTAAATGGAAAAGATATCCTGCACAACAAATGATTAAAAAAATAATTCTAGACTTCTCTCATAAATGATGGTATGAGGGATGGTCAATGGTTATTGTCAAATTGACTGGATTTGGAACTCCATAGGAGACTGAGTGTATCTGTGAAGTCAAACCAAGAACTTTGATTGAGGAGGCAAGATCCATCCTGAATGTAGTCAGCACTATTTCCATGGACTGGGGATCTACATGACCCCACCTGGATGGCATTGCCCTACATGTGGAATTGGGGTGGGGGATGGAAGGTGAGGGTGCATGTGAGGGGGAAGAGGGGGTAAAAGGGAGGGAGGGAAAGAGGGAACTGGGATCAACATGTAAAATAATAAATTAAATTTAAAAAAAGAAAAAAAAAAGCATCTGGGATTGTTAAAAAAGATTAGCACCATTACAGAATACTTCCATTCTCACCCAAGACAGTAAGAAAGGTATCCCAAAGACAAGACTCCATGTATCAAAGGCTTTCAACTTGTGAAACCTATTTGAAACAGAACCTGAACTGAGAATGTCACTAAAGGAGTTCCCTGCTTGGGGAAAAGAGGATGCATGGGAGTATTTTCCCATGAAAGCCAAAACACACAGTGGTCATTTAGCTATGGCAGAAGATGGCTGGACTACATACAATTCAAGCTGGCAGAAGAGTTTGGCAGTACCTTCCAAATGTTTTTTCGGGCATACGAAATGAGCAAGTTAGAGATGCATGGAGGCTTGCACCTGGGTTCAGAAGGCAAAAGTACAGGCTTGGTTCTCCTGGGGAGAAGAGACTCTTTGAGGCACCCATGCTCTGGGGTGCAGAACACCTCTATGGCAGTTACTGCTGGTCCTGGCTTGGTTCAAGCAGTATAATGCAGCGTGGTACCAGTTTGCCTCTTATTTTCCAGAGAAAACCCACTTACGATTATTTACATATTTGCTTAAGTTCATTCTCTTATAGGAATAGGGGCTGATGTTTCATACCTGGATTCTTATTGTTCATCAAGTCACAGGAAGGTGGCTTTTATTTCACCACTAATGCATCTTTATCTGCTGATTCATCTCATTAGATCATGATTTTATACTCTGAAAATCTTACAAACTCCTCACAGGAAAACTCTTTAGTCTGATAAATCTTGCGGCAAAGAAACAGGATAAAAAATTAGTATACAACTTCCATATCTTTTCTATAAGCAAATTCCCCCAAACTACTCTTATTAAAACATTTCATCCCACAAATTGAGAGGCATGGCTCTATTTGACTACCTATATTTTAAAGATCCATTTAATGTGTCTAAAATTACATTCTCTTTTAAGAGATCAGTTACAACAATACTTATAAAGAAATAGTTCTAAAATCAAATAAGGCCCAAATTGAAAATCATTACTTTAGTATAGATATGTCTGAGTTGTAGAGAAATTGGTAATAGAGGTTCCAATATTAGCTTCATGATTTGAGTACATAGTTAGTCAAAGCTTTATAATTCACACAAATAGGAACAGATTATATTTGAAAATGTTTTCAAGAGAGTTATCACCTACTCATTAATTATTTCATTCATTCACTAACATTTCCACCTCTCTATCCATCTTCCCATCCATCATCCTTCAGGATTGTTCTCAGAGTAAATTCTAATTGGTCAGATCCAACATGCAAACTCTTTTTTTCTCTTAGGATTAAAATTGGAGCACATGAAGCAGACTAAAGGAACTATGAAGCAATATTTTGCTGAACATCTTGTTGACATTGTTTCTTCAGGTATAAATGGAGAATTAAGGACCCACTTTCTGTTGCGAAATAGTTTCCTCTGTATGTAATGAGTATAAATATGGTAGCAAAAGTCAAGTTTGTACAGGAAGCAATAATCCTGTGCCAAGAATTAAGTCAATATAGAAAACAAAGTTTGTACCTATAAATGCTTATAAGAGAAAATAGTTTTCTCAAAAAACAAACCAACAAACAACAACAAAAAAAACCTAATGATGAAATTCATGGTGTTACAGAGACAAGAACAAGCCAAACAATAATGGAAATGCATAGCAAAGAATAATAAACATTATGGAAAAATTAATGAGGATATTCAAAGATCAATATATAGGGCAAATCAAAGAGATTTAGTTTATTTTTTATTCCTATTGGTTTATGAGCTCCCCCTTGTTCAGGTCAGCAGTTTCTGTGGGTTTCTGTAGCCTGGTCTTGACCCCTTTTCTTATCACTTATCCTTCTCTACAACTGGATTCCAGGAGTTTGGCTCAGTGTTTAGCTGTGAGTGTCTGCTTCTGTTTCCATCAGCTACTAGATGAGAGCTCTAAGATTGCATATGAGTTAGTTATCAATCTCATTATCAGGGAAGGGGATATTAGGTGGCCTTTACACTGTTGCTCAGATTGTTACTTGGGGTCCCCCTAGTAGGTATCTAGACATTTCAATAGAGTCAGCTTTCTCTTTGACCCTATAGTGGCTCCCTCTGTTTTGGTATCTCTTTTATTCATTCTCCTCTATTTGTTCCCTGACTCAATCTTTCTGGTCCCACATGTTCTCCTCTCCTCCCCTCCTCTTTCAAACTCCCTCTCCACTCACTGCCCCACTCTTCACTTCCAATATGCTCAGAGAATCTTGTTCCTTTCTCCTTCTGTGAGGGACCTTATATGAATCTCTTAGGTTCCTCCTGGTATCCTAGGTTCTTTGGCAGTGTGAATTATAGGCTTGTGATCCTTTGCTCTATGTCTAAAATCCATACATGAGTGAGTACATAACCGTATTCCTCTTTTAGTGCCTGGGTTACCTCACTGATAATGGTTTATTCAAGTTCTATCCATTTGCCTGTGAATTTCAAGATTCCATTCTTTTTCCCCGCTGAGTAGCATTCCATTGTGTAAATGTGCCAAATCTTCTTTATCCGTTCTTCAGTTCAGGGACATCTAGGTTGCTTGCAGGTTTTTGCTATTATAAATACTGCTGCTATGAACATAGTTGAACAGATGTCCTTGATGAATGGATGTGGATTGTTTGGGTATATGCCTAGGAGAAGAATTGCTGGGTCCTGTGGTAGACTTATTCCCATTTTCCCGAGGAACTGCCATACAGATCTCCAAATGGCTGTGCAAGTTTGCACTTCCACCAGCAGTGGAGGCTTGTTTCCCTTTCTCCACATCTTCTTCAGCATGAGCTGTCTTTGGAGTTTCTAATTTTAGCCACTCAGACAGGAGTAAGATGGTATCTCAGAGTTGTTTTGATTTACATTTCCATGATGGCTAAGGATGTTAGCACTCTCTTAAGTGTCTTTCAGCCATTTTGGATTCCTCTGTTGAGAATTCTCTATTCAGTCTTGTACCCCATCTTTTTAATAGGGTTACTTAGTGTTTTGGTGACTAGTTTCTTGAGTTCTTTGTATATTTTGGAGATCAGACCTCTGTCAGATCTGGGGTTGGTGAATATCTTTTCCCAGTCTGTGAGCAGCCTTTTGGTGTTTCAGCTGTGTCCTTTGCCTTACAGAAACTTCTCAGTTTCAGGAGGTCCCATCAATTAATTGTTGATCTCAGTGTTTGTGATATTGGTGTTAAGATCAGGAAGCAGTCTCACGAACCAATTTGTTTAAGAGTACCTTCTACTTTCTCTTCTAAGAAGTTCAGTGTGGCTGGATTTATGTTGAGGTCTTTGATCTATTTGGACTTGAGTTTTGTGCATGGGTCTATCTGCAGTCTTCTTCACACCATCATCCAGTTGTGCCAGTACCATTTGTTGAAGATGCTGTCCTTCTTCCATTGTATAATTTTAGATGTTTTGTCAAAAATCAGGTCTTTACAGGTGTGTGGGTTAATATCAGGATTTTCAATTTGATTCCACTTGTCTTCCTGTCTATTTATGTGTCAATACCAAGCTGTTTTCAAGAATATAGCTCTATAGTAGAGCTTGAAATCGGGGATGGTAATGTATACTGAAGATCCTTTATTGTACAAGGTTGTTTTGGCTATCCTGGTTCTTTTGTTTTTCCATATAATGTTGAGTATTATTCTTTCAAGGTCTATGAAGAATTGTGCTGGGATTTTGATGGGGATTGCTTTGAATCTGTAGATTGCTTTTGGCAAGATTGACATTTTCACTATGTTTATCCTACCTATCCAAGAGCATGGGAGATCTTTCCATTTTCTGGCATCTTCTTTAATTTCTTTTTTTAAAGACACAAAGTTCTTGCTACATAGGTCTTTCACTTGTTTGGTAAGCATTACTCCAAGATACTTTATGTTGTCTGTGGCTATTTTAAAGAGTGGTGTTTTTCTGCTTTCTATCCAGCTCCATTAAAATCTGTATAGAATAGGGCTACTGATTTTTTTAGTTAATTTTGTATTCTGCTAATTCGCTGAATGTTTTGATCA
The DNA here is from genome assembly GCF_943737965.1 of Phodopus roborovskii. Taxonomy (NCBI): domain Eukaryota; kingdom Metazoa; phylum Chordata; class Mammalia; order Rodentia; family Cricetidae; genus Phodopus; species Phodopus roborovskii. The sequence continues at coordinate 10,694,239 of NW_026126629.1, forward strand.
GCTGTAGGAGTTCCCTAGTAGAGTTTTTCATGTCACTTATGTAAACTATCATATCATCTGCAAACAGTGACAGTTTGACTTCTTCTTTTCCAATTCGTATTCCCTCGATCTCCTTTTCTTGTCTTATTGCTTTAGCTAAAACTTCAAGTACAGTATTGAATAGATATGTAGACAGTGGGCAGCCTTGTCTTCATCCTGATTTTAGGGGAATAGCCTTAAGCTTCTCTCCATTCAGTTTGAGATTGGCTGTTCTTTATTGTTTATTGCTTTTATTGTGTTTAGGTATGTTCCTGATATCCCTCATCTCTGTTAAGGCCTTTATCACAAAAGTGTGTTGGCTTTTTTCAAAGGCTTTTTCAGCATTTACTGAGATGGTCACGTGGCTTTTCTTTTTCAGTTTGTTTCTATGGTGTATCACATCGGTAGATTTTCATATGTTGAACCATCCTGCATCCCTGGGATGAAGGCTACTAATCATGGTGAATAAGATCTCTGATTTTTTTTTGGGGGGGTTGATTTGCCAGTATTTTATTGCGTTTTTTTGCATTAGTGTTGATGAGGGATATTGCTCTGTAGTTCTCTTTCTTAGTTGTGTCTTTGTGTAGCTTGAGTACCAAGGTAATTGTGGCCTCATAAAAAGAGTTTGGTAATAACCCTTCTGCTTCTATTGTGTGGAACAATTTGAATACTGTATTATCTCTTCTTTGAATTTCTGGTAGAAATCTGCACTGAAGCCATCTGGCCCTGTGCTTTTTTTTGACTGGAAGTCTTTTGATGACTGCTTCTATTTCATTAGGGGTTATAGGTCTACTTAAATTGCTTATCTGTTCTTGATTTAATTTTGGTAAGTCATATCTTTCCAGAAATTTGTTCATTTCATTTGAAATTTCCAATGTTGTAAAATACAGGTTTTCAAAATATGACCCAAAGAGTCTCTGGATTTCCTCAGTGTTCATTGTTATATCCCCCTTTTCATTTCTGATTTTGCTGATTTGTATGATATCTCTCTACTTTTTGATACACATCAGAAAAATCATCCACCATACCAGGGATGCAGGGATGTTTCAACATATGAAAATCTATCAATGTGATCCATCACATAAATAAAATTAAAAAGATAATCATATGATCATGTCACTAGATGCTAATAAAGCCAACACCCCTTTGTGATAAAGGTCTTGGAGTGATCAGGGATACTAGTAAACATAATAAAAGCAATATACAGCAAACCAACGGCCAACATCAAACTCAATGGAGAGAAGCTTAATGTGATTCCTCTAAAATCAGGAACAAAACAATGCTGTTCTCTCTCTCCATATCTCTCAACATTGTACTTGAAGTTCTAGCTAAAGCAGTAAGACAAGAAAAGGAGATCAAGGAGGATACAAATCTTCCTGTCGCAGATGATATGACAGTTTATGTATGTGACCTGAAAAAGCCTTCCAGGGAGCTTCTACAGCTGATAAACAGCTGCAGGATATGAGATTAACTCAAAAGAAAACAAAAAAGTCAGTAGCCCTACTATAAACAGAAGATAAAAGGACTGAGAAAATCAGAGAAACATCAACCTTTTACAATAGATACAAACAACTTAAAGTGTCTTGGGGTAATACTAACCTAGCAAATGAAAGACCTATATATCAAGGAACTGTGTGTATTTAAAGAAATAAATTAAAGAAGAAACCAGAAAATGAAAAGGTCTCCCATGCTCTTGGATAACATAGAAAAATGGCAATCTTGCCAAAAGCAATCTACAGATACAATGCAATACCCCTTCAAAATCCAAGCACAATTTCTCACAGACATTGAAAGGACAAAATTCAACTTTATGTGGAAAATCAAAAGACCCAGGATAGCCTAAATGACCTTGTTTAATAAAGGAACTTCTGGAAGTATTACTATCTCTGGTTTCAAGCTCCACTATTGAGCTATATTCCTGGAAACAGCTTGGTATTGGCACAAAAAATAGACAGGTAGACTAGTGGAATCAAATTGAATATACTGATATTAACACACACACACCTATGCACACCTAATTTTTGACCAAACACATCAACATTTATTGCAGTACTATTCATTATAGGAAAGAAACAGGAGAAGACTAGACATCCATCAACAGATAAATCTATAAAAAAAAACACATAATACATACTATTAAATTATATTAAAAATTAATTCATGACTTCACAGAAAAAATGGATGATATTAGAAATGATTAGGTTAGCTGAAATAAGCTAACCTCAGAAAAATATCATATGCTTTACATATATGATTTCTAGTTTTCAATTTTTATGTTTTGGTATGTATACATGCCATTAAAGGGCCAAAAATGTGGAAAGAAAATCATGACTGGAAAAAGAGTGTGTGTGTGTGTGTGTGTGTGTGTGTGTGTGTATGTGTGTGTATGTGTGTATGTGTGTGTGTGTATGTGTGTGTGTGTATGTGTGTGTGTGTGTGTGTGTGTGTATGTGTGTGTGTGTGTGTGTGTGTTATAGAGGGTTATAGATAACATATGACCTGAAAAGGAAAGAGAAACATGAGTTTGAGTGTGTGATAGAATGGGATAAGCAGGGGATGGACAAAGGAAAGTCAGTTGTGAATGGTGACCTACCTACAATCACAAAATGTGTATGAAAATATCATCATGAAACCCAGTCTATGCTAATTTGAAAAATCTGAAAAAGAAAATACTTTGGAATTTGTGTGTTCTTGCAAAGGTCAATGGAATGAATTTTTTTACCCTAATGTGGAAGGAGACAAACTTCAGAAGGTGGGTAGGGTGTCCTAAGGAGTTCTAGTTTGTTGAGCCTCGGAGTATAGGTGCAGCCTGGTTTTTTCTTTGTCTTTCTTTTTTGCCCTAGTTATGAGGTAAATTTCTTTTTTTCTTTCTTTTTTTCCTGTGTTGTCTACTTCTTTCTGTGGTTTGCCACCTTTCCCACAGTCATCAAATCTATGGACAAATTCCTTCTTTACTTTAGCTTCTGGAAATTTGAGGCAAAATAAAATTTCCCCATTAAACTGATTATCTTAGGTATTTGTTATATAATACTGACTAACTCAGGGTAGTTTTTTTTTTCTTCCTGTATAAACACACACACACACACACACACACACACAACTCATTGGAGATAAGGATAGTTCATGTTAAATCCAAATATGAGTGACCTTGGACAGAGAACACAGATTTATGTGTTCTACATTCCAATGTAAAGTGTCATGAAGATATTATAGACACAGAACAAAGAAGATCACAAACTAAACATTCTTTAGATAGATTAGTGAATACATCTGATAGTCAGGCTATATACACAAAATCTGGGAGTCCTCTGATGACGCTCTTGGCTTTGGTGTTGGTAGAAGCTAGTGGTATACTCCATTAACCCATTTCAAACTGTCTTATTTAATTGTAGCAAGGATCCCTCATCAGACATAGGATAATAATGGCTGATAAAGAGGGTCAAAGATAACCCAAGATAAATTTTAGTTTGGCTGTGAACCTGCAACATTATAAACCCTTCACATTATTTCTAATGAGTTAATCAGCATGGCTCAGTGCAAAGTTGCAGCGTCTTTCCAGAACTTTGACTTTTTTGTGGTTCCTTAGAAATAAATGTACACATTTTAGTTGGAAACAAATTTTAATGTAGTGCTGTGTGCCTACTAGGGATGGACTGTTAAAAGACTTGCCTGTAGGTTGTTAGTCTTCCAAACAGAAAGCATAGGCTGAGAAATCTACTTATACAATCTTTATTTAACTTTTACTTCTATAGTCATTGTGTTCTCTGTGTTAATTCCCTTCTCCAGGGACTCCATTTCTATGGCAAGACAGGGAAGGAAGGGCTGTGGCTTGGTTGTGAATCTTTTCTTAGTGCCCTTTTGTACTGAGGATTATGTAGTGAATTAGCTTGGCCAGTATAAGACTAAGCAGATTACAAATAGCACACTACAAAAACAAATGTGTTATATTTTCTGAGTCCCCACTGAAATGAATTCATGGAAAAAAAAATTCCATCTAGAGTACCAATAAGAAAAATGTGGATAATATCAATAGGCATGGTTTTTATTCAGTTTCTGAAAGTAAGAGAATTACAAGGAGGTAGATACACAAATGAATATACCTACACCATTCTTATTTCAGATGGGGTTATAGACAGTTAGGCAAAGGCATAGAGATATGGATGATCCTGCAAATTTCAACACAAAGCCAGTGTAGACTCACATTGTATTCCAAGGTAATTAAGAAAAAAAAAAAAGGAAAGAAAAATGCTTGAATAAAACTTAAACATACCATTCTGGTAGGACTAAGATGGTATCTCAGAGTTGTTTTGATTTTCATTTCCCTGATAGCTAAGGATGTTGAGCACTTTCTTAAGTGTCTTTCAGCCTTTTTGATTTCTTCTATTGAGAATTCTCTCTTCAATTCTGTACCCCATTTTTTTTTAAATAGGTTTGTTTGGTGTTTTGGTGACTAGTTTCTTGAGTTCTTTGTATATTTTGGAGATCAGCCCTCAGTCAGATATAGGGTTGGTGAAGATCTTTTCTTGTCAATGGTGTCCTTTGCTTTACAGAAGTTTCTCAGTTTGAGGATACTCCCTTAACCTAGAGTCAGGAGGGAGGGCCTAGTCCCTACTCCAAATGACCTGACAGATTTTGTTGATCCCTCTTGGAAGGCATCACCCTCCCTGTAGAGTGTGGGGAGAGGGGATGGGATAGGAGGGTAGTTGGGGCTGGCGGCATGGCAGCAGGACAAGACCAGGTGGCGGGCAGAAAAACCGTACACCTTACATATAATTGTTCCAGCTGAGGAGTGAGGCTCAAACACATAAACCTATAGGGGTCATTTTACACACAAACTTTAGTACACACCCACACCACATTAAATAAAGATATATAAGACATAGATGAGAGAAGAACAAAGGAATACCAAATTAAATGAAATATGGATGATAGCTGCAAAACGGCTAGAAAACCACAAATCATAGCAATTGTTTTGCTATGGAAACTATCTATGAATGAAATGCTTCCTTCCTTCCCCTTTAGAATACATTTTATCTTTCCATTGACTTTAACAATCTTACCTACATGAATTTCATCAAGAATCTTCTTTGATACCAGGTTGGAGCAAATGGGAAATGGTGTTAGCCATCCATGTGAGATGAAATGAATGCAAGAAGGACAAAACAAGCTATTTATTTCACAGACTTCTGCTTCCACAGTTGCTTGATGGTCCCTGTGCCTTGAGATAAAAATTATCCTCAATGTAGCTATCATTATAGAAACCTCTGAAATGTAGCTTTGGTGGTTAGCCATTATCCTCCTATGCTAGAGGATGATGATGGCTCTGCAGTTTATATGACACACTGTTGCACTCTCCTTCCTTAGCCCATCTGCAATAGTTAGATTTATCCTTGTAAAAAAGTGCATCTTAAATTCTTCTAATTTTCATGTATCTGTTTGCTAACAGATACACTATAGAGCATATCATATTTTTTTTATAAAAAACAAAAGACATGATGATATACTCACGGGAGTCTTCTGCCCAGAGGAAAAATACAAACCACATCTAATAGTTTCCAAGTTTAAGGAAAATTGAAAAGTGGAAGAGAGGAAACCTTGACAACAAGCTATTGTCCTTTAATTTATTTTGGGAATTGGAATGGTAATCGTACTGAAATATATAAATAAAAATTCTGGTTCACTAATGAGTTTTGAAATTCATTCTGCAAGAGGTATATTAAAAACAGTTATTACAGTAGGCCAGATGCATGTTTTAACAATCTTTAATAAAGAATATAATTTTACATGATAAATAGTGACATATGGAAACAAGAAGAAAAAATATTTGCAAATCATTAAGGTGGGGGAGGAAGAGACAAACCAAACAAATTTAATTAAAGCTACATTTAGAAAAAATATTTTACTGGTTGTTTCTGTAAGGTGTAAAATGACTTCTATATGCCTATACATGTATGCATAAATGTCTGCATTAGTCCTTAAATAGTTCTCATATCTGCAGGAGCAAAACCTGCTCTTAGTTTATTGAGTACTATTATTAAATACATCTACATCATTTTAAGTGCTTTATTCACCTATTCAGGTGATCATGTATAGCTTGAGATTCTAATTGGAATGATGGATTGTATTATATAATTACCCACAGTTAAATAATCTCTGTTTTGTTATAAATCTTCTTATTACATATAATGCATTTTATATATTCTTGGATCACTTTCTTACATTTTTAAGAGTTTTTGGGTTCTTGCTCATAAGAGTTTTCTATAGATAGAAAGACTTTTTAATGATACTTCCTCTGACTTTGTTTGCAAGACACTGAGCACATAAAAAAGGGCTCAAAAGGTTCTATTTTTCCATGGATAAGTTAGTTGTTGATCTCATTATCCGGGAAGGGCATTATGGTAGCCTTTCCATGGATGCTCAAATTGTTAGTTGGCGGCAGTCTTGTAGTTCTCTAGACCTTTTGTTGTGTTCAATTTTATCTTCATGGAGCCCTCATCTAATACCTGTTGGAACAAACACCCATACATAAACACTGAGTCAAACTAGAACCTAGATGCAGACAGAGAGGACAAGACCAGGATGCAGAAACACATAGAGACAGCTGACCTAAACAAGGAGGACCTAACCGCCCCCCCCCCAAACTGATAGCTGGGTATCCAGCATGGGGCTGACTCTGGCCCCCCTGAATATGTGTCTCAACCCGAAGGATTGAGCAGTCTCCTTAGACAGTCCTTAGACCTCAGACAGTGGAGCCAGAATGTATCCCTGGTGCACAAAAGGACCTTGGGAACACATCCCCCATGGAGGGATAACTGCCTTAACCTAGAGACAGGAAAGAAGCCCTAGTCCCTACTTCACATGACCTGTCACATCTACATGACCCCAACTGGATGGCATTCCCCTACATATGGAATTGGGGTTGGGGGATGGGAGGAGAGGGTGGTTAGAGTGCATGTGAGAGGGCAGAAAGGGTAAAAGGGAGGGAAGGAGGGAGGGAGAGGAAACTGGGATCGACATGTGAAATAATAAATTAAGTGAAAAAAAAAATTATTTCACTCCAAAATTTAAGTTCAAGGATAAGTTACTGGGGAAAATGATTTCTATTTTTGTTTCCACAGAAAATGTGGATTCCTTCCAGACTAATGTGGTTTGATCAAGCCAGACCACCTGAAACAGAGAACCAGGTGATCCTACATTCAAAACAGCTGCACAAAGCAGCCTTGCAGACTACAGCCAGGATTTCTGCATCGTCTTAGAATCCCCCCTGACAGTGCCCCTTACCAGCAGGAAGTAGTTTGGAAAGAACGATGCCCAAATTCCCAAATACTGTCTATAAATGTTTGTTTTCATTTAAATGGACTTGGTTATATAAAATAAATAAATAAATAAATAAATAAATAAATAAAAGAAAACTAGGCAAAAAAAAAAGTTCTATTTTTCTTCTACTTTTGGAAAGAGTTTGATAATGGCTAGATTTTATTCTTTGAATGCTATAATTCACTACCCAAACCATGTGGGTCCATTTGCATTGTATGTAGATTTCAATTTACTAATCAGTTGTCAGTAGTTATTTATCTATTCAGACTTTTAATCATCTTAAGACAGTTTTAGTAGTTGTGCTTGTATGAGTTTATCAGTTTTATGTAGATTACAACTTGCTTGTATAGGATTGCTTATAATAATTTTACAATCTTTTCTCTTATAATACTTGGCATTATTGTATGCTTCCTTTATGAATCTAATAATTTGAGTCTCTCCTGGTTTCATGTTCAATTTAATTCAAGTGTTCTTAATATTTTCAAGTATTCCAAAGACCCAGCTTTTGCTTTATTTGTTACATCCAGTTTTTAAAAACATTTTGTTTCATTATTTTAAATATTAAAAATTTCCCCTCTTCCGTGAGGTTTTTACTTTTCTTTCACTGTATGAAAGTATTGTTAGACTACATATTTCTGACTCTACTTCTTTCTTAGTCTGTGCTAGCTGCAGTTGCTCCTCCAGAAACTCAAAGCCTTAATACTCAATTGGATGATGACATTTTCCTCTAGTTTTACTTTTCTTTAATTTAATAATCTAGTTGTTGCTAAGTGATTCAAGTTATTGCTAATTTCAACTTACAATTTTCCAAATAGTTCTACAAAGGGGAAAATTACCTTTATATAAAGCAGTACTAGGATGCTCAGCCATCATCAAATGCTATACATATAAGATGGTAAGCTAAGTTTTCCTGTGGGATGAATCCTACAGTGTTGTTAATACACTAATTATTACTAGCCTTTCATTATAATGAACTTACTTAACTTCATCTTTGGATCTTTAATACAATATGAGATGCTGTTACTCTTTCCTATCATCTATGTCTTTCTGTGACAGGACAATTCATAAATAAGGCAATTGTCATCCATAGAAAGCTAATTTATGAGAAAATTATGGAGACTCATTAGGTTACTATGGTCACCATTAATCTATAAAGGTAATTATTCAAAATTTTGTTCCAGTTGGGTAGACCACACTTCCCCAATAAACTCTCTTATAGTCACTGAATATATGAAGAACTTAAACTGAGTACCTTTGGTTAAATTGGTTTGGTCTGTCTTTTACTTCCCCACCCCCATTGTTTTAGGGTCTCATAATTGATGCTGAAATCTAGCGGATTCTCAGGTTTTGAGTTTGAAAATTGTTGGTTGAAAGTTACTTACAATGTTAGACAATGTTTGCATAATTGAGAGATTACATGTGGCTCAGCTAGGTGAAAGCTGGTATCATTGGACTTCCTTTTCCCCAGAACTTTCTGTAAAGCAAACTATTTAGTTCTAACTGATAGAATAAATTAAGGATAAATAATATATGTATTCTGTATGATGGGCAATGCTAGGAAGATTGAGAAATGGAATTTGGCTATACTGATTTAGATTACCAAATTGAAAAGTTATAGTTGTCTTAAAGATAAAATATTAGAGAAAATGTTAGGCAAACTTCCTTTATAAACAGTAAACCTTTGCTTATGTGTGATAATAGCACCTACTAAATGTTTATAATGAGTTAATTCAGTATCTGTGAGTGAGTGAGGCCAGAAACAACTTTTAATTAACATTTGATAACTAGTTAATTTAGTAGTGTTTAGAGTAAGCTGAGGTTAACAAAGGCAGGAAAGAATCTGTATTCACTGAAATGTGAGGAAAAATATTTGTGTAATATTTATTTAACATGAAAATGATAAATTAAGTTCTAGTAGGCTTGCTGTGAAGATATAAGTGCTCTACAATTTGTAGATGTTGATGGTACCACAGGGGCTTCCTAATTTACTCTTGTAAGATTACAATATAAGAGTATATTTGTGCTTTGCAAAATGTAATTATGAACTAAATATTCAGTTTTGACCTTAGAAAGCTAGTGTGAACAGAAGCTTCTAATTACAAAACACAATAAAAATGCCAAAAAGAATAGTTTTGCTACTGTGAGATTTTTGTTAGTCATATTAAGCTGTAAAAACAAAGCCAGTTAAATAGAATGTGAGCCTGGTATAATGTCACCCAGTTATAATATCAGCCCTTCAGGGATTGTTAATAGATAATCTTTGTGATTTCAAGGTCACTATGTACTACAAAGAATCCCAAGATAAACTTAGTTACATGAGGAGAGCCTACCTCAAAAAGTAAGTAAGGTTGAAAAAATGATCTGAGTTCAGATCTGTAGCAACCATGTACCAAGCCAAGCATTTGATGGAGTGGTTGGTAGGTTCTTAGAGCATGATAGTCAACCAATTTCCCAATCCATGAGCTCTAGGTTCACTGAGAGACCCTGCCTTTGAAACAGAAGAGATGGATAAAGGAGATACTTGGTGACCTCTGGCTTCCACATATGTATATACCCACATATAATATGTGTACAAAGTAACACCCCCACACATGTACTACACATATATAAACACACATACACACACCCTTAGTAAATAAACAAATGGATATTTTCATTCAAAAACAACATAATGAAAGTATTTGTTTAATACATTACATTGAATGCATTTTCATAGTCCATTTAATTTCTCATAAGAGTTAGTGAGAAAGTGACAGACTTGTCATGACTAAGCTGATGAAACTATTTATGTATCTACTGGACATGTGTTAGTGTAGAGGATGATCATGAAAGCCAATAGTTGAATTCCTATGAGAAGGAAACATTGATTTAGAATGCTGAGAAGATGCCAGAGGTTATCAGTTTTTAACTTCTAGGTTCATTAGTCAAATGCTTATTTTTCATTTAGCCAAATTTTTTATTTAGTCAAAATGTTTAATTTTCATTACATACAACATAAAATATTATGATTGGTAAAATTGCTAACATATAAGATGTAATATATGAGGATTAATATGTTTATCTTCAATAATATTTTACATTGAAATGGTCTCTGCAGTACTCATGCAAACTTTCATATTTAGTGGTAAATATGAATACATATAAAGTGTGGGGTATTAATAAACATAGCAACAAGTAAAGCTTGTGAAAATCTGTAGAAATTGGGGGGAAAAGTTTAAAATTGTTTAAAATTGCATATGCAACAGAATACTAGAAAGTTGGATAAAATTACACATTCCTAACATGTCATCTTTGGGTAAATGGTTCCTCATTCTGGGAAAGATACACAGCAAATGCTCATGTGAGCCCTTATGATCTTGATGGACATTGCCAATGCTATCACAAGAATGACATACAGAGAAAATTTGAAGGATAGTCATCACTTGCTCAGTCACTCAGATGTAAAATTCAGATGAGCACACCTAAAACACTGATCAACAAAATATTACAAGTTGCTTTTACTTCATTTAATGAAGGTCTGTATTACAGGTGGGTGATTCTGAAACTCTTTGTGCCATAAGAATGTGGGTTTCTCCAGCCTGGTCTTGACCTCTTTGCTCATCCCTCCTCCCTCTCTGTAACTGGATTCCAGGAGTCTGGCTATTGTTTAGCTGTGGCTGTCTGCTTCTGCTTCCATGGGCTACAAGATGAAGGCTCTAGGATGGCATATAAAGCAGTCATCAATCTCATTATTGTGGAAGGGCATTAAAGGTATCCTCTCCACTATTGCTTAGATTGTTAGCTGGGGTCATCCTTGTAGATCTCTGGGCATTTGCATAGTGCCAGATTTCTCATTAAATTTATAATGTCTCCCTCTATTATGGTGTCCCTTTTTTGCTGTTCTTGTTGTCCTCTATTCTTTTCTTGTCTCAATCTTCCTATTCCCTCGTGCCCATCTCTTCCCTCCTCTTCTTCCCTTTTCTTTCTCCTAACTCCTTCTCCTCTCCCTCCATGCTCCCAATTTGCTCAAGAGATTTTTCTGCTTCTCCAGGGGACCATGTATGTCTCTCGTAGGGTCCTCCTTGTTTCCTAGGTTTTCTGGTGGTATGAATTGTTAGGCTGGCAATCCTTTGCTATGTGTCTAAAATCCATACATGAGTGAGTACATACTGTGTTTTTCTTTTTATGACTGGATTACCTCATTCTGGATGGTTTCTTCTAGTTCCATCAATTTCCCTGTGATTTCAGGATTCCATTGTTTTTTTCCACTGAGTAGTACTCCATATTGTAAATACACCACATTTTTTCCCGTCCATTCTTCAGTTTAGGGGCATCTAGGTTGCTTCCAGGTTCTGATTATTACAAGTAGTGCTGTTATGAACATAGTTGAACAGATGTCCTTATTGTATGAATGTACATCATTTGGGTATATGCCTAAGAGTGAAATTAATGGGTCTTGAGGTAAACTAATTCCCATTTTCCTGAGGAACCTCCATACTGACTTCCAAAATGGCTATATGAGTTTGTACTCCCACCAGCAGTGGAGGAGTGTTCTCCTTTCTCCACATCCTCTCCAGCATAAACTGTCTTTGGTGGTTATGATTTTAGCCACTCTGACAGGAGTAAGATGGTATCTCAGAGTTGTTTTGATTTGCATTTCCATGAGGGCTAAGGATGTTGAGCACTACCTGGCCTTATCTTAACAGAGAACACCTGGTGCATCCTATCTTCCCAGTAGTTACATGATGGTTGCTCTGTCAGCTTTTCTCTGCACCCCTCCCTAGCATTTTCCTCATCTTGTAGCCCTGCCTATACTTTCTTCCTGGCTACTGGCCAATCACTGTTTTATTCATCAACCAATAAGAGAAAATATATACAGAAGGATATCTCCCATCAAGGATTTTATCTAGTACGTAGAAGGAACATTTAACAAGATCATATGAGAGTTGTAATTTTTATATAATTTTTATTTAAATTAGAAACAAGCTTGTTTTACATATCAATCCTCATTCCCGAACCCTTCCGTCTTCCCCTGTTCCCCCGACCAACAATCTTCCCATCCCCTTCTGCTCCCAAGAGAGGGTGAGGCCTTCCATGGGGGAACTTCACAGTCTGTCATATCATTTGGAGTAGGGCCCAGGCTCTCTCCCATGTTTCTAGGCTGAGGGAGTATCCCTCTGTGTGGAATGGGCTCCCAAAGAGAGTTATAATTTTTTAAGAAAGTGTGTACTATTTTTAAAAAATAATTTGGCTAAGTTTTATCCCTACCCATAGTATACAATGACTACTTCACTCAAAACTGTTAAACTGTGTAACTTTGTCCTTTAAAAAATGTTTGTTTTTAATTTAAAAGATTGATTATGTGTATATGTGAGAAGGGCAGTGTTTGCACACATAACTTCATTACCTCCAGAAAAAGGCTTTAGATCCCTACATCTGGAGTTACTGTTTATTGTGAAGTGTCTGACATGGGGGCTTAAATCTGAACTCAGACCTTCAATAAGAGCAGTGAATAATCCTAACTACTGAACCATTTGTCTAGGTAGACTGTGATGACTTTTCTTGGTTGTCAAATTTACTACATATCTCCCTGAAATTTGGTCAATTTACCAAAGCCAATACTTCTGTGATTTGGTTTGGCTTGGGCTTCCCCAGATTTCATATATTCTATTCCAATTACTGTGAATGCACACGTGCAGATGTACTATTGGTTCAGAAGACAATGTTTCCTCATAGTCAGTTAACACCTCTTGCTCTGATACTCTTTTTTTTTTTTTTTTTTTTTTTTTTTTTTGTCCTGTCCTCTATATGGATTCCTGAGTCTTGGTAGGGTGGATTGTATAAGAGAAGACATTAACTATGTGTTAAGTGATAATATATGGCATTCTTAGAGGTAAGATAAGGATTTATTTAGCTCACTTTTTCATTTCATGGGAGGCATGGTGCCTGGGGCACAAAACTTCTAACAGAAGTGTGGTTCCATGTCCCAATGCATGTGTGTACAGAGAGAGAGAGAGAGAGAGAGAGAGAGAGAGAGAGAGAGAGAGAGAGAGAGAAACAGAAATACAGATAAAGAATTGCAGCCAGGGTATAACTCAAAGCCTGCGCCATTGATCTTCTGCCAAACAGGGTCATCTTTAAAACACTCTACGATATCTAAAAGCATTACTACCCTCTGGGAACCAGGTGTTCAAACTCATTGTTGTATGGGGCATTTTATATTCAAGCCATAATACTACATCCCTGACAGCATAAACACACGGTTATCTTTTAAAGATGTATCTCGTCTAACTTCAAAATCTCAGGTCTCTCAGTTCCAAAATATTCAAATGATCAAGGAAATTGCTTAATAGTGAGTCCCTGAAAAATAAAAATAAACCATGTTACATACTTCAATCGCACAATGGTGCATCGTGAATATTACCATTGCAAAAAGAAAGGCTCAAACCCAAACAAGATTAAAACCAGACGAGAACATTCCAGCAGGAAGTTCATTCATGTCTGGCATTGGGGTCTCATAATGGCATTATCTGTACTCAAAAACCCTTCCTAGGCCTCACTCTTCAGTTCTATTGCCTATAATTCAAGTAACATATTTCTTAGATGAGGTCTCATTTTTGGGCTGCATTTACTGGTTCCTAAAACTTTTCTCAGTAAGTATCCCATGCTAGTATCCCATGCTTCTGGCATCTCAATATACTTTAATTTCTACAATTTAGGCTTCCCCTTCATGGTTTAACACATTGGCCTTGTACATCTTCCTTGTTAGGAGTCTGATTCTGTCACACATTGTCTGGCTTGATCTGGTCAGTTGAAGCTCATGCTTCTATTATCACCTTTATTTTCCAATTTGCATGCATACAAAATCAATACTGTATTTAGACACCTCTGCCAAGTTCTGCTCCTGGCTCATGTTTGAGCCTGGCACCTTTACCTTAGCTGTTATAATCTCAAGGTGACTTTGTGGCTGATCCTGGGAACGTACTCACTTAGATGTTCATGGTTCTTCTGGTCAGGGTACTCTTGCAGTGGAATTCTCAGTTCAGGCACCATTTTTTTCCCCATGATAACTTGTAACTTCGTTGCATGAATGTTGCTTTCAACATTCCTAGTATTTCAGAGGAAAATACAGCTCTGAGTTTCTCTTTCACAGCTTCCATCTCTTCAGCAATTACAGCACTTTACTATCTCCCATCGGTATATACTTTAGATACTCTGCCTTAAATTTTTATTATAAATGTCACTAAATGCAGTGAACAGTAACACAACATAGATACGTGTTGGTCTGCCTTAAAATTACTTTCTCCGAACAATTTTGTTCTTTGTTTTCAAATTCAGTCCACTGTTTATCAGGACACAGACAGAAATCAGCCATAGTTCTTTTTCTCTCAATACTTATTACTTTTGTATGTGTATGTGTTTTCCTGTGTGTACACAAATGTGTGCAGATGACTGTAGAGGGCAGAAGGGATTGAACTGTGTGAAACCTGTGATGTGGATGCTAGAAACTGAACTAATTGTGTCCTGTGCTAATTTGAATGTATTTGGCCCCATAAGCTCAAAGGCAATGGCACCACTGAGAGGTGTGGCTTTGTTGCAGCAGGTACGGCCTAGTTAGAGGTGTGTCACTGGGGAGGTCGGCTTTGAGGTCTCATATATGCTCAAGTCATACCCAGGGCGACAGACATCCTGTTGCCTGTGAGTCAAGATGTAAGAATTCTCAGCTCCTTTCCATCACAATGTTTGCCTATATGCTGCCTTGCTTCTCACCATGAAAACAATGGAGTAAGCCTCTGAACTGTAGTGAGGAGTGACCACCATTAAATGTTTTTCTTTGAAGAAGTTGGTTGTGCCTCAACTTGATATGCCAGTCTCTTTTGGCTCCTCCTGGGAGGCCTTACCCTTTGAGAGGAGTATAAGGGAGGATGGGAGGGAGGAGAAACTGTGTTTGGAATGTAAAATGAATAAAGTAAAATTTAAATAAATTTTAAAATAAACGTAAACAAGTCTCATATTAAAAAAAAAAATAGTTGCCAGATCTCTCATCATAGCAGCAGAAATCCTGACTAAGACAGGTGCTCTGGAAGAGGGACAAATGGTCTTAATTACTAAGTCACCTCTCCAGCCCTGTAGCCAGAATTCTTATCAGAATGTAACACAAATGGCCTCCACTCTGTTCCCAATGAGGTTCTTATTTCTCCCTCAAGCACAACCTTACTGTCTACCTATCTATGGGCATTCTGGTCTTCCACTCTTCCATTAAAATGATCCATTAGCTTTGCCTACAGCATTCCAGCATGTGGTTAGTCTACTACTCCATATCTTTCCCAGTTCTGCCTACAAACTAGTTCTGAAGGGCTATGGAGCATATTGTCATGTTTATTGCAGTACTTTCTCAGTATAAAAATTTTATATTACTTTATATTTATTATTTTTTCTTTATACTGCCACCAAATAACCTGACAAAAAGCAACACCAGAGCAGAAGGACTTATTTTAGATCTCAGCTTCAGGGTGGGAAAGGCACAGCAGCTGGGGTGTGGGAGCTCACTGTTGGTCACATCACAGCCAATGATGGGAAGCAGTGAGACAGAATTTTTAGAGTATTTTGATTTGCATTTTCATGAGACTAATGTAACAGTATCTTTTTATGCTACTTGTTATTCTGTTTTACATTTACAGACATGACATCATCTTGTTTTTAAGAGGACTTTTGGAAGCATGATAATTTAATTTCCTGTGTTTGTCTATTTAGATGTTCATTCACTTGCCTCAAACCATTTAGGTAAGTGAAGCAATGATGTGAATCAAGGCCATTGGGACATTGAGTTTTGAACCCATGCCTTTACTCTCTCTTGGGGAATTCATGGGTAGAAATTTTCCTGTGCAGTTTTGTGTATATGTGTGTGTGCCTCCAAATGTGTATGTGCTGAACTTTAATTCATATTTAATTTTTTCTAAGAATTTATAGCATTTGTTCTTTCATTTTTACCTACATGGCACTTTTATTGAATGTATATAATCATATTTGCTTACTTTTTATACCAAAATGGCTGTAAATGTATGAAAAATAAAAAGACCGGAAACAGAAAGCTTGTGGCAGGATATGAAACACTTTGAATGGACTCATTCGGTGTGTCCACACACTGATCTGGGTGTTCTACTTTTCAAAACCAAAGACAGGCTAACTCAACTTCCAGCCTCCAATGCTTAACAGACTGAAGTTGGGTCTCCAATCTTTGTTGAAAGTTTGCAGATTATAGGGAATCTTTTCTTATTTATCCTCTACAGAAATGGTTCAGAGAGCAATTTTAGCTATATAGCTTCCTGCTTTTATCTTCATAAGTGAGACAGAAAATCACCTTTCTCTCATGAGAGTTTCAGAAAATCCCAGCATCCTGAGCCCTATAAATATACAGTTTCTTGTGCATTTGCCTGCTTTTCCTTGTTTGTTTGTTTGTTTGTTGAAATTATGGCTTGTATTACATTATAGTTCTTGGCAGCTCTTGGGACAATAAAATGGACATGAACTTGGAAGCAAGATTTATTACATTTTTGTCATGACTTTTGGCAATACAGTTAATCTTCTAAAGCCTCCAATTTTCTTTTTTGTAAATTGATTGGTAACAACCTGCTCTGCCTCAATTATGAGACAGTTAAAGTACTAGATAAGAGCTTGCAGTGACCTGTCTCTGTCTCTATTTTCTTCTCAATATGTTTTGTTTCACCGCCATATAAAATAATCTATTCTGGTCACATCATCTCATCTCAATTATATAGTTCAGGTATTTTGTTTTTAAATTTTGTTATTCTAGTGTGTTTATGTGCATATGGATACACACACACACATCTCTGTGTGTGGAGGTCAAAGGACAACTTGCAAGAATTGGTTGTTTTGCTCCATCATATGTGACTTGGGGATCAAACTCAAGTTACTGGCTTTGGGGCAAAGCACCTTTACCTGAGTAGCCACCTTACCAGCCCTCAGTCATATATTTTCTTCTAAAGCAAACCAATAAGTTTATTCAATTAACAATATTGACTGAGGGTCTGTAGAGGTGATTCAGGGATTGAGAACACTTATTGCCCTTCCAGAGTACCTGGGTTCAATTCCCAGCTAGTACATGGTGCCTCACAATTCCAGTTTCAGAGGATCAGACACTGTCTAACTTCCAATGGCAAAAAACCCATATATACACAAAATACTCTGTGAGGGGGGAGAGAGGGTAAGAGGGAGAGAGGAAGGCAGAGGCAACTGGAATCAACATGTAAAATAAAAAATATTAAAAAATACACTAAAAATAAATAAAATTTTAAATGTTGAGTTGTCTTGCTACTGCTTTTTGGTTTATTTATCTATATCTTTTTAAAACCTGAGTTATATACAAAATGCCAAATTTGTCGATGGCAATACAATTAGAAGATGTCATTCAGGAACACATAGGCACACTTCTGAATGCAGTGAAGCTTAAAGAAAAGAAATCCAGTTAATGGCTGTATAATCATGAGTAAGAAAATTAGAGCCATTAAATATAAAAGCTTATGGTAAATTAATTCAGACAATGAGAGAATTTTAGTTTTATAAAACTGCACTTTGACCCCTTTAAGCACTTAGTTGAAGCTACAGAAACACTGATTCCTTTTAGTCAACAGATATACTAACTGGCACATTTTGATATATTCAGTGCTCATCACATAAAACCAAAACAATACACAAACTACAAACAGTGGTCATAACAACTGTTTGCTGGGAACACATTTTTCATGAGAACCACCCAATTCGTACACATTGACCATCTGTACATTTTCTGTGTATTCCATACTCATGAGGATGCTGATCCTCAGTGTATTCATACCCCAACCTTTTCTAAGGAGGAATGAGAATGAAGACTTGTGGCAGGAGAGTGGGGAAAGAGGAGTGAACTCAAAGAGTTGTTTGCTTCAGGTTTTAAACTTTCAGAGAGTTTCAGACTGTATACATTGGGTTTTGGTCACATCATCCTTTGGTTTCCCCTTCAGCACTTCGCAGACCTCCCACTGCATCCCACCCCACACTTCATGTTCTCTTTTAATAGCCCATTGAGCACAACCAGGCCTTTCCTTTTGTGCATGGGTGTAGGGTCAAGGGAGAATACACATTCCAGCAAACACAACTTTCCTGAAGACAAGTGACTTATGTTGTTCAAGAGGCCTTCAATTCTCAAAGGTCCTCAGCTAGGGGTGAAGCATCATAAGCTCCTCTCTCTATGGAAGAAATTTTACCACCTTGATTTTGTGTGAATCTTGAGAAGGTAACTACACAAACTTTGAACCCGTATATAAAACAAACAACAAAAACACTTGTTTATTAACAATCATCCCTAACAACTGACTCTTACAATCTGTTATACTCTCTTTCAACATGGCCCCGGAGCTATGTGAAGAGGAACCATGACCCTGTTGTCTTATTTAAGGCTGAGTGTTCCAATGTTACCCACACTCTGTTTTCTGACTAGAGGGGGTGTTGTCTGTATTAATTGTCCTTCATTGTAAAGGTATGTTTCTCTGATAATGGTTGACAATTGCACTAAACTATGAATATAGAGATAAGTATTCAGAACTTATTTTGATACTGTGTTCATTTAGCAAACTTATCAGAACTTAAATCTGATTAGACAATGGTTGACTACTCTCATAATATTCATCACATGATTGTATTATGGGCATATCTTTTCAGGGAGGTCATTATTGTAACTCACAGGGGTACACAGATGAGTAAGACTCAGTACTTTCTTCCTCAGTGTCTCGTACAGCATCTTTCATCACTGTAAAAGCAATCCACTAGGGAGGAGAGTGTTCAGTTAGTGCTAGCTTCATTTCTCCTGTTCTTTGTTCCAAGGGGGTGGTGTCTTCAGAAATAAGACCCTTTTACCCAGTACTGGTTGACAGCCAAGAACAATGGCAATAGCCTATTTTATTTGGGGGTCTCTAGGACTCACTGACCAAACACAAGAAGGACTGAATCCCATGTCTTCTCTTGAATGTTTTCTTTGACAGCCTATAATTCAGGAAAAAGCACAATCCCTGTATAAGATATCCCCAGTTAGACTCATATGACTTTTTCAACCATCCTTATTGTTAGTTATCCTTGTCCATTTCCATCTTCTTTCTGTCCTTCCCAACCCTTTGTCACTGAAATCTTTTTCCCTACCAACCTTTTTCTGTCATCTTTAGACTACATCTTCACTTAAAATTCCCCAACTCCTACTTGACCTTGAAATTGTCTTTTCTAGTTTAATGACTTCTTCAGGTATCCAGAGTCAATTACAGATTTCTAAAGATTTGAAGCTAGGATTCAACTACAAGAGAGAGCATGCATCAGTTGTGTTTCTAGATCAGTTATGGGTTATCTTGTTTTTCCAGATCTATCTACTTACCTGCAAATTTCATAATTTAATTTTTCTTTACAGTTCAATAAAATATCATGGTGTACATATATCATATATTCATTATCCTCTCATCAAGTTTTTAATTGCATTTTTCAGTGTTTGGAAATTGTTATCAGAAGAATAGCTTCCTTTGTGCACTGTGTGTGTGTGTGTGTGTGTGTGTGTGTGTGTGTGGTGTATTTAGATCTGTGTGGCTATCTAATTTGATATCTTGCTACCTAAAGTCACTAGCTTCACTCTTTAGGAATCATGTTATCTAGGGAGAATTAATTAGTTAATGTATATTTCTTATGTAAATTACCTATGAAATGAGGGATGCATGGGTAACTACTCCAAAAGAAAGTAATTAAACAAGAATGTGCACAAGTTTTATACTTGTTGAATAAGTTAACTACCATTATTTCTTATGCTTCTGTATGCCACTCATCACTTTTAATTTCTCCTTACTATATTTATCAACAGCATGAATACACTGCATCAGTGGTTCTCAACCTTCCTAATGATGTGTCCCTTTAATATAGTTCCTCATGTTGTGGTGACCCCCGACTATAAAGTTGTTTTCACTGCTATTTCATAACTGTAATGTTGCTGCTGGTATGAATCATAATATAAGTCTCTATGTTTTCTGGTGATCTTACGAAATGCCTGTGGGTCCTTCAATCCAGAAAAGCAGTTGCAACTCACAGGTTGAGAACCACTACTTTAGATTTAGTAATCGAACCAGGAATCTCACTTAGGAATATTGTTTTGTATTAATTGACGTTGGATTTTGCATGCATAGGTATGAAGTAGTCTGTTGTTTTGTGAGGAATAATACAACAGACAAAAAAACTGGAATTAAATAGACACATGGCTGTAAATTACATGCACATTGTTTGCATTGTTCTAGAATAACCATGATGTTCTGCTGTAACAATACACAAGTCTCATTGTATTAAAATGCCAATGTCCTACTCCTTTCCATTATTTTTTCATCAGAAATATCCAGTTTTTCCCCACTATCTCATGTGTAGATTGCCAGTGTAAAGAGAAAGAGAGAGATGTGCTAAAGTAAACATTTCTTTCCCAAAGATTGTCTGAAGAGATCACATATAAATTAAGTTCACATTTCATTAGTAAAAGCAAAGAACCCAGCCATACCTATGAGTGAAGATCAGCCAGTGTATATTGGAGGAAAGACTGTTGGCACATTTGTGGAAAACACTAAATGACAACCTCTGTCTCCCAATCAGTCTGAAAAAATTAATATGACAAATGTTAAGTTTGTAAGTACTGCTTATCTAATCATATAATGAAAAATAAGTTTGGAAAGTTATAATCTGGAAACTATACAGACAGATATACAAATGCTGTGTACTTTGATGGGATTAAGGGTGGAGGAGTAGAGGAATTGTGAACAGCTCAGGGATTTTGTTTTGTTTTGTTTTTTATCTTTATCTTCTCCTGATATTCCTATATTGCAAGAAATCATTTCTGTATATATATTTTTTAAATTAAGAATGAAATAACATAAAAATAAAGATCAAATCCAGAACCTATATAATTGATTACTGAATGACATGGTCTAAATTTAAGAACAAAATAAGGAATCTACATAACTCTGTGAGAACAGACACAGGGATTCTGTGATGAAAAGAATGTGTGTGTGTGTGTGTGTGTGTGTGTCTGTATAAGGTGATTCATATTTTCTATAGATAGATTGCATGTTGTTCTCTCTCTCTCTTTCTCTCTCTCTCTCTCTCTCTCTCTCTCTCTCTCTCTCTCTCTCCTAATGCAGTAGAGAAAAAGGCTTAGCTTTCTCTGACAGTCTATAATTCAGATGGTTTTGTTTGTTTGGCTGTCCTGATACTCCCTGTCTAGACAGTCTGGCCTTAAATTCACAGAGATCTGCCTGCCCCTGTCTCCTGAGTGCTGGGATTAAAGGTATATGACACCACCAGCCAGTGTACACAAGTTATTAACTGGTGATAATTTTTCATTTATTGGGGGACCTAAGAACATCATGAACAACTGAATTTATGGGGTTAATGCCTGTACTGCAGAGAAAGCAAATTCAGTTTTCAAAACCTCAAAGTGAGGATCATGGCAATAGATGGGCCTTTTGTGAGAGCCTGAATAAAAGAAGCCTTTTTAATTTCATGATCAATTCAATATTATCAGTTATTTGCTTCTATTAAATAAATACAAAATTATCCACAAGTGCACTCTTTCATATTTTTAAAATTTTTGTATGTGAGTATTTTGCATGAATTTATGCACATGTACCATGGTGTGGTTGGCATGCTTGAAAGCCAGATGATAGTATCAGATCCCTTAACACTGGAGTTGCAGATGGTTGAAAGGTATTGAGAAGCAAACCGGGGTCCTCTAGAGGAGATATAGGTGTTCTTAACCACTGAG
Organism: Phodopus roborovskii; assembly: GCF_943737965.1. NCBI lineage: Eukaryota > Metazoa > Chordata > Mammalia > Rodentia > Cricetidae > Phodopus > Phodopus roborovskii. The sequence continues at coordinate 10,716,380 of NW_026126629.1, forward strand.
CCATGTCTTCAGCCCCCTGAAAGTATATACTAGTCATTGTTTATAAAACCTTTTACTTTACCTTTTTTCATATCATCAGATGACATTAGCATTTTTTATTTCTTAAATGGCTGTTGAATTTATTTCCTTGGTCAATTTTGATCCTGGCAAGAAATTAGTTAACCAACATTGAGACATTTCTAATGAAATGCTAATTTAAAAGTCCATGATACATTGATAGAAATGAAATTTTACACAAACAAAAGGAAGTCTTCAGTATTGCCGGCAAATATAAAATGAATGTATCATGGCTGACAGGAAGCAGTAAGGTGTTTATACATTTATATTTGACACACACACGACTATATTTCCAGTCACTATAATATCTTCTCTCGAGATTTAAAACAAATAATATGCCAATTTCTGTAATTATGCTTTCTTTTCTTTTTAAATTTATTTTATATAACCAAGTCCATTTAAATGAAAACAAACTTTTATAGACAATATTTGGGAATTTGGGCATCGTTCTTCCCAAACTACTTCCTGCTCGTAAGGGGCGCTCTCATGGGGGATTCTAAGAAGATGCAGAAATCCTGGCTGTAGTCTGTAAGGCTGCTGTGTCCAGCTGTTTTGAATGTAGGATCACCTGGTACTCTGTTTCAGGCGGCCTGGCTTGATCAAACCACATTAGTCTGGAAGGAATCCACATTTTTCTGTGGAAACAAAAATAGAAATCATTTTCCCCAGTAACTTGTCCTTGAACTTAAATTTTGGAGTCAAATCATTTTTTTATTTAATTTATTATTTTACATGTCGATCCCAGTCCCCTCTCCCTCCCTTCCTTCCTTTTACCCTTTCTGTCCTCTCACATGTACTCTAAGCACCCTCCCATCCCATCCCCCCACCCCAATTCCATATGTAGGGGAATGCCATCCAGTTGGGGTCATGTAGATCTGACAGGTCCTGTGAAGTAGGGACTAGGGCTTCTTTCCTGTCTCTAGATTAAGGCAGTTATCCCTCCATGGGGGATATGTTCGCAAAGTCCTTTTGTGCACCAGGGATACATCCTAGCTCCACTGTCTGAGGTCTCTTAGACTGCTCAGTCCTTCTGGCTGAGACCCATATTCAGGGGGGCCTGAGTCAGTCCCTATGCTTTTTTTTTTTTCTGTACAAAATTCAAATATTGGCCAATAAGTAGAATTCCAATAGGTAGAGGCTAGGAAAAAAAAAAAAAAAAAAAGGGCATCAAATAAGTACTGAAATAAATACTAACTAGGAGAGGAGACTAGAGCCCTCATGTAGATTTGTTTCTTACTTTAGTGTGTGAAGTTTTTCTTCAGACCACAGGGGATCTTCCACGGGGGTCAAAAGGACTCTAACTTTACCTGGCCTGAATCAAGTTCAACAGTGTGAGTCATAAAGATGGCCTAGTTTGGTGCAGATGGAGTTTAGGCATGGAGCCTGCCACCCCTGGACAGTGCAGGCCTAGCCACTCACTGGTAGGGATCAGCAAAGTCCTTTTCACTGAGGTGGTCAGACGAGACCACCATGACTCTGAGGCATTAATACAAAGGATGCTCAAACTAGAGACCTTATATACAACCAACCTTCCAGGAAAACCAGAATGATTTGAGTTGCTTGCTTGGGCTAGGATGTGGACAACTGTGCCAGGATAAGCCATGATGATGCTCTCTCACAGAAGTTTTCATTCATCTACATCATGTCAGCTATATAAGACTGCCTCTGACAAAACTCAGTGGCAAGAAAAGTGAGCGTTGTAATTGATCTCAGCTTCTAGATCAGGTGAATACTCCAAGATCTTTGGGAGGCCCATTCTTAGGTAGCCAGCCAGATTGGGCTGTACTGTCAGATGACATTAGCATTGTTAAGTAAAATTCTCAATGATACTTATTTTTAAATCTCTTTAATTCATTCAAGAAAATAGTACAGGTTGTTAATTAGAAAGTTAATTACATTGTTTTTAAATTTGCTGTATCATTTATTAACACTGATTTTATCTTTTTTGTGCTTCAAAGGATATAATTTCTTTGTCCTAACTCTTCACAAAATACCACCACGTGTGTATGAATGTTGCATGTTGTGTGTGTTGTATGCACATAACTGCTAGGATACTCCACAGAGGTAAGAGCAGGAGATTCAGTGTCTTCCCCTACTACCCTCTGCTTTATTGTTTGGAGACAGGGTTTCTTGTTGAACCTAGAGTTCACTGTTTCCTTTGGACTTCCTAGCCAGTGAACTTTCAAGATTCATCTATTTTTGCTTCCCACTGCAGGGATGCCAGGGATTTTCAGCAATGGCTCAGGTTCCTGTTGTTGCTTGTTTTGTTTTACTTTATTTGTCATTTTTAATGTGCGTGATTAGGATTTAAACTACATTTCTCATACTTTGTGGCAATGGCTCTTACTCACTGAACTATCTCTCCAGCCCCGGATGATAACACTAAACCATGTAGCTGTAAGCATGTGCACAGATTTTCCACAAAGTTCCAGTATATACCAGTGTGGAATAATATACAATGTGGTTTTGAAAATGTTTTCCCGCTATAGCTCTGTACTTTTATACTCCTTTCCCTTGAAAAGATGGTTTCATTAATTTATCCTACTGAATTTTATAAACTGTATTTGCTCCCCACCTTCCCCTTTATGTTATGAAACTCTAGAACCTGATGCCCTGCCTTGTGGTTATATTTGAAAACATGCCTTTGTGATGGCAAGTGCCACGTCTATTTGACTGAAGCAAAAGTTATATGAGAAAAAGGGAACCACAACTTAAAAAATGCCTTCATAGGATTTTAACAAGTCTTCTTTTGCCCTGCAAGCCAGCTCCCAAATAATGACACAGGGACTTCTTATTAATTATCAAAGCTTGGCCTTTAGCTTAGGCTTGTTCTGAACTGTACTGTTAGTTGGAACACTGAGCCAATATAAACTCTTTCTTCTCTAAATTTCCTTTTGGTCATGGTGTTTTATAACAGTAACAGAAACCCTAACTAAGATACTCTTTATGCTCAGCCATGAAAACATAACACAAGTATCATTACTCAGACTAAGCTGATTACATTTATATACATATATGCATGTAATAAAAACTAATGAAAAAAGAAGCTGCAGCTTGGAAAGATGGCAAGGAGGAATACATGGGTTTAGAGTAAGAAGAAATGAGGTAATTATATTGTGATGCAAAAAATAATATAACAAGATTGACTAATATTTTGTGATCTAACTGGTGCCCTGATAAAAAGAGGAAGAATGCAGGGAAGTATACACAGAGGCTAATCAAGTTGAGAGAAAGAGAACATTGTTGCTCTCAACTGAAAGAAAGAGGCTTCAAGATTATCAGTCTGCCAGTTCCTCCATTTTGACCTCTAATATCTCTTACACTGACAAAATAAATTGTTGTCATCCAAATATGCAGCCGGTCATAACACACACACACACACACACACACACACACACACACACACACACACACTAAATCCCATGATGTCAAAGTTTCTTAATACTGCAGCTAATTGTTCAATCAGGAGAGAAAGTTAGATCATCTTCAAAGAACTATGACCTGTTCCACATTACAGACTCCAACGTAAACTTAGCAGAGCAGAGCAGGTGAAATATCAGTACATATTAATAGCAATAAACACAGTAATAACCAAAAATAATCTCATGAATCACCAGAACAAAAGTGCTCTATAGGACAAAGCTTCAATTGTACTAGAACTGTTGACTACATATAAAGGCAAAAGAAATGGATAATTTTAAAAGCTATATTAGTAAACTCTCTTGTTTTAAAAATAAAATGGCCGAAACAGGATAGGTATCTAATGCTCATTTGGGAATGCTGGAACACTGCTGAAATATTCAAGTTATTTTTCTATTGTTCACTGAAGTGTTTCGAGCTTTCCTACTGAGCACATCATGTTCAATCCCTAATGCAAATAGATTCAGTTCCAATTCATTTCATCCCATGCTTTACTTATTTGGATCCGACAGAGACATTTTTGATGCCAGATACTCTCAACCTTCCCGTGTTTTATTTTTTGTCCATCAGTTCCCCTCTGTAGAGCTTGCTATCTGAACTGTCTGGCAATAAGTTGAATTTCAATAAGTACCATATATGTAGAATTCAAAGGGTCAGTGATCATGAAGCTGGAGAGCAAAAGAAAATATATATTTAATATTTGCATAAAGGATTTCTAAGAAGCTGATTGATTCTTACCTTTGAGAAAATTAGCTATGTTAATATTTTTTTTAATCTCATAATTTCTGGATGTTGGTAGTTGATCCAGAAACTTATGTTCTTTTGGACACCATTGAGTATTGACTACTAATTCATACTGCATATCAATTGAATGATAGTCAAAGGATTGAGGTTGTTCTGAAAATGGAATTCATCGAAGCTTTGTTTCATGTAGGAATGAGACTACAAAAATTATCTTTTATCCACTCATTTTAAAAGCAATAGATAGTGGAAGACTGAGTTTTGAATTTATTTCTCTATGTTTTCTTCTATTTTTTATATTTAAAAATATGTGTCAGGCATGACCTGTTGTTTGTTAAATCCTTAGATGAAATAAGACAAAAACTATTAGTGAACCTGTGAGTAAATAATGGTACATAAGAAAAGTTTGTTGCTATTTGAAATACACTGGTTTATTTATTAAGCTCCAACCTATTCCCAAAATCCCATTTAGTTATTTATCTTAATTATAATACATATTTCTAAGGTATCATGGAATTGAGAGCTTAAAAGAAGATGTTAGGAGTCTTGTTAAATATACAACTTATACAACTTTTCACTATGGTTATTTGAAATTTATAGGAATATTACAATCCCCAATTAACTACTTCATTTTTTTCCTTCCAACAATTGTTCAAAATATATCGCCACATTTAGTGTGTATTTAGGAAGAGAATACATGGTTCTGGGATCAGAAGACAATATTTTTACAGAATTCTGGAGAGTAGCATGTGGGGAGGGTGTAAATGATTTGTTAATGTCAAAACTCCTGAAGAATGGAAGCTGACTTCAGAGAAGAGACCATTAGAAATGGTTAATGGAGAGGGGACACTGCCTAGAATTGGAGTAACAGTGCTTCAGTGCATATGAGAAATAAAAAAATCAAAATAACTAATTACATCACATGTGTGCTGATAAGAAGTTGTGATCTGAGGGATACAAGGGATTCTTCTAATTACTGTCATATACTCATAGAAACTTTAGGTGTTCTCTTCATAAATGAGTAATGGTTCCAGAAAAATGGATATAGAAGTTGGAGAGAATGGAAAATGCAAAATATTTGAGAAAAATATTATCATATATCGTCTAGAGTCTGTTGTATATTTATAAGTTTTAGCCTTTCTTTTTCCTTTAGAGAGGATGTGCTGGTATGCACATTGTCTCTGTGGATTGTGAATTCATTTACATAATTTCCTTATGAATTCTTAAGTGATACAAATAATATCACATAAAAATTTAGAATTTAGAGAGTGAATAAAAACAATGGTAGTAGACACCCAGTTTCAGTCCCATTTTAAAGGATTTAGGAGTCACTAATTCTATTCTTGTGGCAAGAAGGAGGAGAAGAAGAGGAAGCAGCCCAGCAAAGAAGTAAGGTGAGAGATTTTCTGGCATCCTAAGACATGGAAGAGATGCATGGACAGAAGCTTGGCTAAGTATGATAACCCAAAGCATAAGCCACTGCAACCATCATCTGCTCAGAATACATAGTGATCATTAAAAAAAAAAAAAAACTGATGGAAGCTAGTTTCTTCCAATATAGTAATAACTCTTCAGGATGGTAGACACAAAGCACTCTACGTGTGCACTGTCATTATCTTCAGGATCCCATGTTGAACATGAGGGAAACGTTCTGATGGATCTATCAGGAAAAGAGATCACAGTCCTTGCCAGATACACTCAGAATATACTTCATAAAAATGAGACAATCTTTAGCTTTATTTCAATACCTTGTCCCTGCTGAATGAATGATATTTCTCCTATCTACAGTTTTTGTCTCACAAAGAGAAGAAAAATATCAGAATTGACACAGTTTGATGATACACAGAAACAGGCTAGAACTAAGAAGGTAGACAGTAGAGAGATGAAATGATGCTACTGGACAAAGAAGAGGTCCTAACCATGACACACTCAAGAAAGACTGACACATAATGGAAGTATTAGAGAACTTTGCCCATGTCCCCCACCATACTTTCTTACCAATAAGGTTCTGTGTTATTGATGGATTACATTAGCAAGAGATACAGTAGATGAATTTGTATCTCTCACTCAGATAGAGGTAGACACAGAATAAAAACAGACTAGTAGATTAACGTAAATCATCCTGAATATGACCATGTGTCCTGGAATATCAGTGTCATGTATCGTTTCAGCAACAGAAAACCAAGTCATTTCTAGAGGTAGGGAAAAGCCAGCCTGGACAGAATCTACCTTCAAAGACATGTTCAAATATGAAACAGAATCATTATTCTGATAACTTCAAAAGACACTGATTAATATGTTAACTGTTCTAACAGAGATTATATGGACCATGAAGTATCTGATAAATACTGAAGACAGAGAGTGGAAGTACTAGGGACATGGTCAAAAGTAAATGCAGTGCAGTTGGGATAGAATGACAGGATCAGCTTATCAGTAGCCTTTACAAGACTGAGCAAGGATTTGAGATTGGATGACGATTTAAAATAAAATAAAAAAAAAAAATCCTAAACTGAAGTAGAGAAAGGAAAGGGAGATTAAAAGGCGAGGCATCGATAATCCATCGGAATTATAAAGAAGTGGCATGTGTCTAAGGTATAAGAAGAAAAATAAAACAGAATGAAGAAAATATTTGAAATGATAGTCAAAAAGTTTCCACAATTATTGACAGACACTAAACATCAACACAGACAGTATATCTAAACATTTGTTAGAAGCAAGCATAGAAGAAAATCTTCTTGGCTACCATTTTATGAGACACAAGAACAGGATCATAGGTATAGATCTAGATGAAGTGTTTATACATCATGTATCAGATTATGAATGGATGTTTAGACTGTATTTTAAAACTCCCAATTAGCAAGTAAACAGGAGCTCTGCTTAACAACTGGGCAGAAGACATCAACAAACATTGCACTCCAGGATCCTGAAAGCAAATAAACAAAGGATAGCATGCTCAATGTGGTGACCAGCAAAGTATGTTGACATGTTATTCCAATCAATTTCATTGACTAGCAGTGATGTTTGGCTGCATTCTTTGTGCCTGACAGGCTTTCTCTGTGAATGGTTGTCACATACTTGTCATTTGAATTCACCAGGAATATACTTTCCAGTAGGAAAATTGCAAGTTCTTTCTACATACTTGTACAAGAACTCCTCTTCTCATATAGAGAAAGCTTTGTGGCTTTAGAGTTTAATGAATGATGGTGGACAAAGGGACAGAGAACGTGAGCCATGGGAAACAAAACATTCGGGTCTATTTGAGTATGGGCTTGAATTGAGACTTCACATCCAGCAGATAAAGGTGGGCTGACAAATTTGCTTTATTCAGGGAAGCTCTACAGAAAAACAAAAAGAAGTCTGAAAACCATACCCTGGCCAAAAATAAAGTGTCTTCATTTAGTTGAGACCGCTTATGTTTGATACTTTGGAAAATTCCATACTATTAGGAGACAGTAACTATTTGTGAGTTCACTTAATGGATAGAAACTTAAACTGAGTGGTAGTTATGGGCACCCCATTTAGTAACTTTTCCTACATTTATATTTTAATTTGCTTTAAAATCTTTAATAAAATGAATTGATATAATTTACACGGTCGGCTAGTGCCTTCAACTAACGAACCAAACTGTCTATGCTCTTCCTAATTGCATTCTTGTTCTACCTTACTTTGCCATTTCAAAATAAATTCTTTTGTCAAATTAGGGAGATAATTTCCTCACCATATTAAAATAATTTTATCTCAACCTAATGGTTTTTAATGCTCATTTAAAAAAATATTCACTTTGCTACATTTTATTAATGGGTATTTTACCAATTCTCTATTACTATCTAATTGTGCAAAAATGCTCTTTTCTACTTTTCTTATTAAAGGCAGATTTTTAAAATGAATTCAATATCTTGGCATTTGAAAATAATTATTAATTTCATGCCTACTTGCTTTCCATGTGTTTTACTCTGGAGATGTTTATATAATTCATTCCTATTATTTTAATCCCTTGGAAATGTTCACTGCTTTTACACTGTTCGTGGATTTATTTGCATGTCTCAAAATAATGTCTTTCAACTTGCTTTCTTCTCCTTACCACAGAAATCTTCATTTTACCATTAAGGTTTCAGATTTCTTTTTTGTTGTTGTTGTTATTTCTTTTTTATAGAGGATAACTCCAAAAAACACTAAATTACTTTTATAAATTATGTACATGAAAATGCATGTTTTGTCATTATCATATAATATTTCTACTCTTACCTACAGAAATGTTAGCTAATATCATTAGTAAGAGGGTCATTAGTTTGGGGCTTAGCATTTAAAAGAAGTGATTGCTCTTTCAAAGGACCCATGTTTAACCAAGCATCCATGTGGTGGCTCACAACCACCTGTAACTCAATTTCTAGGGGACTTGTTACCCATATTTGGCATATATATATATATGTATGTATGTATGTATGTATGGAAAAAAACACACAGACACCAAAAATATAAAGTATATCACCAGTTGATTTTCAAATATCTTTACCTTTCTGGTATTTAAAACCACTTAACAGCAGAAGGTTATTCAAAAACTATTGAACATGGAATAATTTATTCCATCAATAAAATGTGATTTTATTTTCACTTTAAATATAAGATTATTTAAGATATATAAATCATATGTGTTTTTTGATATCCTCTGTGTGATATTGAGCTGACAGTTAGAGAGCAACTTAATGATTCTACTATTCAAATCCCTGTCAGTGCAGACCCCACTCCCAAATCTAAAGCAGCAATGTCCTGCTTTACTCTCATACTCATGCTTGCATTCAGGTCTGCAACATCCTCATGTTTTCTTCATTTTTCACGTCATGAGAGGTGGATTTCTCAAATGCAAATACTGCTGTATTATGGGGGCTCTTTAGCTATCCACTCTGCACTTTCAAAATGTGCAGTCTTTTCCAAACAATAATGCTGTTAGCCCTACTAATTTACTTTATTATATTTGTCTGCCCGCTGTCATAGTTATGATATATTTTGCTGTAAAAAAAAAAAGAAATCTGACTGCTGGCTGAGCATTGGTGGCACATGCCTTTAATCCCAGCACTTGGGAGGCAGAGGCAGGCAGATCTCTGTGAGTTTGAGGCCAGCCTGGTCTACAGGTAAGGCCCCTGAAGAGAAACCGTCTCATGGATATATATATATATATATATATATCCATCTCAACTTGAATGGGAAAGGCTGCATTTAGTCTAATGGATGTAGCCTTGGTGGCCGTGAAGTCATGGGGCAGAATCTTGAATCAGAAGTTCACACTGAATCTCGTTAGGAAGCAAAGGGCTATGAATGCTGGCAATCAGGGAGCTTTTTCACTTCTGTTCTGTTCAAGACTCAAGAACATCCTGAGCTGTGAAACCCAAATCAGTATAACTTTTCATAGGCACAGCTGCAGGTTAGCCTACTTTAAGCAAACCCCTCACACTGTGCCCAAAGGAGCTTGTCTTTGAGATCATTCTAGATCTACTCAAGCTGGTAATCAATAATAACCATCACATTAACAAAATATTTCTGTTTTCAAGAGTAACCTTTATACTATTCAAACAGTGACAACTCAGGCAGTGATTTTTCTATGGTTAAATGTAGAAAAATGTTTCTATGGAAGGACAAAACAAAAGGAACAATCATTAAAATAGAGGGGGTATACATGGCCTTGTGTACCTTATCACATGAACATTAAGGGGTGACAGAGTTAGTGAAAAGAAAATGAAATTGTGTGTGTGTGTGTGTTCCTAATTTTCAAACTTTCTTTTACTGAAATGTTTGATATTTCTAAAACCAAATTCTTTTTAAATCAGGACAAAAAATATAATCTGGAAACTTACAATTTTAAGATGGTGAAGCATTTCAAAAACATTTTTTTCTAAAAGATGCATAGTTTTAGGTCTCATTTCTAAGTATTTTAACCATTTGGAGGTAGTTACTTAGCATGCTGAATGAAATATGAGAGCTGTCCTTCTTTTGTGTGTGAATACCTAGGTTTTCCAAAACAATTAAGCCAGAAAGGAAGAAAGAAGGACAACAATTTTCCGATTTTATACTCTCTTATGGTCTTATGGGTGTTGTGAAAATAAATTGATTCATGAGGAAGACCTACAACATGCAGTGAAGGTGGCAGGAGAAGGAATTGGCTGGAGCTCACTCAGTGTAAGGCACCCAGGTACAAGGAAGCCCAGAACATGTAACAGTAGAGACGGGAATGGTCAAGGGGGATAGAGTTTTTTAACACTCTTAAAATTTAGCCAGGTCCTCAACATTGTAAATGCCTCCAGTATAGAACAATAACTTGAAAAACAATGACTCACTCATACATGGATTTTAGACATAGAGCAAAGGATTAACAGCCTACAATCCACACCATCAGGAAAGCTAGGGAACAAGGAGAACCCTAAGAAAGATATACATGGTCCCCTGGAGAAGGGAAAAGGGACAAGATCTTCCAAGCAAATTGGGAGCATATGGGGAGGGGAGAGGGAGTTAGAAGGAAGAGGAGGGGAGAGGTGGACATGAGGGAGCAGGAAGATTGAGTCAGGGAAAGAATAGAGGAGAGCAAGAAAAGAGGTACCATAGTAGAGGGAGCCATTATAGAGTTTAAGAGAACTCTGGCACTAAGGAAATGTCCAGAGATCAACAAGGATGACCCCAACTAAGAATTTAACCAATACTCGAGATGCTACCTTAAATACCCTTCCCTAATAATGAGATTTATGACTACCTTCTATGACATCCTAGAGCCTCCATCTAGTAGCTGATGGAAGTGGAAGCAGACACCCAAAGCTAAACAGGAGCCAAACTCCTGGAATCCAGTTACAGGAAGGGAGGAGTGATTAGCAAAGAGATCAAAACCAGGCTGGAGAAACACACAGAAATTGCTGACCTGAACAAGGGGAAGCTCATGGACTGCCGTCTGATAGCTGGGAAACCAGCATAAGACCAACCCAGATTCCCTGAATGTGGGAGTAAGTTAGGAGAACTAGGCAGTCTATTGCATGTCTAGCAGTGGATCAGTATTTATCCCTAATATATGAATGGGCTTTGAGAGTCCATTCCCTCAGCCTAGAAGCATGGGTGAGGACCTGGGCCCTGCTCTAAATGATATGACAGATTTTGAAGACTCCCTATGGAAGGCATCACCCTCCCTGGAGAGCAGAAAGGGGATGGAATGAGGGTTGGTGAGGGGAACAGGGAAGGACATGAGGGTGTGGGAACTTGGATTTACATATAAAACAAGCTTGTTTCAAATTTAAATTTTAAAAACTACTAAAAAGTAAAAAGGAAAGAAAATGAAAACAACCAAACAAAAAACCCTCTCCCCAGGGCCCAAACAAAAACAAAACCCCCATCAACAAACTAACCAGAGATCTGCAAGTCTTAGAGCAGAAACAAAATAAGAAAAAAAATCAAGACTACTGTCTGTAATATATTACCTGGGCAATGGTCTCTAATGTTAGTGTCTTGGAATAACTCAAGACAAAGAATTCAAAAGACTGATTGGAAATATGTTTAAACAACACAAAGAAAACATGAATATATGTCAAAGGAACAGAAACAAATAACTGGAAAACAAAAAAAAAAGTTAGTTTAAAATAGAGTTTGAGATAGATAGATGGATGAATGGACAAATGGACGGACAGACAGACATAAAGATAAAAAGAAAGAGATGCTGAGGCAAGTCCAAACCAATGTGAAGCTAATGAAAAGCATTTTGAAAAAGTGTACCAATCGAATGGATCCTGAAAGACATAGAGTACAAAGACTGAGGGACCAGACAGAGGAGTTGGGTTGTGTTAAGTTGGGTGAGCATTAAGAATCTTTTCATGAGTGATATATTTATCATTGCAGGTGACACTGACTCATGCATTGACCCTAATAACAATTGTTGTGGCTTAAATATGAAATGTTGTTTTCTTAGTTTCAATGTTTAAGTACTTGGGTCACAACTGATGATGCTGGAATGGAGGGTTTGGAAACTTTTTGAAAAAATGGAGCCTTGTTGGGGAAAGTGGGCCACTGGGTTGGGGGGAGGGGTCTTGGTGGTGCAATATCATTTCATGTCTAACTTCTACTTCCTGTTTTTATATACAATGTGGTTAGCTGTCTCCTGCTCCTACTGACCCATTTTCCCACCATGGCAATGTATCCCCTCAAATTGTAAACAAAACAATCATTCCTTTTTCCCTCCAGTTGCTTCTTATCAGATATTTGGTCACCAGAAAAGCAAGTGACACAGTAATCCACAATGAAAAGAATGTCTTCCTAGAAGAATATGAAATTGTAACTTTGAATCACTTGGTTCTTTGTAATTAATAAAAGTAATAATGTTTATATAGCTTTGAAAATACTGATGAGACACTCTACTAGGTAATAGAGTCCCAGAAAGTTGTCCCATGTTTGCTCAGTCAGTAAAATGATCCCTTTGCAAACAATAGGTTTCTACATTTAACAAACAATTATTAGAGTATGTGGTATTTGTTCTCCAACCTAAATTTAAACTAACATTTTCTCTAATATACTTGGGGTAATAGAATGTAATAATCCAATGATGTAAATGCAAAAACAAAAACAAAAAACAAGTCACAAGAATCTATCAAGTTATGTGTGATCATACTTTTCATCAAAAGCATTTTTCACATTTACCATTGGTAACTATTTTTTCAAATGACTTGCAAGACATCGTTATTAGACTAAATTTTTTCAGTGACACGTTATACTGTTGCTCCTCTAGAAATGAGCTTTTTTATGTTTTATGATGATGTTTGATGATTTATAAAAATATGAAGTAGCATAAATAAAAGTCCTGCTTATGGTGTCAATAAGTTTATGTTTCCAGTGCAACAAAAATAACATACTAAATTTATTAAGAAGATTGTTTATGAGCAGCAGTTTCTGGGCAGTATCCTAGTTAGGGTTACTTTTGCTATGATGAAACAACACAATAAAGTGGGAAGCAAAGGATTTATTTGGCTTACATTTTCACATCATAGTTCATCATTGAAGAAAGTCAGGGCAGAAGCTCAAATAGGGCAGGAGCTGATGCAGAGGCTGTGGAGGAGTGCTGATAACTAACTGGTTAGCTCTTCTTTGTTTGTTCAGCCTGCTTTCTTACAGAACCCAAGACTATCAGCATTAGGGTAGTATCACCCACAATGTGATGGGGTCTTTCACATTAATCACCAATTAAGAAAATATATGGCAGGCTTGCTTAAAAGATCTTACAGAAACATTCTCTCAATTGAGCTTTTCTCCATTCAGACAGCTGTAGTTTGTGTCAAACTGACATTAAAAAGAAAAAAATAAAAGCAGCTAGAACACATGGTTCTTAAGTCAGTACACTGGGAGGTTATGAATTTAACCACCACAGTGACACTCGTCTTCTCAAGTCTGCATCCGCTTACATAATCTCACATATCAATTGTTGAGCTCCAAAACTGCACATTAAGAACTGATGTATTAAGCAACAGCATGCCTCTGCCTAGACTTATTTTAAGAAACTTCTTTTTTTTTTTTTTTTTCTCCCAAATGAAGAGACTATGTAAGGAAAAACAAAATCATGTCTTTGAGAAATCTTGATTTCCTTTCCATTTTCTTAACTTCAAGAGCAGAATTTACAATTGGGAAAATTCAAAGTCTTTGTTGTTCCATTCTAAATAGAATTTAAATTGCTGTTAGTGTATTTGCTCATGAGTTCATGCCTTATAATTAAAGTGGTTTAGTACTAAGCATTTTGAAGACAAAAAGACAGCCTTTGTAGATGACCAGGTTTTATTCAGATATGTACTGGCCAGACTGTTATTACCAACACTGCAACCATTACCTCGCAGGCAAGGTGTGAGAATGCCATGGGGCAGTACTGCATTGTCAACATTAGTACAGAGTTAGGAAATGATCAACAGTGAATAAACAATCTCATCTAACTTCAAAGGTGTGTTGCAATTATTTTCTTTTCAACAGTTATTAATTATTTGTCGCGACTGTTCTTCAAACAGTTTATTCAGGAACCTTGTACATCAGCTTCTGCTCCTCCCAGCCCCAGCAAGCCCTTAAATATGCGCTCACTGCCCAATCAGCTCATGCCACCTAGCGATCCCGAATAGGCCACAGAAGGAGGAAGCACACCAGATCCATCAAGCTCTTCCAAATAAGGCTTGTTTACAGCTAAGTTCGGACTACCTGGCATCCAACCAGGCACCACCTTGGGGCTGTGGCTTCCCACAATTATTAAGGCACATTTTTAAAAAGTTTGTAGGTGTAAGGTAACCAAATGAGATTACTGACTTTACATAGAGAGATGGTTATGTTTAGTAAAACACATTGGATTTTCTTCATTTTCAAATAGATGTTTCATTTTCAAGTATGTGAATAAAAGAACTGGAAGCCTTTGACACTATAGTGAGAATGCAAAATGGTCCAGCTGTTCATGGTAAGTAGAGAAATAAAACACACACACACACACACACACACACACACACACACACACACACAAAGCAAAACAGAACCAATTATATAGCTTAGAAAGTAAATGCTCCTGACACTAAATGTGACATTCTGCATGTCATTTCTAGATGTCACATGATGGAAAGAAAGAACAAACTCTTGATAGTTGTCTTTTGACCTCCCCCTACACAATGAAAAATATAATGGAAATTTAGAAATAAAAAAGTAATGATTAAAACTGATGTATGGTATAGCAATTATGTTTCTAGCTGTGTATACAAATTAATTGACATCAAGGTCTGAAGGCAATACATATACACCAATTTTGAAGTAGCATTATGCACGAAAACCAAAATATGGGTATGATCCAAATGTCTGTGGACAAACCAGTGGGTAAACACAATGAAATGTGTGAAATATAAATAATACTATTTAGCCTTACTAAGGAAACCTTGATGTGTTATCCAGACATAAATGTCAAGGAAGTTAATTATCAGTCAGCAAGATGGCTTGGCTAATCAAAGCTCTTGCCCTACAAATATATTCACCTGAATTTGATCACCAGTACCCAGGGAAGAAGGAAAGAACTGACTCTCAAAAGTTGTTCTTTGAAATTCACAAGCATGTACCCACACATATACAAGGTAATATTAAATACAATTTTATAAAGCTGTCTGTAAAAGGATAAATAATGGGTGATTAATTGTTCTATGCATAAGAGATACCTAAAGTCTGAAATTTATAAATATAAACAGATTGGAAGTTGCATGGAATTCTGGGAAGGAGAGATGATGGATGGTTTAATGTGAATATTGATGGGGGTTGTCCTTCGGTATGCAGTGAATATATGTTTCTCTTATTGGTTGATGAATAAATACCAATTGGCCAGTAGCCAGGCAGGAAGTTTATGTGGGGCTGCCAAACTAGGAGTATTTCAGGAAGAGGAATGCAGAAAGTGGGTCTCGAGAGAGATACCATGTAGCAACCAGGAAGGTAGGACAAAGGGATATTCTGTGGTAGACCATGTGGAGATACATAGATTAATAGATATGGGTTAATAATTAAGAGAGAACTAGCCAATAAGAAGCTTAAGCCACAGGCCTAACAGTTTATAATGAATATAAAACTCCTTGTGATTATTTGGGACTAAATGGCCACAGGACTGGACAGGATAGAAACCTCAGTCTACAGAATAGTGTTTCTGTAGAGGGAAAAGAGCTGCTGCTCCAATAACAATAGTACATTTAATACTCTTAATTGTACATTTACCAGTGTTCAATATGGCACAGTTCTTATGTGTGTATTTTACTGTAATCTAAAATAAAATCCCAAAGTGTTTTGTTTCCTAAACAATAAATAGGCATGTAGTCAGAAGTTACATCTGGGCAAGGGAAGGACAGTGTGAGTCAATGAAGAGAATGACTAACAACACTTGATTCCTAAGACAGATAGCAATATCCATTACATGTATGCCCTTGCTAAAAGGAAAAAGACAAATACGTCACTGTCTCACTCATCTGTAGAAGCTAGGAAGTGGTCAGCAGAGGTTGGGGAGAGCTGAATCTAAAGAGTGAGATGAAAAAATTAATCAATGAGTACTACATTACAGTTAGGTACAAGCAGGATGTTCCCAGTCGCTATTCACAGTATTATGGATGCTGTGTCTTTCAAAAATCTTATATATCGCAAGAAAGTACGAGAAGAACTAACCAAGACAATCAGAATGATAGAAATGTAACATCGGCAATTACAGAAGAAACAGAAAAAGCAAAACCCATGAACAACCATGCTCATTCAAAAGATCACTAGGGGCGTGGAGAGATGGCTCAGAGGATAAGAGCACTGGCTGTTTTTCCAGAAGTCCTGAGTTCAATTTCCAGCAATTGCTCACAATGATCTGTAATGAGATCTGGTGCCTTCTCTGACCTGCAGGTATACATGCAGGCAGAACACTTACTAACAAAAGTAAAAATGGGCTGTTAAAATTATAAGTTATGAGAAACATTGCAAGTAAAAACATTCACAAAATAATATTAAGATATTATCTACCAGTATATACATTAGATAATGAAGGAAAATTGACATATAAGTAGAGTGACACAATAAATATAGCTCTAGAAAAATAATCAAATAAAGAAAAGATGAATGGAATCATAATGCATGGAAATATGAGAAGAAAAATCTCAGAAAGAAAATCTAAGAACTTCACCAAACTTTTTACATTTCCTTAGAAAACAAAGTAGAAGATAGTTAATAAATATAATAAACTGATAACTTCTCCAGAGAGGAACTCCCTAATTGATTATCTAATATCAAGTGTTCAGCCCTAGAAACATATACATACAAGCAATATTGACCCAACTCAGCAGGTTATATTTATAATATTCATTCACACATACCTAACAATAATAATTATGGAAAACATATTATGAATTTGAAAGTGACTTGGGCAGGGGGATAGGAGGGTTTGAGGGAAAATGAAGAAAGTGATGTAATATTTCATTTTATTTTTTCTCTTATTGAAAATTGATTTTTTCTCACATAATATATCTTGATTATGGTTTCATCTCCTTCTATTTCTCTAAGTTCTCCACCACCCCCCATCCAGATCTACTCCCCTTTTGTCTTAGGAAACAAAGAGGCCTCTAAGGGATTATGATAATTTACTAATATAATGTAAAAAGATAAGACAAAAACAAACACATGGAACAAAAAAAAAAAAAAAATAGAAAGAACAGAGACCAAAAGAAGGCAAAAGAACCTGAGAGCCAATGGTTCAAATGCTCAAATGCTAAGAAAACCCGTAAACTCACTAAACTGGATTCTAAAATATATATTCAAGGGACTTGTAGGGTAAATAGAGAGAAGATTAGATAATATAAATAAAATCAAGTTAAAAATAAAAGGAAAAGCTCTAATAACACTTTAAGAGAGAAGGAAATGCCAATGATGCCCTTGGGTTTGTGTTTCTTTGACCATCTATCACTGGTCCTGCAGCCTCTCCTTAAAGGATTTTGTTTCCCCTGTGAGACTCCCTTAGAGGAGTCTAAATTTTTCATTTGCAAGTGGCCATCAGTTGGAGATTGGTTCAGGTTCAGGTATGGGGACATGCGTTTACCTCTCCTTTCAGCTATAGTACCCTGTCTGGTGCAGACCTGTTCATCAGCCTCAGTCTATATGAGTTCAAATGCATGTCAATCTTAGCATTTTAGAGCCTGTTACCTTGGCATCATCCATGCACTATGGCTCTTATGCCCTCTCCATCTCCCTTCTGGAGGGTTCCCTAAATTCTGAAAGGGTGGATTTGGGGGAGAGGAAGAGGTGAAGATCCACAGTTAAGCCACCTATTTCCCTGCCTGGAGTGGGCTTTGGATTCCCATGGAATGGGTGCTGCAGTTGAGATCAAGTACGGCTGAGGTCATGTGATCAGTTGGAGATGGGGGCAGAGAGGAAGGGGAAGGCTCAGCAGGTAGTCTGCTACAGAGTTAGGGATGAGATTAGGGGATTGGAGTTAGAGGAACAGAGAAAGTGGCAAATGCCCTCAGCCTACCTGCTTCCCAGGTTGGACATGTAGGTTCCCAGTGAATACCTACAGAAGATGAGGGCTTGCCAGGATGTAATATTTTAATTTAAATTTTTTTGAATCTAAGACAAATAGTAGAAGATGTTTAAACGCTTTGAGGTTTTTGCTTTTTTATCTTTGAGAATTCAATAAATACAACTTGAGGATCTTTCCCAGACTCCACTCCTCCACTGACCACTCTTTCAATCCTTCCATTCTTTCCTATTCAGCTTCCAGATGACTTTTGTTTTTCTTTCTCCACTGAGTCCAGTTTGTGTTGCTTAGCTAGTCTTAATATTTTATTTTTCAATTAAACAATAAAGTTAAATGAAATAACAACATAGTATCTATAGCCACTATTTTGAATAACAAAGCCAAACTGAAAAATATTCTTTTAGTATTGAACACAATTTACATGTAGTTATAAGTATCAATGAACTATAATTAACAGTCCACAGGCTTTTTTTCATATGTGTGTGTGTGTGTGTGTGTGTGTGTGTGTATACACACATACTCAAATATACATTTTTAAAAAACTGATTTTAGCAAGGTTTCTATGGTCACGGAATAGGAGAAAAATCATTCCTCAAGGAAAATATAATTACACACCAATTCCATTTGAAAAACAAGGTTAAATCAAAAGTAATTATAAAACAAACAAACAAGCAAACCATGAAGCCTTAGCTGAAAACCGGCAGTGGTTATGCGGGCTCTGTGCACACATGAGAAACACTGCTGCCCTTCCCATCAGCCTTGCAGCCACCATGGAGGAGCTGCCACCTTGAAGCCCAAGCCTGAGCTGTGGCACATCCCGGGTGCAAGAAGGAGCCTGCATGTTAGGAGTAAGGTTTTTTCCCTGCTGGCCTGGACCCACCGCGGCACCAGTCCCAAATAACACAAATAACACACAGAGACTCTGTATTTTATATAATGCTGTTGGTCAGTTACTAGTTTCTTATCGGCTAGCTCTGTCTTAAGTATTAACCAATTTCTATTAATCTAAGTATTTCCACATGGTCTCATCTTATCGGAGAGTGGGCCTGGACCTCTGTTCTCTCCCGTCTCTACATGCTGACTCCTCCATACTACTTCCTCAAATCCTCCTTGTCTCCTAGTCCCACCTATCCTGCTTTCCTATTGGCCAACAGTACTTTACTCATTAACCAGTATGAGAAACATATTTACAGAATGACATCCCCCATCATCTCCTCTTTTCTGTCTAAATAAAAAGAAGGGTTTTAACCTTAACATAGCAAAATATATCACACAACTGTTATCAAATAAGAATTAGTAAGATTTAAGAAAATATTCCATCTATTCTATCTTTGAGTCTAAAGTCCTATATGTAATTTATCTTTAATCTTAACTAAGGAAAACTATAACCATAACTATCTGTCTTGAACTCCATCAAAGACCGCAGAAGGATAGTATATAAACTCTACTAATGGCAGAGACAACTCACTGCCTGGTATGTCACCCGAAGTTCTTCTGTAATCTCCCATCATCAGCCCATAGGCCATAGTGCATCTGGCAGACTCTTCAGCAAAGCAGGAAAGTTTAAACTGTCCACCTGTATTGGCAGTATTTTAGTCACTTTTTTCTGTGTCCAGCAGACTGTCTGGCAGACTCTTCCATGAAGCAGGAACCTCGCAACACTGTTCATCTTGTATCAGCAATCACTTTCTTGTGGGCATGTTCAGTTTATACAGCATAAAGTCAAATAGTCCAGACAAGAACAGTATCTTGTCCAAATGGCTAGTCTTGTCATATTGAAAGTAAACTTCATAATGCATTTCTTTGATGTCCATCTTCCTTTCAGATACAGATGGTGTTGCCAGAAGCATTTATGTCTCACTGTCAAGAAAAACCTAAACCATTTTAAATGCCATATTCTGTAGGTCTTTGAAAGTTTTGAAGAATGCCTATCCATCTCAAATACATCTTGAAAACCAACTAAGTTAACTCTAAGTTTTGACTATTATAGGTAATTATCTATAATCTGTACTACATTACACATTATTTTTAAATGAGATATATAAACACAATACCTAAACAAGAGGAGAAATATACATATCACAAAATGACCTTAAATTTGTATCAATAAGTGAAAATCCATTCCAAAACTAAGTAATCATTTCTATACCATAATCCCCTTTTTACCTTTAAAAGAATTGGTTGTGATCATTAACCATTTATAACCAACCCCATTTAAATGAAACAAATATTTATAAACAATATTTGGGAATTTGGGCATTGTTCTTTCCAAACTGCTTCCTGCTGGTAGGGGATGTTGTCATGGGAATCCTAAGAGACGCAGATATCTTGGCTGTAGTCTGCAAGGCTGCTATGTCCCAACTCTTTTGAATGTTGGATTACCTGCAACACTATTTCAGGGGATCTGGCTTGATCAAACCATCCACCTGGTCTCATCTTACCAGGGAATGGGCCTGGACCTCTGTTCTCCCCTGTCTCTCCATGTTGACTCCTCCTTAATACTTCCTTGAATCCTCCTTGTCTCCTAGTCCTTCCTATCTTGCTTTCCTAATGGCCAAGAGTGCTTTATTTATTAACCAGTATGAGAAACATATTTACAGAATGAAATCTCCCATCATCTGCAGAACCTCCAATGTCTCCAAAACAGCTTTCAAAAGGCAGGTCCTGTGGAACAATCCTGGTGGCATTTACCTTTAATCTCAGTACTTGGAGGGAGGCAGAACCAGGCAGATCTCTGTGATTGTTGCTCTTCATGATAACAGTGTCTAGACAGTGAAATCCTGTCTGGAGGGAAGGGGGCAGGGGGCAGGATTCCAGCCTTGTGCACAGCAGAGAAAGGGGAAACTGGAGACACAACAGTAAAGGGTATGGGACCAATATGGAAGAGTCTGGGGAAGCTGACAAAGAAGGTGACATTGCTGAAAAGGTCTTCCTTGGCCCCACCCTCACCCCAGGCCACCACTGCTTTTCACCAGCTGGGAGAAGCAGAACATGGGCCACAGTGCTGCCCCCAGGTTGCAAACACAACAGTTGTGCCTGGTGATCCTCAGGACAGCTGGCATTAACGAAGGGGAGGAGTGCTGCAGCCTGGAGTTCTCTCAGATCCTAACTTGGAGGCTCCTTTGCATAGCCTCAACATCACTCTGATCCCCATAAGCTAAAGGAGTCTTGGTAATGGTCCAGTATTCATCACATTTCAGAAATCAGAAGTCTTGAAGCAGATCAACGACTTGTTGTGATGAGTATTTGCACGTGAAACTGTTTGAGAAAAAAAATAAATAATTCTGTGAGACATACTTCAGATTGCAATGTCACTTCCTTTAACAAATGGAAAAGGACAGCATGTAGTTACCCAGTACAGCCAGGAGGGGCAGGGTGGAATGCAGCTATCTGGAGCTCTCTCTGGTTCTGCCCCTAATATGCTGCCCCAGCAGCAAGATTGCCCTGGATCTGAGCAAAGACTGGATGTCTGAGATGGAGAAGGCTTCATTTTCTTTATTGAGCCTCCTCAAAGACCTACAGGGTCTGTGCCTCTCCTGAGGTCTCATCCCAGCCTGTGTTGATTGATGCCTAAGGTCTAAGTTGATGTCCCTGATCTGTGCTGCCTCTAGGAGCCATGTTGATGTGTGTGGCCTGTGGGGCTACCAGAGACCATATTGAGGTCCATGGTCCTGCTGTGGCCAGGGACCATATGGATGTTTGTCTGTGGCCCATGTCACCACTGAAGGCTTGTGGATGTCCACGGTCTGTGCTATAGCGAGAAACTATGTAGAAGTCCCTGATCCATGCTGCTACTGACTATAAATGGTAAGTAACGAAGCTTCTTTTTCAGTGGTATGGATGACTATAGACTCATAGTTCAGAATGAAGGCTTCTGTGGCCACCTCTCCCTCACCACTCCACCCCCAAAAGAAACAGTCTACACAAAAGGCATTGAAGAGATTTTTTTCTTTTATTACCCATTTAAATCTGTTTTTAAATTAGAAACAGTATCACTTTACACATCAGTCCCAGTTCCTTCTCCTTTCCATCCTTCCTTGCCCTCAACTGACACCCTATCTCACCTCCATCCACTCCCCAAGGAGAGTGAGACCTTCCATGGGGGATCATCAAAGTCATACACATCATTTGGGGCAGGGCCTAGGCCTTCCCCCATGTGTCTAGGCAGAAAGGGTACCCAAAGTCCATTTGTGCACTATAAATAAATACTGGTACCACCTCCTGAGACCCCATATACTACCTTGGCCTCTGAAGTGTCATACAAATTCAGGTGGCCTATTCAGTCCTATGCTGGTTCCCCAGCTGTCCCACTTGCTGAGGTCACTTGTTTCTGTAGGTTTCTCCAGCCTGGTCTTGACCCCTTTGTTCATCACTCCTCCGTCTCTGCAACTGAATTCCAGGAGTTCAGCTCAGTACTTAGCTGTGGATCTCTGCTTTTCCTTCCATCAGCTAGGGATGAAGACTCTAGGATAGCATTTAAGGTAGTCATCAAGCTCATTATAGGGAAAAGGCATTTAAGGTAGCCTCTCCACTATTGCTTAGATTCTTAGTTGGGGTTATCCTTTTAGATCTCTGTACATTTCCCTAGTACCAGATTTCTCTTAAAATCTGTAATGGCTCCCTCTGTTATGGTATCTCTTTTCTTATTCTCCTCTATTCTTCCCCTTACTCAATCGTCCTGATACCTCATGTTCTCCTCTCCCCTTCTTTTCTCCCCTTCTTCTCCTTCTCCTCCCTCCCTCCCACTCCCTTCCCTACCCCAGTGCTCCCAATTTGTTCAGGAGCTCTTGTTCTTTTCCACGTCTCTAGAGGACCACGTATGTCTCTCTGAGGGTCCTCCTTGTTTCCTAGCTTCTCTGTAGGTGTAGATTGTAGCCTGGTGGGATCCTGATATAGGATAATGCTCTTGTAAACGGTACCAATTTGTCACTCATATTGGTTTAGTAAAACGCTGATTGACCAGTAGCCAGGCAGGAAGTATAGGTGGGGCTATCAGACTAGGAGAATTCTGGGAAGAGGAAAGTCAGAGACACAGATGCCAGCCAGCCAAAGAGCAAGCAAGATGAGAAAAAGTACCAAGCCACATGGCTAAGCATGAACAAGAAATATGGGTTAACTTAGGTTATAAGAGTTTTTAATAATACATCTGAGCAATAGACCAAACAGTATATGATTAATGTAAGCCTCTGTGCTTTTGTTTGTGTTTTGAGACTGAATAGCTGCCAGCTGAGCAGGATAGAAACTTCACCAGATTCCTGAAGTGTAGCTCTTCACATTTGATGTTTTCTGGTGGGTGTGGGGAAAGACTCAGTTCTTTAAGGGACAGGCCACTGGGAATTTGACCATGCTCCACTGAGTGTAAGGACCATACAAACTGAACCTGACATTTTAGTTGCCTGCTGACAGCAAGAATGAGAGGGTATCAGGAGTAGCTGCCAATAGCTCCACAGTCTCATTAGATGATACTTGTATTCCCCCACTGACACCCATGGTAGAATGAATGAAGGAAAGTTGATATTTTTGACATATGAATTATGTCCCAAGAAGAGACAATTGCAGCATGAACTGGGATATTCAATTCTGAATTACCATAAGACAAATACATTCAATGAACTGTTTGTGATGTGTATTGTTTTAAATAAGCGAGAGAATACACAAGATACTTCAAATTCTGAGCACAATGAAAAGTTATTTAACAAAAAGAAAATACTTTTAGAAATTACACAAGGCTGTGTAAATATCTATTTCCCACCATGGTACCTAATTTTGTAATACATTATATTGGTTGCACATCTAAATAAAGTTAGGTTGTTTTAGCTAATTAATTTTAAAATAAAATCTTTTCAAATGAACCAATAAATGCCTAGAAATCTTCATTGCAGAGTCCTGAGACTCGTGATTGAACTATCTCAACCATTTCTGTTTGTCACCAGGCCCATTCCACTATCTACATCTTTATTTGTGTGCATTTTAATCCTTTTCTATGCTAGTCATTGACCTTCTGTGTACCACCTTTTATGTGTGGTATATCTTTTCTCTTTTAAAAATAAGAGAAAAGAAATGTAAAATACATTTTATTTTTTCTTTGTTCTTGAGAATTTCATACATGTGTACAATGAAATATGATCACAAATACCCCTCTCTTGTCTTCCCTGATTCTCCTGTACAATGCCCAAACTTCACATCTATTTTTTATAACCCACAAAGTTCAATTATTACTGCACAAGTGTACATGGGTGTGGCACCATGCATTGGGTCATTAGAATCCTAGTAATGGTCAGATCATCCAAAGAACATCTCAGTAAGATGTGGGACCTGAAGATCATCTACAGTATCCATGGTGGAAATTTCACTGGCTTAGCTTATGTAATTTCTATGCAAGTAATTCTAACTATCAAATATTCTGACTTTTATTTTCTTTCTGCCATGTCTCTGTGCCATGGTGTTTGAGGTGGGGTTCTCTTTAGGACCAAGTACTCAGTCTCTTCTTAACACATTGAAGTTCTGCATCTTCTCATTAGCTGATGTCCATTGCAGAAAAAAAAAGTTTTTCTGCTCATGGTTGGGAACTATCCATCTCTAAAGATATAAACATAAATATTGAGAAGACAATTTGACAATTTGATCATTGAACTCAATAACAATATCAGTTTATATCTTTGGGCTTATGACTTCCTCTGCCAGTTTTGGACCAGGATTGCATTACCAGGCTTGAAATTACATCCTGCAGGTTGGGTTTCACATCCAATCAGAGAGCAGTAATTTACTTCATAACAGTCATGCTACTATTGTTTCAGTGGATATATCTTTCTTAGCAGATCACTATTATGATATGCAGGATGCAGAATTGGGTGAGCCCAAGGTGCCCATTCATTTACAGGACTTACAATGGAAATGTGTAGTGTTTTTAATCTTGCCATGTAGTTAATAATGGGTAGCTGAGGGAAAGTCAAAAATATATGTCATTTTTTTGAAACTGTTGGGAACTCCTTGACCAAAAACTCATAAGAAGGTCCCCATGACATTGTTTACTGAACAACCCATCTTCTGGGAAACACATTTTCCACACATGCAGGGTAATTCCTTTAAGAAACTTTAAGTTATATTTTAAATTTGGAGACTGACACATTTCCATGATGCTGTTTCAAACACACGTACTTTTTGTTTGTTTGTTTTGTACCTGTTTTTATTTATTTATTTATTTATTTATTTATTTATTGTATATAACCAAGTCCATTTAAAGGAAAACAAATATTTATAGGCAATATTTGGGAATTTGGGCGTCCTTCTTTCCAAACTACTTCCTGCTGGTAAGGGGCGGTGTCATGGGGGATCCTAAGAAGATACAGAAATCCTGGCTGTAGTCTGCAAGGCTGCTTTGTCTAGCTGTTTTGAATATAGGATCACCTGGTACTCTGTTTCAGGCGGTTTGGCTTGATCAAACCACATTAGTCTGGAAGGAATCCACATCTTTTCATTTTCTGTGGAAACAAAAATAGAAATCCTTTTCCCCAGTAACTTGTCCTTGAACTTAAATTTTGGAGTCAAAGCATTTTTTTTAAATTTAATTTATTATTTTACTTGTCGATCCCAGTTCCCTCTCACTCCCTCCATCCCTGCTTCCCTCCCTCCCTTTTACCCTCTCTGCCCTCTCACATGCACCCTAACCACCCTCCCCTCCCATCCCCCCACCCCAATTCCATACGTAGGGGAATGCCATCCAGTTGGGGTCATGTAGATCTGACAGGTCATGTGAAGTAGGGACTAGGACTTCTTTCCTGTCTCTAGGTTAAGGCAGTTATCCCTCCATGGGGGATGTGTGTTCGCAAGGTCCTTTTGTCCACCAGGTATACATTCTGGCTCCACTGTCTGAGGTCCTTTAGACTGTTCAGTCCTTCTGGC
Source organism: Phodopus roborovskii (assembly GCF_943737965.1). Taxonomy (NCBI): domain Eukaryota; kingdom Metazoa; phylum Chordata; class Mammalia; order Rodentia; family Cricetidae; genus Phodopus; species Phodopus roborovskii. Next base: position 10,742,514 of record NW_026126629.1, read on the forward strand.
TGAGACCCATATTCAGTGGGGCCTGAGTCAAACCCATGCTGGCTTCCCAGCTATCAGTCTGGGGGCCGTTAGCTCCTCCTTGTTCAGGTAAGCTGTCTCTATGTGTTTCTGCAGCCTGGTCTTGTCCTCTCCATCTGCATCTGGGTTCTACTTCTACTCAGTGTTTATGTATGAGTATTTGTTCCTGTTTCCAACAGGCATAAGTTGAGGGCTCCATGGATAAGTTAGTTGCTGATCTCACTCTCCAGGAAGGGCATTTATTGTAGCCTTTCCACGGAAGCTCAAATCAAATTGTTAGTTTGCAGCAGAGTTGTAATTCTCTAGACTTTTCTTTGTGTTCAATTTTATCTTCAAACCAATATTGGCTCCCTCTTTTATGTTCTCTCTCTCTCTCTCTCTCTCTCTCTCTCTCTCTCTCTCTCTCTCCTGTCTTCTATTCCTAACTGGGCTCAATCTTCCTGGTCGCACGTGTTTTCCTTTCCTCCCCCTCGTTTTCTCCTACTCTTCTTTCCATTCGCTGCCCCCCCCACTTCCCCTGTGCTCCGGGGGGACTTGTCCCTTCCCGGTTCTGTGAGGGACTTTATATGAATCTCTTAGAATACACCTTGTATCCTAGTTCCTCTGGTGGTGTGAATTATAGGCTGGTGATCCTTTGCTCTAGGTCTAAAATCCATATATGAGTGAGTACATACTATGCTCCTCTTTTTGAAAACACACCTACTTTTAGTTAACCATTCTAGTATCCCCTTCTCTCCCCTACCCTCCTGGCTCTAGTCTAGCTTTATTTTTTGGCCCTAAGTATTTTTCCTCCATCTTTCATTTCATATGTCCTCTATTATCTGTATACTTTGGGAGTTTGATTTGAGACAGTGTTTGTGTAGCCCTGGTTGAACAGGAACTTGCTCTGTAGACCAGGCTGGCTTCCAACTCAGATATTCATTTGCTTCTACCTCTGGAGGGTGAAATTAAAGGTGTGTACCATCACATCCAGCTTATGACCTGTCTAATCATCCCTCTCTCCAATTCTTTTATGAGATTATAGGCCTCCATATATATACTTTATTTTGAGTTAGCTATTTCCTTCAAGTCTTGGTGCCATTTCCTGATACCATGGAATTACTCCTCTTTATTTTCTTTTTACTGATACCCTCCTGATGTCTTACCTCATTTTCTGTACCCTTAAAAAAAAGACTATGTGGTTATACTTCTTTGAACTAATAAATTTTGTCTGGGGGTCAGAGAATGGAGCTTGCCACTAGTTAACCATAGAGGTCTGAAAATCTATAAAGAGAGACAGGAAGTAAGATAGCTAAGAAGTATCAGGATATAAGCAGAGAGAAGGAGGAAATTGCTGTCTTATTTTCTGAGACACTTAGGAGGTAAGGTGTGCTATGGATTGCTCTTTCTCTCTGATCTGTCAGCAATTCCTTCTATTTCTGACTCTGCCTTTTTATTATCTTGACCAATTAAGAACTCTATTTACAGGGCCACTTTCTAGTTTTCTTGCTTCTACTCAAGCTCATTTTTTAGTACTCTGAGTTTGAGAAGATAAAATGAGTCCTTTGGGTTTTCTCTGACAATCAAATCTAATACAAGGCAAAGGAAGTAGGTACCCTAACAAAATCTTTACATGCATGATTTGGTAATTACAATTTCAATAAACCATAGTAGCAAAATGACCTTATGCATCTGCTGCACCTCAGCTATACATGTGGCTTGAACACATGAATAAATAAAACATTTTATATTTTCTATATATATTTGCTTGACAGAGAGTCAAGCAAAGTGGCAGGCATTTTTTTTAATGAACAATGAAAAATTTATTTGAGCATTTGCCTGCTTCCAAATAGCCAGATGTTTTTCATTAGGCAGCAAAACTCTCCACAAATTCAACTTTAATACCTTTATCACCCACAGGGAGACTTTAGTGACTTTCTTCTCCTGAATAACCCAAGCCAAGCAAGATTCATTGTGACTAGATTGAGTGTCTAACTCCACACAATACTCCTGTGAGTTTTTGATGAAGATGTGGTTGTATCTCTTCTGTGTTTGGAACCTCATAAGAGATTTGGAAAGTTTCTGAAAGATGCTTTCCTTCAAACATGCCACATCATACAGAAGACAACTTGCATTGAATTACTAAATATATGTTCTTATGATATGAGTAAGTTGTATATGAAAGAATAAAATAAAATGTACACCAAAGGGATGAGATGAATGATAAAAAGCATCTTTAATATTCTAGGTACATTGCTGAATCATATATTTCAGGTCATAAATACCTGGGATAATGATTTTTAAATGGCCAATTTTAGGTACACTGAGTTTAGTCCTTGAAGACAATAAAAGTGTTTAATGAAATGGTTAGGTGAAATATGAAGGGAAGTATATGAAATCCTAACATTCACCAGGATGAGGCAGGAGCAACCAGCCTGGGTTGAATACCAGATGTCAGGTTATTGTGATCTTCAAAATGAGATGGACAATCTCCAAAAACCAAGGGATGAGTTTATATGCAGTTCAATGGCAGAGTACTTGCTGCTTATTATGTGTAAGGCCTTGAGTTTGACATTCAGACTTGAAAAACACAGTTAAGCTGAAAGATTCCATTATTTAAAATTTCTCGTGGCTTCCCATTGACATTCTTTCTGTAATTAAAAAATATTGTTTCCCCAACTGTTAATTTGACCATAATTAATGAGTTTAGTAACAGGAATTAATTTTTCTCTTAAAGTTTGTCATGTGATATGATAATTTTCTCCTTTGTGTTATGAAGCATATATTCATGAACCTTCAAATTAACATTCAAAAGAAAACTTGGGTAAGTTTATAAAATGTGATAATTTCAATACAGTGGAAAAATGGTATCCTCTGAAGAAGGGGACAGGAAATTGAAGTAGTTTCTAATGTATTTTAAATTTTCATCTTGAAATCTGACCTATTTATTTATTTTTGGACAAATCTGGTTGATTCTCTACTAAATACTTGAGAAAGATATTGTGTTACTTAAAGAAAGGGAAGGCATATTATACATAACCTATCTATGAGGATGATGGAAAAAGTCACTCAGTGAAATAGTTAAATTCTTAATCCATCGCGTACATAAATTAAAGTCATCACTTGCTTCCCATTGATATTTGGATATTTAAGTGAACATAATGACCTTTAATCTGGGCTATGATACCAGATAAAATATAGAAAGAGCCAGGTGGAAGTCACTGGGGCCATATGCCAATCATAGGAATGATTTCAGAAGCCTGGGGAACTCATGCTGGACTAGAACACTGCATGTGCCCACTTGCATTTGTCACTTGCTGTCAGTCATCTGAAGTGAAACAGATGCATGGTGATGCCCATGGTAATGGGATTACACCTACTAGTAACATGTGAACCAGCTCATGATGGGGAGTATGAGACTTCTCAAAGTTAATTTGGGATTTCTAGGTAGAATGTTATGACTCCACTGTGTTTCATCTCTTAGGAAATTCATTTGTACACTTAGTACAAAGCATGAACAAAGTCTGTAGATGGATAAGTGCAAAAGACAATGACTGTTGCTATGATTGGAAAAGCCACAGGTATATGCAAGGACCAGATCATGCTGGAATCAGAGGATAAGTGGCTTTCTTATTTATTCAAAATCTGTCAGTCGTTGGAAAAGAAAAGAAACAGACATACATATTCACAGAGAGATTAAGATTCTCTCATCACACTACTAGTGGAGAATGTTTGGTGATCATCACTTGGTATTTAAAAAGCTGGACATAATTTAATTATTTGGTATTTTGGTGACTAGCTCCTTGGGTTCATTGTATATTTTGGAGATCAGCCCTCTGTCACATGTGAGGTTGGTGAAAATCTTATCCCACTCCCTGGGCTGCTGTTTTTTCTTGTTGACTATGTCCTTTGCCTTACAGAAGATTCTCAGTTTCAGGAGGTCCCATTTATTAATTGTCGATCTCAGTGTCTGTGCTACTGGTGTTATGTTCAGGGAGCAGTCTCCTGAACCAATTTGTTCAAGGGTGCCTCTGACTTTCTCTTCTAAGAGGTTCAGTGTGGCTGGATTTATATTGAGGTCTTTGATCCATTTGCAAATGAGTTTTATGCATGGTGATCTACATGGAGAATTCTCAACAGAAGAATCTCAAATGGCAGAAGATAGTTAAGGAAATGCTCAGCATCCTTAGTCATCACGAAAATGCAAATCAAAACAACTCTGAGGTACAATCTTACACTGGTCAGAACGGCTAAGATAAAAAACACTAATAGAACTTATGTTGGAGAGGATGTAGAGTAAGAGGAACACTCCTCCAGTCTTGGCGAGAATACAAACCTGTAGAGCTGCTATGGAAATGAGTATGGTGGTTTCTTTGAAAATTAGGAATCAATCAACCTCAAGATGCTGCAATGCCATTTTGGGGCATATACCCAAAAGAAGCACACTCACACCACAAAGATATTTGCTCAACTATATTCATTACAGCATTGACCATAATAGCCAGAACTTGGAAACCACCTAGATGCCCCTCAACCAAAGAATTGATTAAATAAAATGTGGTTTATTTACACAGTAGAGTACTACTCGGTAAGAAACAACACCATCTGTAAATTTGCAGGCAAATAGACAGCACTAGGAAAAAAAAATACGAAAAACAAACAAAATTAACATGCTGAGTAAGGTGACCCAAATCCAGAACAGTATGTAATCACTTGATGTGGAAAAATGCTCTGGTACACCATAAAGATTTGTCACCCATATTGGTTTAAGAAAACGCTGATTGACCAGAAGCCAGGCAGGAAGTATAGGTGGGGCTACCAGACTAAAAGAACTCTGGGAAGAGGAAAGGCAGAGACAGTCACCAGCAAGAGGAAGCAAGATGAGAATGCCTTACTATTGAGAAAAGGTACCAAGCCATGCGGCTAAACATACATAAGAATTGTGGATACATTTAAGTTGTAAGAGTTTGGTAGTAATAAGCCTGAACAATAGGCCAAACAGTTTGATTAATATAAGCCTCTGTGTGTTTATAAGGGACTGAACTACTGCAGGACCAGGCAAGACAGAAACTTCCTTGTACACTCATTCATAAATGAATACCAGACATAAAGCAAAGTATAACCAGCTTACAATTCACAACCCTAGATAAGCTAGATCTCTCTTCCAGAAACAGATAGAACCAGTTGTGGAGATCTGTAACTAACCTTGGGCCCACTTCCTGGAGTTCATTTGAAGTGAAGAAGGAGCAATAATATGAACAAAGGACCATCATGAGGAAACCCACAGAATGAGCTGACCAGGGCTAGTCAGAGATGACTGACTCTTCACTGTAAACTGGGGAACCAGTACAGGATTGAACTCAGACCCCTGAATACAGGTGACAATGTTGGTGCTTTTGCAGTATATGAGGCCCCTGGTAGTGGGACCAAGATCTAAATATAATGAATATAATGACTTGTGGCACCCATTCTATATGGAGAGACACCTTGCTCTCTCCATGGGGTGGGGGGTGCCTTGGTCCTGCCTCAATGAGGTGATGGGGCAAATTTAGTTGACATTCTAGGGAAGGCCTTACCTTACCTGAGGAACAGATGGGAGATAGGATAATGTGGAGAGAAGCAAGGAAGACTGGGAAGAGAGGAGGGAGGAGGGGGTTGGATTGGAATATAAGAAATAAAATAATTTAAAAATAGCTGGAGATATTTCTGAAGAGAAGCTCTTACACTCAAAGACTTTTATGATATTTAAGAATATAATTGCAATGTTCTGTTACTGGAGGATAAGGAAGAAGAGGGAGGTGGAGGAGGAAGGGAGACTGAGGAGAGAGAAGACAGGGATAAGGAAGGGGGAAGGAGAGAAAGATAGTAAGATGAGAATGAAACCTAGATAGCGTTGGGAAGTTAAAGGCACTCAACCCCTTTTAAAAATATTCTAATCCAGTTTCAAGACCTTATGTCAATTGGCTCACAACTGAATGTAAGGCCAGATCTGGGCCATCTGACGCTCTCTTCTGGCCACACATACACACACACACACACACACACACACACACACACACACACACACACACACACAAACACACACATTAAATAGTATACAAAGAAAGGGAATATTTAAAAGCCATGAAAGTGAAACAAAATTCATGTTTGTGTCCATACAGGCTATTTTCACATAGTATTCCCAAGATCAGAATATATGTTCTCATTATCGATAACATCAAGAAATATGTAGGTAAATCAAAGTTAAAAATAAAATTTATGAATGTAGTTTGTTGAATTTTTCTTCTATTTTAACATTTTAATAGGTTGTATAATTAGGATATAGTTTACTTTGGCTTAAAATACATATATAAACATAACAATGATCCTACTTTTGAATTTCAACTGAATATGATGAGGTTTCACTCTGAATTCACTTCTCCCATTATTTTTTCCCTTCTAATGAGATGGAACTAAAAGCTATAAAGCTGGAAGTATTTTTTATTTCATTCATGTTCTTTACTAAGAACAAACTTTGCTACAGCTAACTTGTTCATCCTTTATTTTCCCCTTCTTTGTGCTGCATGTATAATGGGCTTTCCAAAAAAAGAAAAAGAAAGCATTTACTACTCTGCTCATCTCATCTCATCTCATCTCATCTCAGGCTTTCTACTCACACTCTGCTTTCAGAAGAGGGTGATGAAACCTCTTTGTACTTGCTGCCCATCACCTTCACAACCTGGTTCTGTTGTGCATCTCTACGACCATGTCCCATTGACTCTGTTTGAAATCACTTCCAAGATTCATGTTACTCTCTATTCAAAGACCTTCAGAGGCAATGCCATCTTGATGGTTGGCTTGAATTCAAACCCATACTTCATTCACTAAAGAAACTCTATTTCCTGTGCCTTGGTAGAAGAAAATATAGCAAAAGAGAATGAGGCACATGTTCTGCATCAATTCACTATGGCCTCGGAGGCTCTGGGTAATTTAATAAGATGATAATATACTATAATAAAAACCAGAAATGAGAGGCAAGTGTTTAAGAGAAATACCTAAGCATTTTTTCTTGTCACTTATAGGTGATGAGTCTGTAGATGAAATAACATAGAGATAGAAAATCTGTACATATTAACAAAGAGTTCAGTGAGGTTACTGGGTACATAATGTATATTTGTAGATACATTTCATAAATGCTAGTGTATGAATGACAATGAAGCATAATAAAATATATAATTAAAAATATTATACCACACAACAGCTCAAAAAACACCTGGTATCTAACAAAGGTTTGCTCCAGCAAAAATATAAGAGTGCCTACACTTATACACAGGAAATTTCAATATAATAAGTATGCCTTCAAATTAACTAAAGTGTAATGTAATGAACTTGTTTGGAAACCATAACATCTATATGAAAGAGGATGGAAACAAGCATATATTTTAAAAGAAAATGTGCGTATAAATTCAAACAATAAAATTTTAAAGGAAAGAGCAATCACTCTGAACATTTAGTCATGAAGGTTCCTTATCAGAATCCAAATATTTTTGGAAAGCTGAGTAGTGAGTACACAAATAGAAATGAAAGACAACTTGCACTATCTGGAGAAAACACTAGTATGAAATAGAAGAACATTAAATGTATACAACAAAAGAAGAGAAACAATACACACTCAAAAATGATTTATAAAAATGTAAATAAATATGATAAATAAAAACATGCATTTAATTTAACTTTATTTGAGTAAGATAATGCACTCTAGAATGTTCCATTTATTAAATATACATGCAGGCATGTTAAGACATAGTTATCTCATTAAATTTATCACAACAAACGTACAATAGGAACATAAGAAAACAAAACAAAATATGCAAGGACTCTCTAATTGCTTGGTGTATGTTGAATAAAAGTCAATGTCCGAGAAATGTTTCACATAAAAATGCATGCACAAATCGTAGTAGCTTTAAAGCCTAAAGCGTGAAATAAAATAAAATGTTATTAAGTTAATGGGTATACAAATACGTAAATAATGAAATTTCCCTGGGAAATATAAAAAATAAAATCCTGATATGTGCTACAGCATAATACTAATTGTTTTCGAGTTACTACTACTGTGATGAACTGCCATGACCAAAGCAAACTGGGCAGGACACAGAACTCTATAATCATTTATTATCAACGAGCAAAGACAGGAACTCAAACAGGAAAGGAACCTAGGTGCAGAGGCCATGGAAGAATGCTGTTTACTGGCTTTCTCAGCCTGGTTTCTCATAGAAATAAGAGCCTTCCTTAACTTCTGTTGCTGCCCATATCTATCACCCTGCACAAAAATTAGATCCAAGTGGATCAAATACTCTCAATTTTAAACCTGGAATCAAAAATCTATTAGAAGAAAGAAAGCAGTACCCTTCTGTACTATGAATTGTATCCAGGACATTTCCCATGGTAGGCCGAGTGTTATGATATCAAACTCTACACCTATGTACTTTGATTTTTATTAATGTACAGTGTTTTAATTAGCATTACAAATATTTTTGTAAGCTTAATTGTGAATATTAGCCCATCACCATCAATAACTTTCTTTTCATGATGTATTTGCTATCAAATTTTGATATGTTCACCTACTGTATATTGATATTTAAATTACAACCAAGAAAAATAACTTAGAGTGTTTTGAAAGATTCTGTTTAAAAATACTGGCAGTGTCATGGTAATTAATAAGACCAATGTCGACTGTATTCCAGAGAATTTGAGGAGATCTTTAATTATTACCCTAGAAAATATTATAAGTTTAGGAAAATACACTGGCTATTCTGTGTAGACATTTACTGACTTGTAGTCTTTGAGTCTTGTTAAATTTGCTGTGTGATTTTATTTGTATCATTTTTATAATGAAGATTAAAATATATTTTAAGAATATTCAGTATAGGAGAAACACTTTATAAACTACTATCAAATACATTGTTCTTGAAAATGGAGTAGTTATTATTTATGGTTTCTTTTTCTTTAGTTTAAGCAAGTAAAATTTAAAGGTGAAAATAAATAAAAATATGTAGGAAGCACACAGGTTCTTGTACTCATGGATAAGCATTAGGGAAATCAGGAATGTTAAACCACACTGGGTTCTCTTCAAAGAGGGAAATGTATAACCTGTTTTCTGCCCAGGAGCATGGGAGTGGAGTAGGTTAATAGCCTGATGACCTGTGTGCTATCTGTATTGCCAGGACATACCCAGCCCAGCCTAGCCCAGCACCCAGACTCTTATATTCAGCTGTTTATCCTGGTGAATCTATATCCCTACCCTCTATCTTCCCTACCCACATACTCCCTTATCATGAGCATTGTTTATCTTGAGTCTTCTCAAGATAAACTTTCTAAAGTAATCTATAGAACCTATCATTATGGAAGGTGTCCCCTGTATTTTAAAAGAGTTTCAATGTAATCATGTCTTAAGCTTTGTCATGACCAAGTCGCTAGGAAAGTGTTTTCAAAGTTGTGCTGTGCTTAAATACACCTGAAATAAATTACTGGTGTCAGGTGAGGTTTGAATCAACACCTGTGACTGAGTTGTGTTCAACCAGGCTTCTTTGTTGCCTTTTGTAGATCTACACTTGGTTCACTGTGATGTTTGCAAGGATCCCCCCAACACACACACACACACACAGACACACACAAGCTATCCTTATGAAATGAAAATGTACTACTTACACAAAATATTTAATTGGACTTAGAAAAGAGATTGGGGCTCAACTCCACAAAAATATGTAGAGAGAAATGCCAGCCATAGGAAAATATTAATACCTTGTAGACATAAAAATTTAGGCTCAACAAACATAGGGTAATCTTTTAAAATGATAAATACAAAAAAATTAAATATGGAAAATACAAAAAAAATTAAATAGGCAGCATACATTGAACTTGCTACATACATTTTTACGGAATAAAAGTAAACTCCAAAATGGGCAAATCTACTAAATGAAACTTTTACCGTTCATGAATCTTGTTTTCAAATCAACAATATTATAATAGGTTTTCTGCCCCCCCCCCCAGGTTTCTCTGTCTATGAAGTAAATCAGATCAAGTCCTATTGAAAAAGGATAACAGCTTTATTTGAGCAAAAGAACTCCCAGGCTAATTCTAGTCTGAGAGATGGAGGAAGGAGAAGCTATGGCCACAAACAGAAGCAGGGAGACTTTATAGGTTATACGGAGACTTTACAGGGGTGATGACTGTGTCTATCACAATCTGGGCTTATACCCATATGGTCAAAAGCTGAGCTCTATAGGCAGGGACTTGGGTGTCTAGCAACTTCAGGGGAGGAAATTGTAGTAGTTGCCAAGGATGTTGAACTGGGCTTTTTGGAGACTCTTAGTGGGATAGCAATGGGGCTTTCTGGATCAAGCAGGGTTGTGCTAGAGGTTCCAACTGAACACATTAAAGAGCATCAAAATGTGCACTCTTCAAATACAATCACATTTTTGCAAATATAATCTATTATTTATCAATTATATATAATAGCCTGATTGAAAAAAGTCATAGTAAATATTTAACTAAAAGTTGGAGAGTTGACTACAAATTTTCTGTCTCTCAAAGCAATGTTGTTTACAGAATGATAATAGCATGTATTAATGATTAATCATACATTATTTTCAAATTGATATTGAAAATGTAATATGCAATTATAAGTTCATTTAAAGTTGAGCCTAAAAGTAAAACAAATGACTGAATAAATTCATAAACAGATGTATAATTATTAAATGGACAAATAATGAGTAGCTTGATTTCTCAGCATTCTGTGTCTAAAATGTATGGCATCACTCTCAATGGTCTTCTAAAATTCTGTTCTTCCAGACAATGAAGAACAAAGAAAATAGTCTGTATTGTTTTGGCACCTTTGGAGGTGCCAAACTAATAGGCACAACTAATAGGAGGCAATGTGGCACTTGGCACTAGAATATTGGTTTGAAAACCTGTGGCTACAAGGGACAGTATTATCCACTCATACAAAGTACTTCCATTCCAACTCTTTTCTTTGTTAAATGATACTTTATTAGCATATAAATTAGTAGTGTTCTCTATGCTCTTTCGATTTATTCATACCTTTGTTTGACTCTTTCCACTTCTTTCCCCCTGTTCCTGCTTATATCTCATCTCTGTTAAAATAGTTCAGGCCTATTTATCCAGCCCTTCTTCTTCCATATCATAAATCTCTTCCCCACCCCACCCCCCACTTCTTAAGACCACACCCATATCCACCCACCCACCCCCACACACACACATACACCCCCCACACTCAACACATACCTCATAGCTCATTTCTGGCTTCCTGGCCTCACTCTAACTTGAATACTGATATCTTAAAAATTCAAAGCTAGGGTCTCCATGTGAGAGAAAAAAATACTGAATTTGTCTTTATGGTCCTGGGTTATTCCATTCTATCTAACAAATCTATTTTACTGAGGTACTTTAATGACAGAAAGCTGATAAGCTCTCAATTGAAGCACAGTGATGATAAAAATAAATGCTCTTCCAAGTACTGCTGGGAAAAAAAATGTAGATTTGTGCTTAATGCTTAGAGTGTTCATTACATACCCATGAAAGGTATAAATGGATGCTAAGAGATGCAGAATTCTCTACCCCCCATCATTTGAAAAAACATGGCCTCCAAAGGGAGTGGCACTATTAGCAGGTGTAGCCTTGTTGGAGTAGGTGTGGCCTTATTAAGGAAATGTGTCAATGCATAGGAAGATTGTGAGGTCTCCTATATGCTACCAGCTCCCACTGATATAGACCACTTCCTGTTGCCTTTTGTTAAGAAATGTGTGTTTTGTTTTTTTTTTTTTTTGTTTTTTTGTTTTGTTTTTTAACCATTAGTTGACTCCTGGAACGTGACTCCTTTTTCCAGTATCCTGGAATGTTTAACTGTTTGTTATCATCATTCACCCATTTGTTTTTCCTTTGCTTATTTCAAAGATTAATGAGTCAGTAGTACACTGTGAGGCTGAATATCAGACAGAAAAAAAAAAAAAAAAAAAAAAAAAAGCTAACCTTAACCTTCCATTAGAGGTAAAAGTCAGAGGCTCTTGTGGTACTAAGCCCTTGCTTACTAGGTTTGGGTCATGGAATCCCTTTATAGAAAAGACTTTGTTTTGCCTTCTTTGTGTTTATTTCTGTGTACTACTAGAAATACACCTTTCAAGCATTGTTCAGAAGCCTGGATTTGAGTTCTAGCAGTGCTTAATAAATACATAAGTCTAAAAATAAGCATGGAATACATTTAAAAAACTTTAAAATTAGTTAAAGATTAGAAATGGAGAACTCAATAAATGAAAAACATGCTGTCTTTTTGGATGCGAAGAATTAATAATATTACAAAGTCAGTTCTCTTACATTAATTAGAATAACTATAGTACTTACATGCTAACTATAGAAAAGTGTGTGAAAAATATACTGTAAATTAAAACTAGATCTTGATTTTTCTTCTAATTGCATGAGTGAATTGCAATACAGTATTCAGAAGTATATACAAAGAAGGAGTTGGGCATCGCAGTTTATGAAAATATAGATGAAATATAGAAAGCATTCAATAAATCTGTCCTTCCAGCATGTTGCTCCCAGGTATCAAACTCAGGTTGTCAGCCTAGACTTCTTTCTGATTCTTTTAAATTAATCTTAAAATCAATTGCTTTATAATTTCATAGTCCTTACCCCACTACCCATACAGTATCGAAGACCCCCATTAACATTTCATGATTTTAGACAATCATATTAGTGACATTTGTCCTCTAATGTCCAATGATCTTAGATATGTGTCACTTGGCTGTAAATTATTTTGTTTATAAATTTAAAGTGTTCATTTGTCACTTCTGTCCTTATTTGTGTGGGATTTAATTTATCTAGTCCTACTGACTATCAAATCATTCAAAAAAGAATAGGTCTTGTTCACACATTGAAGCATGACTATTGGACAACACTGTGTACATCATATGCCTCTTTATTCATAGGAAAGGAGTTTTATGTTCTGCATTTTTAATGGAAATATTTGAAAAGAATTTCCCTGTTCTCCATTGCCCTCTCTCAGCATTTTGTTATTATTGAACCAGTTGACTATGTTTTTTCTTAGCAAACCTATCTATTGCTAAGTCACCCACTTTTTAAATTTTGGAAATTTGTTTCTTAATTTTGCAAAACTCTACAACTTTGTCTCAAATAACAAATTTAAGCAGCACATGGCTACTCAAAAGGGGAAAGAAAATAACAAACATTTCAAAAAAGATATTTCTAAAGTCAGCTTTGCATTTTATAGAAAAGCAGAAGAATATTTAGATCTCTGCCAAACACATTAGACATTTAAAATATTGTAGTGTATCTTGTTTGGGATTTCAATCAATGCTCTTATTTAGGTAGCATGTATGTTTCTTACTACAATTATATTAAAGTATATATGCTCTTGAAACATCAGTTGTCTTTCTTTAAATAATATTTGGAGAATATCTTCAACTTACATGTGCTTATCATACTGCATTAGTGTTTTTCTTTTTATGAGGTTTCCCCTTTTAAGCCAAATCTCATCTAAGGTATAGTTCATTTTCCCTGACAGTGGACATCAATCTTTACTTATTGAACCTCACATGTAATACCATTTCATCCACAAATTATTCTAAGGTAATTCAAACAGAAGACACCTTTATTTTCATATGATGATTATTTCTTCAATTCTTATCAGTCCATCATATATTAAAATTGTATATATTATTTATTAATTTTTTGCTTGGATAGATTTTTCTGTGAGTAACTAACCACTATTGCTTAATAGTTTATATAACATATTTTAGAATAATAGTAAATAAATTCCTGAATCATAAAGCCTTTTGACAAAATTTCCAATAAAATTGTTGAAACACTGTTTCAGTAAAGAAACTTTTGCTTTAGAGAATGCAAAATAATTGGTGGCTACAAAATGCAACATCTGACATATTGGAACTCAAATATATTTGAGGAAGAATTATCTCTTTTCTGTATAATTCTTGATATGAAACTATATATTTTAAAAGCATAGAATGACAAACAAATTTATTTAAGTTGCTGTTGCTATCTTGGAGATGAATAAATGAAATGGCACAGCTCTGGATAAGCTAGACTACAGTAGTTGATTTCTCAAAGGTGGCCTCATTTGATGTCAAATTAGAACACTCATCTGTTAGAAATCAAGGCCATTTTCAACCAGATACAAAGCATCACAGACATGTGTAATCTAATCACATCACCAGTCAAAGATCTCATTAACAGGAAGAGAATTGTCATGATTATGTCCATGAATTGTGACAATGACATCTGAGCTGTTCCTTCCAACAACTTATTTATTTGTACTTCTTAACTTTGCCATAAATAGGAAAACCCCAAGTTAGATGACTCAAGCAACCATTTTCTTATTCTCTGCATGTTTCCTAAAAGGAAAAAAAATACTTGTAGCTATAATGAGAGCTTTTTTCTCTGTCCCACATCTAGAATATTAGCATTGCCTATGTGTCATGATCAGTTATTATTTAACTTTTCAGTAAGGGAGAGTGCTGGAAGGATGGCTCAGGACTCATGAGCATGTTTTACTCTAGTAGAACATCCATGCTCAGCAGCCAGCACCCATGTAAATCAGCTCACACCATTCATAACTCCAACATCAGGAAATCCAATGCCCTACAGTGACCTCCACAGGTACTCATGTGCATGTGCACATGCACACACAGAGAGAGGGGGGGGAGATAAACAAATAAACCATATTTTTAAAAATATATAGATGAAAAATAGAGGAAAAGGAAATAAAACAATATAAGAGGAACTAGAAATCAGTCCCATCTCTGTCAAATCAAAACTTTCACAAAGGATAAAATTCACAGCACTGAAATTAAGTTTCTAAATAACCAACTGTAACGATTTAAACTCATTTTATAGCTTAAATAGGAGATCTGAGAACTTCAATGAATGACTCATTATTCTAAATACTGGCATGGTAAAAAAAGAATTTCAGAGGCAGTTTCTTAGAAGTGTGTTGCTGTTTTGGTCTTGTTTATTTACTTGTTTTGCACACTGTTCTTTTTCAAGCTGGAGAAGATTCATCTTCCAAAGTCAATCAAACTCCTATTTCATAAAACACATTGTAAAGGCAGCTGAGAAATATGTTATTAAACTTTAGGTCAGTCCAGTATCAGATAGAACGAGACCCTGTCTCAAAAGGAAAGAAAGGAAATAGCAAATATGGCTAGAATAAGGGCCAAGGCAAGCAGACTGCAGTAAGGTGACAGCAAGACATTGAAGGGTTTTAAGTTATTGGCATGATACCCCACTGGATACTTCAGAAAATGTTCTAGACTCAGTTGTGTTTGCTTCCCCAGATAGAGTATTCTGCCTCTTCATTTAACACAGGCTCCATGTATATATTCAATAATGGGAAAATGTTGTAATCAACACAAAATATTTTATTAAGGACTATGACATAAGTGAGACTTTCTACTTCAGTATGAAGAAATGTCACCCTTAAGGCACATTAGAAATTAATTAGCAGATGACATATTTACAAACATTTTACTTAAATGCTCAACTCCTTTCATTCATAAGTTCCCTTGCAATGAAAAGATGAATTAAAGGTGAAATAAGTCTGCCTTCCATGAGAAATGGATACTAAAAGTGAAAGTGAAATAGTCAGGTAAAATGCCATTGAAGGAAGAACATTTATGTCTTCAGGAAATAATTGTAACATGTTTTGGAAGCAGTTTCCCTTGTCTATGTCTTGAGGGCATTTTTACCCTTAGGCTGCACTGCTCTTCTCTCCCTGTCAGAGTTAGGGAGGCAGCCCATCTCTAGACAAGGAGAACCAGGGGGCACTTGACATGAACACACCTGCTGCAAACCAGCTTCCAGAGCAACTTCTCAATGAGCTCAAACAAAACATGAGGTTTGATCAAAATAATTTACATTCTAAGTGGTCTCTGCAGAGAACCTGTTCTGGAAGTCAGAGCTGAGATGTCCCCTCCCAGGGTTTCCTTTCTGCAATAAGAGGTAACCACTCTTGAACTCTGCATGGACCAATTTGTTGGTCTCCTTGGGATCTCACTGCCTCCTGTGCAACTGACAATAACAAGATAAAGGAATTGGATAAAATATAAATGCCTTTTTTCAGTCTAGTTGATTTTCTCTCTGTAATGGATCACTGTGAAAATTCAGTGGCAGACACTGCTTTTAAGAAGCCTGCTTAATTTAATTAACAAAAGGAATTCAAGATTGTACATACTTATTTGTTTGCATATATATATATATATATATATATATATATATATATATATATATTTGTGGTACTGGCATCTGAGTCTGGAAGCCTTTTGTAGGACAAACATCTGCAGCTTAGATGCACCCTAGACTTTCCCTCACTTTTTTAGAAACCTTTGACTTTGAGGTAAAATGTTGATAAACGATCCAGGCTGGCTTCAATCTCCATATGTAATGCAGGCATACCTTGAACCAGTTATACTTTTACTTTATTCCTTCAACTGCTGGAGTTACAGGTATTCTCTATTCTGGATGATGCCTCGACATCTTTTACACATTGTATGCGAGAGCCAAGAAGATACTGCAATTATGTCACATAAGTAGATATTTGATACAAAAAACTCCATAAACTATTATGCTGTGTTGTCAAATCAATGAAGAGCTGGAATTTGGAAAACGCAATTTAAAATCAACCAAAGAAATTACCAAAGCACATACTTAAGAGTGGAGAAAGGCTCATGGTGAATGTAGCATCAGATATGTGGATGTCTGATATACTAGAAATTTTTGAAGAAGAGGGTAGAATCTACTGAAAAGTCCTTAATTTGAGTCCATAATTAGTGTAAAAGAGAATCTGTGAGCTACAAAAATAAACTCAAGACAAGTGTAATCAAAAGGTGGACTACTGGTACACAGAGAAAAGCACAGAAGTGTACACAGGATAATGGTGAGATTGGATTTCTACACACAGTAACTAAAAAGCTAAATAGATAACAAAATAGATTTAAATCACGTGCTTTATAAATTTTCAATGTGACATTTCAGGAATCAAACAGGAAATACTTTGAACATAGTAATTAACTGGGTGTTTGTCATTAGTGTTCATTTTAAATGTTTTAAAATTTATTATGCTGACTTCGACTGGCATCAGATCAAGGTACTTCAAAGTCTTAGCCCATCAAAAATTCTTGACCAGTCTGTTCATCTTCATTATAGAGTTTAGGCTATAGAGGTTAGCAGGCATCAGACTTTTCATCAGAATTGCTCATAGTGTGAGAAGAAGAGAAGGATGGAATTGAATCTAAGTTCAATAGACTCTTTAAACTAGGAGGTGCCTATTATGTAGAAGTAGTTCTCCAAGCCCATGAAAAATGAATCATTGAAGATAATAACTTCAATGAAAATATGTCTCTTTAATAAAGTAACATTTAAATCCAAATCTTATAGTAATGCAAATGATTTATAAACCACAGTTATTCATTTTAATTAAAAAGTGAAATTGATGTTGAAAAATAACCCATAGCATTAAAAAGATTAATCCAAATGATACTGTTACGCTCAATCTGCAATGTTAGATCAGAATCAGTTAAATATAATTTATCCCATAGTTATCAAAAATCATTTTAAATGCATTATATTACAATTTTATGTGTATATGGTTAAATGTGCATATAAATTCTTGCCTTCAGTAATAAAAGTTTAAATATATCAATTTATATTTTTTATAATCCATTACTTAGCACTGGTGAATATTTTTGGAAAAGGGAGTTGGTCATATACAAAAGATGGTATAATTATTCAAAAGGCAAACTTAGAAATAAAAAAGTACTCTTCTGTAGATCAATTTAGCTTAATCTAAAATGCTGCAAAGGTAGCTTCTATAAACACAGGAATTTAGTGGGAAGTGGCAGTGATATTTCGAAATGAACCAGGGATTCAATATTGACTTTGCTGAATAGCAAATGGTGGGGATACTCCTTTGAGCCTTACTGCTCAAAGACCCCTTGTCTCTCATGGTTATGAATAGTTCACACATATTCTTCATGCCTTCTCTCTACTGTGTTCTTTATGACTATTATAGCTCCCCTTTTAACTTGAGAATTTATCCAGATGGAAATGAATGCATAATATTTTAGCTACAAAACTTGTTATAAGATAAAAAGAATAGCAAAGTAAAATGAGTGTGTTTTATGGGACCACTGATCTATACAGGATGTAGAAGGCCTACATCTTCAAAGGACTAAAGGTCAGGCAAAGGAAGAGGCATCTGAAAACATCCCAGGTACTTGGGTACCTGTGCCAACTGGGAGTCAGCTAACAGAAAAAGAGTAAACTATGTAGATGAAGGAGAAAGAAGGGCAACATGATTTAGGCCTTTTGTGCCTTGTAAAGATATCAACTTTCACCCAGAATTAAATTTTGTCCAGAATATTGGATAATTTGGAAACTGCTATAACTAACCACTTTGTCACTAATTGAGTGTTTATAGAATATTACAAGACTCAATAGATCTGGCTGATAGATTGTGTAATATGTAATCACGAGAAGAAGCAGGTTCAATAATAATGGTTAAGAGGATACATTCAGTACCATTCATCTTAATTTGTACAAAAATATACCACATCAGGGCATATACACACATCCCACATAATTAAAAGTAGCTGACTGTAAACCACTAGTTATAAACACTCACTAGACAGATAAAAGTGTGCCTAGCATTTGGGTTTTAAAAAAATGGTCAGTATGTTAGAATTAAAGACATATTAAATTATAAAGTGTTGTCTGCCAAGACTATTGTTTTAGTCTGTGCTTTCTAAAGGAATGAAATGCATTACGTATATATGTATGTATGTATGTATGTATGTGTGATATATACATATATATATATATAAAAGTATGTATGTGTATGTATTTATTATATGTGTGTTTATTATAGTATATACATAAACCATATATATGTACATATATGGTTTATTAGCCTGACATATAGAGTATGGACCACATAGTCTAACAATGGCTGTCTGATGACAGAGAAGCTGAGTTTTTGGTTGTTATCCAGTCCATAAAGTTGCATGTCTCTTTTGTCCCAATTTGGTACTGAGGTCCTGGAAGTTTCCCAGAAAGCAGCTGGTTTTCAGTCTATGTTAAATCCTGAAGTTGTACTTAATATCAGTCATGACAACAAAACAGATAACCATACTAATAAGAGTGATAGGCAACCAGACAAAAAAGCCAAGTTTCTTTCTTCCATGTCCTTTTATGTGAGTTGCCACAAGAAGGTTCTGCCCAGACTTAGAGTAGGTTTTCCTGCTTCAAATCATCTGATTAAGAAAACTGCTCACAGGCATACTCAGATACTTGGGTTATGGTTTATTCCAGATGCAGTGATGTTGAACAATTGCAATTAGCCATCACAGTTATGCATAGCAAAAGATTTCCATACTACATTGAATAATGTCATTGTAAAACACCTTTTTAAATATATTAGAAAAAAATTCTCATCTTACAGGAATCTATGCTCTGAATCAGAGGTCAACTGGCAAAATACAAGTTTCTCTAATAAAATCCAGCAACATAATTTGGTCTAGGCATTACAAATGAATATTCAGGGGACTATGAAGAGAAAGTGCCAGACTTGAACTAAAAAAAAAAAAAATATCATGGAGAATTAGAAATGACAATTAATTATGGAAGGAGAGGTAGAAGGTATGGAGGACACAGAATGACAATGAAAGGCATGGGAACATCCACAAAAAGCAAAACAGGGTTCTTAAAACCACCTAGGGAACAGGGCATGTTGTGAGTTTTTCTAAAGAATTAATTTGCACCACAAATATCACATGCATAAATAAAGGAACAGAGAAACAGTTAAGTTTAAATGAAAACATGTATGTCTAGTTTCTATTTTATTTTCAGTGTCTTGGAAAAAATTTTTTATTATAAATAACTCGCTTTTTTTGAAGACACCACAGCTTTGATGAGCAATGCCAGCCTGTCTTGAGCAAGTTGTCAACTCTGAATGCAGTATTTAAAATGGTCACTCAATCAGAACCACCTGCTCATTAAAGTATTTTCTTGAGCAGGGAGGCACTTGGGAGCTCATGCATTTATTGATGCCATGCAAATTTGTTAAGCTTTAAAATCTCCTTATCAAGTTGACACAGTTGTCCTTTAACTTTCCTCTTCCCACTCCTTTCTAGAAACAGTAGAGAAGTTTCCTTTTTGTCGTAATTCAGTTTTGATCTATGAAAAGCCAATTAAAGCAGAACAAAAGATAAATAACATGGAGTATACAGAAATAAAGCAAGCATCCCTCCAAGTAAGCTGTGCTATGTTTATTCACAAGAACACTGAGAAATGAATTTTATAGCCTCTATGGAGTCTCTATGAAAAAAGAACTGTTGCATCAAACATTAATTTATTACAATAAAGGAACTGTGTCAACTAGGATTTCATGATTTTAAGGTTTTGCCTTAATTACTGGACCATGCATTAAGTAATTAGCAAAACTGAAAGTTTAAAGAAATGAAGGTAAACCAACCACTGAGTGTGTAGGAACTGATTAAAACAGCTTTTAGCCATTGAAGGTAAAAAGGGGAAAAAAAAAAAACCAAATGGAAAAAACACATCAACTGGCTAGTTGTAGGCAGAACTGATTATTTCTCCTTAATGTATATAATTTACCCAAGGAAGTAATAACACAAACAATGATGACTGGGTTCTGGAGAAATCCGAGTTTACTTTTTGGAAGCATGAAATGACTCCTGGGAATTTCCTCAGAAAGCCCACCTTATTAGGTGAGATAAGAGTTCATCTTTGTTTTACAGCATTTTGCATTCAGGTCCTAGGATATACCAAAGCTAAAATGAAAGTTTCTAAAGGTGATTCTTATATTCATGTATATATGTTTTAATTACACTTTATTTTGGTGTGTGTGTGTGTGTGTGTGTGTGTGTGTGTGTGTGTGTTTGTGTGTATGTGTACGTGTTTGTGTGTATGTGTGTGTTCCCACCACAAGGAGCATTTGAAAGTAAGAGTACAACTTTCAGGAATGGGTTCTCTCCTTCAAGCACACAGGATGCACGAATAAGGAAACTTTATCCTTTGAGCCATCTCAATGACCACCATGTGCCATCTTAAAATACATATTTAACATGTGACAACTTTCAAACATAACAACTCACCAATACTAATTCCGTAAAGAAAGGAAATAGTTGGTTTTTTGTGTAATTATACCAGACCAACGATCTTCCTGCCAGATGCCATATCTCACAATAACAGATGCTGCAGATGATACAATGAATTCTTCCAACTGCTTCCAACAAAGTAGTTAAAACAATCCCTAATCAGGTCTGATCACATACAGCTGTTTTTCATAATGCAAGGAGCTAATTCTCTTTACTTCGAATGATAATAGCCATTTTCTGAACTGTCCTAAAGTAGCTATCAAGCCAAAGCTTTATAATCTTTTGGTATGTAGATTCCCTCAAACCCAGTTTTTAGAAAGATTTAGAGAAATACCATTTCTATTGGGTATGAAGGCATGTCTATGTGTGGTAACATATGTAATGTTTTGAAGTCAGTCATATATACATTGCTTTGAATGTCTTCATGGTAGAAAGAGCTTAGAATAGTTTCAATGGGATTTGTCCCTGTCCTGTTTTCTTGGCAATGCTATTTCATAGTTTTTATGTAGAAACTTTTCCTATTTATGGATTACTGTAACATTTAGTAACTGTGTGAACAATTTTGGAGAAAAGGTAGAAGAATCCAACAAGTACAGTTAGCTTACTCAATTGAGATGTAAATTCCATGTATTCAAACACTTGACAAGTCAAACAATCAGTACTGAATCCCAGAGTGTAACACATTGCTGGCTACTGTGAAAAATTCCAGAACATGGTCACATAGTCTTCAGACAGATTATCCTAACATGAAAGATGAACTTAGAAATAAGTGAAGCTATAACAAGGGTACAAAACACAATGAAAGGGAATTCAGAGAACCTAGCACTGGAAGACTCATTCATCAATGAATTGTAATTTAGTCTGGATGCTAACATATTTTCATTTCTTAGCACAGGTTCCTGCACATCATCTCATTTTAGTTTGAAGTTCTAGGGCTAGAATTAAAGATGGTGGGTCAGGGAGAATGTCTTAGTCAATATTCTATTGCTATGAAAAGACACCATTGCTGGAGGATATATGATCACACTGTGAACCCAGAGAATGGGTTATTTACTGGAAAAAACAACAACAACAATAACAAAAAAAAAAAAAAACCCACATTTCTAGTTTTAGTATGGCTCAGCCTTAGCACACACATTTAATTCAAGAGCTTTGGTTGAATATTGTAAACAGGATTAAATAAAGTCAACCATATGTCAAGAGGCACAGCAAGCAGTTGGCAGGGAAAAACAAACAAACAAACAAAGAAAACAAAAACAAAAACAAAACCACAGAGAAAGTAAGAGGGACCCAGAAGGATGGATAGAGAAACGCACAGGAAGTATAAGGGAGGGACATTGAATTTGAGTTTTGTTTGATAAGGTATAGGAAAAAGTTTTCCTTCTGGGACATTGGTGGAGGAGGAAGGTTAGCCAAGTGTTTTCCTTTCTGAGCTAACATCTGGCTCTGGCATCTTTACTGGTAAAATCCAATGGTTGAGATTTAAATAAAAACAGCATTTGGCACTCTAACAGATGGCATGATTCGACAAACAGAGAAATCACAACAGCTGTGGGCAAGCTGAGGAGCCACCAGATTTGGTAAGATACCCAAAAAGTCCTCTAAGAGAAAGACAAGTAATAGTGGGGGGGGGGGATCATTCCTATGTTAAGGATGGGAAATAAAAATACATACAGTACATTAAGTCCAAGTATTATGCTTAATTATATTGGCAAAGAGCTTTCAATTTTTTTTTTTTGATTAACAACTAATATCCCAGAAGCAAGAGACTTCAGTTAAAAAAAAAAAAAAAAAAAAAGAAAACTCATATCATTCATCATTCTCTTCAAATAGTAAAAAGGACACCAATTTCAAGAGCCTTTACATTCTAAACTGATGCAAATAAATCAGGAAAGACAGGTTATAAGTCAGAAAAAATAAATAAAATACTCAAAGCCCTAATGATTCAGTTAAAAAATCAGAGCTGTATGCCATTCTTATAGTATTATTAGATTTCCCTAAATCTCTTAATATAGTTACAGACTTTCAACATGCAGGAAGAGTTGTTTTACATATTCAAACCACTGAACTTATTTTGGATGATTCAGAATTAACTTTGCTATTTATTCAACTACAACAAATCATCAGAAATGGAAATCATCCGTTGCCCATAGCACATATCATATCCCATATGGGTCTACCAGGCCCCCTAGCATGAAGGTAATAGTAAAATTGATCAGCTATTTATAGGAAATGTGCTAGAAGCTTCAGAAATTCATAAGAAAAAACATGTTAATGGGAAAGGTTTGAAAAGGGATTTTTCTCTCTCACTTGGCAACAAACCAAAGGTATTACAAGGAAATACACTACTGGTTTGTATAACCAAACTCCATTACCTGCATGAAGTATCCTAAAAGGTATTAAAAGAAATGACGGGTTATTGTGCTTACTGCCTCTAAAGACAGGGGCATGGAATCCCTGAAGCAAGCTGGTAATGAGACTAACTGTGTAGGCAAACTCTGAGTTTGATTGAGAAGGTCTGCCTGAGTTAATAATGTGGAAGAGTCAAAATTAAATTGCAGCCAGGCATGGTGGTGCACACCTTTGATTCCAGCACTCAGGAGGCAGAGGCAGACAAATCTTTGTGAGTCAAGCCAGTCTGAACAAATGGAGAACAATAAAGGAAGATTCCAGACATCAGCCACAGGCTTCCTACTCATGCACAGACACAGGAATATACTCTCACAGGTCTGTGTAAACATGCATATACACATGCAGGCATACCCCACACACATGCACATGAAAAGAAGAAAAAGGCTAAGTTTACAATACTATGATCTCAGAAAGAAATGATGGTTTGGCCTAGAGTAAAATAGAATTTAGCTAAAGTGAATTGATGTATATTGAACATAATGAAAGAATCAATCACTGTATATGATTTGAACAATAACCATTCAACAATATTCGGTTGTAGTAACCAACAAACTTCTTTTTACAATATTGAATATGGCAGACATAAGGACACACAGAGTTAAAAAAATGATTTATAATTTCTCCAAGCCTACCATCTATCCAGCCTTAACAATAGTTAACATTTATATTTCCTTCAGGTTTTCAAAGATAAAGTATTAAGTCTAGATTATCCATGGCCAAGTATAAGTGAAACTTCAAAAACCCCAATAAGACAGCAGAAAATTAGGGCTTTTAAGTAAAAAGTCTACAACACAAAGAAACCTTTTAAAATTGGATAACTAAATGGTACTTAATTCACTAGGCTGTGTGTAGAAATAGCTAAATATTTAGGAGTAGAACCTGAGCTACAGAAAATTATAAATATTGAAGTATTGAAGCATCTATCTCAGAGGGAATCTTAGCAGTTTTAAATTTGCTTATCAGGAAGTTCTGTAAAAAGCAAGAAATTCAAACTCCATATCCAGGAAAACATAAATAAATCAGCTAATAAACAAAGCAAGTATTGGGTCTCCTAAAAGGCAATCTCCTTGGGTGATGGTGCCACACATCTTTGATTCCATCATTGGGAAGGTAGAGACAGGTGGATCTCTGTGAATCCAAGGCCAGTCCAGGAGAACTCAGAGAAACAAGGTCTACTCAGAGAAAAACCTGTCTTGAATAAAATAAATAAATAAATAAATAAATAAATAAATAAACAAACATTTCCTACCAATTGTGTGAAAAACATAAGGAAGGGAGATGTTGTTAAATGATCAAATGGACCAAAGTGTTTCATCAGACAAAGGACAAACCTCAATAAAGAGAATAAAGCAGTGGGTATTAAATTAGGAAATTAATGCACATCTTAAATAATGATGGCAAGCTAGACATCAACATCTCCATTTTCCATATAGTTTGATATTTGTAGCTGCTTGTGTGTTACAGATATTTATGTCGGGGGCCAACCTAAGCTCATTTCACATCTATAGTGACTTCTCATGGTGCTTAGTAGTTACCTAGAGGCTCAATGGGGATTTCTCCAAATTTGAGGGGTAAATCTGCTTCTTCACCAGCTGTGTTTGCTGAAGTGCAAATACATGGAAAGGCAATGAGCTATATGAAATTCCTTTTTGTAGAGATGGTGGGAGATTAAAATAGTATTATCTCATGTCAAAATGTTAACGTAATTATCATGCCATCTGCTAAGTCAATAGCCAAAAGATATATAAACACAGTAAACTGGACTTGGTTTATGTTTAGTGTCTTATCCTAGGGCATTGCCAGACTCATCTATTCATTAGATATATGAATCACTATTACTGTTCATTCATTGTTAATGTCATCTGCAAGGTAAGAGGCAGCTTTTTTCGCAATGTAATGCTGCTAATAGAGTTCAAGTATTTTAATTACAAAATATTCTATTTCATTATTCATAAATCATGATGGATTGTTATTTTCTAAGAGGTTTTACTTGTATTTTGCCCTTTAGTTTTATTGGATAATCCCTAAGAATTTAAATTAAATGATCCTGTGGCTATGTAACACATTACTGGAAGCAAGAACTGTTTCCTATTTGATAGTAAACAATTTAATGATGAATAATCATCCATTTTCCTAAAGAAATTACAGTGAGGTCAATAAAGAATGAGTTGCTGGCAGTTGCTGTTTACAGAAGATAAGGAGTAAACTAATTGGAGTGACAAAGCTGTCAAGAACAGTGACTCTTTAAGGCTGCTGCAACAAGCTCTTCTCACTGGACACACCAGCCCAGATCCATCCTGTAAGTTCCATTTTAAAGCTGTGCAGTCCACAATGCAAAATCTCCTAAGAACTTTCTTTCATTTCTTTTTTAAAGTACCTTATGGGCTAGGGGTGTAGTGCATTGACAGAGTGCTTCCCTACCATGCATGTGGCCCTTGGTCCAACCTCCAGCACTACAAAACAGTGTTTATTGTGTGTGTTTAAGGCAGCCAACATGGTATTTAATATGGCATGCATAGTAAAGAGTTTCCTAAGGTCAGACTTCACTATCTAACAGCTGCTATTTTTCTGCGTGTAAGAGAATCAAAAACTACTCTCAACCAATTTGTACTATAAAATGTAGTGTTGTTAGTAACTATAGTCCTGATGTCTTCTGTTAAATGTCTAGACTTACTCACTTGAAATATCATGCTTTTACTTTTTTTTTTATTCCAATATTGAAAACTACAATAGAATTAGAATGAGTGGGAAAATAGCTGGAGAGTTGGTAAAAGCAAAAAACAGTTGCATTGCATATATATGTGTGTGTATAGCACACATACAAAAAAGTGATAAAGACAATTACAAATCTCTACTGTGTTATCTCACATCCTCAGCACCTGTCGCAATGAAACAAATACCATCTCGTTCTGAAAGACAGAATAAGACCTGATATATAACTCATTTGACCCCAAAGTGCAGTATGGATATGTATATAGTCATCAGCTCCTGTAAGATAAGAAGTAAATTATGGAGGAAATGCTTGTTGATTTTGATGCCCAAGCTTTCCTGATAGAAGGCGAGTGAAATGAAGGGAGGACAACATGAGCTTCAAATGGCACATTCTTCACAATACCAGGAGGTAAGTCTTAGAAGAAAGATTTCCAGTTTGTCCCCTGTAGGTACATGAAGTAATATACGCCTACTACCAAAAGATCTAAGGTTAATACCACATCATGTTTTGGACTCTGACATGTTTAATGGCAATTCCAATGGTAAGGATTATCATAACACTCTGCTCTTGTAATCATTTTTATTTATGTGTTGCATGAGATTTTGACAGTAGCTTTAGATGAAGACATGGTATATGAGCATAACTATTTCACAGGTGTACAGGAGCTACAGATCAATGTACACAGAACCAAGGTCCTATACATAACCAACTACACATATCATAACATGGCTATTCTATAACATATTCCAAATGGTAAAAGTATATATAATAGACCATATTAACATGAGTGAATGTACAAATATAA
This sequence comes from Phodopus roborovskii, assembly GCF_943737965.1. Classification (NCBI taxonomy): domain Eukaryota; kingdom Metazoa; phylum Chordata; class Mammalia; order Rodentia; family Cricetidae; genus Phodopus; species Phodopus roborovskii. The sequence goes on from NW_026126629.1 coordinate 10,769,647, forward strand.
AAACAAGGAAACAAAAATCGCACACTGGTGTTCAAAGGTACGTTTATCAGTATCTAAGTTAAACCATTAAAAATAATAGGCATTTGATTAAGTGGAAAGCATACAAATTAAACTCTTGAATAATACATAATGTAAAATTATTTAATTCATCATATAAATTCTTGTCATGATCACACAGAAATTCAAGTACAGTATTAAAGATTATGCTATATAATAGATGATTGTTCAAATTGTGTTCATCATATTAATTTTCTAAAGTATTTTTGCATGTTATTAACATTAGAAAAAGAAATATTTTATCTTTAAACTTTCATCCAGAACCCATGTCAAAATTTATTCTAATCCTTTGTCAATACTTTTGAATTGTTTTTTATGTTGTCTTCTCTGTAAATTGTGAGTGCTTACATTTTTATTGTATTTCAAAATCTTTAAGCCTCTCCTTTCATTTTCTCTAATAGCTTGCTACACTGGTAGTGCTATTAGACAAGTCCATCTCCTTCTTGATTTTAATAAAAATGTCCATACTGTTCCTCACCATGGGACATAAGATGTTATTACAATTTAATGGGAAAACATTTACTCTAGAAGTTGAGCATCATAAAATGATTATATCATGCAATTATATAAAATGTACATATTAATTTCAACAAATAAATATATCAATTTATAGTTAGAAAGATACCCTGATCAATTTTGAGGATATTTCAAAATTATCTGCTTTCTACATATTAGTGTGGAGTTAGCGCTTAGACTCTTCTAACATTAAAATATTTTTCCTTTTCTATGCACTTTTACAACTAGACACACTACTGGATATATTTTTATCTTGTTGGTGAGATGACACAATTGTTTTGAAATTGTACCTTTCAAATAAGGTATCCATCTTATATTGACAGTAATACACCCATAGCCATTATTTATGCTTTCAAGATTTACTTATATATGTGCATAAAGCCATCTAGTGGTCTCAAGTCTCACAACAATGTTACAACTTTTGATACTTGCTTTTCATTCTGAATTTCCATTTTTGAGTTTGTTTAATAGCATATATCTTTAAAACAAATTATCAATTGCTTATTCTCTTATTGACTTCTTTACTTCTGTTTGCAGACATGTGCCTTGAATTGATGAAATATTTCTCTGTCATTTCTTTTCCATCATAAGCTTTCTTGGATGTGAATTTGTTGGAGACAGAATAGAGGTATGTTAATTGATTCAAAGATTAATTCTTATTCCTTTATTATCATTTTCTCTTTTTTTCCTGCTTGTTAATATAGGTTTTTTTTTCCCTTTTGGTATTCTTAGGCTTGTTATGTAATATGTATATGAAATCTTTATATTGTCCTAATTTTTAATGGTTAGCTTCCTTTTAAATGCTGCTATTTTTACCCTATATGTTTCCTGTATTAGGGATGTTGATTGACATGGTGATATATTATTTATGATTTATTAAAGTTTACCTGAGAGTACAGAAAGCAAAGCTAGCCACAAACCACAGAACCAAGCAGTGGTGATACACACCATTAATCCCAGCAGCCATACTAGCAAGCCATAGAGCCAGGCAGTGGTAGCATACACCATTAAACTGAGGACTCAGGAGGCAGGCAGATGGATCTCCATTAGTTCAAGGCCACACAAAGGTATACAAAATTGATCCAGTCTTCAAAAGAAATATCACACATAAAGGTAACCTCAGCACCACATGCTTTTAATCCCAGGATTTGAGAGTTATATAAAGGAAGAAGCAAAGACAATCTTAGAGAATAAATCTCCAGCCACATTGAGGAGAACATAGCAGTCTGGATTGCACTCTGACAGTAAGTGAATACAGGATCATCCATTTCTGTCTGAGGTAGATCTATCTGTGTGTTTTTATTCATTTGTGTTACAGATTGATGTTGTCACTTTGCTGATATATTTCAATGTTTTATTTTGCTTCCTGTCACAGTGAAGCCCTGTGTATAATTTTAGGCAGGCCTTAACTTCTTTCTTTACTGTTTCTAATCCATTGTTCATGAGAAGTCTATTAACAACTAATTGTAATGATTTTGTCATTAACTCTACAATATTCTTTGTTAACATTCATTGATCATTATATTTACAGTTTTTCTGGAGCTTAGAAAAGAGCAGACGTACTATATTTTCAAGTTTTGCATTTGTTTCTAAAGATATGTTATAATAAAAAAATGTGTGACTTTGTTTTTGAAAATTTGCAAGAAATTTTTCCTTATATATTACTTTTCCATTATTTTTACATTGTATTCTCCATAAACATTTGTAAATATTTAATTGAGTTTTCACTGTGTATCCATACCTCTCCTATTTCCATAACTTAATATTTCTCTTTTTGTTAGTTTAGTTTCTATTTTAAAAAAGGCTGCCTAAATGTAAAACAAGAAAAGTAATAGCAAAGTCTGTGTTTCAAATAAATGACTCTGTCAGACTTTTCAGTATTCTTATTTTCCTAAAAGTATTACTATAGGAATAAAAACAGAAAATAATAAGAATATCTGCTGTGCAGGAAAACAGAAAGATACTAACTTTAGCTCAACCATATGGCTAGATCATGAAAAATAAATCAACACCAGCCTTAGAATAAACTAATTTGATACTGAACAAGTATTCAATGGCATTAACTTTTTCTGTCCAGCTGTGTAGCAAAAGATAAGATTGTGAAATAATAGAGGTATGCTTTCAGGAAACTCACAAAGTTCATATGATGGTTGGTTTTTAAAGCCACCTTTTGATAACTTAAATTCTGAGCAAAGACTCTCACTTGAGGAATTGTCTGTGTTAAGTTGTCCTATATGATGTGGGTTGTCCTTCTGTATATATGCAACCAATAAGGACAGGGAGATAGGCAGGACTAAGAGAAGAGGAGTATTCTTGGAAAGGTAGGCCAGAAACAATTGCTATGTATGTGAACCACTAAAGGAGTTAGAGGTCCAGATCCTTCTCTAGTAAGATAAGTTCACTTGGACATAGTTAGATTAATAGAAATGGGTCAATAATTAAGATACAGCTAGCCAATAAGAAGCCCTAGTCCCCAGCCAACACTTTTATAACTAATATAGTCCCCATGTGTTTATTTGGTGCTCAAGGTCTGTGGGACGGGCCTGTACAAATAACCTCACTTTACACCTATTCATGAATCTGTTTCATTGTTCTTTTTCTGATTTGGCAACACCCATCACCCACCCCATGTCTGAGCTGATTCCTCAGCAAAGGTGAAGCCACTTTGACAGGCTTCCAATATGGACTGAGGACCAGTTGCTCTCCAGGAATCTATGTCTTTAGCACCAGATTGGGACATTTTAGGAATGATAATCTCTTGGGTTCTTGGTCTTTCACTTGTGAGACAGTTGGTGTTGGACTATTTGTAACCACAATTTATAGTTGATCTATTATAAATCACTTATTTAATACATACTCATTTTGCCAGTTCTGTCCCTCTGTAGGGCCCTAACTAATAAAATAACTTATAGTTTAAAAATTATGAAGGAATCCTAACAATTCAGTTCAACAATAGAAAATTTACCTTACTGTGAAAGAGGTTCCATCCCTTATAAATAATATAAATCAGTGAATAAATAATAAAAATCTTGATATAATATATTTATGTACATAAGCACATCAAAATGTGTTTACATGAGCCCCCACTAACATTTTTGACAATTGACATTCAGTAATGCTAAAAGGAACCCCATTCAGATCATTCCACTTTAGAAAACCTTGAGAAGAGAAGCATTGAAAATTTGTTTGGAACATTCAAAAGTTCCAAATGAAATTTTACAATGCAAATGTAAAGTACATAAACATAATGACACTTCTTCATTGGGATTTAATTCTCACAGAAAAGTTAGGCATTAAAAAAAGTAAGAAATTACACAAAGGAAAGTAGAATGTTTCAAGCAAAGAAAAAAATCATTTTTAGTATCAGTGAGAGATTTCTAGAACATTGAACTCTCTAATGAAGCAACACACAAGGTTAGCTAAAAGAAATCTTAGATGAAGAAAATTAGTTACTATAACAGTAAGGTTAAGTGTTTTTTTTTTTTTTTTGATTATGTGAATGCCTCAAGTGGGACCATAGATAGGATCATAACTCATTGTCTATTATTAATATTACAGCAAGAATTCTATATTTAATTAAGAAATGAGATTATAATTTAGAAAATTTCTCTCTTCCCTCCAAACCTCACATGAACCTTACCCTGCTCTCCTTCAATTTCATGGCCCCTTTTTTTTACAAACATATATATATATATATATATATATATATATATATATATATATATATTCTTAAATATAACCTGTTCGGTCGGTCCTTATAATATAACTTGTATGTCAGTTTCCAGTGCTGACTATTTGGTACTGGAGAATCAATTCATGTTCTCTTCTATGCAATTATTATTAAATGCTTGATTATTGTTGGAGATGGTATGATCATGGTTTTCCTTGAAAGTTGGTGTTCTTGTCTCAGTAAAGTTTAATCCTTAGTGCAAACAGGATAGTTTTTAGTGAAGATGTAGTGGAGTCAGTGAGTCTATAAGATCAATGAGGTTAAAATGGTATGGTATCATTGTAATTGGAACACTTTGAGAAAAAAAAAAGAAGAAGAAGAAGACTATAGTCAGAGAGGGTTTGCTCAGGTCTAGAATTCCAGAGGTATGCATCTTTTAGCAAATGCAATGCTAGTTTTGAGGAGGGAGTGGCAAGATGGATTTTCAGATATTAGTGAAGATGAAGACATCTACAGTTGGGGGAAAATGCAGAATAGGGAGGACAAAAAGTTGGGGAGGAAGAAGCATGTTCCTGCCCAGCACCATGATGGATGGAGCGAGACTCGGAGACCCAGGGCGAATGCCCTGGGCTCTGAAGAGGAAACATATACTACTCAGCGGTCTTTGTTGATGTCTGTGGCTCCTGATACCACCGAAGGCAGAGAGGATAGATAGGGTTGTAAAGTTTGCCTTGCCCCTCACTGGCTGCAACACTCAGGAGAGAGGGACCTACAAGTCACAACCGAACTGACCCTGTTCACAAGGGTATAGGTGAGCTCATCTCAATAGTATGAGAATGGAAGAACAAGCCCCACCCCTCTATGCCTGAGGAGGGTGGGAGAGCTGGTCCTGGGGTCATAAGAATGGGAGAGCTGATCCTGATGGAGCACTCAGGAGAGCAGGCCCTGCACCTCTCCCAGGCAGCATAATAAAGCCCACCCTGTTTGCAGAGGCGTGGTGAGCCAATCCTTAGTGTTCATCGTATGGGCTGGGGAAAGATACTTCCGGTACCCCTTGTCCCTTATCGCCAGGGAAAGATGAGGAAGCTGGCCATCCCCTTACCAGGGGCAGCACTTATGAAAGCAGGCTCTGCTCCTTGCCTGGTCAGTACAGTAGAGCTGACCATGAAGGTAAAGGTGCAAGAAAGCCTACCCTGAGGGCACTAAAGCAGAACTGACTCCTGCACTCACTGCAAGGGGTAAACCAGCCTGAGCAATGCTGGAGAGCTCACACTGGTGGTGGAGATAGGAGAGCTAGCAGGCTGCCCAGCTCTGCAACTATGAAGACTCAGAACCAGGGTTGTGAGTTGGACCACCCAAACATCCACCCCATCTGTGATCTGCTAGAGCCTGTGAAGGGGCCAGTCCTGCAGACCCAAAGTGGCAGAATCCTACAACACAGAGAAACGACAGAATATCCAAGAGAGGAGTCCCATTAAGGGCCAGCATCAGTAGTGTAATAAAAACCAGAGGCCTTGAACCAGACCAATGAGTCTTCCCGATGAACACTTGCAAGGAAAGACATATGGATAAAAGGCTTTACTGAGTGACTCACTGTGTCACACTACAGCTTCTTTTGGAGACTTTTTTTTTTTCCTTTTTTCCTTTTTCCTTTTTTCCATTTCTCTTTTCTCTTAAATTTTATTTTATCTGGAAAGCGGCTTGTAAAAGCAGAGGGTGGATATGAAGGGACAAACAACGAATGGGATGCAGATGCGTGACATGAAAGATACAAAGTCTTAATAAAAGAAAGTTGAAAACAGAAAATATTAGTAACATGTCAGGATTCCCGAGTAAAAGTTATTTCTTTTATCTGTGTAAATGTGAAATGTACCCGCCAAAATGTACAGACTTGAGCTTGTGGCCCCAGGCTGGTCACCCCATTTGGGGGTATTATGGAATGTTTTTGGACTTGTGGAAGGCCTTGCATATTATATCAGCTTTGGGTTTCAACCTTGGCTTCTTGATCTGCCAGTGTATGAATGACCCATAGGAATAAATCCTTGCTACCTCCGATATAATCTTCTCTTACTGACATTTACTGACATGTTTCCCTGCTATGATGGCCTGAACTTCTAAACTATGAGATAGCATGAGCCTCCTCCCGCTTATGTTGGTTCTGCTAGGTATTTGATCACAACAACAAGAGAAATAATTAGTGCATCCTTCTATAGTCAAACTTAAGAGAGGTTATACAAAAGAATGAAGACACCAGTTAGCATATTGAAGCAAGTATAGGACCAAAAATGGTGTAGCTGCATAGAATTGAACTTAGAGAAATACAAAAATGTTATTGTAAAAAAGGCTGTTATTTCATCACGGAAAGTTATCAAATTATATAATATTTCATGCACATAATGTATGTGTAACTAAATGTAACTAGGAAAAAAAAAAGGTACATTGGAGGTATCTGGGGCAAAAGATGTCTCCTAGACAAACAAGCAGGTGGTAAAAGGAGCAATTCACAAGTTGTCAAATGTAATCACAATAGAAAAGCTCTTCAAAGAAGAGTAAAAATGGAGGTGCTAAAGCAGAAAGTACAAGTTTGCCATAGATTACAATCAGGGAGGACAGAAATGATGAAGTTGTTGGATGTCACTGGCAGGTGAGATATAGGATAAGAAGTTAGCAATCAGTGTGAATCTCATAAGTTTGCCCATCTCATACAGAGAATTCTCAGAAGCCAGGTTTTCTTGAGGACTTTCAGGGTAAATAGGGCATATAACTCTTTGGTAGAAATTTTGGATATAGGTAATTAAGATACATTATGATCTGATAGGATTACCAAGAAGGTAGAAAGAGGTTCATTGGGCTTACTCCCAGGACATCCTCAAACATCTGTGTAAAGTTAGGATCTGTGTAAATAGTGGCAATAAAATCATCAATAAAACCCAAAGAAAATATTTGTTATTTTGTCCCACAGAGGGAAGAGTCAAAATGCATTGTTAAATTGACATGAAGATAGAAATATGTGCTATTCAAAGAAAAAATAACTAGGAAAGGAAAGGATTATTTTCTTGAAAACTTGTTGTTTTATGATAAGCTCAGAAGAACAATGTTCTCTCTTTGGTCTACCAATGACAAGTGTATGCAAGGAGACACAGAGAATTAAAAAAACACATGAGAGTCACTTCACGATGATATAGACAAGAAATGTTTGAAGTTGGGTAAATGAAGTACTCATGAACTGAGACCTGTGTATTTGACACAGAGTGGAAGGACCAATTATAAACTGACATCAGAGAAAATGGTGAATAATAAGGGCTGTTAGAACTGTATAAGGACTTTAGTTTATCATAACAAAATATATTGTCGGGGCATTTTAATAAAGCTAATATGACCCATTTTGAAGTAAAAAGAGGCTCTATGCACATTGGAGAGGAAAATCAAGAAGGCGATAATAATTTTTATAAAGCGTGAGATAGTGGACACAGATCAAATTAGACTAGTGAATGTGATTATAAAACGTAGACACCCACATGAACTATGAGTGTAAGTCAGCAACATATACTGGAGTTAACATCTAGGAAATAGAGAAATTAGGAGTCACTCCAAGATTTTGCCTAAAGCAACTGTACAAAATGCTAACAGTGTGTGAGACATGAAATCTTTTCTGTGTAGATTTGTGTGGGTCTGACTATTCTTTTTAGGCATGACTTCTGTTTTCCATATTGATCTGAATGTCCTTAAAGCTAATGAGTAGCTGTTAATTGTCTACTTTTAAATTAATAAGTAATAATGTAAGAAAAAAGAATTTTTAATTAGCTCATAAGAGAAAACTCAATTTGGGGAAAAGTTCATTTTGGCACAGTGTTTTAAATTACTTGAAGATTAGGTGCAGTATTTTCATTTAACTAGCAGGGAAATTGAAGACTATGAAATTACTGGTGAAGACATATTGCTGGTACTGAGGGCAGCTGTTGCAATCATATGTTAGTGTCCTGGTGTTACCCCATGAGTCTTCCTTCATATTTTTCTTGATGTGATACAAAACATTATTTTAGTAGCACCATGGTGATTTTCAAAATTCTTTTACATATTTATTATTACCTTGACTTGGTCTGTCTGCAGCTTATATTTTTCCTTCTTAACAAGTCTAGAGTTGACTTTAGAATTTAAGTATTTGGAGACTTCTGTCACACAGAATGTCAGCTGGTTTCATCCTCCCTGTATCTCTTTAAATATTCTCACGACCATAAAGAATTTTAACAAGTCTAAACTCAGACTTGATGGATGGTTTTATTGAAAGCTATCACATGGTTTAACAACTGCTATCAAAAGGCCAGAAATCATTGGTCCTCATTTACCCATCATACAGATAATCTGAAGTGTTTCACAGAATTAAGAGAGTTCTGCATATTGCCATGAGTAAACATGGGAATTTTAGATTAAAATTGCTGAATTCTCTGTGATGCCATGTAGAGACTGGGAGGATAGGATGCACCAGGTGTTTTCTGGTAAGATAAGGCCACGTAGAAATACATAGATTAGTAGTTATGGGTTAATAATTAAGACAGAGCTAGCCAATAAAATGCCCTGTCCATTGGCCAACAGAATTACAAGTAATATAAGTCTCCATGTGTTTGTTTGGGGCTGAAGCAGCTGTGAGACCTGGCAGAACAGGAGAAACTCCAGTAACAGTTTACAATAAGTGTCTGTACATCCATTTGATGTTAGCATTAATTTAGATTTGATACACTCTGAGAGGAAAGCCTGTGTAAGAAGTTGCCTGGATCAGATTGGTTTGTGGGCACAACGGTTGAAGATCATTTTGATTATTAATCAATGAAGCATTGACTAGTCCTCCATTTATATGCTATTCCTTGCCAGATTATTGTTAGAGAGTAAGTGTAACTAAGCATGAGCCTTTGAACAAGCCTGATAGTGTACCATTAAGCAGCATCTTCCATGATTTCTGCTTTGGATCCTGCCTTGAGTTTCTATGTGGACTATAGACCTGGAAACAAAGATTAAACAAATCCTTTCTTCCCATAGGTTGCTTGAGCTCATCGTGTTTGTCATGACATCAGAAAAGAAGCTAGATAAGTGATTTACAACCTGTCAGTTGTGACCCATTTGTAAAACTCTAAAAAAAATATTTATGTTACAATTCATAACAGTAGCAAAATTACAGTTATGAAGTAGTAACAAAAATAATTTATGGTTGGAGATCACACAGCATAAAGAACTGCATTAAAGGGTCAAAGAATTAGGGAGGTTGCTAATCACTGAACTACAGTGACATAATCTTACATAGTTGTGATTTTTGTGTATGAGATGAAAATACTGCAGACTTTCTCCAAGTGAATTTCAAGGATAAAGCATATTATTATTAACTCTGATCGCTGTGTTTTTATTAGATCTTGAAAATAGACTTACATAATAATTGAAAGTTTGCACTCTTTGACCAGCATATCCCCTTTTCTTCATTAAATTGGCCACTAAACCTAAGGCAGATATCACTTGAAAGATACACACTGATAAATGCTCTCCTAGAGCGAAGGGGAAATTTATTTTGTTATTTTGTAGAATATTGTTGGATCATTATGTGATTTTAGAGAATATATATTAACATTATATTTACATAAAATATTTATTGAGTTATTTACATGTTATTGGAATTAATTATTATATATACATATATATTCTGCTTTTAAAACATAGTTTACTGTTTTGTTCTTATATCATATAAACACAGACTAAATACTTAAATATAGGTGTTTTCCTGTCCCACAGTCACTCTCAAATAGACATACTGAGGCTTATATTAATTATAAATGCTCAGCGAATAGCTCAAGCTTGTTACTAGCTGACTCTTGCAAGTTAAATCAACCCATTAATATTACTCTATGTATTGCAATGTGGCTCGTGGCTTTACCTATTTTCCAGTATGTCTTGCTCCCTCTGTGCCTCATGGTGACTCTCCTGACTCCACCATTCTTCATTCCAGTATCCTTAGTTTGGTTTTCCCTATACTTCCTACCAGGCTACTGTCCAATCAGCCTTTTCTTAACAATGAGAGCAAAACATTTTCACAGTTAAATCCTATTGTTTTATCACAGCATCTTTATATTTTATTTTGACTGCTTTAATAATGTACCTTTTATTCAAAATACAGTTGTAGATGTGTTATCTTTCCCTTTTATATTTTAATTCTTCAGAATTTGCAATAGTAACCTAACTGAATGGCAACCTGGCTAGAAATATTTAGATTTTTTTATTCATATTACCTCTTCTAAAAATTCCAAAGTCATAGTCCCTCTTTCAAGAATTTCAAAAACATTGTAGAATGAATGTTCTTGAAGAAGTCCTCTGACAAATGGCTATACTTTGATATAATTTTCCTATTATTTTAATATCAAAATGATATAATCTAACTAAGACATTCATGGTTTCACAACTTAATCATTTTAGGGGCAAGTACTATGTTAAGTTATTACATCAATTGAATCTTTTTTATTTTTGAAACATTTTAATTTTTTTCATGTTTTGTAATTTAGGTGTAGGATTCTTCTGAATTTGGTAGTCTTGTACTTCCTCAACTTTTGTGTTGTCTCCTCATTGATCTAAAATTGTTTTGTCTTTTATACTTGTTGTGATTATCTCAAGTCATTTATTATTACTGAAATTCAATTTTCCATGAGATCATTTCCTAGGGAGATACCTCAGTGGGCAAAGTACTTGCCATGTGAGCATGAGAACCAATTTTAAATCCCCAGCACCCACATAAAAGCCAGACACAGTAGCATGTGTCTATAACCTCAGTGCTTCTGTGATGATTAAAGGCAGAGATTGGAAGATCCAAGGATGTTCCTAGGCTAGTCAAGCAGGCATACCCAGTGAAAAACAAGAGTTCCTATATCACAGAAGGTGGGAAACAATAACAAATGCCCAAGGTTGCCCTCTGACCTGCATATGGGTAACATGGCACACACTTACCTACACTACACTACACAAGCACACTCTCACACATATATATTTAAGAGACACATACAATATTTAAATATTCCCACCAGAATCATCTTTTTGTTCATTATTTCTGATTAATTTTTTCAGATTATATTTTGATATTATTTTATTGATATTTCATTAGATTTAATTTTTCCTTGGGCTGATATTTTTACATGATCCTTTTTCTTATTATTTTCTTCTTATTATTATTAGTGAAAACCAAACCTCACAGAGGGAAACTATTCTCCTCTTTTATCTAAGGCAACTCTATATCCACTACCCTTCATTCTCAGACTGCTCTCCAGTACCTGACAATATATGACTGATCAAATTAGAATACTCATCACATACCTTCCTCATACACAGCCTTGACATCAAATTCCAAATTAACCTCTAAATGCAGTTATTTTTTTTCCTCCCAATTAGTTGAATACCACAGATACTTATTAATGTTCATGTTGGTAAATTATTGACTGAAATTCTAAAAAGCCTATATAAGTAAAAAAATATGTAGATTTCATTATTTGTGTTTGCTAGTTTTTGTGTCAACTTGACAAAAGTTGGAGTCATCTGAGAGAGTAGAGCCTCAGTTAAAAAGGAAAGGCATCCATAAGATTGGGCTGTAGGCAAGCCAGTAGGGATTTTCTTAATTGGTGGTCAATGGGAAGGATACAGTATGTTATGGTTGGGGACACACCTGGGCTGATGGTCCTGGGTTCTCTGAGCAAGTAATAAGGAGCAAGCCAGTAAGGAATGTTCCTCCATGGCTTCTGCATCTACTCTCGCCTCCAGGTTGCTTCTGTTTGAGTTCCTGCCCTGAGTGCCTTTGATAATGAACTGTGATATAGAAGTATAAGTGAAACAAACCCTTTTCTTTCCAAGTTGCTTTTTCTCACAGCATTTTATAATAGCAATAGAAACGCTAAGACAGTATTATATTAGTAAAACTTTTTCATCATTGCTACCAAAATACCTAGATAACAAATGAAAAGGGGATGGTTTATTTGACTTACAAGTTTCTCATGTTCAGTCTGTGTTTTCTTGGTCCTGCATGCCTGAACAGAACTGGGAGCTTGGGGAGTAAGGTATTGTTCACTTCATGGAGACAGTAGGTATGAGATACCCCTTGGTGACCTTGTTCCTTTAAATATGCCCTACCTCTTAAAGCTTCCAGAATCTTCCTAGACAGTGTCTTATGGGGATCAAGACACAAAGACCTGTGGGGAGCTTTCATATTCAATAGACTTCTTGAGATAGAAAATTGCATTCAGAGGTTAACTTTTTTCACTCAGTTGTTCAAATATACACTCATTTTAAGTACCAAATGCTAATCTGAATTATTATATAAGATTGAATAAATGGACATAAGGTCACACACTTAGTCCATACATGTCATTGTCTTAGTAAGACCTGCAAAATTCAAAAGGTTTTCTTTTGAAATCATAAAGTACCAAGGTACTAAACATTACAAGTAAGAAGGAAGATAAATGGCATAATATTTGTGTCCTTGTTCTTTATGGAGCCTTTCTTTAGAGATCAGACTAGCCTTTAGCTCCCTATATGTCTTAGGATGGCCTCAAACTGGCTATTGTCATGCTTCTTAGGCCCCACCCCATAGCTGAAATGGTTGGTGTGTGCCACTATGTTCAGTTAGTATCACATAGTTCCAGTTAAATAAACTAATATTATATCTTTAGCTAATGATGACAATCTTTTTCAGGACCTCTGTAGGGTTGATTTTAAAAAGTCCGTCACATTTTAATAATTAAAAAATTAAACTAGGGGAAACAAAATTATTAGCCTTATAAATATAATTATAATTTTAAAGGTGAATTTATAGTAGAATAATATAATGAATGAAAATATGGCTTAAGTAATATTTATAAAATTGCCATATGTACATTTATACTAGTTTTTTTAATAGAAATCAAGTATTCCTAGTATAGATGACCAAATCATAAAACCATTATATCCCTGCCAAACATCTTAATTTTAATATTTGTTCAAATAAATTTTATTCAAAATTTGTCAAAAATCTAAATAACAGAACAAGTTATGGCACACCTTTAAATTTTGTCCAGAATAATTAAAGTCTATAATAAACTCATGAAAGTTCTTTGCAGATTTCCCCATGGAAAAATGAAATGTTTTAAATTAAAACATGATGAAAGGAGAAATAATTGTTTTTTAATCAGTCTTATCAAATATTTGCCACCGAAAAAATAATTTGTATGCTGGAAAAAAAATAATAATAAGGTGTCAGTCTTACAAACACAGTTCATGATAAAGTGTTAGACCAGAACACCTAAAGTTCATTGTCAGCACTTCAAAATAAAAATAAAATGGAAGGAAGAATAACAAACAAAATGAAATGACACACAGAGGAAATATTTACTGAAAGTGATCTATGGGAATTATTTTTAATACAAGGTATGACTATCTTAATAAATTTAAAAGAAATTGCATTAAATATTATTAAAAAATAATAAAGGGTTGTGAGGAATTATGGCATGGCTGGCAAGGGGATGCCTTGCAGGTACAAGGTCCTGTGTTTGATCCTGTAGAAACACACGAAAAAAAAAAAAAGCCACTTAACAGTTAAAAGTTTAAAAATGCAATGATAACATTTTAGTTGCATTGCATGTCTGTTATAACACTTGGGAAAGGGAGCCATGAGTTCAATACTTCCTCACTATCTCAGCTATCTATTAATTTGAGCCTAGTCTGAGCTGTATAAATCTGTCTCAAAACAACAACAAAACTTTAGTAGCAATTTTCCTACTAAAATTAGCAAATAATAACAATATCCAGCGATGACTTGAATGTGAATCAAATAGCAGGGATGGATGCTGCCAAGTGGTATGCAAATTTCTTGGAAAAAAACGTTAGTCCATGTGTCTCAAAATTTAAATATGAAAAAATGGTGCTATCTTACTTATTCTAGGAGTTTCCCAACCAGAAATTAAGTACCCAAATAGGTTTTGTGTGTGTGTGTGTGTGTGTGTGTGTGTGTGTGTGTGTGTGTGTGTGTGTGAGTGTGTGTGCCTGTCTGTCTTTCTGACTGGTGACTCTGTGGAGGTTAGAGGACAACTTTCAGAAGTCAGTTTTTTCCTGCCACCATAGGAGATATGGTAAAGAAACACAGATTGTCAGTCTTGGTAGCAAAGGCTTTATGTCCTGAGCCACATAGTGAGTCTCCTAATCCTAAAACATTTTAAACTCACTGAAGCATATACCCTGGGTGAGTGTTATTAAAACGATAATACTCTTGTTCTTGAAATACTATATAGATACTCAGAATATTGTTTTCTATGTTGCTTTAGAGGACCATTAAAATATGACCCCATGCTATGCTGCAATTTGAAAAGCATGTAACAGGACTCCTAAATTGATATTCCTAACTCAGTTATGCTGAAAGACTCTGACTGATTCCTGGGTTCCAATTTGTCTAGAAGGACCATTTTCTTTGCAATAATGAAAGAAAAGGTGATTACATGCTCCAATTTTTTCCTCAGCTAAATTTTAAGCTTTCAAAATTTTCTTCTGATATAGCTGATATAACTTGGCTGGTGTTCATCTCTGCCTCTCCTGACATACATTTACATATGGGCTTATTTGTCATCTTCTGAAGATGTTCAACTCCACATCTGTCATTATGATAATTGACTCAATTTGTTTCTCCACTATTCATCGAAATAAACTGAAAGAAAACCATATCACTGGTAATAATTGTGGTAATGGGGCTTCTAAGGCAAAATTCATGAATGTTTTTATACAGGATGTAATTCAGATTATTTAATTTATTTGTACAAGTTGCTTTTCAGTGTATTTATTGGGGAGTTTGTGTCAAGTAGATAGTGTTTTTACTGCAGTGTTCGTGTTGAAGTGTGCAGATAAAATTATTTTGAAGCATTTTGCAACACTCTTTCTTAAGCAGCTGTTTTCCAAACTCTTCAGTCTCCATTAATAACCTCTGTTTCATCAGATGCAGAGCATTTTCCTCTTGTAGTTTAATATTTTTTCCGAATCTACACTAACATTATACCACAAAAGCATTTTGTAATGAATAGAATGAATAGCTCATGTTTTACAAGGTTTAGCATTTTCTTCTGTTGTGTGTTTACAATGGCTACAGTAATTTATAAAGATTCCTCAAAGACATCTGTAGGAAAATGCCTTGCAATGTATACCCACATTGCCAGCAATTTCCTTGCTATTAAGGCAGTATTGTTGGGAACATGTGCTAGAGGTTGGCTCTTGGGTCAGCTCGCTCATTTAGGAGAAAAATACTCACCAAGGCTGTGAGGATCAGAATGGAAGAAGGGCTACAATTGACCTCAATATAAAAACATAGCTTAAAGGAGCTTTTAAAAGTTATGAAAACTCTACTAAACTGCTTCCCAAAGATGCTGTTCCATTTTTTTCTAATACCACCAATGCCTGTATGTTCTATTTCTTTACATCCTTTCTGACACTCGGTATTTTTACACCAACTTTATCATGGTCTTTCTTATTAGACCCAGCTCAGGCAGTTTCTTACCAAGGTAAAAACATGATCAGTATCTCCCCACCAATCACATTCTGTGTTATTTATTATGGAGAATTAGAAGAAAGTACATGATCCCGTAGCATCTGATCTTGAATGTGCACAGTAGCCTTTTCTGTAAGAGACAAAATCAGCAGAAACATAGATGTCCTCACTGATACATGTTCTTCATGGGAGAAGTACCAGCAACTTCAGGCAGACCTCAATGGAGTTTGGCTCAAGTGTATTATTTTGCCCCCTTCCTTTTCTTTTCCTTCCCTTTCTCCCATTCTTATTTCATTCCATCTTTTTTCTCCATCATCCTCTCTCTCTCTGTCTTCTTCCTCTCCCTTCTCTCCCTGTTTTTCAGTACAGAAACTTTTACCAGGGCCTCAAACATTAGGCATATTTTTATGATTGTGCTATGCTTGAAGTTCCTTAGGAGAATTAGCTGCTTACAAGGCTGTGTCTCCACAATTCTATTTAAAGAATTATTTGAAATGACAAAATTATTACAAGTAATAACAGATTAGTTGTTGCCAGAGGTTCTAAAAGAGATGGGCATGAGCAGGAAAAAGATACAGAAATTGACTCCATGATGATAGTATTCTACACCATGACTGTGTTGTTTGACAGATATATGAAGTAGCATAGGTAATGAAGTTTCCTAGAACTAAATGCTAATGCATGTAAACATAACACAGCAGATCAGAGGCTGTACTAATGCCCATATCCTGACTGCAATAATGCTCCATATTACCATAAGGTGGTAGAGTTAGGAGAGAGAGGATATTATATTACCTTAAAATTTCACAAGGGTCTTTAATTATATGCAAATAATTCAGTTTTTCTAAGGTCAAGAAGTGATTATGCAGTCATTCATGGGTATTTATAAGGCACTGGGTCATCTGTTCTTAGATGTCTAGTGGAGTGGATGGCAAAGCATGACTTTCAGCTCCACACATGAATGTGAGTGTCAGTGCTACAAGAATGGTCTATCTTAAATTCTCATAGGGTAAAGGTCCTATAATCCCTGCCCAGTTTTCCCCTTTCTTTACTTAGCAAGTGTGTTTTCTTCTCAGTTTTATATTCCTGCATCATATAATGTTTAATTTGAAAAATATTCTAGAGTTTTTAATTAATAAAATTTTATTAGATGATATAATTCAGCAGTGCTTGAGAAGATATCAAAATTTAACTAAATAGGCTTAACTAGAGATGAGGCCATCCTCCACTGAACAAGTCAAGAGACATGGTAGTCAGGGCATGGGGTTCAGTGACAGTGTGTTTGCCAGCATGCAACTGCTCCCAAATTTAATTCCTACACAGAAAACAAAGCAAAGGAGAAGCTGAGAATAGAAAAAGAAAAATGGAGCTGGTGTTTAAGAGCACTTGGCATCTGGTCCAGGTGACAAGCACTGACAGGGTGGAGCATCCCTTCCTGCTAGGTTTCAGCCACAGAGAAACACTCCATAAGGAAAGGAAGGCATGGGTGAGTGTGACAGCTGAGAAGGGAGACAGGCACTTTCAAATGCATCTTTTGAAAGCAGCCAGAGAAAAGAGACTAACTTGCCCTCTTTCCTCTATTTCAATTACCTTGTTCTCTTCTTATCAGCAACATGCAGCTGCTACCTAGTGAACCTGGGCAGTATGCTATACAGAGTACCAGGGTTCTATGATACACAAAATTTGGCACAGAGTGCTGTGTGAGCCTGAGACGAAACAGGAAAAAACCATAGGACTTTATTTTCTGTATTTATTTATATATTGATGAATGCTGATAAATAATGTTTGTGCAGAATATTTATAAGTGGAGGTTAATAAACTCAAGAAGTTTTTCTTTAATGAAACAGAAAAAAATCAAGAAAGAAAAGTGATATGCATTAGGTCCTTTGAATTTGTACCATGGACTTGTCATCCATGCTTAGCTTTACACATACTATTGGATAAAAGTTGATTTTTTTTTTTCAAAAAAGAGGGATTTCTTTCTTTTTTTAAAAAAATATATTAGTTTAGCTTTTAATGTGTTTGAGTGTTTAGCCTAAGTGTATGTTATTGCAACACGTGTGCTGGTAAGCCAGAAGCAGGTGTCAGATTATCTAGAACTGAAGTTGCACACAATTGTGATTTTCCATATGTGTGATGAGAACAGAATCCAGGTCTGCATAAGATCAGCTGATGCCATTAACAGCTGAGCTGTGTTTCTATCCCTATGTATCCCTGAATGGAGGCAAGCCCTAAGCAGTTAGCATTAAACATAGCAACGCGAGACTTAAAACAGCCTACTTGATCATGGTGCATGATTTTTTTTTTTTTTTGATGTGTTCTTGATTCAGTTTGCCAGTATTTTATTGAGTATGTTTGTGTTAATGTTCATGAGAGAGATTGGTCTCACTTGTGTCTTTGTGTGTGTTTGGGTATCAGGGCAACTATAGCCTCGTAAAAAGAGTTTGGCAATGTTCATTCTGTTTCTACTGTGTGGGAAAATTTGAGGAGTATTGACATTAGCTCTTTTTTGAAATTCTGGTAGAATTCTACACTGAAATCATCTGGCCCCTGGGCTTATTTTGGTTAGGAAACTTTTATTACTGCTTCTATTTCCTTTGGTCATATGTCTATTTAAATCATTTATTGACAGAGTGGGAGAACAATGAAAGTGATATCTTGATAGAAGAAGCCATTATGGGGTTAGGGACCCCATCTAAGACTCCTAGCAATAAGGAGAGAATGTCTGAATGGGCCTTCCCCTTTAATCAGATTAGTGACTACTATAATTGTCATAGTAGAACATCATCCAATAACTGATGGAAGTAGATTCAGTAACCCACAGTCAAGCAATAGACTGAACTCCTGAAGTTCAGTTGAAGAGATGAGGGATGGATCTTAAGAACAAGGGAAGTCAAGACCATGATGGCAAAATCACAGAGACAGCTGACCAAAGATAGTGGGAGCTCCTGGAATATGGGACTGATAGCTGGAGAACTTGCATGGGACTAGACCTTCTGAATGTGGGTGATAGTTATGTGACTTGACCTGTGGATGGGGGTTGGTAGTGGCATCAGGACCTATCTCAGGTGCATTAACTGGATTTTTGGAGTCCATTCCCTATGTGGGGATACCTTGCTCAGCCTTGATACAGGGGAAGGGGGGATTAGCCTGCCTCAACTTGGTATGTCAGACTTTGTTGACTCCCTAAGGAAGGTCTTACCCCATATGAAGATTGGATGAATGGTGGAAAGGGAGGGGTGAGGGAACAGAGAAGGGAAGAGAGGACAAACTGGAGTTGGTATATACAATGAAAAACAATTTTTTAAAAAATAAAAATATAAAAAAATACCAAAGGCATTACTGTGAGACTTTTATAAACATCCAGCTTGGTGAGACATATGAGATTGTAGAATGCTTGTTGAGTAAGCATGAAGACCTAAGCTTGGATCATCATCTTTTGTGTGGAAACCAGGATTTTGCTCACCTGTAGCCCTGACATGGTAGAGGCAAAGAAAGGAGCATCCCTGGAGCCTATTAATCTTGCCAAATCAGTAAGCTCTATGTTCAGTGAGAGATGCTGCTTTAAAAAATATGGTAGAGAACAATTGAGTAGGACACTCAATGTTGACTTCTGTCCTCCACATATGTGCTTGCATGTATGTATGTATACCTGCCCAGATTTAAACACACATGCAACACACACACACACACACACACACACACACACACACACACACAATCATTGTTGATACACTTCACCAAGGCCCATACTAATGAATTAGACTTACTGACCTTTTAAGTAGTTTATGCAAATAAGTTCAAACCTTGTAAACAGAATGTATGAAAACCTTTAGCAATTCAGAGTACTTCACACATGACATCTGGAATAGGTCACCCATCACCTTAGAAGTAATTTACATATTTTTTTAAGGATTAAGTTACTAAGGGCTCTCAAAATTTATTCATGGGTAGGATCCTGTTAATATATAAGTCTTCTAATATTGTCATGAGTACAAATAACTCTTCCAATCATGAAGAAAATTATTAATACAATGTAATTATTATCGGGTATCGCACACATTACTGGCTTTTGTTTGTTTTGTTTTTTTGGCATTTGGGCAAAATACTTCTGAATTCCAAAACACTGAACTTGGGCACAAAGTTTAAAGTTCTGATTCACATGGTTATTTTGGATACAACTTTACTTAATTTATTATTATTTGTGAAGTTACTGAAGATGAAAATAATGTGTTCTTTTGGTAAGTCTTGCTTACACTTTCTTGTATTAATTTTAGGACCTGGGAAAATAACTTCTAATAGTCACAAATATTTCTGAAAGACTTGAAATTAGTGATAAATTCCTTTCTACAAATTCACTCATCAGATAACTTGTAATTACCTGTCAATTATAAAAATTTTCAATGATCAATCATTCTTTAATATGGCTCAGAATTCAGAAGACATGAAGAATATTTAGTAACAGTTTGGCCAAAATCATGTAAATCTAACTATTGGGAAAAATAATTTCAATTTTAAAATTTATTTTGACAAGAAAAAGGAATTGGACTGAGCAGGATAACTTTCTGACCTTCACTTCATATATTAGTACAAAAATAGTTATTGACTATGGTTGGCTGATATTGTATGGAATTTTCTATTTTAAAATATTTTCTTGGGTGCTGGATCAAGGTTGAACATGCTTCTTGTTCTTCCAGAGGACCCAGGATCTGTCCCCAAAAGCCATATGGTGGTTTACAACTTCACAACTGTCTGAATTTCATTACTGGAGATCTAAGGACAATTTCTGGTCTATCAGACACTGTATCCATATGGTGCACATACATACCTGAAGGCAAAACACTCACATACATAAATATAAATCTTAAAAATGTTCTTCTGGAGAGTTTACCTAATGGAATCACAAAATATAGTCCCTTGTGATGAAATTACCTCAGGAAGCACGTGGTCTACAAGCATCTTAGACATTGTGTTTATACTATTATTGTACTCTTTTTTTTCTTATCATTTATAACTGTAAATAATGGGTATCTGTATGTATTGTGTTTCAAGAATTTCCCCTACTGTTTTCTGAAGCAACAGCTTCATTTTACATTTCTAACCCAATGTATGATATATAGTTATTTCCCAACACCTTCATATAAATACATGCTCTTTCTAGGGAGTGTAATGTGTTATATTATTTTAGAAATGGTTTATTTACTCTAATACCTAGTGGTAATAAATGTATTTTCATGGGTCTAATGCCCTTTTATATAGAAATGTTGTGAGATAATCATGAAAGCTTCCAAACAACCAATAATACTATATAGCTATGATGCCTATGACCAATGTCAATGGCCACATGACAAACTAACCCTAAGGTTGCAGCTGTGGCATGCATGCCTCATCATTAACCAACTGCTCTCTAGTTATTGTTTCACCATGTGAGTGCACCTTGTGTCTCAGATAAGAAGATTCATGTTTTAGTCAAAATAAAGCTTTGCTTTTTTCTGTTTTACTTTATACTAGGTTCTTCATAATGAACTAAAATCATGACTCCTCTAGAGTTTAACTACTCTTTCATCTTTAATGCTTCTTATATTTTTACATCTACATATAGTAAAACTCTACAATAATATAGTCATAGTTCATCCATTGTATATCTTTTAAATAACTTAAACTAGAATAAAAGAGTAAACACCCCTTTTCAATATATATAGGGAAAGAGAGTTATAGCATCCATTTTACTTTTCCTTTGTCCTTTCATTTGTTCCACTTGGTTCTAGTTGTTTTTATTGGCATTATTTACAATTCATAGGTAGTGTCAATAAAGCTCCTACAGGCTTTACCTGTCATACATTTGCGTTTTTATTCAAATAAAAAGTAAAATGCACAATTTTACTGTTGCAGTCTATTAATATTTTATGTTAAAATGAAATATTGGCTTTCATCATGGCATTTTCAGCCATATGTGTCTTTATATTTTGCTCCCATTCATTCACTCATCCCATTTTCTACCCTAGTGCTCTCCCCCAGACTCTAGCTTGCTTACATTTTTTGCCCAGTTAGTTCAATTGGTTTTGAGTCTGGTTTGTTTTGCTTAACAACTTAACATTGGGAGTTCTACTAACACTCATTTTTATGCAAATGTCAAAGTTTCATTGTTCTTTATTACTAGATGGCATTATTTTGGGTACATATACCACATTTTCTTTATCTATGCATATGCTGATGAGCATCTATCCTTAATTTTTGGCTATTATAAAAAATAGTAATAAATGTAGATTTCAAAAATCTCCATGATAGGAGACAAAGTTCTTTGGGTATATTCTCAGAATTAGTTTAGGTGGGTGGTATTTTGAGCTATATATTTTTAGTGCTATAAGAAAAATCCATACTAACTTATACTCTCACCAGAAATGTCTATCTTTCCCCACATTTATCAAAATTTGTTGTTATTAATCATTGTGTTATTGCACTGGGAACTGGTAATACAGAAGATATTATTTTGATTTTTTTGTATTTTGAGAAACTTCTTTATAAAAAGAAGAAAAAACCTAAAAATAAATATTTATGTTTATACTTATTGACCAGGCTGATCTCAGCTTTAATCAAAGAACTATCTTTTAGCAGTGGGTAGAAACCAATAGAGAGATACACAGCTATCAAACTGCTGAGAAAAAAAAAAGTGTTCATCATGTCCCATATGTCCCATACACACAAAAGTTCAGGGAGTATCATGGAAAAGATGACAGAAACAGTTGGCTGCCTTGTCACTCAAGGTTCTTCTGCAACATTGCAGTATTCATCTTCAGCATATAGGCCTAGCATCTATGACATAACTTTTTGTGAAGCAGGATATACTGAAGAACTGTCCTGACTTGTCTTGGAAAGGTTTGCAGTCACTATCTTTTGTATCCTGTTTGTCCAGTTTGGACAGCACACTGTCAGTAGTTGATGCAAGGACATTTCATTACCCAGTGGCTTACCTTTGCCACAAAGAAAGGAAGCTCCATGTGGAGTTTCTTCAATGTCCATCATCTTCTCTGAAGTAGATTGGTGCTTCCAGGAGCAGACATGTTTTATTATCATAAAAGATACCTAAGTTTTAACAACTTAAGTGCTCTATTCTGTAGATCTCTGAAGCATTTGAAGATGACCTATTTATTTAAAACATATCTCTGTTTGATTATATAAACATACTTAAAATGACTGCAAACTTGATGGTAATAGGTAACTAAATACTAACTATATTTAATTATTACCCTGCATAATTTGTAATAAAAATTTTAAAGGACTATAAATTTGTATTGCATTGTTAAATGAGCTGTGTTTGTGCAATACCTAAAACAAGATTAGAAATATATGCATGGAATGTTTTAACAAAATTAATCTCAAATTTTTTCAATATACAATATTTATATATGCTATAAAGAATACCAATCCAAGGTAAAATATTTAAAACTAGCAGTTGCTTTTTAAGAGTTATTTCAATAACATACCTTTTTAATCTTATCATATCTATATCTTCTTTTTTTTCTATTCAGAATAGAGTAATAATCTACCCTTTCATCCTATCATATACCAATCTTATCTGCATTCTTTTTTTTTTTCTCAAACCAAAAACCTTAAATCTAATCCCCTTTGTTCAACTTTCTTGCTGACCATAGCCAGCAACATTTTGTAAACAATTTCCCTAAATAATGACAAATATCCATAACCTATTGAATGACCAAAAACCAGCCACCCCACCTCTTTGGGAATGTTGGCATTGTTTTCTTAAATTTACTTGTTGCTGTTGGCAAGAGGCAGCGTCTTTACATTTGGGTAAATTGTCAAGCTGTATTATTTTGTCCAGTCTCTGCATAATGGGAAAGTGAAGGACTTGCTGTAAGTCTTGAATATATTAGTCTATGAGGTTGGATCATCTCAGATGGCCATATCAAAATTGTTTTGAGCAGTTTTAGTCCAAAGTCAATCTTTAGTTGGAGGTGTTCAGTTTAATGGTCTTGTCACAGTCCTGCAGAAAATGTCATTGTGGGGCCCCATCATCATTTTGGAGATTAAAAATGTCACATTTAGGTGTGGTCATGGTTTATTTCAGAAAACAGATACACTATCCAGAAATCGCAACAAGGTAAATATATGGGTCAAGACAGGAGTTTAGAAAGATTATTTCTTTATTAGATCTCTTTTAGAAATGAATGAAAATGAATATACAATGAATATAAATGAATATACAACATACCAGAACTTGGGGAACAAAATCAAGGAAGTTCTGAGAAGCAAGTTCATATCACTAAGTGTCTACATTAAAAAAGTTAGAGAGAACTGACATTAGTAAAATAACATCATATCTGAAAGCTCTATAACAAAAAGAAGGAATAACATGAAAAAAGAATAGATGGCAAGATATAATCAAACTAAAGGGCAAAACCAATAAATTTAAAAAATACAATGAATTAGTTAAAAAAAATTAATGTGGTTCTTTGCGAAAATCAGGGAGAATGTCAAATCCATGGTCAAATCAATGACAGAGTAAGAGGATCCAAATTAACAAAAATAAAGATGAAAAGGAAGACATGACAATCAACACCAGGTAAATCCAGAGAATCGTAATGCTATACTTAAAATACATTTGGGGGTACATGCTCCCCAAATGGGAAGTCTAAAAGGAATGGATATTTATCTTGATATATACCACTTATCAAAGTTAAATAATGATCAAATAAACAATTTAAGCAGATGCATAACTGTAAGTAAAATAGATGCAGTAATAAAAGTCTCCCAACCACAAGAAGGCCCAGAGCCAAATTGTTTTAGTACAGAATCCTACCAGACTTTCCAAGAAGAATTAATGCCAATACTCCCAAACATTCAAACATATTGAAAGACAACGAATATTGTACAATCAATTTTATGAGGCTACATTTGCCCTGTTGTTAAAACCATAGAAAAACCCAACAAAGAATGACAATTACACAGGGAAGCTAGTTCCTCCCAGCCAGGGGCTTGATCTATATTGTCCAGTAGTATTTTACATACATCATTTGTATCCTCAGATACATGTTGAAGAAATGCTATGAATACTTTTATCGGTTTACAAATTTGGGACTTGTAAAAAGTTGGTTATTGTAAACACCTTTGGAATATTGACTTCTTCTATAATGTTAGTATGTCTAGACTGAATTGATTTAGAAGGATAATGAAAAATAATAAACTTTGATGGGATACAGAACAGTAACATATAAATATCCCTTGAAAGAGTTTATTAAATTCTTTCATAGCTAGTGGAAAATATTACACAGCATTCACTCCATAATGCTGATAAAGCTAATAAAGCAATAATATTAAAACAGCTGGGTGATAAGTTGTGGCACAAAATGATGAATTAAAAAAATTAAACATTAAAAATTTTCTAAAAATAAAAGTAAATGCCAATAAAACATTAAAAAATAAAATTTAGTCAACTATTTTTCTATTCTTCCTTGTTAGATTTGATTTGTGTATATGTGAGAGAGACAGAACGAGCACATGTAGATGCTAGTTGAGACTATAGATCCGTGGAGCTGGAGTTATAGGTAGTTGTGTGTCACTTGATGTGAACAACAGGAATGAATCTTGTACCCTCTGTAAGAACAGTAATTGGCATCCCATCTTGCCAAGCTCTGTTCCTTCATTTTAAAAAACAAACTGTTATTTTATCTTTGTATTAATTATGCAACAATGAGATAATGCAATCAATAAAACCACCCTAAAGCATAATAGTCATTTGCTCTTTGTAACTGCACACAATTTTTTTCTGATTTTCGTTTTGTCATACAAGTAGCATGAGAACATCTAGTGACTTCGCAGTGTTCACATAGCAGCTAGGTGCTAGTGCTGCATTAAAACAATGAAGTCTGATGCAGAGTGAAATATTTTATTTGGCAGGCAATTGAAGATAAAGACATTCACATGTGGTTGCAACTCCATGGTCTGTTTTTTAAATGCCTCCAGAATTGTCACAATCAGCCACTAATTTGTTTGATTGACATTTATTAATTGTACAACATATGCTTCACTATCATTTTTGCATGAATGCATATAGCATATATCTGAACAAGACAGACCCATTTTCTTCCTTTATTGTACACTTCTAGACTGATTTTTCCCTTCTCTCTCATAGTACTTTGTACATATATTTATTTTCATCCTTATTTCGTATATGAGAACATTTTATAATATAAATGTATAATAACTATAATTCATGTGTACCTAAAATAGATCTTTAGACTTTGTTCTTCAAAATGATCTAAAAACCTCATTTTTCTGTTTTATATAATCTATCTCCTAATATTTATTTTTGTATAATCCATTTATGTTGTCTTAATAGGTTTAAATACATACATTTATTTATTTATTAGTGCTAATTTTATTTCTGTTTGTGCATGCTATGACCCACATGTGGAGGTTTGATGACAACATCTAGGAGGCAATACTTTCCTTCTGTCATAAGAGTTACGGTTGAATTTAGGTACTCCACCTTAGCAGATGGCTACTGTAGGAACCAACCCTAAGTGTATGTTTCATTTCTTAGTATTATCTATCAGTTTTATTTCATGTTTTTTGACTCTTTAGTGTGAAGAATAATCACAATTTTCCTTCTAATGGCATTATTCAGAATCAAGTATGACACTTAAACTGTTACCAAACCAAGGTCTACAACATGTAAATTCTATTTTTCAGAAGTTATCATTATTGGTTTTCAGTGCTTTGTCTGAAAAATGAGGCTGAAATTTGAAAATGAATAGAGATTACTTTTTCATTGATCCCACGAGTTTTGTTTCTTTAATGCTTAAAGTTCATTTTAGAGTATTGAATAAACAGATTGGGGTTCATTCCTGGAGAGGACTATTTTTACTACTCTTGGTATGCTTTAGTTAGTTGCCTGTAGATCTTTGCCTAGCATTAAGGACCCATGAGATTTCCTGCTTATGTACTAGCATGTATTGTTGAGCTGGTCTTGTTTAGGTAGTTAGATTCTTGAAGTTTCATGGGAGAAGCTTTCCTGTCACTTCTAAGGGATACAATCTCACAGCAGAGTCATCTTTCTTGAAATCATTCTGCCCCCTCTTCCATCATATCCCCTGAACTTTGTACAGGAGCTGCTTTTTTAGATCTATCAGTCGGGAAGGAACAATGCATGATCACTTATTTTCTATATTTGGATGAGTTGTGGCTTTCTGTAATAGTCTCTTCAATGAAGGGGATAGCTACACTTACCTGTCGGTATAAGAATAGACATTTAGAATGCAGTTAGGAATGCAATTACTGTTTTAGTAAAGTGATGGTAGTAGGTTTTCCCCTAGGATATATGACCTGCATATTGCCTAAATTATTTCTGTGTAAGAGTGATGTAAGGTATTTTGTTCTAAAATGCTCAGAGTTGAAGGACAGTGTTGTGAAATGAAGTTGCCATTCTCACAGTTTGAACTGCTTTAACACATTGTCTTCAGTAATAGTGTTTCTGACCAGGAGCATCAAGACAATGTGATTTACAATACTCTTATATATGCTTATTTCCATTAACCTCAAAACGAATCCATTGTATCATTTTACTTCTTAGAGGTTATTTTCAGTTCTTTCTTTTTCCTTATTTTTACAGTTTCTCTTACATTAGATGTGCACTGAATTCTTGCTTCTGTTCTTCATTTCTGCATTCTGTAAGTTATCATGTCTGAGACTGTCCTATTGATTTAGAGATATGTTTGAAATGACAGTGTGCCTTGCTTTTCATAATTCTCAAATAGGGAGAAAGCATACTGCCATTCTCAGATTTTTTTTTGTTCCTTGTGTTTATAGATTTCATTTTTTAAAGAAAATTATTTTGGTTTTTGAATTCTATCCATTTTTCTAGATATATGTAATTCTATTCTTTATAACTGAAAATTGTCCCTGGAGAAAAACATGACTTTTTATTTCTCCTTTCACTTATTGATGGCCTTGAAGCTGATTCTACTGTGGGCTGTGACACAATGACAACAGATATACCAATGTCTCTATACAGAATTCTGACTTAAATTCTTTGGTGAATCTGCATAGATTTAATCATATAGAAGTTATATTTTTTAAATATTTTAGGAACCTCCTTATTGATTTCTTTTCTGAGCATGTTAAATTATAGCTTCATTAGGAGTGAAAACAACATTATTTGTGTTTTGTTGTTTTTGTTGTTAATTTCTGTACTTGATGACAGCAATATGACTGACTAGTATATGATGAAATCTCAATGTAGATTTGTGTTTCCATGATTTGTAAGGATGTAGGACATTCCCTACACATTTCCTGAAATCAGAAAGTAATGCTCAAGTGTGTTTACTCTTTTATGTAGATAATAAAAAACGAAAATAGCATTTCTCAAGAACTTTAAATGGGGAAAGTGATAAGTAAGGAAAAGTAACAGAGGAGTGAATACAGTCAGTGCACAATAAAGGCATGAATGAAAATATCAAAATGAAAATCTTTCTGAAAATAAAACAGGGGTAGAGAAGAATCATTGCGATAGCATAAAGAAATCTCACATATGCTACTAGAATTATTGCAACCTACATGAAAAGGGACATTTCTGTTTTCAGAGAAATCAGTGCTTACAAACAGTGTCCTACATCTGGAAGCAAGATGGTCTGAGACCGAGGCTAGATTGGGCTATATAGTGAGACCTTATTATGAAAAGGAACTCAGAGAGAGAGAGAGAGAGAGAGAGAGAGAGGGGGGGGGAATTATGAAATAATCGAAAATAATCGACTGCACTTTGATTTTGATTGGATTTCAGGAATAGCCTTTCTCCTATTTTACTGCTTATCCCTGTCAGTTCGGTTCACCATGATTTCTCAGTGTTCTGTTATTCTGTTATTCATGACAGTTCCACAATTTATTAAAAATTTTAGTTGACATAGAAAGTCATACTTAAAGGACCTGTCAGATCTACATGACCCCAACTGGATGGCACTCCCCTACATATGGAATTGGGGTGGGGGGATGGGAGGGGAGGCTGTTTAGAGTGCATGTGAGAGGGCAGAGAGGGCAAAAGGGAGGGAAGGAGGGAGGGAGGGCTGGGGGTAGGGAGCGAGGGAGGGAGGGAGGGAGAGGGAACTGGGATCGACATGTAAAATAATATATTAAACTAAAAAAAAAAAAAAAAAATGCTTTGACTCCAAAATTTAAGTTGAAGGACAAGATACTGGGGAAATGGATTTCTATTTTTGTTTCCACAGAAAATGAAAAGATGTGGATTCCTTCCAGACTAATGTGGCTTGATCACGCCAGACCGCCTGAAACAGAGTACAAGCTGATCCTACATTCAAAACAGCTGGACAAAACAGCCCTACAGACTACAGCTAGGATATCTGAATCTTCTTCGAATCCCCCAAGACAGCGCCCCTTACCAGCAGGAAGTAGTTTGGAAAGAACGACGCCCAAATTCCCAAATATTGTGTATAAATGCTTGTTTTCATTTAATTGGACTGTTATATAAAATTAAATAAAATTTAAAAAAGAAAGTCATACTTAAGGCATGCCATATATTTTTAATATTTTTAAGTATGTTTTTCTTATTTTGCATATGGATATCAGTTCCCTCTCTCTCCCAACCACCCCGCACCCCCCCATCCCATTCCCTATCCCCAGCAAGGGGGATCATCAAAATTTGTCAAGTCATTTGTGGTAGGGCCTAGGACCTCCCTCGTGTCTCTAGGCTAAAAGAGTATCCCTCCATGGGGAATGTGATCCCAAAGTCCTTTCACGCACCAGGGATAAATCCTGGTTCCATTGTCAGAGGTCCCATAGACTTTCCAGGCCTCCCAACTGAGAACCACATTCAGAGGGTCTGGGTGGGTCCTATGCTGGATTTCCAGCTATTAGTCTGGTGTCCATGAGCAACCCCTTGTTCAGGACAGCTGTCTGTTGGGTTTCTTCAGCCTGGTCTTGATCCCTTTACTCATTACTTCTCCATCTCTATAACTGGATTCCAGGAGTTTGGCTCAGTGTTTAGCTGTGGGCATCTGCTTCTGTTTCCATCTGCT
This sequence comes from Phodopus roborovskii, assembly GCF_943737965.1. Lineage (NCBI taxonomy): Eukaryota > Metazoa > Chordata > Mammalia > Rodentia > Cricetidae > Phodopus > Phodopus roborovskii. Next base: position 10,799,456 of record NW_026126629.1, read on the forward strand.
ACTGGATAAAAGCTCTAGAATGTAATCATCAATCTCATTATCAGGGAAGGGCATTTAAGGTACCCTCTCCACTATTGCTTGGATTGTTAGTTGGGGTCATCCTTGTAGGTCTGTGGACATTTCCCTAGTGCCGGATTTCTCTTCAAACCTATAATGGCTCTGTCTATTATGGTATCTTTTCTCTTGCTCTCCTCTACTCCTCCCCCAACTCAATCTTCCTGGTCCCTCATGTTGACCTCTCTCCTCCTCTTTGCCCTGCCACCACCCCCAATCCCAATATGCTCAGGAGATCTTGTCCCTTTCCTCTTCTCTGGGGACCACGTATGTCTCTCTTAGAGTTCTCCTTGTTTCCTAGCTTCTCTGGCAGTGTCAATTGTAGGCTGGTGATCCTTGCTCTATGTCTAAAAGCCATATATGACTGAGTACATACCATGTTCCTCTTTTTGTAATTGGGTTACCTCAGTCAGGAAGGTGTCTTCTATTTCCATTCATTTGCCTGCAGATTTCAATATTCCATTGCCCACCCACCCCACCCCACCACTGAGTAGTACTCTGTTCTGTAAATGTTCCATGTTTTCTTTATCCATTCTTCCGTTGAGGGGCATCTAAGTTGTTTCCAGGTTCTAGCTATTACAAATAATGCTGCTATGAACATAGTTGAACAGATGTCCTTATTGTATGAATTTACATCATTTGGGTATATGCCTAAGAGTGGAATTACTGGATCCTGTGTTAGACCAATTCCCATTTTCATGAGCAACCACCATACTAATCTCCAAAATGGCTGTACAAATTTGCACTCCCACCAGCAATGGAGGAGTCTTCCCCTCTCTCCACATGCCCTCCAGTATAAACTGTTATTGGTTTTCTAATTTTAGCCATTGTGACTAGAGTAATATAATCTCAAGTTGCCTTGATTAGCATTTCCCTGATGGCTAAGGATGTTGAGCACTTTCTTAAGTGTCTTTCAGCCATTTAAGATTCCTCTATTGAGAATTCTATATTCAGTTCTGTACCCCACTTTTTAATTGGTGACTAAGTTCTTGAGTTCTTTGTATATTTTGGATATCTACCCTTTGTCAATCAGATGTGGGGTTGGTGAATATCTTTTCACACTCTGTGGACTGCTGTTTTGTCTTGCTGACAGTGTCCTAGGTAATGCTTTTTTTTATATTTGTGTATTGATTATGAAATCGTTAACAATATAACTATACATCACTAAATTGTAATTTTTAGTGATGAACATATTTTAATGAACTCTTTAGTTATTTTAAAGGGCTTGATACATTATTATTAACTGTATTCCCCATGCTATAAAATTTTTTATTCCTTTTTATCTTTCAAGTCCTTGGTATTTTTCAAAAAAGGCAGTTGAACATTCTGCATAATTCCCTTAGGGTGCTTTATCTGTTGTTTTGTCATGCTTAGATTTGATTTATAAATTTAGGGGAAGAAAACCACAAAAATAAAATATTATTCTCATTTCACTATATAAGGGAGTATGCAATACTACTATATTCATGGTAACCTCTCTTAATTCTGGTGGGGCCTGCACTCTAAAATTACAATTTTGTCTTTCCACATTTTTATTATATTGAAATCTTGCACAGTCTGTTTCAACTGAGAGGCATTAAGTCCCTTTTCCTGGAGAAAGATGCCTTAAAGAATGTGCTATACACTATGGGTATTTAATTTGATAGCACAGTGAGTACAGATAGAACTTCATTTTAATTCTTCTTCCTTGGTCAAAGATAAGATTAACATTCTTTCATAAACCAACAAGCAAATTCTGTCTCCCAGTGTGAAATATCTGATGCTATATTGGGACTACTATTCTAATGAGATATATGTTGTTTTAATGTACTTGAACCTTTAATTATTATAAGATATCCCATATACATGTTTATAAGAATATACACTTATTTTTCATAATTGTGTTTAATTATTATTGTTTTTGATAATGTAATATGTTTTATAGTAACTACTTTAAAACTTATTAATATTGTAAAAGTAAAGCTTTATCTGGAGCCATATATTAGATATCATTTAATATAGTGAATTTTTTTGTTTGTATTTTGTGATGAAAAAGAAATTGAAAATATGATTTGGCTGAATTGTTCTAAACAGCAAATTATTGCTGAACTGCTAATTAGTTTTCTTTATGTCATTTATACAATGAAAATAATTGCATATTCGAATTCCTAGTCTAGTATACATATTTACATACATACATACACAGAGCCACATATTCACACTTCATTTTGGGGTATCTAGTCATAAATTCCGCATTAGAATATCCAGGAATAACCCGAAGATTCTATGTACTTAGTCCTTTGCACACACATCTGTCTTCTGAAAGATAGTGTTGCCATGATTGCATCTAATCTAATTTCATGATATGACCTCATTCAAAGAATAGCTGTCTATCCATATAACTGTCTAGTAGCAGAAGAGAAATGTGAAGAGGAAGGAAGAAATGGAAGAAAAGGGGGAAAGGGAAATTACTATTTATTGATAATTAGTGAATGAAAAACCTAGTGGGACTTGAAGTGTCATTATTGAATGTGCCCTGAGAAGGGCCACAAGCGGACCTGAGATAAGAACATACAAGGAAATCTCAAATTCAGTTTCATGGTGAAAGAGAGAAATTCTGCAAACAAGCTAACAAATTTGGAAATTAATTCTTTTACTGAAAAGAATCTGCAACATATTTTTGGAAAGTCTGGCCAGAGCACATCCAGAGAATCTATTCTGGCTTCTGATTTATGGAAATATGAAGTCTTGTCAACTTCATAGAAATTGTCCATAATAAGAAGTACAGCAGGTATTAACATAACACATTATTAAATCATCACCCCAATGAAGTTAATTAATGTAAATATCACATTGAACTGTTACATTTTGGTATGGGTGGTGTTAACAAATTGCAAGCTTATGGTCCATTTTTTTTTTACAGTAGTTCTTGTGTTATACATTAGAACCTCAGAGATCATTCATACCTCAACACTAAAAACTCATGTCCTTTGTACAATGTATCCCCATTTACCTCACCCTTGGCAGCCACTCTTCCAATTATCAACCTCTGGATCTATTAGTTTAGATCCAGTGAAAGTTCTCAAGGAGTTGACCATTCTACATGTGTTTTTTCACTTTGAACAATGTCTTCCAGATTTAACCATGTCATTATAAATTACAGATTTTCCTCTTTTATAGGGCTGGCCACATTCCACAGTATTTCATTCCATGTGTTTATATACACACCTCATTTTCCATGACTAGTCATAAGCAGCATGCATTTACTTTACATCAGTTCAATGACTGAACTATGTTGAATGGTGCTGCAAAAAGTATACAAGGAAAACTATTCTTTTGTAATCAATATCTTATTTTCATTGGATATAAATTTAGAAGTGGGACTGTTTTGTTAGTTATAAATGTACTTGAATAATCTCAGTTTGGGCATGATGAAATTTTAAGCAGTGTTTTTTAAGTCTTCTATATGTCTTTAATCATGGTACAGTAAGTTTTCAATATAGAAATGGGGAACTTGCAGGATGTTTCCTTCTACATGGTGTGTTTGCATCAGTATTAAGGTATTAATCTTTTTTAAGGTAATTTTGGTTAGCTACCAAATTCAACATGCTTATCGCATGCTCAACATGTCACCCTCCATCATTGCAAGATGTTATTCTCCTCACTTACAGGTGCTTAGCTATCACAGAAAATGTCTTCTTTAACTAAGAGGAAAAGTATTATAGAGAAATTTATCAGTTTATTATTTTCCTTGGGAAGTTAATATGTGCTTTCTTCTTTATAATCTCAATTATCTCTTTCTATTTACTAAACATTGACAATTCAAAAAAAATAATTTTATTTTCTAATCATTGACTTCTGACATGGTTTACTAGAGTAAAAATTCTTTTTTATGAAATTATGAAATAATGTCTTTATTAAGAACATAAAATACCATGTTTTCTGCATATATCCATGTTTATAGAAATATATCTATTCTTTACAATATTGATAAATAACTTTTATTAAAGGAAGATTATTCCAAATTTTAAAGCTGGAATTATAACCAAGTGCTTAAATATATACTTACAGTATAATGTGCATAAATTCTTTCCTACACATCTAGTTTCTATATCTATATCTATCTATCTATCTATCTATCCCTCTCTCTCTCTCTCTATATATATATATATATATATATATATATATATATATATATATTCCAAATGAATTCCTTTTATTTGTAAGAAAGGTCTTCCTTCATGCTCCTGTCTGCCTGAATCTGTCTGAACAGTCTGTTCTTTATGCCTGTTGTGAAGCTATTTTTGGTCATAGAACATTGCTTAAATACAGAGAAAATTGCATTTCACTCTAAATGTAGTATTTGTTTCTCATTATACATTTTGGACTTACTGGCATGTATACTAAGAAATTTCAGGTAAAAAGTGTAGAGCTTTACATGCAGCAAACATCTTTATGTGACCCAAACACAAAAATGTATGCTAGATTAGGTGATGGATATTTTGCCCTGAATATTACTTCCTCAAAATGTCCTTTCTGCCAATTTTATATGATAAAAATCGAAAACTCTTTTAGTCACAAGGTAATTCAGTATACCATTAAACAGTCTTTTATTATTGGATAGGAGATGGGACAAAAACAGATTTGAGACCAGCTAAGTATTTATTTGTGAAATTTCTAACATCAGCATCCTGTGATCATTCAGAAAATTAGAAAGGACTGCTGATGTTACAGACAGCACCAGTTGGCACTCTCCAGCTCTGGATTCTGGAAATTGACTTTCAAAACAGTTATTCGAATGCAGAATCCCACAGTCAAACTTAGGCAGAGCTTGAACAATCTTGCAGAAAAAAAGGAGGGGAAGGATTGTGGGAGCCAATGGAGAAAAGCACCCCACAAGAAAACCCACATAATCTAGTAACCTGGGATGATAAGGGCTCACAGAGACTAAACTGATAACTGTGGAGCCTGAATGGGACCTGTGCTCTCTGCATATAGTGTTACAACTGTGTAACTTGGTCTTCTTATGAGACTCCTAACATTGAAAACAGGGGCTGTGTCTGACTCTGTTTTTTGTTTTTGGGAACCTGTCCCTCATATCATACTCCCTTCTCTGTTGCAGGAAAGCTAAGCTTCAATGGGCCTTACAGCTGGTTTAAAGCATGCTCAGTTGATTATCTCCCGGCAATGTTCATTGTGGGCCTTAATCACCTCCTCTACCAAGAAGTATCTATCTTAAATTAGTTATCATCACCAACAAATTAGGGGTAAAGAATAGCTACAGGGCTACTCCCTAGGCTACCTCTTTCTTCCTATCCAAAAACAAAACCTGCATCCAGAGACCAGGGTCCCATATATTCTCTACAGAGATCCCAGACGCTAAAACCGTGGCCTCTGCACGAAAATTTTTCTAGGTTTGCACATCTGGCCCGAAGCCCTCGGCTATTTAAAAGGAACTGATGGCCATGTATGAGTCCCCTTACAATGAGAAGGGAGATTTCTTATAGACAAAATGCAGGCAAGCGACAGAAAAAAAAGTTTCAGAAGTTTTCTTTGTATTTCCTGTTTCCTCAGGTAATATTTTATCCTTCTCAGTTCTGTGATGGCAGTTGAAGACTAGATAGTTACACAGTTTTCTTTGTTATCAAATTCAAAAAGGGTATTTTCTAACGAGATGTAAAGTTTGTAAGGTTGAGAGTCATAAATGCTTAAGTTACCTATCTAAAATATATTTTAAGGTCTAAAACGATATTTTTAGGCTGGTAATACAAGTTATGATGAAAAATGTTTTAGGTATAAAACTTTGGACTCATCAAGAGAGAATAAATAATAGAGTACCTTCTCCAGACTTTCCAAGTACTAATAAACTGGACATTGTGAATGTAATTCTTGCTTGTAGTTCTTGCTGAATATATATTGTTTTACTGTTTTAGTGTTAAATCCTTTCCTTTTTATTTGGTGAGAAATATTAGGGGTATTCATTCTCACAGTGAACCCTGAGTGCGTATTTGCATTAATTAAATAAAATCAGCCTGGCTCAGGGGACAGAGCCAGCAACTAGTTCACCAGGAATTTGCACAGGCATTAAGGAAGGGTCAGGGATATGGATAGAGTGCTTCTTTTTGGTTTGAGATAAGTGAAGAGCTGAATCTCCTGCTGGTTCTAGACTGAAAAAGAAGGTCAGTTGGTTGCTTCTTGGCCTCTGTGATCTTGAAGGTTTTTACCCCAACACCTGAATCTTTGTTGGTAAATAGAGTGATAGAGACTTAGTTTAAACCTACATAAGTGGCTGAAGCTGAGCTGGGCCCAGGGACAAGAAGTTCCTCCAGGTTGTGGCCTGAGTGGTTAGCAAGGCACTGGCTTTGGGGCTATGGTGCCATAGATGATAATTAAAATGTCAGATTCATGTGCAGCTGCTAAACTGATGAAAAACGTGAGGAGGCCTGATCAGTTATCTAATAGGAAACACAGATGCTCTTGTTGATCTTCTAAAACTGAAACATAGTAACCAGCCCTAGAAAATGTGCATGGAGTGGCTTCAGCAGGCTATACAAATATGCTAATTTTCATGTGCAGGTGTAACAAGAGCAGTTAAAGAAGATGGAGAGGACAAGACCAGGTGGCAGAAACACATAGAGACAGCTGACCTGAACAAGGAGGAGCTAACGGCCCCCAGACTGATAGCTGGGAAGCCAGCATGGGACTGACTCAGGCCCCCCTGAATATGGGTCTCACCCAGAAGAACTGAGCAGTCTAAGGGACCTCAGACAGTAGAGCCAGGATGTATCCCTGGTGCACAAAAAGACTTTGCAAACACATCCCCCATGGTGAGATAACTGCCTTAATCTAGAGACAGGAGAGAAGCCCTAGTCCCTACTTCACATGACCTGTCAGATCTACATGACCCCAACTGGATGGCATTTCCCTACATATGGAATTGGGGTTGGGGGGATGGGAGGGGAGGATGGTTAGAGTGCATGTGAGAGGGCAGAGAGAGTAAAAGGGAGGGAAGGAGGAAGGAATGGAGGAAGGGAGGGAGGGAGGGAGGGAGGGAGGAGGGAGGGACAGAGAGGGAACTGGGATCTACATGTAAACTAATAAATTAAATTTAAAAAAAAAGAAGAGGCTTTCTTTATCTTATGGTTTCTGATTTTGTGTTTTTATCAGTTTTGTGTTTCCTGTTGTTTTTCTTTTTCTTTTTTCTTTTTATTCTTGTTTTTTATTGTCTGTCATTTTGCTTTCTAAGTAAAGGACGAATGTGTATGGAGTTCAGTTTGTTGGAGGTGGGAAGGATCTAGGAGGAGTTTGGGGAGGCGAAACCATGATCAGAATTGATTGCATGAGAAAAATATTTCAAAGAGAAAAGTATTTTACAGCAGTGCTTCTAAACCTGTAGATTGCTGCCCCTTTGGGGTCCAATGAACCTTTCACTGGGATCCCCTAAGACTACCAGAAAACATAAATTCACATTATGATTCATAACAGTAATGAAATGACAATTGAGACGTAGCAATGGGAATCATTTTATGGTTGGGGGTCTCCATAACATGAGGGACTGCATTGAAGGTTCACAGCAGTAGGATGGTTGAGAACTGCTGCTAAAGGTAGCTGTGATTTTGAAGTGGAGAAGGAAGAGTCATGGAAGGGATAGAAGAGAGGGATGCAGAAATGATGCAATTATATTATAATTAAATAAAACTGACATTTATTAAAGGCAGCAAAGGAAATATTAATCAATCCCATTCAGTCTCAGAAGATTTATAAATATGTTATAAACCTCTACATAAAAGGGAAAGTTAAAACTATAATCCAGACACATTCAGAATGAAAAAAGATCTTTGCTCATTAAAATACACTATTATGAAACTAAGTAGGCAAGATATGAATGAGCAGAATATTTATAAAATATATATTTGTACGAATAAGAAAATGAATAAAAATAAAATTAATGGGACACATTTATAAAACAATGGAGTGAATTGTTATGTACAATTGTCAGTAGCTAAGTGGAAACGGCCATGAAATTAATGTGGACATAAGGATCGGCTATTATGTTTACATGACTCAGTGAATCACTCAGGAATTAAGTGATGTCATAAGGAGAAATTAGACACTTGGTACTCTACTGTTCCTGAAATAAAATTGCTATCTGCTTTAATTTCCCCTTCTTTTCATCATTACTTAATTACTATTGCTAAAGAATTCTTATGACTATTTAATGAATATGATTCATCTACTACTATTATTTTAACTTATATTTTCTGTAGAGCCATAAAATCTTACGTAATAATCATGTATGTTTTTATCCAGATTTCTTTTTAATGAACATTTAGGCAGTTGTCAGACATTCTATTTCATTAGCCCTTTTTCTAAAAATGACCTTTTTTAGTATTCATGCTTCAATAAATAGAAATACAGGGAGAAAAAACATGCAAATGGAAATCCTAAATCAAGGAAATTTAACATTAAATATTGACTCCATCAATAACTTTTTAAATGACAACATCAAGTTTTGTGACCATATTTTGTAATACCGAATGTCACCTAATAATGGAATTCAAATTGCATTTATTTTACATTTTAAAAATTGTGAATAATTTTTACTCCTATTATTTTGTGAACTCCTACTACATGAGCTATACTGAGTATTTTCTTTGTCCCTTGGAATTAACACTTCACATTTTCCTCCATGCAAAGATGGTGCCAGAAGTTTTGAACATCAACATTTCAGGCATTCATTTCACAGCACATACCATAATAGAATGACTCAGATTGGCCAGTGTCTGTGGCATATACTTCATCTACCACCTTCTAAACTCATGTGACTTTACACATTAAGCTCCAAATGCTATGTGCTCCCATCTTTGGTTTTAACTAACCCTCTAGGAAATGTAACAAACTACCATACTTATTTGTGCAATGCTTGCATAGTATTGTAAGTATTTATTTACTCATTCATTCATTCATTCATTCATTCATTGTAAAAATTGCATTCCATAAGGGCTTCTGGTTATCTCCTACTAAATTGCTCACACATTTCAATCTTGAGAGATATTGTTGATTGAGTTGTGTCTTTAAAAGAGAAAGTTGAAGTTCATTAACCCGTGGTCCCTGTGAATGACAATTTACTTGAAAGCATATTATTCACAGATGTAATAAAATTGAAAGAGTTTGCTAGAGAGGTTTAAGCCTGAATGACTTTTGCTGTTATAAGAGGAAAATATGTCTACAGAAAGAGACACATGGGGATCATGCCTTTTGATAATGGAGGAGTAGAATGATGATACTGAAATCCAGGGAAGTCCTAGGGGTACTAGCTCAGGATCTGTGGTAATTTGAAAGAAAATGCCCCCAAAAGGGAGTGGCACTATTAGGAGGTGTGGCCTTATTTAAATAGGTGTGACCTTGTTGGAGGAAACGTGTCACTGTGAGGGAGGGCTTTGAGGTCTCTTTTGCTCAAGCTTCCCTCTGTGACACTCATTCCACTTCCTGTTGCCTTCTGATCAAGATGTAGCGAGCACCATGTCTGACTGCACTCTGTCATGGACTCAAACTCTGAAACTGCAAGTAAGCCACTTGATGAATTGTTTTGTTTATAAGAATTGCCATGATCATGGTGTCTCTTCACAACAAGGAAATCCTAACTAAAACAGGGTCCATGGTTAAAGAGATAAGAAAATATTTTACACAGTTGCAAATGGAGCATTTTGATATCTATTTATTTAAATTACTCAGTTTGCAACAGTTTTGACGCAGCAAGGGTACACCAATATTAAGCAATGGTCATTGGCTAGGACATTAGCTATGATGTATGAAGTCATAACACAAAATTACTATGATATTGAATAAGTGAACATTGAGTTCAAGTACTTGATGAAGTCAAGAAATTGAGGCACTTGGCCCTAGTGATTAATTATATATTTTTTAATTTATTTTATTTTATTTTGATGTAATGCTGTTGGCCAGGTACTAGTTTCTTATTGGCTAACTCTCTATTAAGTGTTAACCCATTTCTGTTAATCTATGAATTTCCATGTGCTTTCATCTTACCGGAGAGATGGCTGGCATCCTGCTCTCAACAGACTCTCCATTTTGACTCCTCCCTCCTACTTCCTTTTTCCTTCTTGTCTCCTAGTCCCTCCTCTCTTGCTTTCCTATTGGCCAACAGTGCTTTATATGCGAAACATATTTACAGAATGGCATCTCCCACCATCTCCTCTTTTTGTCTAAAATAAAAAGAAGGGTTTTAACCTTAACATAGCAAAATATATCACACAACAGTTATCAAGTAAGATCACAGTTAACAATATTTAGTCCATTAACATTTAGCAAAATTTAAAAAATATTTCATCATCTATCCTATCTTTGTGTGTCTAAAGTCCATGTAACTTATCTTTAATCCTAACTAAGGAAAACTATAACCACAACTATTTGTCTTCACCTCCTTCAAAGATCACAGAAGGATAGTATACAAACTCTAGATATGACAGAGACAACTCACTGCCTGGTCAGTCACCTGAAGTTCTTCTGTAATAAAGAGGAACATAGTATGTACTCACTCATATATGGATTTTAGACCTAGAGCAAAGGATCACCAGCTTATAATTCACACCACCAGAGGAACTAGGATACAAGGTGTATTCTAAGAGAGCCATATAAAGTCCCTCACAGAACCAGGAAGGGACAAGTCCCCCAGAGCACAGGGGAAGTGGGGGGGGGCAATGAATGGAGAGAGAAGTAGGAGAAAGTGAGGGGGAGGAGAGGAAAACACATGGGACTAGGAAGATTGAGTCCGGTTAAGAATAGAAGACAAGAGAGAGAGAGAGAGAGAGAGAGAGAGAGAGAGAGAGAACATAAAAGAGGGAGCCATTATTGGTTTGAAGAGAAAATTGAACAAAAAGAAAGGTCTAGAGACTTCAAGACTGCTGCCAACTAACAATTTGAGCTACCGTGGAAAGGCTACCATAAATGCTCTTCCCAGATAGTGAGATCAACATCTAACTTATCCACTATCATGGAGCCCTCATCTAGTACCTGTTGGAAACAGGATCAAACATCCATACATAAACACTGAGTCAAAGTAGAACACAGATGCAGATGGAGAGGATAAGACCAGGCTGCAGAAACACATAGAGACAGCTGACCTGAACAAGGGGGAGCTAATGGGCCCCCAGACTGATAGCTGGGATGCCAGCATGGGACGGACCCAGGACCCCCGAATATGGGTCTCAGCCAGAAGGACTGAGCAGTCTAAGGGACCTCAGACAGTGGAGCCAGGATGTATTCCTGGTGCACAAAAGGACCTTGTGGGCACATCCCCTATGCAGGGATAACTGCCTCAACCTAGAAACAGAAGAGAAGCCCTAATCCTTACTTCACATGACCTGTCAGATCTACATGACCCCAACTGGATGGTGTTCCCCTACATATGGAATTGGGGTGGGGGTATGGGAGGGGAGGGCGGTTAGGGTGCATGTGAGAGGGCAGAGAGTATAAATGTAAGGGAGGCAGGAAGGGAGGGAGGGAAAGAGCGAGGGGGGAGAGGGAACTGGGATTGACATGTAAAATAATAAATTAAATAAAAAAAGAAAGAAAGAAAGAAATGCAATGTATAAATTAACACAGATTATAGATAGTTACCTATGATAGTCAAAACTTAGAGTCAAGTTAGTTAGGTTTTCAAGATATAGTTGGGATAGATATGCATTCTTCAAACCTTTCAAACACCTGCAGAATATGGCATTTAAAATGGTTTAAGGTTTTTCTTGACAATGAGACATAAATGCTCCAGGCAACACCACCTGTGTCAGAAAGAATGATGGACACTGAAGAAACTCGTTATGGAGTTTACTTTCAATATGGCAAGACTAGTCATTTGGATAAGATACTGCTCTTGTCTGGACTGTTTGACTTTATGCTGTATAAACTGGACATGCAGGACCCACAGAAAAAAATGACTGCTGATTCAAAATGGACATTGCTACAGAGTTCCTGCTTCATGGAAGTCTGTCAGACAGTCTGCAGGACACAGAGAAAATTGACTGACAAACTGCCAATACAAGAAGACAGTTTAAAGTTTCCTGCTTTGCTGAAGAGCCTGCCAGACATACTATGGCCTATTGGCTGAAGATGAAATATTTTTTATTTTATTTTTTTTTCTTATTTTAGTTATCCATCCCAGTTCCCTCTCTCTCCCTCTCATGCCCCTTGATGCCCGCTCCGATCCCATTCCCCCCTCTACTCCATAGGGAGGGTGATGCCTTCCAAGAGGGATCATCAAAATCTGTCAAGTCATTTGGAGTAGGGTCTAGGCCCTCCCCCTGCCTCTAGATGTCCTTCAACTGAAGAACGGATAAAGAAGATGTGTCACATTACACAATGTAATACTACTCAGTTAATTAAAAAAAAAAAAAAAAAAGGAAATTTGCAGGCAAATGGATGGAAGATGGAACTTGAAGAAACCATCCTGAGTGAGGTAACACAGGCAAAAAAGTAGGAACATGGTATGTACTCACTCATATATGGAATTTAGATATAAAGCAAAGTATCACCAGCCTATAATACACACTGCCAGAGAAACTAGGACTCAAGGAGGAACCTAAGAGATTCATACAAGATTCCTCAAAGAAGGGGAAAGAAACAAGAGGTATATTACTTCTGAAAATGCATGTAAATTTGTAGAGAAATTGATGGGTGTGGCTATTACACACAGAACAGAAGTAGAAATTATTGTGTAGGTTTTTAAAAAAAAGTAATTTATTCCTTGAAATTACAGGAAAATATTCTAACAAACATGGGTTTGATAGTAAAGTTCATATCCCTTTAATTGGCAGTCTTCTTCTAAGCTAGAAGCAGTTGATGGTAACAGTGAGAATTCAAGATGTTAAAAGGAATGCTTGACTTGCTGATGCTTCCACTTCTTTGAATAGAGTTATGTTTAAGGTCAGAAGTTCAGTTACCAAAAGTAAGCATTGCGGTATAAATGTCAAGGTGAGTTTCTCTCAGGTGTCAAATTTAGTGTAAGCCTAAAAATGGTTCTGTGCTTCCTTAAAGTTCAGCAAATTATAAAACTTAGAGGAAAATTATAAGAGTAGCTTGTTATACAGTGCTTAGCTAATTGTAACACTGCCAGTATTGATGGCTAAATGATTCCATGCATGGTGGGTGTGTTGGCTCATGCCTTAAAATCCCAGCATTTGTAAGACTGGAATTGAAGACATGCTATGAGTTTGACACAAGCCTGCGAGTCAGCTTGTGAAATACTTGGAGAGTGAGATGCTGTCTTAATAAATAGATAGATAGATAGATAGATAGATAGATAGATAGATAGATAAGACTCATCATCACTCTATCCTGCTGACTTAAGACTCTTGAAAATCAATGTCCATCACTCTGGACATTCATAACTCTTGTGATTATTAAAAATTTCTATTATAACAGTCACCCATGCAATCTTCAACTGAAATTGGACAAGCATCATATACTTTAAGGAGATATGGCATCTTATAAAACTCTACTGAATGGTATGCCTTAAAAAACACATGAACGTTACTACCATCAAACAGACCCAATGCAGCTGTAAGTCTCCTGATCAGAAGGCTGCCTTGCTACAAGCCTAAATCTGACTAGTAGGAAGATAAACACAAATTGAATTAGACAATTATACTTGTGAAACAGAACACCTTGTGAGCTCTCCAAATGTTGCAGCTCTCATTGACACCTTCTTCCCCAAGAGTCTGGTGGGTAATGGAGGTGGCACAGGTGGACTTCGCGTACACAGTGAATCTGTGTCAAAGCTTCAGTAAAATGGAACTTATAGAGTTAAGACTTTAAGGACTTTGCTAGCAAGCTTAACTAACCTTTTTTTCCCAAGGGAAAACATTACTTTTATTAGCCTGAGCAAGAAACAAACCACAGAGAGACACTAGCACTAGCTTGGATACATAGGTGTAGAAATGCCATGAAGAAATGTTTTCTACAATGTCACCTGCCCTGCAAATTACATTGTGACTTTCTGTCCAGAATTTGCAGGACATACTTGGTGGGAAAATGTTTGTGACAGACAGGATGGTATGTGTGCATTGGCTATGCATTTTAAATTTCCATTTGTGAAGGTTTATGGGTCTATTAACACTGTTGCATGTTCAACCCATGGGAGCAAAAGACCACAATGTTCATCTCTCTCAACATATCTAAGTCCTGTTCCTCTTGAAACAAACCAGCATGCCAGTGACCTGTATATTCCAAGAATGAGCATGTCTTCCTTAGAGATGTGCCTTTCCCAGGTGCCCTTACCTATTTCCATGGGATTTTCAACAGTATCACTTATACCTGTGGAATTCACTAGTTTTTCTATCTTGATTCCACAGATATGAAACAGCTCACTTTTAGAGCTAGTTGGGAAGAAGCTGCAACATTAGACTCTTATCCGAAGGATTAAATCGTATGTGTTAAGTTAGCATCCTATATGTAGTCATTTTTTTATGTAATTATTATATAAAACTCCAGTAGCCAAGTGGATATTAGACTAAATAATCAATTAAAGGAAACTTTTAACCCTGTAAATCCTTGAGATCAAGGGGGGGGGGAAGTAACATAATGAATGAATGAATGAATGAATGAACAAATAAATAAATAAACTAAAGTAATTGATAGTGAAAGTATAAAAGCTTAAGCAAAGTTCCATGGCCTCAGAATGGTCATTTTTCACTCTGTGTAAATCTGCTGAGATGTATTTGTTTTGTGGCTATGCAAGAATTTGAGTGATATCTCTAAATCTGTTATGTGAAGATTTTTGTCTGTGAATTGACAAGAATAAGATGACTTTATTTAGAATAAGTAATAAAAACTCAAAGCAAACACCGGTCCAAAAAAGGTTACAATCAGTAACAGAAAGTTTTCTGAAAACCTTCGGGTTTCCTCATATTGCTGAATTAGTGTGAGCAGTGGAGAGATTAGGGATCAGGCTGATGGTCCTGTTTAACAAGTTTCAATGGTTCATGCAGGATGATTCAGTGTAAAGTCCAGGGAATATACAACACACATATGTGTCTATGCACAGTCATCTTGGTAATAGCAGCAATGTAAAGGAGATCTAGTCCATCTCTAAAACAACAATGCAGTTTTCATAGACTATTCTCAACTGTCCTTACTGCTGTCAGAATTAAGGGGAAGTAGAATCCACCTAGGAAAGAAGAGGTAGGTATCAGACCTGCATCATCAATACTTTCTGCAGTACTGAAGAAAAGTAAGCCTTGCCATTTTCACATACTTCCTTTTACCTTGAGTATCAAAAACTAAGATAACTGAAATGGCTCCTAGTTTAGGTCTCAAGCAGATGTGTATCAGGATGGATGGTACAGCACCTAAGATTACAGCATGCATTCTGAAGTTTATTTTAGCTGGATGATTTTTGTGTTTTGACAAAATGAAAAATACTTTTGACAAAATAAAGAAAATATATCTTTGATAAACGAATTAAGTGCCTACTGAGAGAAGAAATTTGGAAAGTCCACAAACTTCATTCCCCTTTTATTATTTCTCTTAGATTCATTCTCTAATAATTACTCCATAGTAGATTTTAGGAGATGCATTTTAATGGATGGCTTTATAATTTAACCTGCTTTCTAACTGCTGAGTGTGGCCAACAAGATCCAGTGGCCATACATGAGAGGAGGGCAGAGGAGAACACTTTAAGCACTCTAATCCATAGCTTCATCCCCTATGAAGAAATCACAGATTGGTTTTCTTTTCTCATTCAATTTATCCACTGCTGAGTCCTCATGAAACTTCCTAGTCCCTACTCTGAAAACAACACAAAACAAAACAATCAATTAAATTAACAAACAAATCACCCTCTCTGGAAGAAGATACTATTGTTACACTTGTTTTCATGAGGATCAACATTCCCTATACAGTTGAAAGACAAAAAAAAAAAAAAAAAAAGTGAATAAAGGACTAACCTGGAAACCAATATCTGTTCCTTGGAATTTGCTAACTTCCTCTCACAAGGCCCTGAGATAACAAGAATTCACACTGCCCCTCCTTTGCTGTGAGTCAGCAGGTGGTGAAAAGGGTCCTTAGGAAACAAAGAGATAGCTGCAACTCCTGTTTGCACAGACAAAATTAATTAGCAAACCCTGAGGCCCTAAGGTCTGTTGATCCTAATAGGGAAACCATCTGGCATCAAAGGACAGAGGGTCCCACCCCCTCCCTAAACTTGTGGGTTTGCCTTTAAAAACACCTGGGCCTGGGGGAAGGGGCTTCTCTCTAGCCTGCATGCTGGAGGATCCTGTTTGCGCAAATGTTTCCTGTTCATTAAAGCCTCTTGTGTGTTGCAGCAACTGGACTGGACATTGAGTTCTTGGGGTATCGACTGAAACTGGAAGACTCCTCAATCTGAGGGTCTTACACAGTTTTCACATCCCAGAGAAGAAAAATCAGGGATGTGGTAGCTTTGATAATATTGATGCTGGGTTAAAGCTTGGAGCTTGGAGCCAGATTTACAAGGCTCAGGGGACAGTAATAGTTGAATACTTTGGCCAATGTCAGCTTCATGTTCTTTTTAAATCACAGACTCTTAGGGAAGATTTACCTGTGTCTGATTTGACATATCTGAGGTGAGACCTGAGACAGAATTCCTCAAAAACCCCTCTGTCAGGAACTCTTGTGAGTGACTGTATTCCAAGTCAAGAAACCACCATCTTGAGGAGGTCAGCTATGCCCCTCTGCAAAAGGATTATAACAGGTGGGTTTATTAGCTGCTTGTACCCCTCATAAGGGAGTGGGAACAGTCACAACATTCTCAAATGAATATCTATCCAGCCACTCACTCCCTACCACCTCTCCCACCTCTTCCATGAAACACTATTTTACATTCATGTGGCCTTGGGAGGAGGCTAGAGTATATAGACCAGGGAAGACTTGGGAGGAGGCAGCCACTCTTCCTATGTGGGTGCAAAGTAGCCCTTATCTGTGATAGGTAAATGATTTTCGGCTGTTGCAGGGAAGAACTCTCTTGCAAGTAACTCCTAAACTATGCTCTCTAAGTAAGTTCAGTAAACTCCTTGGGTCTCTAGAGTGAAGCTTGGCAGAATCTTTCCTCAATTAATTGTTTAGAATCTTAGGAGAAGTAGTAGATGTTGCTTACGTATCCTCCTGAGAAGGGATTTTAGAAACAGGGTCACATAAATCAAGAGAATTGTTTGAAGACCCAACAATAGCTATGTATGTTTATTGCCTATTTTTAAAACTGACAGTCACGGTTTCCTTGCTTTACAATTTCATACTAGAGAATGCTCAGGTGAATTTGTGACTGATGAGGTGCTCCACCCACATGGAAGTACCAAGTTTTGCCTTTCTACTTAGAACTGTACCCTGATTTCAAAGTCAAGATAGGAATTATGCTCCAATTTTCCTCCAACTTTATTTATCTACGTGAAGCATTCAGATTGTCTTTCATATGTTATTTTTTAAGAGTGATAGTAAAACATACTTCCTACAGTTTTGAAAAGAAAAACTTACATAATCCATCTTTTAAACATCTTCCTTGATTGGTTGTTTGGTGTTGTAAATATTCACAGGATACTTGTTGTAACTGCTAATATGTGACCTCTTACATCATGGGTCTCTCTCATACATGCCTTGAGAAGCACAGGGTTACTTTTGAGGTATGTGTAATGTAAGTGATGCTTGTTATAAGGTTCAAGAATGCATTATGTAAAATGGGATTAAATAGATGTATTACCTGTACATCTCCTGAGAGCACACAAACAAGTGTCTTTTCCAATTTTGAGCTGTTTAAACGTCTCTTCATTTTTGTTATTCATGAAATATGCTTAGCTAAAACAAACATAAAAACAAGCATATTCAAGGAAACAGAAAAAATTGAGTAATTGGATGATGTTGAATGGGGTGAAGGAAGGCTTGATGTGGTACATATATGCTATTTTCTTAAATAGAGATTGGCATGGAACTTAATTAATATACACATTTGATACATGCCGATTGAAAATAAAAGAAACTACAATCTTAATGACATTATTCCTATAATGTTTTAAATCGAATGCCTCTGGCCACATTTCTGAACATGTGCCCAAAGACGTATTGATTTCTTTTGTTCTACAATGAAAGCACAAAGTTTGGGGTCTTTCTTGTTTAGGGAGCTAACATCAGAACATACTGAAAATACAGATTAAAATTTTTAAAAATGTTTTCAGCTGTTGTTCTTTGTCCTTGTGAACATTTCTCATCACTGAAATCTATAAGGCATGGTTTTTAATCACCTGATATCATCATTTTCTTATTCATTCATTCATTCATTTTTCTTATTTTACATATCTATCCCAGTTCTCTCTCCCTCCTTCCCTCCCTATATCTCTCCCTCCCTCCCATGCCTCCCAACCACTCTCCCATCCCATCCCCCCAACTCCACAGGGAGGGTAGTGCCTTCCAGGAGGGGTGATATATTTTGTTGATCATTATTTTCTTAATAAAGATTGTTTGACTTTAATTTTTAACATTTTGACATTTTGATTCTTGCTATTTTTTTCTTAAGTGACTTCAAACATAACAGTTTTAGGAATGAAATTATCTTATGAACTTTTTTGTTCTATATTTTTTTATTATTACTACTATTGTAACCTGCAAGATTCTAGGAATTTGCCAAAGTTTATATATAAGAGTGTCACAAAGAGATTGCAGTCTAATTGGAAAGTACAATGCTCCTAAGACTACCAATTAAACACACAAAATATAACATGGCAAAGACAAGAAAAAATGAACTAGAAACAGCATTAGGAAGGTATCTCTTGTAAAGCCAAGGGTAGACCCCTCTTGAAATGGGAAAGGGAGACCATCTTTCAAGCAGAAGAAATAATAAGTTTGAAGCCATGGAAATCAGTAGTGATATAAGTGATTAGAATGTCAAATCTTCTGTAGGTCCTCAATGTAAAAACATGTGCAATAAATTCTGGGAAATACAGTCAGAGCTTCTAAATTGCAGGAAGAAATCCTGCAAAGAGAGGAAGAGGCCAAAAATCTGCCATATGCTTGCCTCTATATTTTTAGCTTTACAGGCAGAAATAACCAAAGAAGTAACCCATGTTTGTATTTAGGATTTAGAAATTATTTTTGGCAGTTATCTATAGTTTGTTTTTGATTGAAGTGATGTTGGCAAATACTGAATTTTTTGTTTTGTTTTGCAAAAAAAAAAATGTAAGGAAATATATTTAGTGAAATGATTATGATTCTAATAAGAAATAAATGCAATAGTCACATTAATCAAAATTGAAAAATATTGTCATTTAAAATCATCAAGCATTTATTTCTCCATGCAGAAAAATGCATTCCTATATTATCAGGGTCAGTGTTTTCATCTCTTTCCCTGTTTGCCTTACCCCAACAGCCTCTCACAAAACTGTCTTTCTTCCATGAAATCAACTCTACTGCCTATTGTTTAGTCATAATTTTACTAAATAGAGGAGTCCAAGGAAGCAAAACATCAATCCCCATGAGGACTTTCCTACAAGGTCATACACATCTCAGAAATCCGAATTTGATGATAGGGCCACAAGAAGCTACAAAGAGAGGTATGGCTCTACAGGTGTTACTCTGAACATCATAGTGAATGTGAATATCTAATGAATAATGAGAATTCCAGTCCTTGAAGGAAAACAATCCCATGTATAGGAGAGACAATGCATTTGAGATTATTTTAAGGAAATAGGTTAGCAAAGCCTCGTAAATTGATTGTCAATAACAAGTTTGAGCCATGAATGAAAAGTTGTTTAGAATTCATATTTCCAGGTTACCTGGTGAGAGGTTCTGCTCAAATGAAAACAGACTTGTTTCACACATTTTATAGACATAAAGTTGCATATAGTTGCCATGAATTTACCAAACAAACTACACATGAAAATAATTTGAACTAGAAATGAGGAAGATAGTGAGTAGCTTAATGTTCACTTAAGGGAGATGACTGAGCAAAGTTTTCACTTAATACACTCAAAACAATAGACTGTGTCATGAGAGCTCATGTACGTTCCTGTATGTGCTCAGCCAATATTTCCTCACACAGATAAAATGTGTTCAGGTACTTCTATGCCACGTTTTCACTCAATGAGATTGTTAACAAGGATGTAGATTGTTTTAGGGCATCATTTCCTCATTTGTTGATACCACCTATTATAAGATTTATGTCTTGTTTTAAATGTAGACCCTATTTTATAAGCACTACTTCATTAATGGATGTATTAATTTTTAAATAAAATCACTGTCAGTCACAGTTAATTTTTTTTCATAGACTTGCAAATCAATTTACTTGGCTGCCAGTCAAACTCCTTATAAGTTATAAACATGATATGTTTAATTCTGTGTTTGTAGGAAGGGGTTCTTTGGTCTTTATGGAATAAATATAAAGTATCTCCTAGCTCTTTTATAATAGATTGATTGGAGAGATTATTTTTGAGTTCCTATGCATCACAGACTTCGTAATAATCCTCATGAGTTCATGAGTTTTTTTTTTTTATTTGAATCTACTTTTGAAGTGACACATGTAAGAACACATAATACACCATTTTACTTAGGCAATGTTCTATCCAGAAAACAGATGAGTTTGGCTCTGATCATTTCATTATACAGTCTCCTACATTGCAGTGGTGATAAAGGCATGGATTTGGATCTTTTCTGGTGAGTCATTGTGGATTTCATATGGCATGAAATAATTTTTACTTGACCACTGTAGAAGGTAAATAATAAGATTTTTTAAAAATTCCTAAAGAATCTATAATTTTTCCACACAATATATTGAGTCTTCTGGCTAAAAATGTAAGTATGTAGAATATATGAAAGGTTAGTTTACAGTCAAGAAAAACAAAATACAACTGATGTTAGAAGCCCTGATTAAATCAAGATTCCTGAAAAATGATCTCAGCAAGAAGAAATTGCAGGGAAGAAGGGAACTTCTCTGCAGTGAGCATGATTTTGTGTCATCAACTGACAAGTCCTTTTCAAGATGGAAAATGCTACTATTCAGGAATCAGGAAAACAATCTGACAGATTGTCCTGAGTCCACAGACAACAGAGTTCAGTGTGCATCACAGTTGTACTACTTAAGGGATCCTTCTGATATGAATTGCTGTGGTCCAACCACAGTTTCTCCCCTACCAGTCTGTTGTGCAGCCAGAATAGATGTGGCTAAGTGGTTTGTCAATAAGGCTGATGCTGCTGGTAAGATTCGACTGCAGTTTTATCACAAGCCATGATAAAATGGACACAATACAAGCAACTTTGCCTGGAATGGGAGGCTTTGTTTTGTTTCTGTGAACAAAACTTTGAGGTAGTACATCATATTTGATACTGCAACAATCTTCCTATTAACTTTTATAATGTAGATTCTTCCCTTCCCTTTTTCAGAAATAGAACTTCCAGAGATGTTTCTTTTTATTATAAGCTTGGAAAATGTGATTGAAACAATCTTATAAGATTCAGATAAAAGAAATGATATCACTTATTCTTTTTTTAATTAATTTATTTTTTATTTTACATGTCGATCCCAGTTCCCTCTTCCTCCCTCCCTTTTTCCCTCCCTCCCTCTTACCCTCTCTGCCCTCTCACATGCACCCTGACCATCAGCCCCTCCCATCCCCCCCCACCCCAATTTCACATGTAGGGCAAGGCCATCCAGGTGGGGTCATGTAGATCTGTCATGTCATTTGAAGTAGGGACTAGGACTTCTCTCCTGTCTCTAGGTTAAGGCAGTATCCCTTCATGGGTGATGTGTCCACAAGGTCCTTTTGTGCACCAGGAATATATCCTGGTTCCACTGTCTGAGTTCCCTTAGACTGCTCAGTCCTTCTGGCTGAGACCCATATTCAGGGGATCTGAGTCAGTCCCATGCTGGATTCCCAGCTATCATTATGGTGGCCCATTAGCTCCTGCTTGTTCAGGTCAGCTGTCTCTATATGTTTCTGCAACCTGGTCTTTTCCTCTCCCTCTGCATCTGGATTCTAGTTCTACTCAGTGTTTAGTTATGGGTGTTTGCTTCTGTTTCCAACAGGTACTAGATGAGGGCTCCATGATAGTGGATAAGTTAATTGTTGATCTCACTATCTGGTAAGGGCATTTATGGTAGCCTTTCCACGGATGCTCAAATTGGTAGCTGGTGGCAGTCTTGTAGGTCTCTAGACTTTTCTTTTTGTTCAGTTTTCTCTTCAAACCAATAATGGCTCCCTCTTTTATGTTCTCTCTCTCTCTCTCTCTCTCTCTCTCTCTCTCTCTCTCTCTCTCACACACACACACACACACACACACCCATACTCTCTCTCACTCTCCCTCATCTGTCTTCTATTCCTACCCTGACTCAATAGTTTACCACAGGACTCGGCAATCCGCCTCTTAGGCATATACCCAAATGATTCATATCCATGCAACAAAGACATGTGCTCAACTATGTTCATAGCAGCATTATTTGTAATAGCAAGAACCTGAAAGCAACCTAGATGCCCCTCAACTGAAGAATGGATAAAGAAGATGTGGCACATCTACACAATGGAATACTACTCTGCAGAAAAAAAAAAAAATAACAGAATCTTGAAATTTGCAGGCTAATGGATGGCACTTGGAGAAACCATCCTGAATGACGTAACCCTGTCACAAAAAGAGGAACATTGTATGTACTCACTCATATATGGATTTTAGGCCTAGAGCAAAGGATCACCAGTCTATAATTCACACCATCAAGGGAACTAGGATACAAGGTGTATTCTAAGAGAGTCATATAAAGTCCCTCACAGAAGGGGGAGGGGACAAGTCCCCCAGAGCACATAGGAAGTGTGGGGGGGCAGTGAATGGAGAGAGAATTGGGAGAAAGAGAAGGGGTGGAGAGGAAAACACATGAGAAATATCACTTATTCTAAATATTATATGAAATTAAAAACAACTTAACCCGCCATTTTAGTTTTTATATAGGTACATAAGTAAGCCAGGTGTCCTTAGTAATATCTCATGTGATTCGTATATATGGGCCCCGAGTTAAAAACCTAGACCTGATAGAAAATAAAATAATTTTAATTTTTAGAAAAATTTCTGACTTACCAAAGAAAATTGAATTTCTCCTTTTACTATTCATTTCTCTTGTTACAAATTATAGTAATTGAAAAAAGTCTCTTTTCTAATTTTAATGATGATTTTCACTTCTTATTATAAAAATTATTTATAAGGGAATTGGGACATTGTGAGGCTGAACTGTCATATGCCATGCGACCACAAACATTCCTTTGAGTACTGGATCAACAATTCCTGAAGGATTATTAGACTGTCAAGAAAACCAGCTGTAGTGAGTATTTTAATTTTCCTTTAGATCTTAGTACCTTAAAGCTGCATTTAGAAATAACCCACACAGTCATGGTACTGCTGACATAAACTCACCACTATGTAGTTTATTGTGTACTGGCTTGCTACAATATTTGCTACAATACAATGTAAATCAATCTAGAAGAAAAAGAAGAATGTCAATTTTAAATATTACCATTGATTACATACTTGTGAATACTTAATTATGAAATATGTCTCACCAGGCATTTGTGGTGCATGCCTTCATTTCCAGCACTCAGGAGGCAGAGGCAGGTGGATCTTTGAGTTTGAGGCCTGCCTGTCTAAAGAGCTAGTTCTAGCACAAAAAAAAAAAAAAAAAAAAAAAAAAAAAAAACAGGAAAGAAAGAAATAAGTCTCTGAGTAAGTTTTCATAGCTATCTTTGAAAATTACAGTAAACAGTGACAATCTTCTTTCAAATCCTCTTTTCAGGAAGCTTCTAGTATTGAGATTCATTTTCTTCTGTTAAATTCAGTAACACCAGGAATGATGGTTTTCATTCGTCCATACCAAATATTTAATTAGCACCTATCTTAATTCACAATTTTCCTGATGTTTGGATTTTAGACAACAAAATCTTCAAGGTACAGTTCTCACAAGCAGGTTTGCAGGATTTTTGTTTGTTTGTTTCTTTTGTGTGAGTTACTGGAAGGTAGTGAAGGAAGAAGACATGTGAGACAACAAAACGGGAACAGTGCAAATGCTTCCTGTGACAAAACTGATCAGGAGAGTGAAGTCCCATAGGGAATGCTACTTCTGTTCAGATACAAAGACCTGAACAGGAAATAGGCAAATGCAGAGAATGGAAAAGTGCTCCATAGGAAGTGGCCTTGCTGACCTCATAGGAACAATACAAACAATGTGGGGCCTGGAGCTAAGAATCATAGACTCCAAGTTACCCAAGGCATGGTGGGCCAAAGCAACAGGATTTGGTTTTATTATAAACTGAAAGTCCACTATAATTTTTCTTGAAACGAAAATGTATGATATTGTTTTAGTTGTTAAATACTGATTCTGATCACCATAGAAATTACTTGAGAAAAATCATGCAACCAAATTATGAAAAGGGTTGTTGTATAACTTGTCTGGCACCATTAACATGATATAATGGAAAAATAAAAATATGTATAATTAAGTCTTCCAAAATGAAACAGTAGTAACTGATTTTGATAAGCCAAAATTCCATGTAGATAATATTCTAGCAATTATCATCAGGCTAATATTAATTATGCTCATTACTTTTTACAAGTATCTTATTTGACTTTGGGAGTAGAGACAAATTGCAGTTTGTGAAAAGAAGATTCTGACTTTGTGTAAACAAATTCTTATTATAATTTATTTCTGTATAAGCAGTATTCAATACAAGAGAGTACAATTACACATATGTTGACATAACTTTTTACATTTTCACAATTGATTGAAGACATCTTTCATTGTAAGTACAATGAACACGAACAACTTAGCAACATTTTTCCAATTAATTATTAAAAAGCTCGCTACCTGATTAATGATCAATAAACTAATCTCAGCTTAAACCCATCTGTAACATTTAATGGTCCTTAGCCACATTTCACAGAACCTCTAAAATGAAATAAAGACCTCTATTATGAAGTTGATTTAGGCCTCGTCTAGTCTAAACTCACCAATGAAAAATGATTGTGAGACACAGTGTTCTCCCTAGATATCTAAGAGACAGGTATAAGAGTGCTTTCCTAAACAAGAATGAGTTATGGGATCTAATTCTAGCCCTGGCAATGATTCATTGGGTAACCTTGGGAAAGTTACTTCAACACTCTCTTGTGGTTTCCTACCTATCAATGGGGATATTAACCATTTGCTGTGGCACTCTCCTAAGCTTAGTGTGGTTAGGTAATGCCCTACAATGAATTTTAAAATACAATTGCAAACATCATAATAAGCTAGGTGGTATGTCATAAATATAAACAAGTATGTTGCTATTCTGTCATATCATATAACAAAAATATTTAAGATTCTAGGTCTAGTAACTAGGTAACGAGAATATAGCAAGATGAAAAAAAATTGCTAAATTTCAGTATATCATTTCAAACCAATGAGATTAGTCTGCATGAAAAGTAAACTTTTCATATGCCATGTGATACCAAGACCAGACACTAGAAAATAAGAATCATAATGGGTTGAACCTCATCTGTTGGTTCAGCATTTTCAACCAACAATGACCCAATAATATCCCAAGTACATTGTTCTTTCATTATTCATTTACTAGCTATGTTTTTACTGAATGTTTTCCATGTGAAAAGAACAATTCTAGAATAATCAATGCTTCAGTTAGAGTTATGTTATTTTGACAGATGAACAATTTAAAAGAAAGAACCATGTATTTTGGTTCACAGGTTTGGATTTTGTAATTCATGGTCTTTTTCTGTGTTGCTTTTGGCTAAGTGCTCTGAAAAAAAATTAATGAAGTAGTGTTGAAGTTTATGATTGCGGCTACTTTCCCAGTGGTAAGTTTTGGGAAAGACCATGACTGCAGAGTCTTCTGAGCATAAGGCGGCAAGACACAATATGTAAGCCAGTGTATTCCAGCAAGTGCAAAGTGATAGAAGGGGAAAAGAAGTTAGATTATTATGAGAAATCACAAATTCTTATAGCGATTGGCCAGGGTGAAATTTTGTCAAAGTGTAATGGAAAAAATATTGTAGTGCTTTTGGCAAAGGAGTGCCATGCCATGACTGACATACTTAAAAGAAATATCACTATGAATTATCTAATGGCAGATCCCAGTTAAGTTTGAATAAAGTGGTGGCCTGTTAGAGTTATCAGGCAAAGGACCGTGGAATTTCATGTAGAAATCACTTTCATTACAAACTACTCAGATTGTCGTGTATATCTGAAAAACATCTTGAAACTGGGGGTAGTAGGGTTTATTAGAGATTATATATAGGTGCTGTGAAGAGCAAGGAGTTCTACAAAAAGACCATCACATAGTTTTCTGACCATGTAGATGGATAGATTGTCATTTAGAAAGAATCAAATTAGGACTAAGAATTCCAACCTGGAATTCACCATGCTACCAACTAATAATTAGGTACAGATGATGGTAAATATTGCCTATCAAGTTGGTGAGATATAGAATCAGATAGAGGATACGCCTCTGGGTATGAATGTGGAGGATTATTTTAAGTAGATTAGTCTCTGACCATTACTATGAAAGATTTCCTTGATTAGATTAATAGATGTAATAAGATACTACCTAAAAAATGGTGGCAACATTCCTTGTGTTTAGGTCCAGGACTGTGTAAGGAGAAAGCAAACCTGGCATGAGTATGAGCCTTATCATTCTCTATCTCCTGACTGTGGATATCACTCCATTTCAAGCTCCTACCATGCTGGCTTTCTGCCATGATGGACTGTACCCTAGAACCATAAGCCAAAATAAACCTTTCCTGCTTAAGCTTCACTTAAGTTCCAACACACACTAATTCATCAAAATCTTTCACCAAAAATATTGCAATTCTCACGATTTATCACTCTGAATCTTTCTCTCTTTACCACACATGTAATTTCACACAGCAAAGTGATGAGTGAAAAATGTAAATTTAAATCAAATATAGTCTTCTGTCTTCAATTTCTGAATTGCTTATCTTTTCACTAGAGTTTAATCCAAAACTCTTAAAACAGTTTACATGCCTTTGCAGGGTTCAATTAGCTGGGTAGTGCTCCCTCATTCTTATTCTGCATTCCCCCCATTCCTTCCACCCCCAGACACGCGCGCACACACACACACATACACACACACACACACACACACACACACACACACACACACACACACACCTCTGACTTCCTTAGTCCTCTGGTAAAAGCTTGAAGTTACTAAGATAAACCTACCTACCCCTCACCCCAACTTTGTTTTGTTCTTTTCTTTGTTCATTGCTCTCCAGCTCTTTCCCCAACTCCATCAGAAGTGTGATAGATATCAGCTTTGTTTTTTGTTTTTGTTTTTGAGATGGGGTTTCTCTAACACATATCTCTGGTTGTCAGCTGGCCTGGAACACTCTATGTAGAACAGTCTATACTCTCACTCACAGATATCCACATGCCTCTGCCTCCCAAGTGCTGGAATTAAA
Organism: Phodopus roborovskii; assembly: GCF_943737965.1. NCBI lineage: Eukaryota > Metazoa > Chordata > Mammalia > Rodentia > Cricetidae > Phodopus > Phodopus roborovskii. Next base: position 10,826,969 of record NW_026126629.1, read on the forward strand.
AATGTGTGACGCTACACCTAGTAGATATCAATCAGCTTTTTGATACACAATGTAGGGTTATTTTATTTAAGTTTGAAATGTTACTAATACCCTCTGTTACTCTACATATATATTCCTGCCTTATGGACACTTTTTACTTAAAACTTGTACTTGAATGTCACAGATCTTTTTAAATCACAGACTTATCCCTCTCTTGATATGAAGTCTGTATTTCCCAGACTTTCTCAAGTGCACAGTTTGAAGGAACTGTTCTGTTTCAGACTTGGAAGTAGTTAGTACCCTGGGTGTGCTTTTTATGATAGATTGGTCAGCATGGTTGAACAGCTTTCTTCAGCTTGATAAAGGGACAAAGAAACTTATCTAGTGCAAGACTGGACATTCTAGAAAGTAAATAGAGATATGGAAATGTCAGCAGAGTAAGACTGGAAACATTAAGGTACTGGAACAGGACTAGAATTATATTAGAAGCATAATTCTGGAGGTGTAAATGGAAGTCCTGGAAAAAAAACTGTTTGTTTTATAGAGTGAATAACAATAAGAGAATGAGTAGGAGACTGGAATGCTTTATGATAGGTATGATCTGGAGTAGAAGACAGTATTAAAAATATGAAAGTGAGAATTTGAATATAAAGTCTCCCCCTAAAGGTTTAAGTGCTTGAACACTTGGTTCCCAGGAGGGGATGTTGTGAAAATTTTTGAACGTGAAGCTTTGATGGCAGATGTAGGAAGATGTAAGATAATGACAGGGATATAGTGGGGATATAGTGAAGCCTTGGTTCTAGCTGGGGTCCATACATTTCTGCTTACTGATCCTTAGTAATTTCACAAGTTGCTACCCTTGGAGATGGACCTCAGCTACCTTTGTCTTCCTATCATGAAACTTTAAGATAAATTAAATATGGCTTCATGTAAGTTGCTTCTATTAGATTGTTTTTTTCTGCAATGACAAAAATAATATGAGGTCTTGGAGTCCAGGAAGTTATATTAAGTATCTATGTTCCAATAAAAATGCACAGTATATGTAGTAGAAAAAGGTACTGATAACAGGAGGAGGTGTTGCTTATGAGCAAATATATCAAGTTTGATAACATAGCAATTGGGAAGAAAAAAGAAAGATTTGAAACATATTGGAAGGAGCATCCAAGCTCTCAAAGATTATAAATATAAAAGTATGTTCATAGAAGAGTTTGAGAACCCAGAAAGATTTTACTACAAAACAGACTCATCTCCAGTGAGTATTATAAGATTCCTGAGTGAGGTAAACCAGTCATAAAAAGAGGAACATTGTATTTACTCACTCATATATGGAGTTTAGACATGCAGCAAAAGATCACCAGCCTATAATTCACACCACCAGAGAAACTAGGATACAAAGAGGAACCTAAGAGATTCATACAAGGTCCCTTAAAAAAGGGGAAAGCAACAAGATCTCCTAAGTATATTGGTAATGGGGGGGTGCAGTGAGTGGAGAGAGAGTTAGGAGAAAGAGAAGGGGAGGAGAGGAAAACATGTGAGACAAGGAAGATTGAGTCTGAGGATGAATAGACGAGAGAGAGAAAGAAAGAGAAAGAGAGGGAGAGAGAGAGAACCATTATAGGCTTGAAGAGAAAACTTAGAAAGGCTACCTAAATGCCTTCCCTGATAATGAGATTGATAACTAACTTACGTGCCATCATAGAGCCCTCATCTAGGAGCTGATGGAAACAGAAGCAGACACCCACAGCTAAACACACAAACTCCTGGAATCCAGTTGCAAAGAGGAAGAAGTTATAAGGAAAGGGGTCAAGACCAGGATACAGAAACTCACACAGACAGCTGACCTGAACAAGGGGGAGCGCATGGGCTCCAGACTGATAGCTAGGAAACCAGCATTGTACTGACTCAGACCCCCTGAATGTGGGTCTCAGTTAGAAGGCCTGGTCAGTCTAAGGGACCTCTGACAGTGGAAGCAGGATGTATCCCTGGTGCACAAAAGGACTTTGGGAGCACATTCTCTATAAAGGGATACTTCCTTAGACTAGAGGCAGGAGGGAGGGCCTAGTCCCTATTCCAAATGACTTGACAGATTTTGATGATCCCTCCTGGAAGGCATCACCCTCCCTGTGCAGTGGGGGAGAGAATTGGGGTGTTTGGGGGCATGGGAGGGAGGGAGAGGGAACTGGTATCAATATATAAAATAAGAAAGACAGATAGATAGATACATAGATAGATAGATAGATAGATAGATAGATAGATAGATAGATAGATAGACAGATAGTTAGATTCATGAAAGAATGGGCAAAGTTGAGTCAGATTATAGAGTGAAATGACAAGCTGCAGTGAACAGTTTCACCCTGAAGGCTTGTTCTCTTCCTGGTGACAGAGTTCTTCAGAGACACAAGGCACAATGGGTTCCATGGCATGGGAATGCCCCATTACAACTATAACTTATTAGTGGTTTTAAATTTCTTAGGCAGTTTGATGCGATAGAAAAGATTCTGAAACTTTAATTGTTGATGTGATAAGTTTTGTATTACCAAATTGCCTTCTAATCATTTATGCTTATAGCCACATTCCTGCACAGTTCTCAACTATGGTCAGCGAAACTACTTTTTTTGTAGTCAAGAGTAGTAAACCTAAGGTCTCAACTGGGCAAAGTGCTGAGAATAAAGCACTGGATGCTTAGCCAGAAACAGGACATCTTTATCAACACTCTAAACTCCAAAGCTTGGGGAGCATCATAGAAGCAAAGGCAGGAAGAATGTAAGAGTTGGAGAATAGGATGAAATGAGGTGAAACACTATTTTCTGGATATGACAATGCTATTCTGTTCATAAACTTGTAACTTGCTTCCTTACTTGCATAAAATGAAGATAGTCAAAAGTATGGGTATGGTGCTTTGTATAGGTCACACCCTCATGAAGAGCTTTAGCACAAAAGAAGGAAAATCATTCTTTTTTGAGGATATTCAATAGATAGAGGAAGATGGGTTGGGAAGATGCAGGAGAAGAAAGAGAAGGAAAATGTAAGGAGGATATAGTCATGTTTTATTGTATGCATGTTTAAAATTCTCCAAAATAAAAGTAGGTAAATGTCTTTCTGAAAAAACAAAACACAACCTCAAAAAGAAAAACAAAAAATAAAACCAGCAACAGCAAATAGGATGAGACTGAGGGATCCATATTGACTTTACATCCATTTCATCAACAGTTTGTACATGACACATTTACACTGGAAAATAAAATCTACTATCCACAACTATGTAAAACAATTGCAAACAAAGAGTAGGAATGGAGAGAACAGAAAAACACTGAAAGAAATGGCAGGACATTAACCAGCTGCAGTGAGCTGCAATCCTTCACAGCCCCACAGCGGTAACACAGCATCTGTGAAGAGGGTCTTTTCCTGACTTCTATCTCTTCAAATTCTCATAGCCAGTTTATACTTTGAATCGCCCAACACAGCTGGCATGTAAAGGGTGAAGCATCAGCTGGCAAGTGAACAATATTCTCAGGCTCCTACAGAATAGACATCTATACATACTAAAATTATCTTGTAAGATTTACAGGTATTATGCACGGAGCTTGATTATGTAGCAGTCTTCCTACAGAGAACCACACACCACCTGCTTTCTTCTCCCTATAAATAGGGGCAAAGGGTTGATGCTAGTTTGCAATTAACCACTTTGACGTGATTCTAGCACATCTTTTTCATCATCTTTGTATTATAGGACAAGGAGCACCTCTGAATTAAGGGCATTTAAGTAGAGAAAAGAGCATAAACACTTGCACACCAAGGAACTAGGAACAAATTAAAATAAATCAGCAGCAAACAGCACACAGCAATTTGGGGGCATTAAAGCACAACTTGGCTCAAATCAGATCAACCATATTTCCTTTACACAAGTATAGCTTTTGCTGGCTATGTCTTTGTTTCCAACTAATATTAAGTAAACTGCACAGAGCTGGGGAAACGCTAATGAGTCCATAGTGCAAGGGGAAGGATAAGCACCATCCATAGCCATATAAAGAAGCTTTGTGAATTCAGAGGGAGTAAAGATTGGAAAGAAAAGATTAGAAGTTATCTACCCAAGTAAGGCAAGGGAAGGAACAAATGGGAATTTCAGGTAAAATCTCCCCTATTGATGAAAATCAGGTTCAGGTAAATGAAGTCAGGAAAGAAGGTACTTAATATCTTTCTGATTGCTCTTAAAATTCAGTACCACAGTAATTCATATATTGCATATAAATGGCATTTAAGATTTAGTCTACCTACTTTGCTATTATGAAATACAAAAAGGATGAAGTGTCATGTGGTACTTCTAATTGTGATGACTGAAAATAAATGTATTGATATAGGGCATATATAGTATAAAGTTTGATATAAATATACAGTTTATTAAATATAAAGTGTCTTATTTGGTATATATCTACACAAATATCTTATAGTATTAATAGAATACAGTCAGAGAACAGAAGTGAGAAACTCACTACAAAAGAAGTGTTCCACTGTGAGAAGAATTGAGGGATTCACTCCTAAACAAAGTCTCCTTTATTGATATTGAATCCTTCTAACACAGGGAAGAATTTGAATACTATATCTCACAATTTTACAACTTAGTAAGTAAGAATAAAAAAATGCATGAAAATATCTAGGTAGAGTTTTGAATGTAGTGATACCAGTGTTTCCTGAGTTCTATTTATGATCCTAGTAGTAACAAGGTTGCAGATTTGAGCATCTTTGGTGATTTTGCAAAATCTTTTATGAAATATTCTGTTTGCTTATAATAACTAGCATTTCTTCACCAAGAAAAATGTTTATGGAAATTAAAGCTACTCAAGATACTTTTTATGGAAAATTATTATGCAAGTAATATGAAATGAATATTTTAGAATTAAGGAGAGATTTCTCTTAGTAGCATTAAAAGATGGCAAAGTAAAAAATCAATCTATACACAGTATGGTGAAATAATGGAACTCAATGGCTAAAACCTAACTGAAGAATGAAACCTTTTCATTAACAGAATCAAGATCAAATGAGAACTAAGCTTTGGACCCATTGATAACAGTGGTTGCTAAATGTATGCCATCTTTAAAATTCTTCAAATTCCAGAGCTAGTCTCAACAGTATTCACATTGACAGATAAAAGTAAGTTAGGTGTTCATGAAAACAAAATATAGTACTGCAAAAAGCTTAGGTTTCCGCCTATCATTACCAAATAAATACAAGGACAAGAAAAGAACAAAGGAGGAGGTGTTTGCTATGAAACATTATGGGAATAACCAACCACTTTCTGACTGGATTAAGACCTGATCTACTAGATGAAGCCCTTACCTAGCACTATTATTTGGGCCCCAAACCAGAGAGTAAACAGGACACAAGCTATAAGAGAGAATCTACTATCAATCACTCTTGCAAATGGACAAAGTAACATATTCGTACACTGAGATCAGTACATCTTTCTGTCTCATCAGATTAATAAGAGACCCACAATGAATCAAGATAGAGAAAAGGGGACATTGAAGTGCTCAGCCCCAAATGGCAGATCTTTATCAACATCCCTTCCTCCAAAAGAAAGAGTGGAAAGATTCTAAGAGGGATGGATAATGACACAAAACTTGTGATTTCCAGACACAACAGAGTCGTTGTACATATGAACTCACAGCATTTATGACAACACACATACAACCTGCACAAAGCTCAGGCCACACAGAATCTCCGCACATTGTAGTAAATGATGTAGAGAAACAGAAGAGGCCAGCACCAGCACTGGGGGAGAGGAAGACAACATAGCGTCCACACACTTTGATGTTTTATTAACTTCATAACTTTTACTAACTTATATAACTTCAATTATGTAAGGAAGATTACTAATTTTAAGTAGAGACCCTGATTAACTCTTACTCCCTGTATCTAATGTCCACTTAAGGTATATGTGCCTGGTTCGTTTCCCAAGTGGATCCAATACTGTGTCCACCCCAGGCACTGTGAGTTCTGTTGTGACTGATGAGTTTTGCTTCAAGTTTGTGTCTGGCCTATATTAACCCTGTCCTCTGTTGCTGTACCCACTCAGTGAAGCTCTAATTTCAGAATGTGGATTTGAATTTCTAAATGCTGTTTTGATTGTTTCTTACAGTGTTTCTATGGAAATTATCATTTCTCTCCCTTTTGTCTGTCTTTTCATACTTTTAAAAAGTATATTTAACATAGTGGTTTTAGCAGCCTTCTCTGAAATTTTAAATATCTAAATGCCCTCTGGCATTTTTTTCTTGCTTTCAGTTTCAATGAGTTGGGCTGGATAGTTTCCTGAACCTTGTAGTTTTTTTTTTTTTTTTTTTTATCAGATGTCAAGTAATGCCATTATGTGTAAAAAAAAAATTATGGATACTTTGAACGTTCTGATCTTACAAAGGAGTAAATTTTCCATGGGGAAAATTATTTATCTCTTCAAAGCATACATGTATAGAAAGTGTTCTGTTGATACTCCCTTCCCACTACCTCCCTCTAGGTATTCCTGGGACCACTCCCTCCCCAACTTGCCTGCTTTCCAACCTTTATAAAAATATTCAAGTGACAATTTTCTGATTCTTCAGAAAATATGGATGGAAGCATTGTATTGAAGTTGAAATTTTGGTCAGTGTTTGATAATATAATACTAAAATGACCTCTAAGAATATATTTTATACTCTAGAAGAGACTTTAATTCATACAAAGATAAGCATTAAATACAGAGATTTTTTTTTTCCATAGGCCTTTGGTTCCAATATTTTGACTACTTCCCCTGTTAACAATGTTCTCCATCTAGTGGTATATTTGTCCCATTAACACACCTACATGGAGAATATTCACTATAAGATCACTAATAGATTGGGGCTCACTACTAGGGTTTCAAAATCTGTTTGGATCATCATATACTGCACATGATCACGACTTTGATATTTTACAGAATATATTTCATTCCTTATAATAGTCTTGTGACCCTCTATTCACCACTCTCTCAAGCCAGCCTGCTGTATGATTATGTATGCATGATCTCCAAGGTTTAGCTTTTGCTGAATTGAATATAGATGGACTCACATGCTGTGTAGCTTTTTCTTATTGCTATTTCTTTAATAAATTAATACATATTTAAGATTTCTCCACACTTTTTGTGACTTCAACATGTATGTATGTGTTATTTGGAATCAGGAGAATATTATGTTTTCCAGTTTCACCAAAAATTATTTACCTGATATTTATTGAAGCATTCCCTATATACTTCACATTTTGACAATCATTAATAGAGCATAAAATTATTAAGAAGGCATATATTCAATTTTTGACAAGTAAAAAGAAATGATTGCTGTTTTAATATCATAGGGATATTATGTCAACTTTTTAATCATTGCTGTGGCATTAACAAACAAATGTATTGCTTAAGGATGAGGGAAGGATCTGTCTCATTTTATGATGTGAGAGGATACAGTCCATTATGATCACAAAGATACCAGAGCAGGAGCATGAATCAACTAGTCAAACAGCATTTGTGGTAAGGAAGAATTAGAAAGTACAGAGGGATCTACACTTGGGTATAGCCTTTTTCTTAGACTTTCAGTGTTTGTTTATTTGTTTTTCAGTTTGGTTCACAACTCATGGAGGACTATCTGAAGCACAGAATTCCACTACTACTAGTGACTTCTAGAGTGCCATTACTGTGATCTGTACACATTGTAATTCCATATGCAGAATTCAGTATAAGATCTGAAAGCTTGAAAATACATGAAAAGAAAATCTCCACCAATGCATCATAATTATATCTGGGATGAGGCTGTGTGGTCTCAGATGCGCCTGCATCTTATCACATCAACACTATGAAAAACTATGCAGTCTGCCTCTCCATTCCCAACAAAGCATGGGGACCTAGGACTTCAGTAGTTGGTATGGGAAAGTTTCTGATTTGGGAGTTATATAAAAACCATATTAAATTTATGAGAGTAGAAAAGTTTTTGGTGATTTATAAAGCATAGGAATCTACCATGCTTGGCTTTGATTCAACTTTAAAAATATTTACTTATATATCCACTTCACCTTCCAACTGAAACTCTGAAATGATCTTTACATTATGATTTTAGTGTTAAATGTAGCATGCAGCATTTAATGATCAAGTGCCTTGCACATATACTGAATGCACAGCTTAAATATTACCATCTTTTAAATATAAATAGCTTTCAAAATGATTACTATATAGTAGATTGGCTATAGCAAAACATTCTATTAATCATATACTTGTACTATCATAAACATTATATTTGATAATCTACAAATAATTACCTTCCATACCCTAGCATCTTACATACTAGCAAAACTCAGTTCAGAATATTGTATTTGATTTTTGATGGGTCTAGTTTAAAAGGGTAGTAGACACTCAACCTAGTTTCTTAATAAAACTGAATTCCAAAAGAGTCATATATAATAGTGATTGCCTTCTCAATATTTCAACAGCTCACTCTGAGCTTCTCATTAGTTTCTGACAGATGATGTCACTCCTAACTTAAAAACATCTAACAGTAACACCTTGACCCTAAGACAATGGGAATAAACTTGTCTCAAAAGTAAAGCTATGTGATTGCTTTCATTATCACTAAATACTTTAAAAATACCAGTAGTATCACATTTTAAAAGTTTGTAAATATACTTAAAGTCTTGACTAAAAATTACTGTAGGAAAATAAGAAAATGAAAACCTTATAGTTTCATATAAAGAAACCAAGGTATAATTGATTATAGAAGTTATCCATGGCCATAGATCTTACTGGAAGAAGAAAAACAGATCTAGATACTACTTGTCATATTTCACTAAATTTTGCCATGAACCAGTTGTTTGAATATATTTTTTAATTAATATGTAGCCTAAATTTAAGTGATTTGTTTCCAGTTTTTCTTCCCTTTTATAATTTGGCTTTGCTCTTTGTGTGATTGTCACATATTGCAACCTTCAGAAGTGTGAAAATAATTGGTATGTTTATCTGTCATGAAAATGTCCCTGATCCCTACATTTCTTATAGTGCTGATATAGAGCTTTCTATAATGTGGATGTGGTCAGAGCAAAGATAAGTTTTCATATCATTTTAAGGTAGTGAGGAAACTTGCTTTATATAAAAATTAAAGATCTCTGAAAAATTAAAATTCATAGTACACTTTACTTTCAATCAAATACCCAGTTTGGATGCAGTTCTTGACTGTTTCAATATAAACTATTTAAACTAAGCATATATTCCTCATACTAGTATACAGACAGTAATTCAAAGAATACATTTAGAAAATTAAATAATCTGTGAAATCATTTTATGAAATATTCATGCCACTAGGAAATTTGTGGTGAAATTATAAGGGCAGATGTGTGGGCAACATAATACTGTAAAGGCATAGTATCATAATTAGTCTTGCACAGAGGAATCAACATGACCTGAAATGGAAGATGGTCATTCTGAAAGGGGACCAGCCGAAGAGGCTTTCCTTCAACTACCTATAGAAGTTTCATAATTTAGCACGTTACTAAATTGCTAGCTAGCAAATGGTGTTTATATGACACACCCCTTTGGAAAATTGATTTAGCACCAGGCTGAGCTCTGGGAGTCCAGTTGAAGAAAGGAGGGATTACAGGAGCAAGGGTGTTCAAGAACTTGACAGGAAACTCAGAGACAGCTGACACAAACACATGGGAGCTGACAGACTGTAGACAGATAGGTAGGGAGCTGGCATGGGACAGAAATAGGCCTTCTGAATGCTGGTGACAGTTGTGTAGCCTGATGGAACCCCTGACCAGGATCTATCCCTGGTGCTTGAGATGGTTTTTGGAGCCCATTCCATTGGGTGGGATGCCTTGTCAGCCTTGATACAGGGAAGGCCTTAGACCTGCCTCAAAAGAATGTGCCAAGTTTTGTTGACTCACCATGGGAGTCCTTATCCTTTCTGAGGAGTGGATTGTGGAGGGAGGTCAGGAGGAAAAGAAGAAGGAGGAACTGTGGTTGGTATGTAAAGTGAATAAAATATTTAAAAATAAATTGTAAAAGAAAATTGATTTTGCTTACTACTTGCAATTCATCACATAAATTTTTATTTAAAAAATAAAGTACCTGTTTCATATGGCAGGCAAATTCTACTAGCACATGAAATATTTTACATTTTCAAGTGTAATTGAGTTCAAAATTTAAAAAAAATTGACATGGAACTAGAATCTTTAAAGAGCTGAAGGCACTAAGAAGAGCCCTAGGTGTCAGTGAACATGAATATAACATCAAGCACACTGTACTGTAGGGTTGACACCAAAGACAGGTCCTGCTTAACATAAATATCCACTTTTAACAACAGACATATTGTCACAAAATGCTTTGAGGGTCTATTTCTTTGGACTGAAAAAAATTCCCAACAGCTTTATGTGCTGTTAGCTCGACATCCCTCTTAGAGATAACTGGTTTAGTTCCTTTAACAGTAATTTTGCAAATAATAACATATTCTTTTTCATCTATTAAAAATAAATTCTTTTCTCATAAAAATATATCAGGATTATAGTTTTCTTTCCTACTACTTCTCCCATGTCCTCCCCATATCCACTCTGGATCCACTTCCTTCCTTTTTCTCATTAGAAAAGAACAGCCTTCTAAGAAGTAGCAACGAAACAGACAAAATAAAATATAATTAGATGAAACTAAAATTATATCAAAATTGGACAGGAAAAGCCAACAGGAGAAAAAAGTTCAAAAAGTAGACACAATAGTCAGACACCTACTTGTTCTCACTCTCGGGTGTTCCATATATATGAGATGTTTGTGTGTGTGTGTGTGTGTGTGTGTGTGTGTGTGTGTGTGTGTGTGTGTTTAGGACTTGGTGCACACCCATGTAGGCCCTGCACTTGCTGATTCAGTCTCGGTGAACACATATGAAACTTTCTTAGTTGGTTCAAATGGCCTTGTACTCTTTATGTCCTCCATCCCCTTTGGCTCATACAATCTTTACTGTGAGATTCTCTCTTGTGAGTGAAGAGGGATTGATGAAGATCCCCATGTAAACTCCTTCTCTGTCATAATGTCTGGCTGTGGGCCTCTGTATCCGTTCCCACATACTGTACAAGGAAAACTCTGTGATGATGACTGGATAAGGCATTGATCTATATGTATAGCAGAATATCACTATGTGTCATTTTATTGATACTTTATTTTTATTTTGCCCTAGGTCCTGTCTACCTGGTCTCTGGTTCTTGATTACTCAAGAAGGAGCTTAGGCTCCTTCTCCTGGAGTGGGGCTTACTTAACTCAAATTAAACATGTGCTTGGCTACTCCCACATGTTTTGTGCAACTATGGAATGTAAAGAGGAAGGCTCATTGTAGGTACCAGCTCTACTTCTCCATGTCCAATGGATTGTGTGGCTGTTATCCTTGCCAATGAGATCCCAGTGTTGGTTTGCAGAGCACAGGCCAAACAGTTCTTGCACAATAGCCTGGGTTGTTTGGGGATTTACATGAGAACCCCTTGGCCAACAACTCAATTGAATGCAACCTAGACTCACTACTGGAAGCCTTACCTGGCAACAAGAAACAGACAGTTGAGACTCTGTATCCCTCATTACTTGGAGTCCTCATTAGGATCATTGTCATATATTCTAGAAGTTTCCCTGCTCTGTTTCCACACCAACCCCAAATGCCACCCCTACATTCTAGTCATTCTCTCTCTCTCCAGTCAATCTCCCCATGCCTACCAGACCTTCGGTCCATTCTATTTTCCCCTCCCAGGAGACTCATGTGTCTACCTAGAAGTTTCTTCATTACCTATACTGTCTGCGTCTATGGATTATAGATTGGTTATCATTTACTTAATGGATAATAATCACTGATAAGAGAATGCACACCATATTTATCTTTCTGATTCCAAGTTACTTCATTCAGGATGGTATTTTTCTAGTTGCATCCTACATCCATTTGCCTGAGATTTTGTTGATGTCCTTTGGTTTTAACAACTGAGTAATATTCCATTGTGTAAATGTGCTACAATTACTTTATTCATTCTTCTGTTTGATGGGCATCTAGTTTGTTTCCAGTTTGTGACTATTGTGAATAAAGCACATTGAATATAATTGAGCAAGTGTCCTTGTGATAGGATGGAGTGTTCTGTCCTTTGGGTTCTGTCCAAGAGTGGTATAGCTGAGTTTTGAAGTAGAGCAATTCCCAACTTTCTGAGGGACTGCCATATTGATTTCCATAGTGGATGTATGAGTTTGCACTTCAAATAGCAAGGAGGAACATTCCCTTTGTAATACAATATCTTAAATAACTTAAAATATAATAATGTGCTTTCATTTTCATTAGTAGATATTAATAGATGATCACAGAAAGGAAGACCACTCAGAGAAATAATTCAGACAAAATATTATACATACTGAAATATACTAAAAATCTATATACCACACCAACACTATTCTATAATATCATTATATTCAATTCAGTAATAATGAAGAACCAAGTTATTTAGAGATCTGAAAAAAAAAGCTGATTGAACTAATAGCAATGTTCAGATTATAATATAACATGCTAGTCTTGCGTCAGCTTCCTCTTGATGGTGCATTCTACTGTAAGGTTTTTCTATGATAAGGAGTTTCATTTTTGAAATGATTATTGACAATCCAATTACATAATTTTACAGTTCCATACTTTACAGGCACAATCATATTCAATTTCAAGAACAGCTTTGAAATGAAGTTTGACACGAAAGAAAGAAGTACAAGGCCAGTGAGATGGCTCAAGATGGTAAAGGCATCTGCAGCTAAGTCTGAGACGTTGAGCAATTCCTGGGACCCAGGCTATGGAAGGATAGAACGGATTCTTGCAAGTTGGCTCTGACCTCCATAGACACATAATGGCATGCTAACATACCTACCTACCTACCTACCCATAATCTACACACACACACACACACACACACACACACACGGTATATTTGTTGAGAAAATATTATATAAAGACAGCATGAAGTATAATATTTCATAAGTATAATTGGCATTTGCAGTTTTTAAACTTTTATTGGTTTCACATTACACATTCCTGTCCCACTTATTGCCCTATCTGCCCAAATCCATCCTCTGTCCTTGTAACCATCCCCCCTGCACCCCCAAAAAATGAAATTTAAAAGAAAAACCAAAACTCAAAACCAACCAAACAAAATAAAACAAAAAAATTAAATAAAATAAAAGGAAGAGGAGGATCTTGTAGAAACTGTAGTGTGGCCTATTGAGACACACAGTTCACCCTTTAATCCGTTCATCTTTATTTGAAAGTGTTCACTGCTAGGAGTCTTTGGTCTGACTGCAGGCCTTTGGCTTCTGCTACACTACCAGTAATGGGATCTCACTGGGGCTCCTCTTGGATATCTTGTTTTTGTTTTGTTATGGAGATCCTACTCTTTGGATCTGTAGGTTTGTCCCCTTTGAATGTTCCAACTTTTCATAGATGAGGAAGATGTTGGGGTGGGATAACTCATGGCCATAGTTCTGGGCCTGGGTGATAATTAGATTGGTTAGCCCACTATCTTTTCCTTATCATCACTATCTGGGCAAGCTCTCCAGCACAGCCTCGGCTAGCTCACCCAATGCAGCTTGCACCAAGGAGTAGGGCAAGTTCTCTTACTCTCAGGGCCTGTGATCCAGTTCACTCATGCTCAAATCACCAGGATTAGTTCTCCTGTTTTGCTCCACTGAGGTATAGGACCCTCTTTCATGACTGCTGTAGGTGGTATATGAAGTGGAGGTATCAGCTCTCCTGCTCTCAAGATCTCAGGGCTGGCTCACTCCACTCCCCAAACAGAGTCCACTCTGTTGTGCTGCCCAGGTGTGGTGCAGGACTCTTCTGTGTGCTACAGCTGGTGAGGGGTAGAGCTAGTTCTCTCACTCACGTGACCCCAGGGCCAGCTCTCTCACATGAGCAAGGGATGGAGTGGAGAGGGCATCTTTCCCTCACCCATGCTACTGTATGGCATGACAGACAAGGGGAGGTCAGATATGTTGTTCTCGTGGCCTCATGGCCTCCTTACTGGAACTGATTTACAACCATCCTTAAACTTACAGTGATAAACTCTTTTCAGATTATTACAAGTGGTTGTCTTAATCAATGTACTTCATTTTAGCTTAGAATATCAATTCTATTTTCATATAAATATTTATAATGAAATGTTTTAATTTCCCTTTTTATTAATCATGTACCTGTACTGAAGTCTGGAAAACATAAATGGAGCAAGTAAGCCATAAAGAACACAGGTTTATCAATTTTCACAGTGAAATGAACATACTCATGTACCTTCCCAGTCTACTGTTAATATAGCATGCTCAGCACTTTCCTTAAAAACTCAGGAGACGGGAATAATTGGAAGGATATAGATGATTCATGCTACACTGAGAAACACAGATTTCTCAGGCTCAAACCTACCTTGGGCAGCATCAACTTAGGAAAAGCTTTTGTGGAATACTAGAGAATTTTGGGCCAACATTAGGCAGAACCCTGGGATACTCCTTGTCCTTATTCCTTATTCCTGGATTCTTTCTCTCCACTGCACTTCTTGGACAGTCAAAGCCAGTGTGGAATCCAAACCTCCGAGGGCTAGTGCCTATGTGTTTTCATTTTTAGGCAAGCAATTTACTGTTTGCTAAATCGTGCATATGAGTTAAGAGAGAAGAAGGCAGTTCGTTGACATTCTTCTCATCAGAATACCACAAGGAAAAAAAAAAAGTCCTTCTAGGACTGGGAAAGGATTAAGGCCCTTTTGACAGACCTTGCCTTCTGATAACCTGTGTCAATGGTTTGGTTTATAGAGAAAACAGAGGATTCTTTATTGCTTACACTTCCATGTAAATTCTGTAAGGGTACATGATATTTTAAAATCTGATGGACAAATAATGCATTTGCTTCAATTCTGCCCATCAATTTTGTATTTAGTTATGATTTTCTTCTGATTCAACAGTGACATGTAGTGTTTACACAGGCTTTCCATGCCTTCATTTGATGTATTCTTTGATATTTTTATTTGTTATTTTCATAAACAGCAGGTTTATTTAAATTGTATTTTCTCTTTGTTACTGAAACAAAAAATATCAGCGGAAAGTTTTATTTCAATAATATCTCCTGAAACATTACCAAATTCATTATTAATTTCACATCCACAGATTCTTTTAGATTTTCCATTTGAACACTTATATCAACAAAGAATAATTACTGATTAATTTAGTTAAGTTTGATTCTAATGACTTCTGATTTCTCCTTCTGTTTGTGTGGAGATTAAATTGGTTTATATAATCTAATACAAATTATTGTTCTTCACGTTTCCTCCCCATGCACTGATGGAAATCTACCATTGTTGCCATAACATGTTTATTCTCTTCATATACATCTTGCCCTCACAAAGTAATTGCTTTCAATTATTGTTGATTCATATAGGTGGTATGTATTTATATTTGACATTTTCCATGATTGCACTGTTCATGCTTTATTTTTCATTTAAACTGTTTTTTTTTTATTTTCTGAAAATTTTTCTTTTTTATTATTTTCTTTCAGTCAAATATTTTAATGAATAAATCTTTTAGATATCATTTACTCAAAATCTTCTTACTTAATGTCCTACAATTTTGAAAATGCTTTCCTCTGTAGGAAGAGATGTGTGGACACATTCAACACATGTTACAAGTACTTTATTGCCAGTCTGTTCCCACAGCCGCTTCAGCCCCAAAGAACACACAGACACAGTATATTAATTATGAAACTGTTGGCCGGTTACTAGCATTTCTTATTGACTAGCTCTGCTTAAAATATTAACCCATTTCTATCAATCTAAGTGTTTCCCCATCTTACCAGAGAGAAGGTCCGGACCTCTTCTCTTTCATACTAGTCCTACATCTTGATTTATCTCTACAACATCCCCTAAAATACTCCTTGTCTCCTAGCCCCACCTATCCTTCCTTCCTATTTGCCAACAGTGCTTTATAGATAAACCAATAAGAAACATATTCACAGAATGACATCTCCCATCATCTCCTCATTTCTAAATAAAGAAAAGGATTTTAACTTTAGCATAGTAAAATATATAACAAATAAGTTGTCAAATAAGAACTATAGTTAACAATATTTAGTCCATTAATATTTAGCAAGAATTAAAGAAAATATTCCATCATCTAACTTATCTTTGTCTGTCTAAAGTATTATGTGTAACTTATCTTTAATGCTAACTAAGGAAAACTATAACCATAACTATTTGTCTTCAACTCAATCAAAGACCCCAGAAAGATAATATATAAACTGTAGAAATGACAGAGACAACTCACCTGGTCAATCACACGAAGTTCTTCTGTAATGTTCCATCTTCAGCCTATAGGCCATAGTGTGTCTGGCAGACTCCTCAGCAAAGCAGGAAAGTTTAATTGTCTACCTGTATTAGCACTTTGTCAGCCACTTTTCTCTGTGTCCTGAAGAATGTCTGGAAGATTTTTTTCATGAAGCAAGAATGCAGAAATGTCCATCTTGTTTCAGCAGTCACTTCTTGTGGTTCCTGCATGTTCAGTTTATACAGCATAAAATCAAACAGTTCAGACAAAAGCAGTTTCTTATCCATATGGCTAATCTTGCCATGTTGGAAGCAAATGCCACAACGAGTTTCTGTGATGTTCATCTTCCTTTGTGATGCAGTTGCTGTTGCCAGGAGCAGTTGTGCCTCACTATTCATAAAAACCCTAAGCCATTTTAAATGCCATATTCTGCATGTCTTTAAAATGTTTGAAAATTGCCTATCCAATTGAAATATATCTTTATGTATCTTGAAAACCTAACCAACCAAAGCATAAGCTTTGACTGTCATAGGTAACTGTCTACAATCTGTGCTTAATTACATATTACATTTTTAAGCAAGCTATGCAAACCTAAACAAGAGAAGAAATACACTTATCACAAAATTGACCTTAATTTTGTATCAATAAATGAAAATCCATTCCAAAACAATCATTTCTATACCATAATCCCCTTTCAACTTTTAAAAAGAGATTGGTTGTGATCATTAGCTATTTACTATCAATGCCATTTAGATGAAAACAAATATTTACACACAATATTTGGGAATTTGGCCTTCGTTCTTTCCAAACTCCTTCCTGATGGTTGGGGATGCTGCAATACCACGGGAATCCAAAGAAGACACAGAAATCTCATGTGTAGTAAAATGGTATCTCAGAGTTGTTTTGATTTGCATTTCCCTGATGGCTAAGGATGTTGAGCACTTTCTTTAGTGCCTTTCAGGCATTTTAGATTCCTCTATTGAGAATTCTCTATTCAGTTCTGTACCCCAATTCTTCATAGGGTTATTTGGTGTTTTGGTGACTAGCTTCTTGAGATCTTTGTATATTTTGGAGATCAGCCCTCTGTTAGATGTGGGTTGCTGAAGATCTTTTCCCAGTCTGTAGGCTGCTGTTTGGTCTTGTCAACTGTGTCCTTTGCCTTACAGAAGCTTCTCAGTTTGAGGAGGACCCATTTGTTATTTGTACATCTCAGTGTCTGTGCTACTGGTGTTATTTTCAGGAAGTTATCTCCTGTACCAATTTGTTCAAGGGTACCTCACACTTTCTCTTCTACGAGGTTCAGTGTCACTGGATTTTTGTTGTGGTCTTTGATCCATTTAGATTTAAGTTTTCTGCATGGGGATAGACATGGGTCTATGTGCAGTATTCTACACACCTTCATCCAGTTGTGCCAGCACCATTTGTTGAATGTTTTCCTCCTTCCATTTTTTTTTTTTTTTTTTTTTTTTTTTTTTTTGAGACCAGGTTTGTCTATGTAAATTTTGCCTCTCCTGGAATTCACTCGGTGTACCAGGCTGGCCTTGAAATCAAAGAGATCTGCTTGCCTCTGCCTCCTGAGTGCTGGGATTAAAGGCATGTGCCAACACACCCAGCTACCCTCTTTATCTTTCTTTTTCTTTTTTTTAAAACCAGTTTAACCTGTTTCCTTTTCTTTCCCACATACTGTAATCCTTTAGAGCTTTTTCTTTATCTTAATCTGTCTTTACTATAAATCTTTATCTAGCCATGAGGTTTTTTTTTTTTTCTTTTTTTCTTTAATTTTGAAACAAGGTTGTTTTACATGTCAATCCCATGTCCCTAACCCTCCCATCCTCTCCTATAACCCCACCAAACACCAGTCCATCCCCTTTCTGCACCCTAGGGAGTGTGAGGCCTTCCATGGGGAGATATATCATTTGGGGCTGGACCTCCCCCATTTGTCTAGGCTAACAACATATCCCTCTATGTGGGATGGGCTCTCAAAGTCCATTCTTATACTAGAAATAAATACCGATGCATTACTAGAGGCTGAAAAACCCGCAGAGCATGGACCTTCACGCTCCCACTCAAGAAAGGCAACACTCCAAATCACTCAGAGAAGCAGTCTTGCTGCAAAAGCATGAGGACTCTTAATTCCAAGCACACTGGGGTCCACAGTCATGGACTACGCAGGGTTAGAAGACTGAGGACCCTGAGTACAGAATTGAGACAGCTTTTATAGGGTTTACAACAAAGCCAGCACATCATGTACCCATCATCTAATAGCATCCAGAGCCCATGCGGTGCGAACCAATCAATTTAAACCATCCAAGCCCATGCTTTATAGACCAATCAGTTTTCTATAGCCGAGGAGGTCTGCATTTGCGGGTCTTCTAGGTGGGGTGACAAATGGCAGTTAGGTTAGGTCATTGGGGCGGGGGTTTCACATGCAGTTTACAAAGTCAGATTAGTAGCAAGGAGTGTGACCTTTCACCTATTTACTGGCTGAGGACAGGGTCTGGAATTTAAGGTATTTAGTATTTTTAAACTTCAAACTTCCTGGAGTCATTGGAGAGTTAGCTTGTATATTTCCATCCTTATAAGGCTAGTCCTAACACCTACATTCAGTCCTATGGTAATTTCCTAGCTATCAGACTGGAGTACAAGAGCTCCCCCTTGTTCAGGTCAGCTGATTCTGTGGGTTTCTCAGGCCTGGTCTTGACTACTTTGCTCACCACTTCAGGAGAGAAAGAGAGAGAGAGAGAGAGAGAGAGAGAGAGAGAGAGAGAGAGAGAGAGAGAGAGAGAGAGAGAGAGAGTGAACGAACATAAGAGAGGGAACCATTATTGTTTTGAAGAGAAAACTGTACTTTGGTTTTTAAAATCCTTTTTTAAGCTTTTGTTAGATTTTAAGTGTAAGTTCTTATTATTCATGTTGTAGGCATTTTTTCAAATTATGAATCTGTTGGTCACCACCGCCTGGCTATGAATATGAGTATCTTAATCTCAGTCTTGTGCCACACATTGGGCACTACTTTGTTATGATCAATTTCCTGCCAGCCTTGGCCCAGAGCCATGTCAGTCCCAAAATAACACACAGAGAAATTTATGAAACTCTTGGCTGATTTCAAGTGTTTCTTATTGGCTAGGTCTTTCTTAAATATTAACCCATTTCTATCAATATAAGTGATTCCACCTGGTCTTATCTTACCAGTAATAGGGTCCTATCCTCTTCTCTCATGTCCTACAACTTGACTCATCTCTACTACATCCCCCAGAAATACACTATTTTCTTACTTTTTGCTACTGTTCTAAACTTTATATCAATGTTATTTAATTTTGACTTCTCTTTAGAATAGAATGAGATATATATATATATATATTTCACACTGGTGGATGCTTGATTTGTTATTGGTGTTGCCATCTTGCTTGAAGTTTATATAAGTGGCATATTTTACATTGTTTTGTCTACTTTGTGCTTCCAATTGCAGTTGTTTTCTTTTAATAGAAGTCTTAGTTTTGTTCTTTTCAAACACAGAGATACATCAAGCAAATTAAATCAGTGATCATAAAGTTGAAATATATGAATTATTGGGCAGTTAGTAAAACTTGATTGGGAGATGAGGATTGGATCATACAAAAGTTAGTTTTCTAATTATTTATTTTTGTTACAGAGGAAGTTATTCCTATGGAAAATAAGCAATAAAATTGAGGTATGATGAAGTATTGGGTTATTAATACATAGTCAACTAGTTCATAAAATAGAGGTCCTTATACTAGTATTAAATTTTTATGTAGGCTTCCATTTACTTTACTTTAAAATTTCTATAATAAAATAAAGAAAGATTAATGTTGCCATAAGTGAGCTCATAAGGTGTGGTCTTGAGTTCACATGTGAGAGAAAATGAATTTTGTAAATGTTCCTGCAACATGGCTAAATAATGTAAATTAGTCAAATGTCTATTGTTCACTGTGCCTTGGCAGAAGTGTCCTGATTGGAACAAAGCTCTACATCTCACAGTGGCATATGTCCTGTCAGTTGCGTCTGTCAACAGATTGAATTGGTGACCATTATGAAAATCTAAATCCTCCACTTATCTTCACTAGTCTTACTACCGTTGAGCTGGCTAACTGAACACCCAAATGCTTTAATCAGAGATGGGCAATCAACAGAGGTAATTTATGCAAATGCTGATTGTGTAAGAAGAGATACATTGATCTTTCCTTCATAAAAAATTACTTGAGGTGAACTATATAAACCATGGTAAGAGTATTTTATGAAATTTTCTGTAATTCTGGTAGTTTCAATTTTAGCAAATATAAAATTGTATTTAAATTTTATCATTATGTACAAAGACAAGATGTGAGGAAAAAAAAAAAAGCAAAATATATCAGCAACCTAAATAGAAAGAAAATCAAAACAAAGTCCTTAATTGAATTTCAATTTTCTTTCACCTGGAAATTTTTCAACAGGAAATGAATATTTTTCTTATAGTCATGATGTTGTTCATCATTGCTTTTATAAATTTTGTTTACTCTCACTAAACCTGTCCATCTAGATGTAATTGTGATTAATGGTTTTTTTAGGTTTGTGTTGTCTATCCACTCCTATGATGCGATAGTTACATTTTGTCAAAACAATTGAGTCTACTCAAATCAGGGCTGCTGTTGCTTTCCTTTCCAATCAACTCAAGGTCTCTGATTCAGCATTACTGACAACTCTGAATTTTGTGAGTATGTTTTCTCATTTCATTTTCTTCTTTGATTTTGCTTACCATGAAAGAGAGAGAATTGCTATCTGCAAAAGTAGTATTCACAATATTTATGTCCTAAAATATCTTGATGATGAGCTGTACATCCAGTACCAACTTAGTTATATAAAATGCCAGACTCAAAATGATTTTATTTCAGAATATGGGTCTTTCCTCCAGTGACTTCTAAAATTTATTCTAATTTCCTAAATATTGCTGCTAACAAGTCTGGTGTCAATATATTTTTAATTGTTTTCTAACTTATGATTTTTTTTTTCTGCTGGGTGTATTGGCATCACTGCCTCAGGAAATTCTAAAATATATTCAAACCCCATTGTGAATATATGTATGTATGTGTGTATATATATATATATATATATATATATATATATATATATATATTGTTTAATTTGACAATAGAATTTGTGAATGCAAACAGGACTTATTTAAATTTACATACATAATTTTATTCACTCTATTAATAGTGTCATATCTTTGCATTATTTTTTAAATGATTTTGATTTCTCGTGCTCGCATCAGACAGTGATGGTGTGTCTTTGTCCTTCACAGTTCTTCAATTAATCAGTTCCCATTTTTTAAGAGTCTTAATTGGTCCTTACAGCTGTATAATTTCCTCTTTAAATAAGTCAGTGATAATTATCTGCTATGATAACATTAAATATGTAAACCTTATATTTTAATTTAGAATGCTATTTATACATTTTTATACCAACTTAATCTCCTAGTTTTATTATTTTCTTTCTTTATCCCATGACTATAGTACATGAGTACAACACTCTGGTAGTTTGAATGTAGTTGATTCTCCCTCATAAGCTTATAGATAGTGGTCCTATTAAGAGGTGTGACTTTGTTGAAGTAGATGTACAATTGATGAAGGAAGTGTGTCATTGCTCTTTAGGAGGTTGCCTTTGAGGTCTCTTTTGCTCAATATGACACTCAGTCCACTTACTGTTGTCTGCAAGATGTATGACTTTCAGCTACTTTTTCAGCACCATCTTCCTGCATGTGACCATATCCAACCATTATGATAATGGACTGAAACTCTCTGAACTATAAGTGAGTCACCCTTGTAAGAGTTGTCATGGCCATGGTGTTTCTTCACAACAGTAGAAACCACAACTAAGACATACATTAACCTTTGCTTACAATTTCCAATCATTACTTCAGTGTGAAGTTAGATCTTTACAATATTGGATTACTCTATATAATAAGAAGAGGAATGCTTCCATTTGTCCACCTGTTTTAATGCATAGGACTCTTAAGGCTATCTTACATTTTCACCTTCTTAAGGCCAGTAGAAATTTTTGATGTTCAACATTGCTACTGCAAACCTCCTCAGCATGGCTAGTTTGTGATTCCATAGATGTCACATTTTGTTTGTTTTTAGTTTGAGGGTATAGGGTCCTACTTTTTAACTCAAAATAACTTTCATCTCTTATGTTACTCTCCCATCTCAGCTCCCCATGTGCTGGGGTTACCAGTGTGAGCCACTTGGCCCAACTAGATGTCATTTGAAACTGATCTTTAAATACTGACATACTGTTTGACAAAAATATTTTAAAATACTTTTTTTTTTCTTTTGAGAAAACCTGTATCTTCTTGGTATTTCTTCCTAAGCTATCCTAAAGCAACAATTACTTTCCACTTTCTCCAACCTTCTTATTTGGAGTTTCTAATTTACAAATTGCATACAATTCCCATTCTTTCAATTGTGTACACTCACTCAGCACACTTTTAAAGGTCATCTATTCTACAAGATTTATCAGTATTTCATTACTTTATGGGTAAATATTGTTCAATTTTGTGGACCTAAGCTAGCTTATCCATTTATATAGGGATGACATTTATTCTATGCCAAATTTAGTGTCTTTGTGTCATGCTGCCTAAACTGCATCCTTAAGTGTTTTTATATAATATATTTTTAAGAAACACGTTAAATTCTTTCACACATTTGAAATTAAGGGCACTTCAATTTTACTCTTGTATTGCATTTTCTGTACACTCTTGAAATGATCTTACATCAAATCCACACTTTGAAAACATATTTGTTTTTATGCCATTCCATTCGTCCATTTCTTTTGTTTTCTGAAATATGTATGTCACCTCTGAGACATTAAAGCAGGTTCACCAACAGAAATACTTTCCTCTTTATTCTTAAATTTTACTGTTAAAATTTATTGTCAAACAGTAAGAAGATGAATGTTGAGTTCTTAATGGATCCTTTTTGCATGGAGTACATTGGAGGTGTTCTTTCTTATTCATTCTGAGAATAGACACATATCTCCTTAGGTCCTGCTCCTATGGAACATTGTGATCTTGCTGCTTTCAAGCTTTTTGATGTCTTCAATTTCCTGAACTATTACTGGGACATGACTGTGGCTCTGTCTGTGTTCATACTACTTGGAATGTGATGAGGTTCCTGAGATGTGGACAATTATTTTTCTTGCTCATCTGATTTATACACTATTGGTTATATACCTAAATTAACCATTTGGGATATAATTAGGAAAATTTCTGTTATTACTTCTTTGAATATTGTTCTTGCTCTTTCATTCTAATCACCCAGAATCCTCATCTAAGTGTTTGATCATCTATCTTTCTCCTCAAAACTGTTTGACCCTAGGCTATCCTGCATCTTTTTTAAGTCCATGGAAAGTATTCAACTTTTCTTCACTGTTGTATCTACTGTTTTTCCCAGGGTTTTAGGACTGAATTTTCCTATACCTAAATCAGGTAAAATCTGTTATTTAAAATAGGAAGCTTCTCCTAGGACAAATGTGTAGGACAGTCATTGTGATCCAAGTATTTTCAATGAGCCAATAATAAAGTAGCAGGGGGCTGGTCAGATGGGATCCATCAACTTTAACCACATTCATCTAGCACTTAGCATCAGACATAAGCCACTAGGGACAGAACAAAACTGCTGAAGTCCTCATCATGCTAGTGAGAAAGCCCTCTGAGCTCTGAGTGTACATAGTGTTCTGTTTTCTGGATTCCAGCCATGTAGAGATGATTAGGTGTCTTGCTGAGCTGGTGTGCAGTGGGAAGCAATAGTTCCAGTATTATAAACTTTCTTTTGCATTTCTTTAGATTTCCATGTTTCTTCACTACCATTTCCCTTAGAACCCTATAGTCTTTTATTGATTTAAAAGTAAGTCTACTAGCTCTATGAGGGAGCAAGTTACAAGTTGTCTTTACATCACTTCCCAGAGTTTGCAATCAGCCACTATTGTCTTATAGTAATTTTTCTATTATCTTACACAATATTTTCACATTATTAGTTTATTTTTTAATGCTGAATTAAGAGTCATTGGGCACTCTACAAAATCTTGTAATAGAAAAGCTGTAGTTGCTTTCTATCATTCTTAAATCTCGAATATGTCTAATTATACAACTAGTACATATATTATGGTATTGAGCAAACATAAGAGACATTTTTGCATTGTTCATTATAATTCCAGAAGATGTTGTATTTTCCCCATTGAGATGTTAGTTTTAGAGCTAGCAAGATGGTCTATCAGGCACAAATCTGAAGACCTGAATTCAATTCCAAGGGCTGCATGGAGTCAAGAAAGACCCATGTCCTGCATGTTTTTGTACCTCCACAGATATGCTGTGACATATATGTAAACACAACACACACACACACAGTAAATATAACAAAATTTTAATTTTTAGAGGATGATAGATGATTGCATGTACAATTTCCCACCAAGTTTCTTATGAACTGAGGCGATGATGAGTAAAATTGGTCATGACTTATTGACTGGCATCTCATGTAATCTTAACGTATCATATATGATGTGAATGCATCATCACTTGCTGGAACAGACATCCTTCTTATAGGCAACTGATGACTGTTCATTGTATTCTTGAATAGTTTGTGTTTTACTAAGCATGTTCAAGTGGTCTTGTAGTTTTTTGTGTCTGTGTGGTTTTAGATAGTGTTTCTGCTTTGTAATAGTGAGACTTTTTTCTAATTCTTCTTTACATTAAGTGTCTGCTCTATATACTCATTAATTTTTTAATTCACAAATTTTAAAATATAAAATAATTTACCTTTTTCCAAATGATGTTCTTATTCTAGATTTATTTATGTTCTATATTTCTAAATAATATCAATAGCCAGTATTACTAATTTAATAGGTTATATCAATAGTTATTTCAATAGTCTTTGTACTTATGTTATAATATTTTAAAGTTCATTTTAATTTTTGTGTCTTTTATTTGTCATATAAACAATGTAGAATGGCGTTTTGCTTCTTATATAATCTGTGACATGTTCGTGATTATTAATATCAATATCTTTAAACTCATCATATTAATTTTTATCTAATTTACATTTGCTTCCTTTACCTTTCTGTCAATTTTCTCATAATACATTCTTTTTATCATTGTTCTTGCTACCTACCAGACATAAGCAGTACTATTATTTACCTGTTATCATTTTAATCCTCCTAATATGTGGCTCTTGCTCACTTTTCTTCCCTGCATAATCATGTATCTCTCTGTTAAGGTAAACAGCAAAACCATCACATGGCCTTTTGTCACCAGCTAACTGGAAGTTTCTTTTTAGTTCTAGAGGCCATGCATACTCTTGTCTTTGGCTGTCCCTATATTCTCATTTTCTATAAATAATTCATTCTACTTCAATGCAATGTCTTTCATCCTTTTAGTCAAACACTAAATACTGTAAATCTGCTAGGGTTTTTGCATCTATATTCCCCGTTGCATTCCCCCAGATGTTTTCTTGCTTACTCCCTTATTTCATTTATGCATTTTCCCTGATGCCTTTTCTTCAGAATTCATCTCCTTGATTATGCTATGCCAGCCACTTTGCCCTAATTTATACTCCATCCTCTCAATTTATTTTAGCTGAGAAAAACATTTATCTTAAAGTGACCTCATAATGTACACTTGTTTATTATCTCATGCCCCTACTAGACTCAGCTTCTTAAGAACAAGGATTTTACCCAATTTAACCATAATGATACCACTGAACTGTACAAGTTCATGGTACACAGTTAATACTAAAACATATTTATTAAATGAGTTATGCTCTTGATGACACTGGAAAGAAGCCTACCTTTGACCTTTCAGTCAAACTCTGCTTGATCAACAACCTTTTTATAATTACCCTGTCTATTCCTTCACCTCTCCAGGCTGTAGTCATCTATTTTTGCATGACTAATCCAGTACATGAAATCATTGTTCTAACTTGTGACTGACTCCTAACAAAAAGCTTTAAAGCATGTAGTAAGTTCAATAACAGCTTGAATAAACACTCTTTAGAATCTCTCATAGTGTAGGCCTATCACTTCCTCATTAAGTCTGTCTGTCGGTCTCTCTCTCTGTCTCTGTGTCTGTCTCACACACACGCCACACACGCGTGCTTGCACACACACGCACACACACACACACACGGGGGGGACTTCCAATTTCTTCAGTGATTCTTTCGTATTAGGGCAACAGTTTTCCCTCAAATCGATAACTATATTCTCTTTATTTTCTCATGCTCAAAATGGAATCTGTGAAGATATTTTCCCCATTTTTCAGCCAGAGGCCTACTTCATATAAACTTCAATTACTCACTCAGGAATCCAAATGCCAAGTATGCAAGCAGTCCCTATAGACAGACTATATCTGAGCATATTTACTTATTTACTTAGAGAAGCTCCTTATGATACAGGAAATTTCGGCATTAATTTTCTTTTTACTCTAGTTTCTAGTCACCATGTCACATGAAGCCTGGGTATATTCCAAATCTTTCACACAATCATCTGGCTTCTATATAATACTACTTTCCTTAATGTTTAGCCTCCATGAGCTGCTCAGTTTGCAACCAGCTGATATTGTTAAGGAAAGATTTTTCAACTCATGGGAGGTTTGTCGCACATCTGTGAGATTTCCATGGTCTTCCAAACGAGAGCAATTGTGGAGTAGTACTGCACATGTGGACTTGGGAGCCAGACTGTCCTATTTAGTAATTTGTAATCTCAATTAAGTTCTGTGTGCTTGGTTTTCTTTCATGCAGAAAGGTCTGTGAAATGATACTAACTACACTATTTGAATAATGTAACAATTGCTCTTTTCATTCATCCATAGGTAGGTTTGTCCTCATGCAAGATATCATTATACATGTGTTACAAGTAAAATGATTTAACTTTATAACTAATCCTATAGGCAGCTGCTGCTAAGCACTTGAATGAATTATTTCAAATTCTCTATATTATAGAAAATATTAGTAATAGTACAATCAAATTTTTAACTCTCATTATAATATAATTAAAGTGGACAGAGTTACCTACTTCCATAACTGTACAGTGTTCATTTAGTTCTAGAAACCACAAGATAGAATCTAGAATATGAATTTACATTATGCAGCATTGCAGCATTTGACATTGTAGGTCAGCTGACTATATTGTGAGAAGTTGCCATTATCTGTCTAAAAACTTCTTACCTGGAAGTCATTGGTTTGGGCAAAATACATTTTAATTCTGTCTTTCAGACTGAATAATTTAACATATTTATGGCTGATGAGATTGTTTTCAGCTCTTCTGCATCCCTCTACAAACTTGCTGAAAGGCTGAGAAGCTGGTGGTCACACTTAGCTCAGTAACAATCCCATCTTCCTCCTCTCCAAGTTTCTGTACTGGCTGCTTTCCTCATCACTATTACAACATATCTAACCAGAATAGTTTCAGGAAGTAGACTTTAATGTGGCTGTTCAAGGTGATAAAGAATCATGGCTTGAAACACATGGTGACAAGCACAGAAGCCAGGATGGTCATAGTGTATTCTCAGTCAGATAGGAGACAACGAACAGGTTAATAGGCAGGGAAATAAAAATAAAAAGACTCCACCTCTCATAGGACCTATAATTAACTCAAAGAGCACAACTAGCTGGGGGCTCAGTGTTCAGAGCTTATATGGGATTCTTTATATCCAAGCCACAATCAAAAGTTTCATGTAGTAGGTAACACTAATCATAAAAGAGCTGTATTTGAGCATATAAAGAAATCTTAAAAGTCACAAACGAGTAAATCAACTTGGTGATAAAGTGGCCAAACCCTTAAGTAGACATTTTTTCTGAAGAACAGATAGTCTAAAAATGAGATAAAGTAAATACAATAGAGTTAAAGAAATATCAATACAAAACTATCAGATCACAAATATAACAGCACCAAACTCTGGTAAGGACCTAAAACAAATCCATTGTCCATCCTTATTTCTAGTCATTGTTTTATTGACTTGATTTAAAGGTGTTTTGGAATCACCTGGGTACAAATGAATTGTAGTAGGAAGCCAGAAAGTTGCAATGAAAAAATAGAGCAGGAGTGTGTAGGAACTTCATACACATTGCCCCATGAGTCCTTAATTATTTCAAAGCAGAAAGTCAAAAGTCAATGAAACAAAACCATACTTTCTTAGTATAAATGTTAGGATTTGTTATCAAAGTGTCATTCTACTCACTTGGACAGACCTCATTGTAATTTCCTCTTTATAAACATCATCCTTCGTCATTTGTAAATTAGAAATGATTACATTTACCTCAGATGGATGGTATGAAGGGTAAATGAGATGATGCAAGGGCTTGATGTCTGTGACACAAGGGCTGTGACCAAAGCAAACAGAAGCCATACCATTTATATTGTGTGCTAACGTCTATCTCTACTTAAATTTCAGCAAATATTTTTATTTCAAGCACCAGATATGAAATAATTTTTGCTTGATAGCCATGTTGCCTCAGCAGCAACTTTTTAACTCTGTTGCAAAAAACAAAAAGAAAAGAAAAGAAAGAAAAAATTAGCCATATGCAATATATAAATAATTGAACAATAATGTTCTAATAAGACTTTATACATTGACATGTAGTTTTCTGGGCTTACAAAAGCAACAAGTAAAACAAACAGGTGGAAACCAGGCTGTAGTTGAAAATACAAAATAAAGACAGCTCTGAGTAATCCATTACTGAAAATGCATGACAGGGAATGGCAAAATTGAAGCTGCAAATGTATTCAAGCCTAATGTAGGAGATCTTATGTTCTGTTTTAAGAATGTTTCATATAAGTAATGAGAAGCTATTAAAGAGGTTTATGTTTTCAATCTCTAAGGGACAACTAAAGGTTGTCCCTTTAAAGCATGATCATATCCATTTTAGATTCTGCATATGATTAACAACTGAACAAAACCAACAAAAGGATACAAATTAGCAGTTGCTCTACTGAGAAATTTTGCAGTTTTCAAAAACATAAAATTAACTATTATTGACAGAATTATTTCCAATTTCAGAAATCAGTATAGTTGATACAGAGATGTTGTACACATACATAAGAATACATGTGCATGCACACACACATTATTGGAAGTTGCCTCTAGTTGTTTTATTAAATTAATGGAAAGAAACATCCATTTTAATGCTTATCAAAAGTAAAAGCCAGCTGGCTGGTGTTTTCTAAGAAAACTTAAGAGATTTCACCGTAAACAATGCCAGGAAATGTGATTTCAGTCCAGCAAATGTCCTAGCAGAACAAGGTAGATCCTACATTTGTCTTCTGACCACATACTTCTTCATATTTCCTGTTCATAAACCCAGAAGCTCCATAAGTTACAGGTGTCTAGCAAAGGCAGTCACATGTAAACACCCTTAAGAATGATAAAGACTTAAAAAGCCATCATGGCTCTCTTTTGAATCATTCTTCCTTCTAGATTTGATGATGTGCACATTCTAATTACCACTATGGAAACAGCCTTTTATTTTGAGCACAAGAGGGATATATATAATCTTTCCATATGGACTGAACTGAACAAAGCACTAGGAAATGGGGACTGTTGTAATTTAAACTGACTTCACCTTGTCTACTAACAATGTGAACACAGAATTGGGGAAGGAATTTTCCACTGCAAGTGAGGGATGGGAAAAAATGGCTGGGAAGAACAAAGGAAAAGTTTGCAACAAGTGCAGGTTGTATGGTGGAATCTCAGAAGAGGTTAGCAAATACAAGCCAACAAACCTCATGATCCTTTAGTGCTTTTGTGTATGTGGCCTAATCGTATTGCCAAGTTTTGGGCATGGAAGTTATTGGCTCTGATGAGTAGTTTTCAAAGGCCATGGTCGATATGGTAAACCAACCATGCAGAAAGGAAAATTAATTGTGCATTATTTCAGTTTCAAGATGAGAGATAACAAAGACTTAGAAGTAAGGGCAAGAACTCATAAGATGGTAGAGTAGAAAATTTCAGTTGAAGTGATACTTTAAAAGTCTTTTAATAGATGTGGTTGGCCTCAGAAATCTACTCCCACATGCAAATAAATTATCAACTTTAAGTATTACAGTATATCCACATTGAAATTTTTCCATTTGCTTATTCATAAAAATTTAATGTGATAATATTACGGTTTGATATTGACTTTCTATCCTCTGTCAGTTTGCCTGCCTATTCATCTGTCTCTCTCCCTATCTCTCTATCTTCGTCTATCTCCATCTCTCTCTTTCAGTGTGAATATGTCAGTAATTTCATTTGTACTTTTAAATTCAACTTTCATTTGCTATATGTCAACCAGCTGGAGTTTTTCTATTAAATGCAGACACTCCTTTGTAAATTACCATGAGAAATTAGTATTGTTAAAATAATAATTACACCTGCATTTGGCTAATTTGAGGAGTAATTGCCCAATTTCAGCCACAATTAGTTACTTGGCTGTATTTTTTCAGACATAATTTCAGTGTCATGAGAAACAAACAAATAAATGCATCTATGATGACTGTTCCCCTCATGATTTGCATGCTAATGAGCCTGCCTTCCACACATGCTTGTCCTCATGTGAAAAGTTCACCAAGCACTTAGAGGACTCCAGGGACATTCTTGGATGTTAACTAGGGAAAAAGTTCCCCTGATATCTAGTTTTTTAGTTATTTTGTTTATTTGTAGGAAAGAAAAAAAAACCTCAGATTTCTTTTTCAAACTATTATTTGTGGGGAGAGGGGTGGGAAACAAACCAAGGGGGAGGGGAATTTCTGTGAATTCTAGCTTTGATAAATATGAGAATTGCGTCTCTGGGATTAATCTCCACATTTGTCTTCAGAAGACATGATTACCAAGCTTACCATTCATGTTTGATTCCCATGGAATCACGCATTAATCACAATGTTGGGTTTTATCTAACTTCTATATTCTGAACAAATAAAAACCATGAGAAAGAAACATTTCCCCTACTGTTTTGGGGAGAGTTTAATAATTGAATCCTGTAATTGACATCATTTTTTCCCTTCCATTACCTGCCTTCTGTTTCTCTAGTGCCCCCAAACACCACCCCTCAAACCTATGGCCTTTCTTCATAATTATTATTGTTATGTGTATGTTTTGAATTAGAAACCACTGAGTTGCTATGAAAAGTCGCCTGCCTCCTTCTTATTTATTTATAATGCTTATGTTTACAGTGACTCGCTTCCTCATATAGCTTCCTCTGTAATTTTGCCATGTCTTTTTCTTTTCATGTTTGTCATCCATGAAAATTCAATTTACTACATTAATTTGATTAAAAATTTCTTAGAATTTTGATACATGTGATTCTTACTTAACTGAGTGACTTCTATTTCTAGACCTCAATAAATAAGAAACAAAGATGATTTTACTATAAATGAGAAATGTGCATTCATACATTACATGGGTTGTTAAAACTGTGAAAGGACAAATTAATGGGGGAAGTGTGAAAGTATCCAGCTGTGCTATATGAAGAAATTACATGAGGGATATTTTACATAATTGCCAGTCATATTACAGTAACAATATTTTCATTTTTATGATGGGAACTTTTTTTTAATCAGTTGGAAGAGAAGGTAAAACTATTTCATACTGTTATAAAATGTTTAACAAATACTCTGTTAAGCTGGAAACATTTCCATGAAAGTCCAGCAAACATATGCATGCCTAATAATAGAAAGAAAAGGGAATACACCTAAAATGCAGAGGTGGCTAACAACAGTTTAAATTAACCACACATATTTGTACAAATGAATTTCAAAAAAAATAAAATAAAATTTGAAGGTGAATATTACCTGTGAAAATATCTGCAAACATATAACTAAAATGTCAGAATGCCTCATAAAACAAGCTCTTCTCCTTTTGAGGGGAAGAAATCAACTGGCAAGAGAAGAAAGGAGGAAAAGTAGTATTTGAGGATAATTTTGAATGCCTAATTAGTATATTAAGTATCTTGTATGGAAATGTAAAATTAAATAACACTTTGACAGCTTTCCTCCTTTGAAGGTTCCAATTTCCCCTCCTCCAGGAGACTCCCCCTTAGTTGACTTCCCTCTGTTTTCTCTTCCTTTTGGCTTTCCCATCCCATCCCTATCTTCCCTCACAATGCTTTAGTAACATCCAAATTTTCTTAGATTTATTATTATTTAATCCACCAAAATACTTGTAAAAGGCCCCTCTTGAAACATAATCAGGATACTAAAGAAAACATTCAAATAAGACCAGTTGTTGGTGCAATCATAATAGAAAATTTTTGAAACACAGTAAATATTTCACAAGAGAGAAAGTAACTAAATGCATTAGCATTTTTAAAAAGACATGTGAAGTTTTAACGATTATACTACAGGTAAACAATCTGGAAAAGATGTCAATATTAATCCTTGATAATTTTGTTGCATCTTTACTTAAATTAACGATTAAAATAAAAATACTATTTTGGAGTCCACCAGTCTTTGAATGCCTTTTTTTAAATTACCAATACAAATATTGTATACTTAGTAATGGAAGGAAATAGAGTATTTGTAAAAGGGCCAGTCTTACCCAGTATACAACATTACTGTATTTCAAAAGTGAGCCAACTAAAAAATTGACCTCAGAAATTAGAGTGTACTTTTTAAAATGATAAAAAGAAAATAACCATCAATCTGGACCAGACCCAGCATTCTCAGATAATTTGCCAGCTTCTACTTTTTGAGCCTCAACATCAACCTGTCTAATAAAGTTCTCTTGCATCCTTATTCTTAATAACAACTTGTTAAACATAACATGCAGACTATCTTTCTTTAGTTTTAGTGGTAATATAAAACTTGAGCTGGAAGATGCTTCTGTGGATTTTCTTCCAACAATTATGATTAAATGCAGCCCACCAAGCAAGAGAAGACATAATTGAGCTTGTTAAGTGTAATCTCCATTCAAATATCAAATAAGAGAGTAGAAAGAGTATTGTTAGTGATGGGGATATTTTCAGACAATCATGATCATCTGCATTACAATATTCTCTCCTATGAAAAGGAGGACCACAATGCCCCTCATAAGCAGCAGTTCAATGATAAGTACTCAGATTTGAGGCCTTAAATGTGAACATCTGTTTCTATCATTAAAGTGAGCAGGGTGTTGTTAATTACTTCGTTCCATCTATTTTCAGTATCTGTAAATATATAATTCAAGATCTAGGAAAGTTATTCCCATTATCTGAACAATTATTTCTATCATCAAATGAAATTATACATACCATAGTTCAAATATGGTCCTCTTCCTTATACACACACATGCATAAACTGATGTTTAAAAAAAAAACTGGTTCTTTCCCTAAATCCCACTGCCTATATGGTTTTGCCTTTTTAGTTTTTATCTTTTTTAAATTAAAAAATATTTCATTTTCTGAGATTATTATAATTATGTATCTTCCTCCTTCAATTTCCTACATCCAAAGTCATCCATATACCCAAATTTGCTTTCTTAGAATTCATAGTATCTCTTTTCATTAATTGTTGTCACTGTCATAGAGTTACAATAATGTATGGCACATTTTTCAGTCTGGCCACTTTCTTTGAGTAATACTCATTAGGAGTTAGATATGGCTTTTGTGGCTGTTTATGGATGTGTTAAAAATGGCTGAGTACTCCTAATTTTTGGCAGTAGAGGTACTAGTAAAGGTACCATATTGTTTGTAGTATTTTATGAAAATGTGTTTTCAATCTTTTCAGGTACATATCAGCTAAGGTGATTTTGTAGTATATGATACCATAACATTCAGCTTTAAAATATATTTGTAAAATATTTATCCAAAATGATTAAGTCATTTTGCATTTCTACCAGCAAGGGATAATGGTTCTGTTACTCCACGTTTTTTATTTTATACGATATTATCAGTGTTTTGTATTTGGGCAATTTTAATAGGCATGTATTAATATCTCACTGCTATTTTAATTTGAAATTTCCAGTTCTATAAATGATGAGATAAAAAAAATGGTTATTTGACATCCTTCCATAGTCCATATTTACTGTTATTTCATAAATACAGGTCATGTGTATATACATATATCTCATATACAGACATATAAAGACAATCACATATTTTATTATATATCAGTTGGAAATTTCAATATCTTAAAACATAAAAGTATTTAATTAAAAAAACAGAGTCTGGGGTATTCAATATATTATTGTTTATATATATATTTGTAAATATATATGCATATATATATATTATGGCTTAAATGCAAAATGGATCAAACATCAGACATTTTATGAAATTATAGGAAATTTTCATAATTTTCAGGTATGTCCTTATTCTATACCACTATCATCTGTTTTTCCCCAGTGAACATTAGGATGTGCTACATAATAGCTGAAAAGTGAAATGGGATGTAGAAGAACTATTTAATGTTTTTGTATCATCAATTGTTAACTTGAGTAGCCTAGAACAAAGATAGAGAAGAATTATAAGAAGGACTATTATAATGCAAAGAAGAGAGAAAGAAGCCTGAAGGGTTAGTAGAGTTAGGTTCTGAACACCTGGGATTTTAGTAATTTAGCTCTCAAGATCTGTTTCACCTTTGAATTACAAGATCATATTCATTATTTTTCTAGTCATTCTTATTCCTTGGAAACACAAACTATATACCTTACACTAAAATCCCACTAAATATAATTTCATGAAAGTGTATATCTCTCAGAATCATTATCACTAATCTGCCCAAGTAGGATTACAAAAATTTAAGACAGAATTTAAAAATACAGCGATTCAGTAGCAAAGATGACTGATGTTATTCATAAGTTGTTTTCAAGAAATGTCACTGTCCATTTTCTCATAAACAGATAATCAGCGTCTAATACTAAGCGTTTCCACTTAGCAAGGACTCTGTGCCTGGGCAGGCTTTGTTCCTTTGCAGGAGGCTGGTGGATGAAGTTGGTATAAAGACCCTGATCTCAGAAAGAACAATGACTAATGAATCAGTGGTAGCAATTTACTTCTCAACGTATAGTGACCAGGGCAGAATGAGACTATGGACCTATTTCCCAGAAAGAGTCAGTGTATGGTTAATAGAGAAGACACAGGTGTGCTTAAGAAATCTTCTCTGTATGGAAACCATGATCACAGAGTGGAGAAATAGAAGGCAGCTGGCCAGCTCTATGAAAGACCATAGATCTGTGTACCTGGTGGAAAAGACAGTACTTACCATTACCTTGGAGGCAGACACAAGCATATAGAATTCACTGAAACTGTTTCAGCTGCATTCCTATGTGAACTAGATGTCTCATCTCTATGGAAACCCTATTGCCTCATAGCAACCACGATGGAAAACTGATAGTGGAAAATATGCACCAGACAATGCAGATCAAGCTATCTTTTGTGTATAAGGCAAAGAATGACTTGATGTGTAGAGGGAGAGGAGGAGCAGTAAGTCCGTGGATTCCAACATCAACATCAATATCCACAACTCTAGGGAAACTTGTTAAAATTACAAATAGCTGCTGCCACCTCTCTAAGTTTGGTTTAATATGGTATAAGAAAAACCAGAACCTTTATAATCTTGTAAGAAATTCATAGGGGACTGTGATGTGTATTGTGGGCACTGATTACCATTGCAAAGATTCTGAGAGAAATGGTAATGGCACTGGGGGGAAATGGAGTTTGTAGATTTATGCACAGGAAGCTCAGAGTAGTTTGTGTGATTTCACCTAACAACCTCAATTTAATTTATCATGAAAATACAAAAACTGAAATTTAGGGAGGAGAGAGATAAGTATTGTTTCCAATCTATTCTTTCTTGGACCAGATTTTTTCTTTTAAATAAGATTTTGTTTATTTTTATTTGCTTATTTTGTGTATGTATGCATATTGAACCATGTCTGAGATGATGCATGATGAACACATGTGTATATGTAAGTATGTATGCATGAATGTTTGTGAAACTATGAATTGAGGTTCAGTTGACCTCAATAGCTTTTACTATTGCTCTCCACCTTATACACTGAGTCAGAGTATCTTACTGAACTCAGAGTTTACCATTTTGACTAGCCTGGTTAGCCAGGTTCAGCCAGTGTTTTAATACAAAATTATAGCTTGTTACTACATAGTTTGGGTTGGCCATTGATTTATCATTATTCTTGGATCTCAACTTCATGCTTTCTGTGATTACAGGCACAAGTCACTATCCTTGGTTGAAGTAGACATCTAAAATAAAATGAACTTGTTTCCTGTCTTCAATGTATTGCTGATGTATTAGTAAAAGTTAGGAATAGTTAGTGGTCAGATGTTCTTTTTCTCACCTTCATTCCTTTATCTTTCATATGAACTTTTAGAAGAGGCAATTTGTGATGAATTGTCCTGATGACTGAGTAAAGAATAACTCACTAAGCCAAAAATAAAATAAAAAATAATAATTCTGCCTTCTTTTGGAGATGGTGGTCAATAAACAAGTAAAAATTAAGTATACTGCATGTTAGAAGTGATGACAGGGACAAAAATATGATAGGGGCTTTAGATGTGGTGTAGTGACTGAGAGTGTTTATTACTCTTCCAAGGGACTAGGATTCAGTTACCTGAATAATTGCTCACATAATTACTCACAGCTCATTGCGACTCCAGTTCCAAGGGTTCAGATGCCCTCTTCTGTCCTTCATGGGCATGGGATATATATTTGGTGCACATGCATACATTTAAGCAATTACCCATACACATAAGATAAAAACAAAATAAACTTTAAACCTACAAGATATAGTCATGGGCAATAGTGGATCTCATCCTTGCTGAAACAAATTCTTACTTGTAGTAGGAGGAGATTAGTGAAGAGACACAGAACCAGTAAAAATACTATGTGCCTACTGAGTGTTCATCCTTAAAGGGGATATTGATATCACTTTGTTAAAGGTCCAGGGGATATCAATATAGAATATAAGATATAGGGGATTGAAAAGAATGCTATGAAACACTGTCTTCCGGGCATGACAAGGCCTTTGTGATCATGAACTCATAGTTCTCAAAGGTCTAGAACTGGCTCTAGATTGGGTTCATCTAATAAAATCCCTTTCCAGGCATGAGAAACTGCTTTTCCAGTTTTGGGGCAGAGAGGCAAAAATGCTCTACAAATGATCTAAGATATTGCTATTGTCCTTAGTTGCCTCCTAGAAGTTTAAGCTAATTCCCAATTTTTTAGACATAAAACTAAAATTGGATCTTACCTGAAAGCTTCCTCCCGAAGGATTGGCTTTTTTTTTTTTTTAATTTAATGAAATTTTTATTTAGCTATAATATACATCTTCAACAGCTTAAATGAAAATTTTTTCATGATGTTAAGTGAACTCTGCTTTATTTTCTTTGAGAATATCCCTTTTTCATTAAAATATTTTCTAAACCACTCTATATGCTCGACTTTCTGCTTAACACTCAGATACGGGTTTTTTGAAAGGTCACCAGCTCCATGAAGAGGCGAATTGGTCCTTTCTTGGGGAAGCCCTCCAGGTACTTATCCAAAAATATATGGTCATGGAATTCTGAACCATCGTCATCAAAACCTGCTTCGTTGTTAACTGGGAACTCCCATAGCTTCCCCTCTTTTGTCCATTGGATCATCTCCTCAAATCCATTCCCCAAAGGCTGTTCATTTACTGTGGCTAGCTGCTTAGCAAATTCTATCTCCCAGAGAGAAGGGGGTGCTTCTACTTCAGGTGCTTCATCAGCAAATGCCTTGACGTCAAAAATGCCAAGTCTTTCCCCCTTGAATAAACCTTTCCTTTGTTTAAAATCAGTTTGCTTCGCCAGGTTAAGAGAACTGTCCATTCCTTCATCAAGCTGAACCTGGTGCTGTGGTCTTGTACTAACTCTTGAAGTGGATCTGGCAATTTTCATATCTGATATTATGTGACGGTAACTAACCCTGTGCTTCTCTCTGTCTTTCTGAGCCCTCATCTCTTCCTCGTGTTGCTGAAGCTGTCTGAGCAACTCCGACTTGGTTGTCTGCTTCTCGGATGGTAGAGAATCTGCAACAGCAGAGGCGGCTGCTACCAACTCAGGACTCAGGAACTCATTTCTCTTCTCTGGAAGGTCTTCTGGAGCTCTTCGATGCCTTCTTACTATACCCTGCAGATTGGTAGAAGGTCTTTTGCCACGAGGCTTTGTTGTTTGTACATTTACTGTGCTAAGTTCAACTTTCATA
Organism: Phodopus roborovskii; assembly: GCF_943737965.1. NCBI lineage: Eukaryota > Metazoa > Chordata > Mammalia > Rodentia > Cricetidae > Phodopus > Phodopus roborovskii. The sequence goes on from NW_026126629.1 coordinate 10,865,460, forward strand.
TTTTTAAGAATGTCTAGCAGGTTTCTTTTTGAAGTCTCCTCTCCTTTGCCTTGACTCTCTCCTGCCTTCTGGGAAATTTCATTGGCTCGAACAGACTGGCTGTCTTTCTTGCTATAGATCAAGTTACCAGTGCCAAAATGTCTTTTGATATTAATTTCTATCCTGCCAGTTCCGGCCCGAGCCGCGGGTAGTGCGCACACAGCCACAGAGGCATCCCAGTTTCCAGGGGACAAAGGAAGGCCCGAGAAGGGGCGAGGACGTACAAACGCCGGTATTCTGTGGCGCATCGCATAAAAATAAACTCAAGCAAAAGCACAACCGGAAACACAAACTCAAGCAACAGAACGAACGAACTAGTGCATCGCTCCCAAGGATTGGCTTTTATAGTAATGAAGGTGATGTAAATCTGCCAGGGATAGAAAGCATTTAATGGTCATACCAAGCTGTATTGTCAATGAATCACAATCATGACCAGTATGCCAAAATATTCATAAAGATGCAATGATGGCACAAACTTCTTGGTGGTTATCAAGAGCTATCTAATTGGACTTCAGACCCACTCAACAGGAGAGAAATCTTCCATGGTTCTGCAAATCCAGCAAACTTCCTGGGACTAGGGAGGTTGTGGGTCATAGAGGAGAACCTACATCCATTTTCTGTAATCAGTAAAATTACAAATTGCTTTCTAAATACCCATTTGTTCCTGATACATCAATGTAATCTCTCATGTCATCAAAGAAGCTTCCTTCTGCAAGAGAGAGAAAGATCACTACAGAATGCCACAAGCAGTCAAAATTCAGAGAATAACTGACTACAACTGACACATCTACAACACAACTCCTATGTCTAAGGCTTAGGGAACATAGGGAAAAAGGGACAGAAATAGGGCAGAGAGCCAGAAGACCAGGAAGTCTGGCATCAGATTGTATTTTCCAGAGATGACAGGGAAGATACATCCATGACATCTCAAGAATATGGCCGTTTAAATAAGACCTGAAAATTTTCAACACTAGTTGTTATGTCAACATGTGAAAAATCTCCCAGTGTCTAACCTTAGATTAACAGCTGCTACAGGCAATTAATGACTGTTAAGAACGGGTGAGCTGTCTTCACCAGAGATGAATCCCTAATTGATTACCTAATACCAAGTGGTTATCCCTAAAGGTATATACAAACAAATAACACCACATAGACTTAGTTTTATTTATGTATTTATTCATCTTATGTATGTATTATATAGATATATGATAGACAGATAAGTAGATAGAAAGAAAGAAGGATGATAGATAGGTTTAACAATAGGAAAAAACAGGCTATCAATTTGAGAGTAAGAGACATGGGGGAGTTGAGGAGAGGATAGAAAAGGGGAAATTATGTAATATTTTAATTAAAATTTGAATTAAAAGGAGGTCTTGTTATGAGCACTTTCCCCCCAACTTTGTCCAATGTTCATGTCAGCCCCAAATAACAAACTGTATTAATTATGAAACTATTGGACACTAACTAGCACTTCTTATTGGCTAGCTCTGTCTAAATTTTTAACTGATAATTACTAATATATGTATTTCTACATGGTCTTATCTTACAAAGAACAACAGACTCATGCATCCCGGGGTGACATTGCAACCCCATCCTACATTTCCTAGAATCCTCCACCTCTCCTAGTCCCACCTATTTTGCTTCCCTATTGGCTAACAGTGCTTCATTCATTAACCAATAAGAGAAACACATTTACAGAATGACATCTCCCATCATCTCTTTTCTGTCTAAATAAAAAGAAGGATTTTAACTTTAGCATAGTAAAATATATAACAAAAGAGTTATCAAATAAGAACTATAGTTAACAATATGTAGTCCATTAACATTTAGCAAGATTTTAAAAATATTCCATTATCTATCTTATCTTTGTGAGTCTAAAGTCTTATGTGTAACTTATCTTTAATCCTAACTAAGGAACACTATAACCATGACTATTTTTCTTTTACTCCATCAAAGACCACAAGAAGATAATATATAAACTCTAGAATTGACAGAGACAATTCGATGCCTGGTCAGTCACCCAAAGTTTTTCTGTAATGTCCCATCTTTGGCCCATAGGCCATAGTGTGTCTGGTAGTTACCTCCACAACAAAGCAGGAAACTTTAAACTGTCTACCTGTATTGGCAGTTTGTAAGTCACTTTTCTCTGAGTCCTATAGAATGTCTGACAGACTTCCATGAATCAAGAACCCTGAAGAAATATCCATCTTGTTTCAGCAGTCACATTCCTGTGGGTCTTGTATGTCTGTTTTATACAGCATAAAATCAAACAGTCCAGACCAGAGCAGTTTCTTGCCCAAATGGCTAGTCTTGCCATGTTGGAAGTGAACTCCATAGCGAGTTTATTTGATGTCCATCTTCCTTTCTGACACAGGTGCTGTTACCAGAAGCAGTTATATCTCACTGTCAAGAAAAACCCTAAACTATTTAATTTCCATATTCTGTATTCCTTTGAAAGGTATGGATAATGTCTATCCATTTGAAATACATCTCTATATAATTAGAAAACCTAACTAATCTAACTATAAGTTTTGGCATTATAGGTAACTATCTATAATTTATACTTAATTATACATTATTATTTTTAAATGAGCTATAGAAACACAATACCTGAACAATAAGAGAAACATATATTTCACAAAATTGCCCTTAAATTTTTATCAATGAATGAAAATCAATACCAATGGAAAGTAATAATTCCTATATCATTTATCCCTTTTTTCTTTAGAAGGACATTGACTTTAATCATTAACCACTGAAAACAAACATTTATAAACAATATTTGGGAATGTGGACATTGTTTTCTCCAAACAGCTTCCTGCTAGTTGGGGAAGCTGTAATCCAAAGAAGACACAGAAATCCTGGCTTCAAGGCTACCTTGTTCCAGCAGTTTTGAATGCTGGATCACTTGGGTCACAGCTTCAGAGGGTTTTGCTTCATCAAATCATATTAGTCTGGAAGAAATCCATAGCTTTTCATTTTCTGTGAAAATACAAATAAAATTTCTTTTCCAATATAACCTGTTGTTATACTTAAATTTTGAAGCCAAGGAATTTTTAAAATATATAAGTTTAATTAATTTAGTGGTATTTCTTTTAGCAGTTGTAATTTTCTCAAGCAGTCAAACAATTCAAAGACAACACAATGGCATGCAGTATTCAGACTCTCTCTGTATTTTCTATCTTAACATGGCTTTTTAAATTACTCTATTTATTTTACTTTTACTTTTTCCCTGTCTTGAGACAGGTTTTTTATGTGTAACTTTGGCTGCCCTTGATCTCACTCTGTACATCAGGCTGGCCTTGACATCACAGAGATCTGTTTGCCTCTGCATCCCTAGTCCTTGGATTAAAGGTGTCTGCCACCACACCCAGTTACTCTACTTTTTTTCTTTTTTCTTTCTTTCTTTTTTTTTGTGAATAAAACAAAACTTTACCTGTTTCTTTTTCTCTCCCAAGCCTATGTATATTTTTAAATACACTGTAAAAAAACCTTTAGGTTTTACTTCATCTGAACCTGTCTTTACTGTTTATCTGTATCTTTTTTCCTTGCCACATGTCTTTTATCTGCTAAACACCAGCATTGCTAAAATTAAAGCAGCAGCTGTTTTAGCCTCTGGTTTTCCAATATGGCAGGAGTACATTTACTGATAGCACTGAGAGCTGAGCTCACTGCCTTGGTTTATGCTGCCATCAAGCAGCATGCTGCTGGTTTGGAGATGAGGTCATCACCACTGCCAACTGCTCCTATTCAACATTCTTGTTTAGTAGCAGGGCCTCTTAAAAGTGCCCTGCAGGTTTTTTCTGCTTATGCTGAGTCAGGAAACCTCCCTAAAAGGAGCTGCATCAGTCTTTGCTTGTCTCTAGAAAAGCAGAGCCCATATGAGAAAAAATGCTGCCAATAAAAATTGGGCTCTTTAAATTTTTTTCTATTTTTGATGATTGTATACATGCCTACAATGCAATAAGATTCTGTATGTCCCTTGTCCATCCTTTCCTACTTTCTTCATACCCCACTCCATGCATCCTCCCAATTTCATGGAGTTTTGTTTTGGTTGTTATTTATTTATTTATTTGCCATTGGTACCTGGAATGCTTTTGGTTTTCTGTTTATTTTGAGACAATATCTTTATTCCAGGATGGCATCAACATTCCCATGTTGCCCACTGAGGATGACATGGACTTGAACTTCTGATGCTCTTTACTCTAGATCAAAGTGCTGAGATTTCAGATAAACCACTGCACCTGTTTTATGCAGTCCCAGGAGTTAACCCCAAGGGCCTATGCTGGGCTACCCAAATACGTAAAAACTGAACTTCATCTCAAGCCTGTTATTTTTAGTAAACTGTTTTCATGTTGATCTATTGCCTCCAATAAAATTTACCCTCTAATTTCTACCTTTATTATGTTTCTACCTTAATTAGTTTTCCTAACTGCAAATGGACAGGAGAGCGTGCTATTTCCTATATCTCTATTTGACAGGTCTATGGGTATTATAGGTACCTATCAGAACAAGGGAGATTTAGCCTTTTGCTAAATATTCCTTCATGAGTTTAGGAACTATTCACACTCTCTGGCTATCTCTAAGTTCAACCTTAGAAACCTTTAAACTGTATGCTATGAGGTATTTAGTAGAAAAGAATAATTGAAATATATGCCAAGGACAATTCAATGGCTGATGATGTGGTACATTCAGGAACTGTGAAAGTTTCTCAGTGCCCTCAGCTCAGCTTTCCCGTGATTTTCAGGATGTTCTGCTCCATATTTGTGTTTCTATGTTTGGTCCTTTAACTCCAGATCTCTGGGGAATTTCGTTAATTTCCTTTCCATATGGTTTTGTCCTGTGATGTACAATGTAATGAGTTACCATCTGATACGAAGTTCCTGGCTTTGTAGCATAGAAATGTTTGAAACCCTTTATTACTAGGATACATTTGTCCTAATGTCTGTTTTATACTTTTTATTTATTTCATGAGAGAATTAAAAAGAATAGAGTTCAATAAATGGTTCAAATTTCCTTAGTAAAAGAAGTTATATGCATGTCTGCAGGTCATTGTGCAGTGGGAGTCACTCGATCTTAAATCTTCCTCATGGCAATCTTCCTAGAGATTTCCACAAAGGTACTACACACCCCAAAGTCTATTGTCTATAGGCTAACACAAGACAAGTGTCCATTGAAATGAACAAATCATTATTAGTACAGTATTTCAAATGCACTTGAGGCTTTCCCCCAAATTCTTCCATCTTCATAGCTCACAAATAAAATACACAGGCAGCAAATTACTTTCCCAAGTTAAGGTCATGACAGACTTTTGTCTTATCTTACATAGTCTTTCAGGAACTGTGCAAAATGAGTGGTAACCAGTTATCTGGTAAATTTGTTTTAATCAGTTTCCTATACATTAAGACAGAGCAAATAGACAATTTCTTCACTGCCCAGTAAAATATTTAATACTGGATTTATGCACCATGTGTCGTGAGTCTGAAGCCTCACATTATTGGTTTATATTTAATTTTCTTCTCTATATGTGTGCAACAAATTTCCATTCTCTGCAGAGAATGTTAATGTCTGCAGCACAATATAAATAAGGAGATATGGATTTTGTCAAGCAGAGATATTGATAATTTAGTTATACTCCTGATTCAGCATACACTTTGGTTCTATGTACCTCTGAGAAAGAGTAGTAATGTGAAAATAGCTTTGGAGAATGAAGCAGATCTATAAGTTAATCTAAGTGCTAGTAGATGGTCAAATATTTGAGTTGATACATGAACTTACAGCCTCTTTTACATTTAATTTTGAATGATGCTTTTCAATAAACCAAAAGCCTACTAAGTTGAGAAATGGTGCCCCCAGAAAGAAAATAGATGAAATATATTCCTTATATATAACTAGAGGCTTCTTCCTACCTACATACGTCCTACCTACATACTGAACGTCTGTCTACTTTGGTTTTAACATCCAGAGCCAGCATGTTTCTCACAAATTCCTTTGTCTATGTCCTGTATCCATCCCTGAATACATAGAATTAGCTTACACATTTGTATAAATCTACATGAACTATGAACTGCAGATATTGTATTAAATTTATCTCTCATTCCTTATCAACTACAGACCTGTCTAACTAATTCAAATGCCCTTGGAGGTTGTCATTTGCCTGAAAAACAGAATTAAATTAAAATGATTAAACTAATCATCATACACTGATTCAGTGGTAAAATTATTTACTTACAACTTCACAGGAATTGCTGGTTTAATGAATATTACTTGCGAGCATTTCTCTGTCAGCCACGTATTTCTAAGATACTTAAATACATATGGTTTTTAGCCAAAACTGCTTCTAAGTGCTTGTCAATCATCCCTTGCTTTGAACATTTGTCATTCTTGAGGGAGTTAAGATGTCAGCCAATCTGGCTTTGTATGTTCATTGGCCAAGTGTTAGAGTATGAGAAGGGAACATGCAGTAAGGAAAGAAGCAAGAAAGCATGAAAAGATAGATATCAAGCAGAATTGGAGAGATGTCCAAAGTCAGAAATCATCAATTTAGATACATCTATAGGAAGTTACCTTTCCTGTTACATAGCTTTGTGGATATGGAATGCTGAGAATGAATTCTAGTAGATGAGATTTGGTGTTAGGCAACCATGCATAGGAGCTATTCTTTTTTGTAACTTCTTACTTTTAGCTAGTTTCTGACATGCTGGTAACAAAGACTTGATTTTTGCTGCTATTTTTGAGACAGCTCTTATAACATAGCTTAAACTGTTTTCAAATGTGATCCTCCTGCTTCAGCCTCTCAACTTCTGAGACTACATTTAACACTATAGTCAATTGAACTTCATATTTATTCTAACAGTATTCCTCTTGTTGGCCCTTTTTGGAAAGATGTCATTAACTAATCATCTGTTGGTTTTCTTTGACTGTACCTGATCACTGGGATGAGATAGTTTCAATTTTGTCTAATAACATTTTTGAAGTGTGGAGGGTAAGTGGCAATTGTCAAGGTCTCAGTGCTAGGTAAGAGGTGTAGATGGCTCTTAAGTGGGCTTATATGGACTCCATTTGAGGTATAATTCTGTCTGCTCTGTGAATGATGTGCTAGTATCTGTTCATGTTGCCATGTTAAAAGTTGTACTTCTTCAGAATGTCAAGAGATAAGCTAAGTAATACAAGGAAAACAGTAATTTACAATCAACAAGAAAAAATAGACAACTTAAAAATAACAGTTTGAAAAGTAAGTACTTTTAAGAGTTACCTGATGGGAGATGTCATTCTGTAAATAATTTTCTCATACTGGTTAATGAATAAAACACTGTTGGCCAATGGGAAAGCTAGATAGGTGGGACTAGGGAACAAGGAGGAAAGAGGAAGGAGTAAGGAGGAGTCAGCATGGAGAGACTGGGGAGATGCAATGTGGTACAGGCCCCATTCCCCAGTAAGAGCCCATGGAAATATTAGATTAACAGAAATGGATTAATACTTAAGACAGAGCTATCCGATAAGAAACAAGTACCTGGCCAACAACATTATATCTAATACAGAGTCTCAGTGCATTAATTAGGGCTGGCGCGGCGGCGGGACAAGACCAGCAGCGGGAGGAAAAACTTTATTCCTTACAGTTACCTTGCATGAGTTTGACTGGAAATGTCTTTTAGAAGGGCCAAAACCATGGTGACAAAAATTTAGAACAGCCATGGTTAGGATTTTCATGGGAGCTTAGCAGTTGAAAACAAAATTGAAATAATTATGTCACATAAATCATTTTAGAATAATAATCATGATTGACAGCATGAGTCATGACTACCAAGCTGTCTTGGGGACATTTAAGTCTTTTAGTTTAAAGAATGACCTTATTTTTCAGTAATAGTCTATATTTTCTCACAAAAAAAAAAAAAACTAAATAAAGTAGAACATCCTTTTTTAGAGGGGTACTTCTTAAGTGGCCAGTGCACAAGTTATTCAGGAAGGAACAATCTCAAACCATTACTGCAAGAGAAAATAAAATACAGATCACTTTAATAAGATCCCCAATTCAAATGACTAAGATTTCAGATGCTAATATTCAAGCCTCGGTAAAAGCAATAGTTTGACTTTAACATGGCAATGTTTTCCTTTAGGCACACATTTTACTATGAGCTCTTAAGTACCTCTATTTCATCTGGACCTGGTGAAAATAAGGGCCTGGAGTAGGTGGCAGCAGAACGGGCTTGTCAGTTTCTATGACAAAGAGCATATACATACATTGTGTATATGTGTGTGTGTGTGTGTGTGTGTGTGTGTGAATCTGGTGTCCTTTCATCATTGTTCTGCAAGTTCTCCTGTTTGAACACAGTTCTGGTAAAGTTTGCTTATAATAAACAATTTTCCAGGTGTGGTGCTGACCATCTATAATCTCACCTCTGTTAAGGACAGAGTAGAAGAGGCAATGAACACTCTAAATAATATCTATGGTCTATATGGTTCAAGTGATCTTTCTCGGTTGGTGACATGCTACATGTTGACACACACATGCCATTATAACAGAAAGGAAATATGTCCCACAGATCAATGTCAACTTCACATTTGAAATCCTTGGACATTCTTTTTCACATGGTTCTCAGCTACAGCTCAGTGGACTGTTTTAGCAAGCTATTGAATTTGAGGCGGTGCAAGAACTGTTGGGTTAGTAAGGAACTTGACAGAAATGGAAATAGAACTCCTCAACTGTGGCTGGAATCTTAAGACTGTTAACCTGCCCCTCACAACCTACGTGGTTGCTCTAATACCAAGTGACTTCACATTATTACATTTCAATCTTTTAGAAGACAGGTTATTACTGTTTACATTTACGTTTTGTTTTTCCTACAAATACGTGTATGTCTTAAAAACGCTTATAGACCTGTTCTCTACTTTGGGCTTTCTATTCTTAACCTATATTCATTGGATTTATTGTACTATATTTTTGTTGTTTTTTAAATATTCTGGGCATTATTCATCTGCTACCTCTCATTTGTTCTATCTGGGTTGGAACTGGTTAGACAGAAATAGTTACTTTGGATGTAATTAAAAACAGGTGAACCTTTCTGAATAGGTACTTCCTACTATAAAATCATACAAATATTGTGTTACATAATTTCTATTTATGTGTTTTATAATAGTGTTTTAAGAAATTGTTCGTTTTTCTTCTGGATTTCAGCTCTAGAACACGAGCTCTCAAAGTCATTATTTGAAGATCAGAGTTGGTAGCTAAGAATTGGGATTACATATCTGCTGGTCATGTTGACCATACAAAAGGATTCCAACTTGAATATCTGAAGTATGGAACTTTGGAGCATAAAGGGAATTAGTGGGAAAGCTGTTCAGAAATTCTACAAGATGGATTATCTAATGGGACCCTGCAATGATAAATTACAAACAAATTAGAACATGCATCCCTGTTAAAACTTTATTTTTCTCCATGCAATGGGCCTATATTGAAACTCTCCTCATAGGAGTATTTAATACTACCTAAATTTGTGAAAGTCTTTATCCAGGCCATGCATCTGTTTTCCTTTTTTTGGTTGTTCTGTTCTTCCATTTCTTGCAGTCTTATTAAAGGTGAAGACCACATTGTTCATTTCATTAAGGAATTTGGTGGTAGTAGAATTGAATGTCATTTGGAGCTGGATCCCTTCCATATAACATCAACTTTTTAAACCAAAAAATGAAACTTTAGGGCATTGGTTGTTAGATTGATGCTGAGTCATATATCTAGCTGTGACTGGACAAGATTTCTAAGGTGACTAAAGTATTCTAAGCTTACTAGCTAAGTAGAGGCTTTCTGCTAATGAACAAAACTATGACATAATCTCCTCCTGTTCTAGTTTCCTTTCTGTAGCCATCATGAAACACTTTCAACAGAAGCAACTTGGAGGAGGAAAGGGTTTATTTCCTCTTAGACCTCCAGGTCACAATTCATAATTGAGGGACATTGGAGCAAGAACTCACAGGCAGAACCTTGAAGGAACACTGCTTTCTGACATGTTCTTTGGCTGTCTTACAGACTCATGCACAGCTAGCTTTCTTAAACAGCCCATGACCTCCTGCCTAAAGACTTACTCACAGTGGGCTCTTTTCTCCTTCATCAGTTAATAAGCCTGATATTCACAGGCACGACAATAGAGTAAACTGAAAGACATTTAATTTTCATTTTATGTTATAAATGATTATCTTAAATATTAAATTCTCTATATTATTATTATTGTTATTTAAGATATCCCATGCTGGGCCAGGATTGAACTCATAATGCAGCTGAAGATAGCCTTGATCCACTTACTTATTCTCCTACTTCTAAATCCCAAATAATAGTCAAAAATGGAGACTTTATATTTCTGAAGACTGGAGATATTCATACTATAACTCCACCTAACAGTTTTCTTTAGTAGTAAAGGCCCACCAATATTTGTTGTGGAGAGAAGATTTAAGATGTCTTCCATCTTAACTATTTAAGTTAAAAGAATATATTGATCTTCTTATTGTTCCTGCAGCCTGATTGTCTGACTGTCAGAGATCTCCCTGATTTAGTCCTTTAGTCTGATCTACACGAGGGTCTAGTAAATCTGAAGGTATATCTTCTTGACTTTTCTGAAAACAGAAAGTGAAAAACAAAGTTTTCTTTATAGTGAATAAATTTAGATATTTGTCTTGTTCGTAAGTCCTTGGACCTTTTCCATTTCATAGGCTGAATTGTGCTTGATTTGTTTATTTGATAGTTTCTTTCCACTGACATTTTGTGTTGTAGTTTTGTGCTTGTAATCATAAGCCATTGAACTTCCCTTTCCTGGTGGGCATGTAGAATTTTCATTCTAATTTTTTGTATGATATAATTTACCATGAAATCAGATTGGTATACATATTGCCAATTGGTCTCTTAAATGAATTTGCCCAAGTAACATGGTGTGAACATTGTCAGAGCTTCTGGGAAGTAGTTCTAAATTGAAGGAAAACAAGAGTCTTGCAGTGAACATGTCACCAGCTGTGATTGAAAACCAGTCCTCTTCATCTTCTGTGTACCCAGTTAGATTTTTTAAAGTTCTTTTCAAATTCAACATGCAAAAAAAAAAAAAAAAATTGGTTCACATTCATGCTTGAATTGCATTTTTTGATTACTGGTTAAGTTTGAATATTTATGCCTATGTTCATTTGTCATTTGTATTTTTTGTAGTAAATGGCCTATTGTAGGCTGCTAATTTCAGTGTGTTTCCCTCTTCTGATTAGTGATTTTGATACTTATAAATACTTCATCATCTGCCTTATTTATAGCTTTTCTTCATTTTAAGTTTGACTATCTTAACTTATTAAAACATTATTGTGTGTGTGTGTGTGTGTGTGTGTCAGTATACATGTACATTTATGTGTGTGAGAGAGGAGAGAGAGTAATCATGTGCATATCACTGAGTTGCTATGGAGGTATGAAAACAACTTGCAGGAGTCTGTTCTCTCCTGGTATTGAACTCAAGTCATGAGACTTGGTGGTAAGCAACTCAATCCATTGAGTCATCTCGCCAGTCCTAGGCAAATATTTGAGGCACAGATTTTCTTAAACATTTGAATGGAGATATGTAATCATATTATTATGATAGTTTCCATTTTTGTCAAAAGTTCAATGTGCTTGTGCTAAGTTCAGTATGCTCTGGTCCTTTGGGTTGGTGTTTTGATGAGATATGGTCTCCTGAAACCAGGCTACCTCACACTCACTGCATAGCTGAGGATGAATTTAACCATCAGATCCTCCAGCTCCTACCTCCAGGTGCTGGGATTACAAGCATAATCAGCACATCTCCCTTGATACTCCATTTCTTTTATAGGAATTGAAAGACATATTATATATATTTCTCTGATATTATTTCCTTATTTTCTATAAAATTCCAATGACTTTATAACTATGTGCATTACATTTTTTAATTTTAGCAAACAATTTCACACTTAATGAAATTATATTCAAACATAATTTAAGTGACTTCTTTACTGTTTATATAAAAGCTACTAATTTTAAAATATATTTTTTACACAAATTAACATTTTATAAGTTTTGTTTTAGTTTGGTTTTTTTGTTTGTTTGTTTTGTTTTTGAGACAGAACTTCTCTGTGTATTATTGGCTGTCCTGGAACTGACTTTGTAAACCAGGCTGGCTTCAAACTTACAATTATCTACCTGTCTCTGTCTCTCAAGTGCTGGGATTAAAGGCATGCACCACTATGTCTAGCATTTTAATTACCTAACAATTTATATTATCTTAATTGATTTAATTGGTTAACCTCCAATTAATACTAACAATTATATCTCCTTTATAAAGTAAGCATTAAGTCACAGGTATTTTAAAGGAATTAATTTTCAGTTTCTTTGTTGTATAATGAATATCCTAAAATATGTCATATCATTAAAACTTCCTGTATTTACTCTTTATTATTATTATTATTATCATAGCTGTTTGGGACAAAATCTTTTACAGCCCAGGATGGCCTTGGACTTACTGGGCAAGTGAGGATAACCTTGAACTCACAATCCTAGTGTCTCTACATTTTAAATGCTGGGTCATGAATGGAGGGAGACCTTATGCTTCTGAAGAGTAAAAATATACATAACTATAACTGCAGGGAATCTGGCTCATTGATAATATGTGGAGTCTCAAAGTAAGTGTTCTGCTTCTCTCTACTCAACACACTAGGCCAAATCTCTCACACAGGTGTTAGATACTAGAACTGCCTTTATTTCTGAATTGAATTAGAATAATTTTCTATATTAACCACTCATAGAATGCCTTGAGACATTTATGTAAAATGTTGGTAATTATAATTAAACTGACATTTAAAATAATTAAGCTTCAGTCATGAAGCTCTATCATTTAATATGTGGTTATTAACAATTTATGTAATTGCCATTAAGTTTAACAAAAGATATTTATTAATAAAATGAAAGAAAAATACAGAAAAACATAATAATATTCTACAATACTTTGCATGAAATACTAAATTGCTACTATAATTTAAAAGGATTAAGAAACATTTGCCATGAAGTATCATTTAGGTTACATCAAAATATAAAATATGATAAAAATTAAACAAGACTCTACATTTATATCTACCTCCATTTCTATTCCAGATTCCTTTGAAAACTATATAAAAATAAAGTAAGAAACAATTTCTGAAATATGAAAGTTCTCAGATAATTGATGAGTTAGGAGAAGGAAATGGATTCATTGTTTCAAATCTCTATTTTCTAAAGTGACCAACATAATTCCCTCTGACTTGAGCAACAAATAATTGCATGTAATAGATATTTCTCACTATTAATATTTATTCTGAGCACTCCTCTGATAGTCAATAAAGAGCTTTAGTATTGACAACTATTTTTCGTAAACATTCCTCACATAAAGTAGCTTAATTGCTTTCATTAAAACCCCATCACTGGACGGCTTTTCAGTGACTCACGCATTTATGCATTAAAGCCTCTTAAAGACATAAAATTAAATTTCTATTATACTTAAGTGTAATTATGTTCCAAATAATGATTACTAAACACTCACTTTGGCTTGATGGGTATAAGATTTCCTGAAAGGTTCTCATAGCAGGAGACAGTCAGAGCCAAGCTTGAGAGTTTTTTTTATTTTTGTTTTTTATTTTCACCACTACTTAGTGCTTTTCTTTATTTTATTTTGTCTGTGATGGTTTTCTTTTAGGATCTTTCTTTCTCTTTAAAATCCCACACAGGGACTATCCCTTTGGATTTGCATATTAACAGTAGCTTCCTGACTCCTTTCAAATGCTGACCTTCTTTGGAGACCCTTCCCTTGTGATTTGATAGTATGAGTATTATCCTCAGACAGGAATTTGAAAGACTTGTGATGTCACCGTGTCAATGAAACTGGAAAATCAGGGACATTAGCAGTTGTCTTATTCAACTGCCCTTCTGTACTGAAACTGATCAAGACACTGAGAAGCAGCCATGACTGGTAGCATTTAACTGTGGCATAACATAAAGAGAGTTAATGCCTGTCTTTCAAAAAGGGCAACTTCTGCGTTTTCAATTTTGTGCTCTGCCCCAACTCTTCTATCTCAGTCTTACTTTCATTTCTGACTGGAATTCTTTGTAAATGGAGTAATTAATTGGTCTAATTAATAAAAACCGGGAGTCAGCTGTAGAGGAAAATACTAGGAGATCAGAGAAGAAGGAAAAACCCACAGTCACAACTTATACCTTACCTCCTTAGAGTCTCAGCAGACAAGAGAGCCAGTTCCTGTTTCTGACTGCTTATATGCTCTCTCCACCGAGCCATCTCCTTTCTGTCTGTCTGTACAGTCCTCAAGCTCTCTATGGTGAGCTAGTAGCAAGCTCCATTCTCTGACCTTCAGACAGGCTTTAATTTTAGAAGCAAGATATAACCATACTTATTTTAAAAAGTTCAGGCTGCCACTCAGCATGTTCCCTCCCCCTTTCATAATATAACTCCCCCCATTCTTTGTCCTCCTCTTTCCTCTCTCTCCCCAATTTATCCTTCTGCTCCAGTGCCTCCATGAATTCATAGCTATCTTCTATTTCCCTCAGATCAGGGAAACAGCAGAAGGGGAAGGAAAAATTGTAGGTGTTCCAGTGGATCGGGGCCAGCAGAAGAACACAGCCCTTTAAATAAAATAAGTAAAGCACATATGAGCTCACTGAAACTGAACCAGCAAGCATGGCCTGTATGAGTCCTCTATACCAGGTCTTCTGCATAAATGTTATAGCTGTTAGTTTGGTGTTTTTGTGTGACTCCTAACAATGGAAGCAATTGTATCTCTGAATCTTTTTTTATTTAAATTAAAAACAATCTTAGTTTACAAACCAATCCCAGTTCCCTCTTCCATCTGGCTTTTCACTCCCCCCACCATCTTCCCATCCCACCCATGGCCTCCTATGGGGGAGCATCAAAGTCTGTCACTTCCTTTGAGGCAGGACAAAGGCTCCCTTCCTATATCTAGGCTGAGCAAGGTATCCCTCCATAGGGAATGGGCTCCAAAAATCCAGTTCATTCATTAGGGCTAAATACTGGTTCTACTGACAGCAGCCACATAGACTGCCTAAGCCTCTACAGCTGATACTCGCATTCAGGGGACCTAGCTCAGTTTTATGCAGGTTTCCTAGATGTCAGTCTGGAGTCATGAGTTCCCACTTGCTCATGGGAGTAGCGGAGGTGGGGGAAAGTTGTGGTCAGGATATATTGTATGAAATATGAATCTACTCTAGGTTTATTAAAGAAAAACAAGGAATGAAAGAAAAAGAGAGGAAGGAAACAAGAAGGAAGGAAGAAATTGAGCTACTATCTCTATTGTAGAATGAAACAACTTTGGGAAAATGGCAAGGAGGGGTATAGCTGGATCTTGGCGTAGATCCATTTCCATCTTTCTGGGTAATCACCCACTCATTCCCACAGTGACTGCAAAATATTGTGTCCTAGCAAGTAATGAAGGAATGTTCCTCTTACTCCACAACCTCACCAACATGAGCTATGGAATATCATATTAACCTTAGCCATTCTGACAGTTGTAAGATAAACTCTCAAACTACTTTTGATTTGCATTTTCCTGATAGCTAAGAATGTTGAATATGTCTTTACATGTTTCCCTGTTTGAGTTTCCCATTATGAAAATTCTCTGTTCATATCATTACTCTATTAAAAAAAAGGTAACTTGTTTTCTTGGTATCTAGTTGTTGGAATATGGTTCAAGAATGGAGTCTTATAAGTGGAATTCTGAGTGCTTCTGAGAAACTCAAAAAAAAAAAAAAAAAAAAAAAAAAAAAGAAGAAGAAAAGGACAAAAATCTTGTGACCTTAATTTCTTCAAAATCTAAATTGTTCTTGAATGTGTTTTCTTGATCCTCTCAGGTATAGCAGATTCAATTAAATGTTTATATGTCTATATAACTTGCCCTTGTGAATGTATACTTTACATAGGTGACCCTTTACCCTCAGAATATAAATTGTCTGATGATCTTAGTAAAGTGGGCCATTGCATAAAGCTCTAGTCCTACTCATTTATCAGCACCATTCTCCCAAAGACGGTCCCATTACCCCATTGTCTCTCAATTATGATATCTAGTTGCTTTCCTTTTTATTTATTTATTTTTTTGGTATTTTTTGAATATTAGTCCTCTCCTGGACATGAATTGGGAAAAAAGAACTTTTTCATTTTGTAGGCTGCCATTTAGAATGATGGTTCCTTTGTATTATATAATCTTTTTAGTTCCTTGAGGTCCCATTTACTAGTTTGTTTATCTTATTGCCTCTATTATTGGTGTTCTGTTCAGAAAGTCTTTTCATATGCCAGTGAGTTCAAGGCTCTTTTGCACTTTCTCTTCTTTCAGGTTCAGTCCTCAGGTTTTTTATCTACTTGGAGTTGAGTTTTGTGAAGAATAATAAAAAAGGATCTATTTGCATTCTTCTACATGCTTACCTCCATTTAACCAGCACCATTTGTTGTGCATCCTTTGTTCCATCCTGTGCTTCTGGCTTCTTTATAAAAACATAGATGTCCACAAGTGTATGAATTTATGTCTGAATTTTAATTTGATTTCAATGATCAGTGTATCTGATTTTGTGCCAATACCATGCTATTTTTATTGCTATATTTCTATAGCATAACTTGAAGTTGGAAATAGTGACACCTCCTTCAATTTTTTTCCTCTTCTATAGTCTTTAGCTATCCTGAGATATTTGGTTTTCAGTTTGAAAGATGAGTATTATCCTTTCAAGGTCTGTAAAGACTTATGTTAGAATTTTGATGGGGGTTGTGTTGAGTCAATAGATTGATTTTGGTAGATGATGATTTTTATTATGCTAATGCTACTGATCCATGAGCATGGGAGATCTTTCTATCTTCTGATATCTTCTTCAATTTCTTTCTTCAAAGACTTGAAGTTTTTATCATGTAAGATTTTCTCTTGCTTAGCTAGAATTACCCCAAATTATTTTATATTATTTGAGGTCGTTGTGAAAGGTGTTATTTCTTTGATATCTTTCTCATTCTATTTGTCATTTGTATATAGGAGGACTGCTGATTTTGTGAGTTAAGTTTTCATCCAGCTACTTTGTTGAAAGTTTCTGTCAGATGTAGGAGTTTCCTAGTGAACATAGAAGCAATGAACCTAGGTGTGGAAATGTTTCTGTAGCAGATATGAAGTCCACAGGGAATAGCCCAGGAATGGCATGTGGATATTATTTATAGTTCTAGCTTCTGTAGAAATCTCCAGATTGATTTCCAAAGTTGTTGTGTTTACACTCCCACCTAAGTGTATAAGTTATGCCCTTTCTCTCCATCCATTTCAGCATCTACTTCCATTTGTATTTCTAATGATGACCCTTCTGACTAGGAAGATGAAACATGGAAGCCTAACAGTTTTAATTTGCATTCCCTTGATGGCTAAGGATGTTGAACATATTTTAAATGTATCTCCTAGTCATTTTCATTATTGCCAAAGACACACTTTGCCTGTAGGACACAGAGAATTCAGTCTGAAATCTACTTCAAACCTTTTCTCTTTTCTTCCCAGCTTTCTTAGCTCCAGAATGTGCTATGGAGATTACCAGGGGAAAGTCATCAATGGCCTTACCAAGCACTAGACCATGCATGCTGCAAATATGAATTTTCCAAGTGCAAAGCATATACCACTGCAATAGTGACAGAACTGCTAGTGAATAACTCACTCCTTTCTTACTGAATTTGAGAGACCTGCTCTACATAAAGAAATTCCATGCCTAATAGTATAACCATGCTCCAAACTCTAGGCCTGGGGATGTCACAGACCCTAGGGTAGAATCTGCTATATGTTATTTTGCTAAATAATCATACTATCAAATGCTTTCTAATTATTTGTGTTTATAACCACAAACTATGTGAGAGAAGTTCTTTTGAAGTAGGTAGCAGTCAACAGAGTGGTTCATAACTGACCAAAGTGGTGAGAATAAGAGAGATAGTACTCATCCCTAAATAAGGCATCTCCATCAACCTGAATATCGAGAAAAGCTGGTGAAATAGTGTGGAATTTGATTCGATTCTGCTTCCTGAACATGACATGGTCATCACACTCATGAATTTCCAGAAGCTTTGCTTACCTGCACAAGACCTCAACAAGATCAAGCCAATCAAAATTCCATATGATCTTCAGGCCACAGCTCTTTCTGAGGACCTATTGGCACTGGATAGCTGCTTGGGGAAGGAGAACAATTTTTTCTTTAGTATGTGACCAGTGACAACTTTCCAATGGACCAACTGGGTGACCACACATCTATGTAGATGTAGGCAGCAATAACTGGATTTCATGCTTATCAAACAAGGAAACATGAATTTAGGAAGACAGTATGTTATAGGAGATATGGTGGTGGATGGGAGAAAAGTGTTGTAGATAATCACATTTCATTGTATGAATGCACAAAATCCTCAAAAATGAATAAATAAAAGTTTTGAAAACTGAATTGCATAAAACCAAAACAAGTCAGCAGAAACTTAAAATATGAATGATACTATGTACAACTTTTATGTATTAGCATAAGTTTGATCCTTGACAAAACAATGTTAAGTGCTTATACAATAGTTGCTTAAAAGAGAAATATTTCTTTGCAGAAATTATACATACATACATATATATATATATGCACACACACACACATATATATATTAATAAAAGAAGAAATTTAAGTGGAAAAGAAGGCATACTTGGATTTCTTTAACAGTGGGCTGCTGATTCCCACACAGGGAAATTGGACTGAATGTGCTCATTAGCTTGCTAACAATACATTTAGAAAGAGACTGAAATGCGCTACCCACCAGGTAGCTAGAAATTTCTTCAAAACACACACCCACAGATTAAATAAAACAACAGGAAAAATGAAGCATTTTCTGTAGCCACATCAATTTTACACCCTGCTTACTTAACAAGCATTGTAATTTTCCAATAAACCACAGTAAAACCATGAAAGTAAAGGATGCATATATAAATTTATCTCTCCTGGATTGAGCGGCAGGTATGTTTTTGTAATCTTTATTGATTTTGCCAATGGGGGTAGGCATCATGCGTGTCTCATAGCATCTGCAGGTGAGAGGAGAACTGCAGGAGTGGGCTCTCTCTTTCTACCTTGTGCATTGCAGGCATTGGACTTGGGTGCTAAGAAGTGGCAAGCAGTGCTATCAGCTGAGTTACCTCACTGGCAGCAGTTTAAGCAATGAAAATGCATGGCCCAGATAGACTTGCCTCCCAACTTTAGTCACTTGGCGTACAGGGAAATCTGTCATGATACTTTGTTATACACACCAAAATTATGGCTTAGAATTCCCATTTTAAACGGTAATTATTTTAATCTTGCTGACTTGCTGTAGATGCTATCAAGACTTTAATATACATGTGAAGTAGAATTTTTCCCAAAGTAGCTTGCAAAGGACAAATAAGTCAGCTCTGTCTTTCCTTGAAAGAAAAACAGATGCGATAAAATTTAAAAGAACAAAGAGAGAAGGAATTAAAGTCTGAATCTCTGTGACCACATCATAAGTTCGGTGGCCTGCACATGATTGTTTCCAACCAGAGTGCTAAGTGAGGCAGAGGGAGGTAGAGCATGAGGTTTACTGACTGCCATCTTACCTAAAATTGATGCTTTCAGGATCAAAAAGAGATACTGACTCAAAACAAAAATCAAAAATAACTAGAAAGTAACAGTCTTTTGGCCTCTGTATGTGCATGGTACAGCAAACACACACACACACACACACACACACACACACACACATGCAACCAATAAAAAAGATTTTTTAAGAGGTGTTTGATTGTGTTTGACACAATTGATTCTCAACTACAGCATGTTTGTCTCTAGGTGGGTAAATCTGGGCAAATTTCATTATTTTAATTGTTGCTTATTAGACGTGATAATTGGTTCACTCGGTTGAGATCAAGTTGAGATGACCATTTATGGTCATTTGCCTCAGTTAGTTTTTTTTTAATTATTTTATTTGCTTTTCATTATGGGAATGTGTTCATATGTGTGAGTGTGTCCATTCCACAGGGAACTGGGATGCAGAGGCCTCATTCCAAAATCCACAGCCATAACAAGCCTCAACTCCAGCTGGGAGTCATGGTGAGACATAATCCACACTTTGTAATTGTATAGGACCCAACATTTCCCAGCTGGTCTTGTCTTAAGAGGGAATCTGCTATTGTGAGAGACATGCTGAACACCACAGGACAGGAAACCTCTCAAATCCTGGAACTTGAAATTGAACCTGCCACAGATCCAGGGTCAGAAATGGTCCTGAAATGCAGGGGTAGAGAGCAAAAGGTTGGTGCTGATAAAATGAATAGTCCAGACTTAGTATGATCAGCTGAGGCAGTTGAGCTATAATTGTACCTGGAAGAAGAGCTTATCGGATGACAGTTAATGGGAGTTTGATATCATTGAAGCTGGAGTGTGATTATAGATGTGCCTCTGAAGTCATCTGCATGCCATGAATTGCTGTGGAGATGGAGAGTGTTAAAGATCATTCTAACCCTGTAGCTTTGAAGAAAGTTTCCCCATCAGTATATAGTTTTACTTTGTTAGGTTTTATTTTACTTTATTAGATTAAAAATATGATTATAGTTTGATAATCCTTATACAAACATCTCATTTTGTTCACACTGTCTTAGATATTTTTCTGTTGCTGTGATAAGACACCATGACCAAGGCAACTTACTAAAAACAAAAGACTGTTTGGGTCTCACAGTTGCAAAGCCTTGGAGTCCATGACCATCATGGTGGAGAGTATGGCAGCAAGTAGACAGGCACTAGAACTTGAGCAGTAGCTGAGGGTTCACATCATTAGCCAGAGAACAAAGGGGAACAGTGTCTTTTGAAACCTCAAAATCTTCTCAGAGTGACATACACCTCCTAAGCCTCCTCAAACAGTTCCAAAACATGGGGACCAAGTATTCAAACATATGAACCTATGGGAACCATTTTCATCTAAACCATCTTTCATTTTTTTCCCCCTGCGTGGGGAGAGGTGGGAAAGCTTTTCTCTCACTTTGCTTTAACTGTTTTCTTAATTTTTAAAATCAACTTTCTTTTTGTCTAATTTCTACTAAACTTTTAGTATATTTTAACTTTATCTTATTAAATTTACTTCTGTGGTTATCTTATTAAATTTACTTCTGTGGTGGCAATGCTGTGTCTTTGTATGCATGCTGTGAGCATGTGTGTGTGTGTGTGTGTGTGTGCGTGCATGCACACACACACAAACTTTGATTATATGAATGTGTATGGTGTGTATGTGTATATTTATGTGGTACCATGTGTGTGATGTATATGTGTATATGTGGCATGTGTACATGAGTGTGGGTGTGGGTTGTGTATGTCTGTGTGTGATATATGCGTTTTATATTCAAGTATAGGTACGTTCACATGTGTTTGCATATGAGGATGTTAACTTCAGGGATCTTCCTCTATCATTCTCCACCTTATTTTGTTTTTGAGAGAGATTCTCATATTGAGTCAAGAGAAAAGCATTTATGCCAGATTGGCTGGTCAATGAGCCACCTGGATAGAGCACAAGGGTTACAAGTGTGTGCTATGCTCAGCTTTTTCATGGGTTCTATGGACTTAAATCTTCATGCATCTACAGTAGTTCCCACGGAACCTTCTCCCTAGTCAAGTTTTGATGTTATTTTATCCTTTTCTTACATTTATCTACAATTTCAAATGCTTACTTCTGCACCATTCATAACAGCTAAAAAGCAAAGCCAGGCTAGATGTTCATCATGAAATGAACGGATAAAAGAAAGCCTGGTGGCATGGTGTATATATAGAATGGAACTATCTTTCAGTCATAAGGGAAAATAAAATCATGACATTTGCAACAAAATAGATAGGACTGAAAAATCATGTTAATAAACAGAAGACAGACACAGAAAAGTAAATTCTTCATGTTTTGTTTTGTCTACTATGTTGAATCTAGATTTAAGATTTCTTAGTATGTACCTGTGTGTGTGCTGTACAAAAATAAATGGGGATAGAGGCAAGAGGAAGAAATATAAAGCAAAGGCAGAAAGGATAAAAGAAAGGACAAAGGAGTGTGTGTGGTGGAAGCATGAATGAGAAGTATTTGTGGAAAATAGAAGAGGCCAAAAAGAGTTGGCCACGGGAGATTGCAGAGGATACTGGGGACTGAAATGAAGAAAACCAATGTGTAATAGCAGAGAAGCATAGAAACTGTAATGAAATCCTCCTTTGCATGCTAACATTAATATATACATATATGTATATATATATATATATACACACATATATTCTTACTGGAAGCAGAGATCTAACAAAGCATTTTATTAATAAACTCTATTGTTGTTAAATTATTATTCCACTATAAATTACAATGAATAGTATTACTAAGAAATGCACTTTATTAATATATATTAAGTTGTTTTTCAAATAAATTCTTCATGCTTAAACTCTGAATGTATGTAAAGCTGCACCACTTTCCCTAATATTCTATATTATTCTTCTGGTGTTTGTTTTATTTATCAGTATATTAATATTTACTATAGCACTTTTATATTTACTATATGCCTTTTGGATTTTTATTTAGTTTAATAGGCTATATTACATTTATAAAACAGTAACTTCATTATGGCATATTCATATATATCCAAAGTATAATTTTATCATTATGTAACCCTCTGAATTTCCACCACCGCATCCAGCTAGTTCCTTTTCTCCTCCTATATTGTTTCTTCTGTAATAATTTGCATTAAAAAAAGTACTTTCTTATATAAGAACACAATATGTTAGCTGTCTTTTGGGGTCTACTTTATTTGGATTACTATGACCAATTTTCATGCAGATGACATTTTTTTCTTTTTTTGGAAAGCTAACATTTCATCACATATGATATATCTATTAGTATGACATTTCTTTATCTTGTTCATAATTTTCCCTTTGCTAATAGTTCTGTAACTGACATGGAATTCAGATAACTCAACTGTGTGCTGACTTCAATGGTTTATGGTGTTCACCCAGGGATAGTATATTGTAGTTCCGTTTTTACTATACTATTACTCCTGTAATGATGCCAATCACTATCATTTGATATTGTAATTTTTGATAATAAACATTTTAACAGGTGAACTGCATTATCAATTTTTATTATATTTTATTTACATTTATTTTATAGCTGAAGACGTTGAACACATCCATATATTTATTGACCATTTGTACTTCTTTTGAAAAGCACAATTTTCCTTCATTTGCTCATTGGGTTATTTTTGTCTTTGTTATTTTAAAAATGTTTCTATAGTTGTATCATCTATATATGAATTCTATATTCGATAACTAGCTAGTAGATTTTATCCCATTTTGTAGGCTGTATCTTCATTCTGGTGATTGTCCTTTGTGATTCAGAAAAATTTTAATATCAAGAAATCATATTTTCTCACGTTTAATACTATTTCCTGTGCCATGCGGGTCCTATTCAGACAGCCGTTATCTAAGCCTTCCTGGAAATATATTTCCTATATTTTTGTCTAGTAGTTTCAAATGCTGAAGTCTTACTTTAAGACTTTGACCCACTTATTTTGTTTAGGGGAAGAGAGAGATATCTGCTTTCAGTCTTTTATATGTGGATGGCCTGCAAGAGCTTCCTGCTAAGAGGCTCTTTTCCTAACTTGTGTTGGCATCAAGCACAGTGGTTCCTCTACCAACACAGTTTTCACAAGATTGTGGTAACTATTCTAAGATAGTATTTATGTATGCATTTTAGTGTTTGCTTCTTGTTCTGTGGAGGATGTCATAGGATTTAATAACATATTGAATTTGATAATCCATTTGGCAATATGGCTATCATATTAGTTCTGGCAATCCCTTAGCACCAGAAGAAGTTTTTGTTTTGTTTTGTTTTTGTTTTTGTAGCATCTTAGCTTTTTCAGTAGCTTGTAGTCCTCACAGTGTGAACCTTTAACCACCTTGCTATGTTGAATTAGCACAGGTGCATGCCTGTATGTGTTTGTGTGTGTGTGCGTGTGCAAGTGTGTGTGTGTGTGTGTGCGTGTGTGTGTGTGTTTGTGTGTGTGTGGTTTTTTTGTTTTTCTTTTTGTTCTTTTTTTTGAGGCTATTGTGAATATAGTTCCTATTCTGATGTTTTTTAACTTCCCTGTTATTGGCAAATACAGCAATTTAATGTTTATTTGTATCTTCTTACTTTTCTGAAAGTGTTTATTGGACGAAATTGTTCTGCAAAGGATTCTTTTGGGGGTTCATACCATCAGCAAATAGGGACGATTTGATTCCTTCCTTTTGTATTTATATTCCCTCCTTTACCTCTTACAGGTCCCTATAAAAATTCTAGGGCTACATTGAATGATGATTGTGAGAGCAGATATTTTGTGTCAAGATTTTACACAAAATACATACTTTTTCTTCATTCATATAATGTTTGCTGTAAATTTGTGAGATCGAAACTTTACTATATTGAGGTTTGTTTCTTCTTACTTCACTGTAAATTTGTCAGGAGGGAAAGTTGATGTTTGTCAGCGGTCATTTCTATCGCTATTGAGATCATCACGTGATTTCAGTTCTTCATTTTATGTGTGACATATTACACTTATCGAATTATGTATGTTCAACCATTCTCACGTCCCTAAAATCAAACTTCTTGATGGTGTTGACTGTTGTTGCTTGGTCACTTTGCTGTGCTGGAGTTTGAACTTAGAGGCTTATATATACCAGGCAAGCACTCCACCTCCGAGGAACACCCTAGTCCTACTATTTATGGTACTTTTAATGCAATTTTATGTCATTTCTTTTTATTTTATGGCATTTTTATGTTAATATTTTTATTTAAATTTGAAAGAAGCTTGTTTTAAATGCCAATCCCAGTTCCCTCACCCTACCTTCTATATGGTTTCTAGCTGTTCTGTCACCTATTCCTTGATTCTCAATTATCCAATTCTCTTTTCCTACTTAGAATACACTCCTTTCTTTGATACCCTGACTCTTTTCATTCTAACTAACAGTCATTCTGTAACATGAATAACAAAAACCCAGAGGCAGATACGGTTCAAGCTTCAAACTAAAGACCAGAGAAGCAAAGTACCCAAACCAGT
The DNA here is from genome assembly GCF_943737965.1 of Phodopus roborovskii. Lineage (NCBI taxonomy): Eukaryota > Metazoa > Chordata > Mammalia > Rodentia > Cricetidae > Phodopus > Phodopus roborovskii. The sequence goes on from NW_026126629.1 coordinate 10,890,609, forward strand.
AGATCTTACCTTTCCCTGGCTGAAATGGCAATCCTGTCTCCAGGAATCCTCAGAGGCAAAAGCTCTTGGTTCCTGTCTCCACCTACTTATATTCCTTTCTCTGTCCAGCCATATCACTCCTGTCTCCACCTCCCTAGTGCTGGGATTAAAGGTGTGTAATCCCAGGTACTAAAGTCAACTTTGTGTGAGCTGTTTCTTTTAGGATTGGATCAGTTTCATGTAGTCCAGGTGTCCTTCAACTAACAGAGATCCATCTAGCTCTTAATCCTGAGTCCTGGCATTAAAGTGTGTGCCACCAGTACTCAGCTTTTCTAGCTAACTGGTATGGTTTCTGGAATTAAAGGTAGGTATCACCACTACCTGACCTCTATATCTTGTGGCTGGCCTTGATCTTTTCACCCTCAGGCAAGCTTTAATAAATCATAAATAATACTTTCCATGTGTTTTGGTCCCATATCCATTTATCTTTTGTATTCTTGTGATATGTCTGCTGTTGCCAAGCTTGGACATGTGATCTCTTTCTTTATATTTTTTCTTTAAGAAGTATGCATTTAGTATAAATACATACAAACATTCATTTATGTAATCAAGAGCAACAATAATACTTACATAACTTCTTATTCTGATCCTTAGTGCATAAAGTATATTGTAACAAAACTGTGTTTACTGTGTCTACAAGAACTTAAATTAAAGAACACACATACAAGAGGTGCTAAGAACACTCAAAGACTCATTTAATTTTTGTAATTGCTTTTATTCTGTTAAGGCTTCAACAAAAATCCTTAGAGAAAGCAACTTATGAGCTTGTCAGTATCAAAGACCTAAATTTCAATACTTTTACTGCATATAAGAAAATCTGAAATTTTTGTGTAGCTACCAATGAGAATAAAGCATAACCTGCCAAGGAAGTAGAAATAAAGAGACAAACAAATTCCAGAATTTGAAAAGAGCTGAGGTTATATCATTATGGGTTCAATGGCAGCCTAGATTATGTACCAGGACATTGTCTCAGAAACAAACAAATACTAAAACATCCGTGAACAAAATAGCAAGACAAATTCTTCTGAACTTTTACCAGTCAGAAATAAAAGCTTCATTTACTCTTGAGTCATGTGACCTGACTTAAGCTATTGTGATGCCTACCTATTAATTAGAATCAATTTAAATTTTTATACCTTACAAAGAGATCAGGAGAGATCAGGAGAATTCTCTGATATATACAGAACACTACATTTTGGGGAAAGAGTCCAATTAATGAAGTAGCTTCCATCATGTAAACTTATATACAAATAATTTCTCTCTATATATACACTCACACATATACACCTACAGAACATGTATTGACACATATGTACTTGCATCTGTATGCACATATGTATGTGTGTGTGTGTGTGTGTGAAAAAGAGAGTGTGTATGTATAAAGTAAGAAAAATTGAGAAGAGGAACACATTTCAAGAGAATTTCTACAAATTTTCAAAATCAATGATTGATATTAGGTCAGAGAATACAGAAGTTTTGAGAACTTCTAGCAAAGTAAATAAAAATAAAAGTAAACAAAAGTATTCATACCATTAAGAAGCCATAAAGAAATCCCCTTAATATTGGCCAGAGGGGATAAAGAGACACAAGTGTGTTCAATTCAGTATGATTTACTACTTGGAATATTTTAAAATATTTTCAGGAATACTTACAGATCTGCCTTAGTAGATATATTATAATGTAAGTACTAATCAATGGTTATTATTTAACTGAGCTGAAATATAATTTTCTCTTTAAAAGCACTCTCAAATATATACTAAATTTTATTTTAGCTGTCTCTGGAAAAAGTAACAACCTTTCTTTCTTTTCTTTTTTATTGAAAACAGATTCTTCTCTCATATAATATATGCCAACCACAGTTCCCCTTCCCTCATTCACCCCAGCCCCTCCTGCTTCTAGCCTAGATACACTCCTTCTATGTTTCCTCTACAGGAAAGAGAAGGTCTCCAAGAGATGACAACCAAAACAAAACAAGACACAATAAGAAAAGGCAAAAGCCCTCATGTCAAGGCCATGCAAGGTGATGCAATCAGAGGAAAAAGTCCTCAGGGCTGGCAAAAGAGTCAGAGACGAAACTTCTTCCATTGTTTGAAGTTCCACCAAAACACCAAGCCAAGACAGAAACATAAACACAGAGGGTATAGACCAAAGAAGGTCTTGTTCTTGCTGCTTTGGTCTCTGCCATCCCTGCTTATGAGCCCTGATTAGTTGGTTCAGTGGGCCATGTCCTCCTGATGCCCTCTATCCTACCTGATTCCTACAATCTTTCCTTCTCATCTTTTGTGTGGTCCATGATCTCTGAGGAAAGAAACACAATGGAGACCTACAGTTTAGACTCTTTCTCTGCATAATGTCTCTCCATGGTCTCTGCATCAGTTCTCATCTGCTGCTGGAGGAAGCCTCTGTGATGATTACTAGACAAGTGAACTATGAGTACAGCAGAATCATTTCTTCCTTCCTTCCTTCCTTTCTTCATTTCTTTGTTCCTTTCAAAAGTCATGTTTGGTTCTACTCTAGGTCTTTGTGCTCTCTGGTCTCCCATTCCTGAGCATGTAAGGCAGGGCCCCCTTTCATGGCATGGACCTCAAGTGAAACCAAATATGCACTGGCTACTTCCTCAACTCTGCACCACCGTTGGCTCTAGCACATCTTTCAGGCAGGATAAAGTGTAGATCCAGGGTTTTGTGGCTGTGTTGGTGTCCAGATTTTTCTTTTCATAGCCTGCATTCTCATGCCAAAGAGACTATAATGTAGGGGTGAAAGCTCCATGCAGTCATCAGCTTGATCTCACTACCTTCAATGAGCTGTGTGGATGTTGCTCTCAGCAATGGAGGGCATCAAGTTTTCAGAGTTACCCTCAGTCCTGGCATCTGACTGGGTTGTTTAAGGATCTCCATAGGACTCCCCTAGGCCAACCACTGGAAGCCCCTTGCCTGGCTATAAAAGATGACCATTCAGACTTCATATCCTCCATTAGTAGGAGTTCTAACTGAGTCGCCCTCATAGATTCCACTGTTTCCACTGTTTTAGGTTACTACACCACCCCTAAATCCCCCCAAGTCCAGTTGTGTCTCCCTATATTCTCTTCCTCCATCCCTTTTCCTGACACCCTCATTTCATGCAGTTCTGCCCTAACCTGCTTCCAGTCACCTGAAAAATCTGTACTAGTTCACTTTTCCAGGAGATTCATACATCCCCACAAAACCCAGTGCACTCCTCTTTACCTAACCTTGCTGGGTCTCTGAATTGTAGCTTATCATTTGGTTAACAGTTAATATCCTCTTGTAAGTGAATACATACCATATTTTTTCTTTCTATACCTAGGTTATCTCACACAAGATGATTTTTTTCTAGTTGCAGCCATCATTTTCAATAACCATCTCATGTTCCACTATATACAAAGAGAAAGACATGGATTCCTAATTGTTTTCTTCAAAAGTAAACCTTGATCTAGTGAACATAAAATAAAAATAGCCAGAAGTCAACACACTACAGAAAATTTACCTCATGAGGAGTACTTGTTTAATAAATTATCTCAGTTATCAAGCATCATGGGTAGAAACACACGGCTTAGCTGGCGATCCACACATTCCCTCCTAAGAATGCCATCATATTGTCTATCAGTGATAACTAAATGCTTATTTCGGTGAGTAAACTTTGAAAAATATAACTAGAAATAATTAGTGGTCTTATTTTGAAAATGAAGTATTTATCCAGGTATTGTAGCTGGTAAAATATCTTGTTATGATTGTATTGCCAATGTATCTGATATTTACTAAAACTATAAACAGCATCCCATAATACTGAGATGAATAGTTTTGACAAGAGTTGTGAAGTTATAGAAAGAAATCAAACAATCCATCAATTAACATCCTGGTTCATATTGAAAGACATATTAGTTTTTAGTTCAGTCTTTAAAAAGTGCAACTAACAATATAAACTCAAATGTGTTTAGTCCTATTGAGAGGAATATAAATATGCAGACCCCAAAGAAATGAGCAATATACCCGTGTTACCTGACCTTATGGGATCCATTGTACTAAGTAAAACACACTGGGAGAAAGCTAGGTTGAAAGGATTCATTAAGCATGTGGGAAAATTTGGCTTGCTTTTCAGAAAAGAAGGTGAGTAAAAAGTGAAGAATTAAAGGTGAAGCAAATTAATGAACTTTATGATTCAAGGTAACTAGGATCTGAATAGGGCAGAGAATATGGGTTTTTGTTGCTTTTTATTCTGAGATCATGTGACCTCATAAAGATATAAAGATAATTATTACTTTTTGAGCTTCAGCCCTATCATATACTTTTCAGTTTTTGGTGATGTATAAGTGCATAAGAAGATATTTGATAATGGAAATGTAACGTGTAATGAAAAGCTCTACAGCTTCAGAACAGCATTCAAACTCTGTCAAAGTTCATTGCGAACTTCACACTATCGGGCTGGTTAAATTTGTTGTGTGATTTTTCTCTTTAATTTGCAAATTCATTATTATAAATTTTCATTTAAAAGTTGAAAAAATGATTCACTACAAGGTGTCAGGTTCATAAGGATAGAGGGTAGAAACAATATTATAAAACCTAATCTTAATTTGTTATATATTCAGTTTTCAAAAAGTCTATTTTAAAGCTAGTGTGAGTTTCAGTAAATAACCAAACTTAGAATTTTAGAATTTTAAATAAATAAAATAATAGATAGTAGACCATATTTAAATATTTGGATCAAACTTTCTTCCCTTATACAGATTCTTCAACTTGTAAAATAAACTGACAGCTAAGAATAAGGAGTAATCTGGACCTGGTTTAGGACTTTCAGTGGTGACAAGAAACAGTAGGAAATAAGGTACAGATGTCAGCTATTGACAAAACTATCCCACTGGAAGTGACTCCAAGAATCAACTAGAGCCTAAAATGTGAAATAATAATTGCAGAAGTAGACAAAGAGTAAGAACATAACAAGAGCCAGCAAGAAGCCTCACTGAATGAAAGCACTTACCACAAAATGTAACCCCCAGCTCTCTTGCAAATGCAGAAGGAGGAAACTGACCCCATAATATCATCTTCTGACTTCTACCTGATTACTATGGCATGTGTGCATGGGTGCACGTGCGTACACACACACAACACACACACACACACACACACACACACAACACACACACACACAACACACAAGCAGAAGATTCTTAGCACTGAGCGTCTGTGGATTTGTTTTTATCATGGGCTTGTTGCATTCACTAATAGAGAAAGCTCCATTTGATGTTCATATCTAGTTATTTTGGACTATAGGCCTACCAAATTCTATTGAATTAACACAGTTCCAAGGATGTGTTATGCTTTGTTACTATTCATAGAATTCATGACTCCCAGTTCTGTGTCTTTAAATGACAGGTCTGAATCTTGAAAGAGGGATGATGCTGTATTTATTACATATAGGTGATGTATGAATCACCATTTTCAGGGTGCTTATGTCCACTTAACCATGCATCATCCATTTAGTGCTCACAAAGCACTCCAGCAAATGAGGCAGATAAAGTGTCAATGAGAGGCTTTTGCTGAGTAGTGATAAAATTAAGATTTAAAAGCAGCACATAGTATAAGGGTGGTACACAGATTCAATGCATGGGTGGGATAGGAGCTGGCCAAGGTGCAATAAAAGCAACCAGGTAGGGAATGTAGGGTGATCAGAGCACAGTAGGTATTTGTTACTTTGGTAGAGGGGTGGTGATTCTAATCTGGTGAAGGGTTAGTGTCTGAATATTTGAAAATGCTCTGAAGCTGGCAGGCTAGCTGATGGGCTCACAGTGTATTCCTGTAGAATGTGTGTCCTTTGTGAAGCCAGTAAGCTAAGGGCCCTAGAGCTTTGTTGCAAATCTGGGCACCAACATTCCTCTTCCACAGAAACAAGGTAGTCAGACCTCCAGTGCTGTTATTTCCTATGTAAAATTTGAAAAATAGTCATGTTGTTACAGAGGTATCCATTCATCAAATGAGATCATGTATTAACAAGTGAGCTCATAGGGACTCACAGAGACTGACCTGACAACCAGGGATCCTGGCATGTGACTGACCTAGACCCTTATCACATATGTAACAGTTGTGTATCTTGGTCTTTTTCTGAGACTTGTGACAGTGGGAGCAAGGATGTCTCTGACTCTGTTACATGCTTTTGGAACCCTCCCCTCTTACTAGATTATGTCATCCATCCCTAATAGAAGAGGATGTGCCTAGTCTTATAGCAACTAGATATGCTATGGGTGGTTGATATACACAGGAGACCTGCCCTTTTCTTAAGAGAAGGAAGGAGTGGATGGGGATGGGGAATTGTAGAGCCTAGGGAGAAGGGATTGGAGGAAAGGAGAGAGGGAGGAAGGGGAACTGTGATCAAAGAAAGAAGAAGAAAACATAAAAAGAAAACAAGTACTTAAAGATCTATTTATGTCTAATAAACAATAAATAACATTTATGGAGTCATTGCAGACACCAGGTAATGTACAAGTGCTTCACTTATAATACATTTTCAAACTTTGCAAGAAAAAAAAGCTTGGAATTATCTATTCATGAAAAGTCAAGGTTTCAGAATTTTAATTAACTTGTCTGAGACTCTATAAATTGCATGTAGTAGAACCACAGGCAGCCAGCACCCTGCATATTGTACACAGAGATGAAGTATCAGTGGCTTGAATAGAAAAGGAGGATTTTTTCCTACAGTATTTATTTCTATAAATACTCCATATGGCACACACAAAATTCTGACTATAAATAGCTGCCAACAAAAGAGTATACTTTATACTAAGGTTTCTGACCTTGAGCAAACAAAACCATCAGCCTTTCATCTTACTTCTTCTATCAGTACATATACAGATAATCCTAAAACTATCAAGATGAAAAGAACAATGGTAACTTTAGTATGATGGCTTATATGCAAGGATGTGTACATACACAGGTACATAAACATTTAGATGTATATACGTAATTATGCATATTACTTAGGTTTCTAATAAATTTATGTTTCAGTTTTAGGTAATTTAGATAATTATTCATAGTCCATACCACAGTTGTGTATAAATAAATCATGATAGGCTAAACTGCTAGTTTCATTTCAAGGAAAGCTACTCGTTTTTAATCTAAAGATAAAAGTTAGCTTATTTGCTTATGGCAAAGCAGATTAAAAGCTGTGCTTATGACAATCCTTTGTATATCAGTGGCTATTGTCTTCAAACTGTATTGGCTTTTTGATAGTGTCTTAAAATGAGCAAACACTGGCAAATGAGGGAAAGCAAAGTAGTTCCATGTTTCATAGGAATTCTCACTATATCAAAATGCAAACATCATTAATAAATAAACCTGCAATAATCCTAGAGGAAACAACATTGGGTTTGAACAGACACTATGATTTCACCATTTCAAGCACAGAAAATGTGAACAGCCACACATGAATCGTGTTTGTTTTACATATAAAAACAATACTATAAGGATACCAGTTTTGGATATTTGTAATATGGATAACTTTAGCACATTTGTGTGGTGGCGTGTTATTTATAATTTAATAAAGATTGCTTTAAGTATCAGGAAACAAAGCCAGCCACACTAGTGGGCAGTAGAAGCTAGGAAGTGGTGGCACACGCCTTTAATCCCAGGATACAGGAGACAGGCAGATGGATCTTTTTGAGTTTAAGGCCACCCTGACTTACACAAGTGAAGAGTAACAGCTTATGCCTTTGATATCAGCACTTGGGATCATACACTTTTAATCTCAGCACTACGAAGGTAGAGACAAGAAGATATAGCTGGGCAGAGAAAGGAATATAAGGAGAATGACACACAAATTCAGAGCTTTTGATTCTGAGGATTTGTGAAGACAGGATTGCCAGGTCAACTGCGTAGAGGTAAGATCTACTGCCCTGGGTGCTTTGCTTTATGAAACTTCATCCTGAAGCTTGAATCTCAATATTTGTCTTTGGGTCTTTATTATTCATGTTACACATTTGTAAACCAGAAGCAAGAAATATTTATTTTCCTTCATCTTTTGGCTAGCATTATGAAAGCAAATGCTGATGTAAATAATGATCAGTACAGTCCCATATCATCTAAGCAACAAATAACATATCAGAAAAACCCCATAGTGCTTACTGACCCCTACATGTGGGATTATCTACTACAAAAGCAGGGATGCTTTGAGGGAAAGCCTTCAGGGCTCTCCCAGATGTGGAAGGACTACACTGAGGGAGTGGCCCATCTCTCTCCATGTCAGAAGAAGCTTCAAGCAAGGTCACAAAAGGACCCCCTGACAGCCCCAAAGAAACATTCTCAGGTCATATTGTCCATTTGAGGATCTTTTCTCCAAAATTTATATCATTTTTTAAGAGTTGTTTTTATTTTGGGTTGTGTGAGAGAGTGTGTATGCCACATGTGTTCAGATACCCATGAGTATTATAAAAGGACATGGGATCCTCTGGAGCTGGAGTTACAAGTACATTGTGACCATTCCAACAAGAATGATGAGAATCAAACTTGAGGCCTTTGGAAGGATAGAAATTTATTTTAATCCACGAGTCCCAAATTGTCTAATTTAAGTAGTCTAACAGGTGTTAGTATAACCATTGGTATATTTGACATTATTCTCTTTCCCCAATGAAAAACAAAACTTTTTATAATTCAAAGATATTCTGGGAGAGTGTTATTGTTTAGTTATGTTATCTTTCTTTACTGATTTTGCTGAAAAAATATCATAAAAGAGAGTACATATAAATTAAATAAAGTGTGAAGCATTGTGTCCAAATAGGCTGAGCATAACACAGTTGCTAGAAATTTCAAGGTATTGGCAGAATAAGAGAATGCATGTACCAAAAGAGTCATGGCCTAGAGAAATACAGTTTCTTACTGTAAATCAATCTATGTCAATGACGTAAGGTGGAGTGGTAGACATGGAAATGAGTATGAGCTCTATGTATAGAAGATACTTCAGGGACTGCTGAGACAGGTGGTGTCATACCACCTAAGGTTTTAATATTAGCTGATGCCTAGCAAAAACACTTACAGTGGCCAGAATTACATTTTGGCCCTTATGAGTATAAGGGCCTTGTTCTTGAATATGGGTATAGCCTGTGACTTGCAAATGTATATGTCTGGAAATGTGTATTTTATTGTGCTATTGTAGGACACAGGATTTCAATACATGCCATAATAGAATTGCCCCTGTTTTAGTTAGGGATTCTATTGCTGTGACAAGACACCATGACCATATACAACTCTTAAATCTTCATTGGAGTTTACACTAATAACCACAAGATAGAGTCTATACTAGACTGTTTTAAGATTTCTTCTGCCAAAAAAATTAAACCAAAACTCTTCACTTTAGTCTTAGATAGACTTTAGGATAAGGGCAAAAGCAACCCCATTCTTCACCAAATTATCACAGGACAGATCTATACATAAATACTAATATTCTTCTACTCTTAAACTACCTGCTCCAGGAACCCACAGTTCAAATCACACTCAGCACCACTGTCTTCCATGTCCCTACTAATGCCCACTAAGTCTCACTTAAAGTGTTCAGCTGCTTTTCTAATCCAGCTCCAAAGTCTATATTCCCTCAAACAAAAGCATGGTCAGGCCTATCACAGCAATACTTAGTCCCTGATACCAAAGTCTACCTTAGTTAGGATTTCTACTGCTGTGAAGAGATGCCATGACCATAGCAACTTTTAGAAAGGGGAAATATTTAATTGGGGTGGCTTACATTTTCAGAGCTTTAGTCCATTATCATCATGGTGTAACATGGTAGAATGCAGGCAGACATGATGGCTGGAGAAGGAGCTGAGAGTCCCATATCATGACCCACAGGCAATTGGTCTGAGTGTCACACTGAGTGAAGCTTGAGCAAAGGAGACCTCAAAGACCACCCCCACAGTGACACACTTCCTTCAAAAAGGCCACACCTATTTCAATAAAACCATACCTTATAGTGCTATAAGCTTAAGAGGGCAATCCCATTGAAACCACCAGAACCACTATTCTCTTCTTTCCTGGCTGTAAGGAGACAAGAAGTTATGTTAGAGAAATTCAGATGGCAAGACACTAGAGGAGATTTGTCGTAACTGAGGTGAAAGCTGGGGCAGCGTAGAAGTTCCCAGTCCTCCAGTCTGTACCAAATGAGTATGTACACAAAGATGGGAGCCATTCCTTCCTCTGTCAAATCTCTGAGTGAGATTTCTGATCTGACAGACATTTTGACTACAGCAATAAGGGGCCCTAAGTAGAGGCACTAGGTGATATGTGTCTGGCAGGAAAAAAAAACAGACAAATAAATATGAAGTTCATGGTATTGCTGATGTGCAGCAGTGGGTAAGCAATACAATGGGTAATCTAATGAAGAGCAAATGAACGTTCAAAGGTTCTCAGAAATCAGAGCTGATTTCCACTTGCTCTAGCTACAGTTTCCAAAGGAAAAAGCTCCAAAAAAATAAGTTATCATGCAAAGAGGCAAAAATCTCTGTTGCTGCTGTTGGATCACAGATAGACTGGTTTATGCTGGAAAATCTTTTAATGAAATGTACACCAACTGTTATTTCTAACATTAGTAGATCCCACAGGACTTGAAAATTAGTATGTGCCACCTTTACTTATTTACTTGATTTTACTGATGTTTTTATTTGTATGTGTGCCTGAGCATGTATCAACATTTTTACATGTATGTGGGTGCATGAGGAGGCAAGAAGAAGGTATTGAATCCCTTGAGTCTGGAGTTACAGGTGCTTGGGAGCCAGTCCTTTAGCAGAACCTCTCCATATTTAATGATGTAAAAGCCTAGATTATATTCTATACAAAAGAAGCAAATTGATTAAAAGATCTAAATCAGGTACAAGGGATATCTTAAGAGTCCATTCGTTGATGTTCTGGCAAGGTTCCTAGTTCGAAGTCACAGGAAGGAGGAACATCACTGTAGACAAGAGCACATTTTGACCTAATCACAGTGGACAGAACATAGAATCAAGCAAGCTGGTTTTGAGAATGATAAGAAAGTGAGAGTGAAAGGCGAAAGATTTATGTGATCTGAAGAGAAAGTGGAATCGGGGTGGGGGATGGGAGGTTGGTCAGGGTGCATGTGAGGGGGGAGAGAGGGTAAGAAGGAGAGAGGGAGGGAAGAGTGTTTTTGAGTAGGTATGGTTCACCTAGATATTTCCCCCATCATTTCAGGCTGCTGAGTAGTCTTAATATTGTGGGAAATTTTAATTCCACTCTGTCTTGTGGTTGATGGCTATGAATTTCTGGACAAAAATATAGAAATCCTTGGGGAACCATTAGTTTCTCCTTTACATAGACATATTCAGACTTGGTAATCAATTAAGCAGGGTGAAAATTTCATAATTCATTTAGGCAATACCTAGAGATAAATTTGTAAACTTTAAAAGAAACAAACTTCCAGACTAGGTGTCCCATCTGAACTTTACACACACACACACACACACACACACACACACACACACACACACACACACACACTTTAATTCTAGGAGAGTTATATTGTCAGGGCAGACTCTTCTAGTCAGGGTAGACACAGGTAGATGGTCATATTCAGGAGCTCTACCTATATCTAAGGAAATAAATCTGTTTAACTAAATGACCCCATTCCAATCTTCTTTCTTCCAATCCTTTTCCACAAATTTCCACATGTGAGAATACAGAATGCTCTGTCTAAATGTAACCCTAACCCTGCTGCTCCCCCCTTTCCCCTTCTCTGCCTTCAGAGGCATTTCTTCCTCAGAAATCTTGCTTCTAGAAATTGATTTTTACCACCACATGCATCCCTTCCCCTGTGTTATAATCCACAGGCTGAACTAACAAGCCCGTCAATCCACATCCATTAATAACTCTATGCATGAAATTACTGATATGTATATTTTTCTGTCTCCTTTGACTCCGTGTGTGTGTGTGTGTAGGGATGTGCACACACCTTTGAACTTTTAGATACTCTTCATGAGCCTTCCATCTGTTTTTCCAAAGGACTTTGGGTTTACCTTTATTGTTATGCTGTACAATGTTTACAATTCCTGTGCTTAAGAGAACTGTGAAGCAAAATTGGACTTACAAATGTTAAGGGCTGCTAAGGGTAGATTTTTGTAATTGCCTGATTTTATACAATTTTAACAAAACTATAATTTATATAGGGCAATAGTCAAAAGGTCAACTGTTGTTTCTGCTTCTATAAACAACACCCAGCTTTGCAGGAAATGACCTTCTGCATATTACAGAACAGACTTTGTATTCTTTGCCTTTATCACCACTGACTGAGGTGCCTAGGAACTATATTTAGGAATCCCAAGTCCTGTGAAAGACCTGGTACTGGCACATGAAAACAAGTGTCTTCTTTGTTAAAATGTGTTCACTGTAGAACTGGTGAATCTCTGAGTGACACCAGGGCCACCTGGGCCATGTAATGCTATCCTTTGCCATCACCACACTCCTAGATACAAGCTATAGAGATGATCTTAAGATCTCTGTTCTAAAGCTGTCTGACCCCATCTCTCCCCCAGTGCCACTCACATCCCACTAATAACATAAATCCTGGACATTATTTAATAATTTAACCATTGCTAAAGCACATTTTACTGCTCTATAAGCTTGGGGCATCACCAAATTTTAAGCTTTCTTTTTTCCCCCTCAAATTTCATGTCAGAACTGGCATATTTTTATTTCAGATATTAAAAAAAAGTACACATGTGGCTTGGTTTATCTTTGGTGAGTGTTCATTTATTGAGCCTGGGAAAGGGTATATTCTCTCACCCCTGAGGCCCATTTGTGTTTGCTTCTCAGGGGCAGCTCAGACCTCTCCCAGAAGCCCACCTCCACCGTGTCACCCCATTAAACCGAAGTTAACTTTCCATTCTTCTACATTCTCCTCTGAGATAGTATGGCCTTTCCTGCTCATGTGTGTACTGCTTTTATTGAGCTAATAGTTCTTTCTGCCACACTATTTAGCAGTCCTAACTTCTACACTGTTTCAAGTAACTCTGACTGGCGTATATTTTCTGAAGATTTTCCTGCCTAAGGATGTATTTGTTTCACTCTAATATTTAAAGTACATTCTGTATGAAATATTAATTTTGGTGATTCCACAGGAGAGAATACTCCTCTCGAGTTCTTTGTGCACTGCTGCTGTGGGCATGCTTTAAAACAGTCTTTTCTTTCCCTTGACTTGGTGCTTTGGCAAGCTGGAAAATGATGGAGCTCTGCTGCGCTTTTCACCTGTTTTCTGCCATTCATCATCCCACATCGGGATTTCTTTACTATCGTCTTCTCGGTGCCTGCCTTGCATTTGTGATGCTTGAGAGTGTTGAGTTGCAGAAGTTTCCAGTCATCAGAGTAAGCTTCTAAGTTCATACGAGACAAGAGAGCACATACCTGTGTTGCAGAGAGACAATTGTGGACATTGTGAAGAGAAATCAGAGAGGATACTCAGAGCACTAACAATGGAAAGGACGAGTGGAACTCGCCCAATGATCCTCAGTTGTAGTTCTCAGGGGCCAAATGTCCATATTTAGGAGAATAAACAGAGATTGAGATTATAAAATCTCATAATTAAATGCCGCAAAGTGATACTAATGAACAACCTTCCACAAAAGCTACTTAGGGCAGTGGTTCTCAACCTATGGGTTACAACCCACTTTGCAAACCCAGATCTCCAAAAATAATTACATTACAATTTGTAACAGTAGAAAAATTACAATTACAATGTAATTGTAACAACAAAACTTATGCTGGGAGAGGGTCAACACAACATTAAAGTGTATTAAAGTGTCCCAGCATCAGGAAACTTGAGAACCACTGACTCAGTGTGTTATTAGTGATGAAACAAAGAAACCACATCTCAAAACCTGATTGCATCAGAATTCTTTTGCTACTCATTTGACTCATGTTTAACAGTTTGTATTTCACTAAAACTCCTAAGGTAACTTCAGTATTCCCATTTATCCATCATTTCATAAAGATGTATATTTTATACTATCAGCCACAATAAAAGTTATTTTGATACATTCAAAAATTTATGCTGCATTTTTTAAAACATTATTATTATTTGAGTTTACCTGAACTTTAATTGATGCATTGTCCTTATGTTAATTTTATTTAAAAAATATTTTCCATTTTTAATTTATACAATTCATCTGCAATCTTTTTTGACTATTCTTTTAGATTATGCAATAATATCAATTCCCCCTTTCAAGCCTTCTTATGTACCCGCTGATGGGCTAGGGAAAATCAGAAGATGGGAAGAGGCAGGGACACTCACCAGGTTAACCCTGGCAGAATACATGGGAAATCTGAAGGGATGGAGAGGTTGGATTTAGGGCAGAGGGAGGATGTGGGTGGCAGGTGGTAGAAATGTTCCTAGAGGTAGGCTGTACTGCAAGCGGGGGTGGCTAGACTGGTCCCAGTCACTGTGCCCCAGACTCAGGCTAGCTCTAGAGGTTAGGGAGGATATGTGAATGGAGATGGCCAGGGAGACTCACTGGGCTGAATCCTAGATGTGGGATGTCTGGTTGTGTGGAAGGGCTAGATACAGTGCAGAAGGAACTGGTGGATTTCCTTTAATCTTTAAAATGTCTTTTAAATAATTCATACATTTTTCTTATTTTTTTCCTTAATCCTTCAATTTAGTTTCTGTTCTTCAGTCTATAATATCAAATACATTATAAGAAACTCTCAAAGAACTAATAAAAAGGCATTCAAGAGTAGGATATTAATGTTGACACAAATTTAACTGTGTCCTACAGTTATTCTTGTGAAATGTGTTACTTTTAGGATACTTATACACATTTTTAACTTCTATTTTGAATTTCCCCTTGACTTTGATATCAACTAGGAAAGAATTGTTATATTTTTGATGGCTTTTGTCAACTCTCTACTCTTAATTTTAGTCAAGTAAGTCTATGAATATGGCTAATAAAACAAATAAGGTTTAAAGTTTAATTAAGACTTACTGGATAGAGAAAACTATTACTCTATAATTTTAAAGAATGAAACATCTACAATTAAGAATAAAGATGATAATGTTAAATGATCCAATGCATTTAAACAGTTTAGTTGATTCTCTTCTTTCTTTTTCTTTCTTTCTTTCGTTCTTTCATTTGTTCTTTATTCTTATTTTACATATTGATCCCAGTTCCCTCACCCTCCCTTTCTCTCTCCCCCTTTTTGCCCCCTGACCACCCTCCCAATTCACCCCTCCCATTCCACAGGGATGGTGATGCTTTCCAGGAGGGGTCAGCAAATCTGTCAAGTCATTTGGAGTAGGGTGTACGTTTTACTTGAGCCACTGGGTTGGTTTTTAATGCACTTCAGAAAGTTGTTTGCTTACAATGGGATCAACTGAAACTCTGATGACAGTTCATTAGTAAGAGTTGCTCTGCAGTCTACTTCATTGTTGGAGAAATTCTTATCAGGCACACATTCCCAATCAAATGAGCATATTCTGAACGTTAAGCTAAAACCTTATTGATTGTGATACCAGGTAAGGGGATAGAGTTCTTTACCTGTCCTACTGTGGGTCACACTGCAGGTGGTGATCATATTCATGAACCCTTACTTTGTCGTTCCATCTGTTTATGATGCACTATGACTTTGTAGTCATGCTTGAAGTGAATTGTTTAGTACTTTACCTTCTATAATAAATTTCACACAGCACACACACACATACACACACACATACACATTTTCAGGATAATTTGTATTCATCCTGAATGTTCTTGTTTGTATGTCTGACTTGAAATCTTTTAAAGTTTATATTTATTAAAATATCTACTGTTATTGAACCACCAGTCAGAGAGCTTAAATGGGACAGACCTAAGCATTCTACACACAGGTTATAGTTGCACAGCTTGGTCTTCCTGTGGGTCTTCTAACAGTGGGAGCAGAGTCTGTCTGAGAATCTGTTATCTGCTTTTGGGACCCTTTCCTTCTACTGGGTTACCTCATCCAGCCTCAATAGGAGAGGAGTTGCCTAGTCTTATTACAACTTGATATACTGACTTGCTGATATACATGGGAGACATGCCCTTTAATGAAGAGAAAGGAAGAGGAATGGATAGGAGTGAGCAGAAGAGGGGATACTGAGAGAAGGCCCTGGAAGGAGAGAAATGAAGAAGGGGAAACTGTGAACAGGCTGGAGGAAATTAATTAATTAATTAAATGTAAACATTTTACCCTTACTTTGCAATAGTTCAAACACACAGGGCAGGACGAAGATTTATGAAACTATAATCCTTATTTATTTTTCATCCTGTATTTGGAGTATTATTTATGGGATATCAATTTATATTAAAGACTTCATTAACTAACAAGTGTAAGAATAGTTTAGTTACTGTGTCTGGGCATTGTGTGTTGGTTATTTGCATATTTTATTAATTAACTGCCTCACATTTTATTCTCTTAATTGTAAAATGGGGATAATAATTCCTCATTGGGTTATTGTAAACACCACCAAAAGCAGCTTCAATAAAGCCTCTAGAAGAGTGAGAGTACACATGCACTCAATGTTAATTTCATTCATCATGCATTCAGTGAAAGTCATTTAAATCCCCCTTCAAATGCAAAACATTCCGATGCCAATCATATCAGATACCCTTTCCATTACTGTGATTAAAAACAAAAAGCACACACACACACACACACACACACACACACACAGGATATGGGGAAGGCAGCTAATGGAAGAAGACAAAGTTTATTTAGGCTATGATTCCAGATAGATAAGAGTTCCCTGTGGCCAGGAAGCATGATAGCAACTGTCAAGCAAGGCAAGTTACATGGGAAACTGAGAGCACACATCATCAAATGCAAGCAGGCTAGAAGTAAGTATAGTGAGGTTTTAAGCTCTCAAATCCCAGGCCAGTGACATATTTCCTTCAGCAAGGCCACACTTCCTAAATTTCCCCAAACAACATCAGCAACTCGGCTAAATAGTCAAATACTGGAGCTGGTGGACATCGTTTCTCATTTAAACCACTACAACCATCTAAGCCAACTTTTGAGAGGGGCTACTGATTTTCTTTATAGTGAATAAAACAAAACCCTCATATGAAGTTTTAAAAATCTATGACTGGAATTGATGTGAAATCCTGGGAGGCTCACAGGGTGCATCAGCAATCAGGTATCATAGAAAATGCCAAAGTGAGAGCATTGTTATATCTGACAATGTATAAATACATCAAGTAAGCACACTACAAAGGATTCAATCTTAATCATACTATTATTTGAGAAATGACTCAAAACACAAAATTCATCTTTCAGCACAAAGTAAAGCAGGTGCTGTTTTCCCTTGAAATATTGATTGTAGTTTCTAGGAAATTACATGACTATCAGAAATAATCATAAATGGCTGTTGTCAAGGCTGATAAAGGTTTGCAATGACTTGGTTGTTGTGAATGTGCTGACAGCAATGCCCACATTGACACAATTCAGGGAGAGGAGATTTGCTAAATGGAAACATTTGTTCCCTTGAGGGCAGGTGGCTCTCAACAGGAGGTGGCCTGCACATTTAGAGCTTGGCCTTCTGTGGCCTCTCATGCTCTGCCAATCCCTGTTGAGAGCTAGCCAGGCCAGGAGGCCTTTACAAACCAAAATGATGCTTTTACCTTTATTTTTAGACACTTACTCACAGCATCTACAGAAGAAGACAAAGAAGTGAACTTGAGTGTTTCTATGAGTCTTGGATATTTCCAGGTTTTTCTGGCCAAGTTTCTGTTTTCTCTCTGATTAGCAGGTGGGTTTCCATGGTCATTAAACTTTGCCAAATCAGAAATGTTTCTTCTGCCCCTTTCTCATGAGCAATGGCAGTGTGTTCTTTAAGTCATCTGCTTACAGTGACAATTTTGACTTGATTCAAAGTGGACATTGCATCATGGTTTTTGGAAAGTAAAATGTCTTCTTTGAGTATTTAACATTTAGTGAAAAACCAATAAATGAGTGCTGGAGAGATAGTTCACAAGATAAGAGCATTTGTTGCTATTGCAGGGAACCTGAGTAAAGTTCCCAGCATCCATGTGGAAAGTCACAGGACTCTGTAGCTGAATTTTCAGGGAATTTGATACCCTCTTCTGGACTTTGAACTATTGTGAATTTCCATGTGGATGCTCTTAGATTTTTCCATTGGGTCCTTGATTAATCTAAATATCTATAGTATTTGTCAACTGTTCATTTGTGAGCATTGAACTTTACCAACTTTTAAGTTTTTGGTATTTAGAATTGGTATTTTGTTTTGTTTTGCCTTGTTTGCATTTTAATCTTCTTTTTAAAGTTTCATTTAATAGACAAGGCTGGATAATTCTTTGCATCACTGAAGAGCACCTGCAGCTCTTGTAGAGGACCTGAGATAAATTCCCAGCACCCTTCTGTCAGTTCGCAACCATCTGTATCTCCAGGTCCAGAGTGTTGCTCCATAACCAGTGACCTTGAATGTGGTACATATACATACATGCAGATAAAACATATATACATATTAATACAAATAACTGTCTCAAAAGGATTAAGATATCATTTTCATATTAAAAACTATCATTTTCGTGTTATATAGAGCTGTTTGTTATATGATTGCCTTCTAACTTTAATACTTGAACATTTTGTTGTTTGTTTACATTTTATGCAGCTGTTTCTCACTCCCAATATCATGTTAGCTTATATGTGCTCTGGTGTTTCTACATTCTTATTTTCCTTGTGAAGAAACTTTTGCTCCTTACAAGGTGATCACTAATTTGCTTTCTGCCTGATACATACCTGTGTTGTCCATTACAAACAGAACTCTTAATTTCAGGTTTGAAGACCACCTGACTGATTTGCATATGAGTTTAAACTAATTGATGTGTTATAATTATATTTTCATTCTCACCCATCAAATTTTGTTATATTTACCTTTTATCAACTACAATTTATTTACCATGCCTTCTTGAACTTTAAGTCTTACTTTTGTAGTATTGGCTTAATTCTTAGTATAATAACATTAAATGGAAAACCTTATAATATTTTCCTAAGTGATGGGCCTTTCATTTGTTCTCATGTGAATTTCAAGCTGTTATGATGAAAGCGGGTAAAATCTCCTTACTGTAAAAAGATACCTGAAAGAGAAAGCATGTTGTTATCCCCAGAAGTCCCCCACTTTTATATTATAATATGTACAACATTGATCAATATGTCAGTTAGAGTTACTATCCCTGTGACAAAATACCAAAGCAACTTGGGGATGAAAGGGATTATTACTCTCACTGTTCCATATAGCATATTCATCAAAGGAAGTCAGGACAGGAACTCAAGCCGGGGAGGAACCTGGAGGCAAGAACTGATGGCCATGGTAGGCTGCTATTTACTAACTTGCTCTGCTTTCTTATAGAACTAAGGACCACAAATTGGGTCCCCCCTCATCAATCACCAATTAAGAAACTGCCCTACCTGCTTGCCTACAGCCAAGTCTTGTGGAAGCATTTCTCAATTGGACTCCTTCTGTCCTGATGACATTGTGTCAGGTTGACATGAAACTAGACAGTACAGTTGGTGACATTTTAAACAACATTTCTACATAATACCAATTGTTGGTGCCCATAGAGATGGCTCCACTCTATCTTGGCTCAAGGGCAGAGAGTTCAAAACTACCCTCAGTAAGTCATAAGATCTAAAGTTAAAAGGCATGGCTACTGTAGGATATCCAGTCTTGGCCTTGGGTATCTTATTGAAATAACAATAGACCTGGTCTGAGGTGTGGTTACTCTTGACCCTCAAGGCCAGGTAACCAGAAGTTGAATCTAAGGTGTGGTTACTAAATCCTTGGAAAAATGAGGAGGTAATGTCTGTTTGTTCAGTATACATGATACCATGTTCGCCTTTTTAGGTACAGTATATAAGAGTTGTGAAAAATAAACTCATTGCATTTCAGTATTGACTAATTTTCCCTCCTGCTTTTATGCTGTGTCTTTGCCTTTAACGTCTTTAGCTAGTGTTCCTTTAGGCCACATTCCCCCTCTCAGGTATGAACTGTGGGCTGCCCAGCTTGCTCTGACTGCAGCCCAGCAAAGACAGCTTCCCACAGCCAATTAAGATGTATTGGTTAAACACCCAGCCTCTACTCTAGTAAATGTAAACAAACACCTGAAAGCAGTTGGAAGAGGAGACATGACCAGCCATGTTGTTGATACATTACAGTCAATGACATTGACAAGTAACCCAGAACATTTTCAAAGTATTTTTTGAGAATATAGTAACATTGAGATAAAAAGCAGGACATTAGGAAATCAAGTCAAAAAGAGAGAGTGAGGAGGCACAGTTGTAGCCAAATACAAACATCCTAGGGAAATGCATATATGATATAAAAGAAAAACTACAAGCATAAAAAAATACCTCAGCAGGAGAAAGTGCCAAGTATTTACTATATTTAAAGGAAGAGTGTGAGAGTAGAAAGAACGGTAGCCTTTAAATTTCTTCATTGTACTGTCAGTCTCTCTCTCTCTCTCTGATGTTAAGGTAATGAGTTTATTAGATTGAAGCACAAACATAGACAGAGAGAGAGACATCTTGGAATACAGAGAAATCATCAAACACACGAGTGTAGTGCCAAGTGCTGAAAAAAAGTGTCACTCATAGGTATCATTAAAAAGAGTATGTATACATATATAAAATACATGTATATAGCTTTTATATTTTTTTCATTGTACTGTCAATCTTTTATATATTACCTTAATATGCATGAATTCTTGTTCATGTTATGGAGTACAACTTCGGGTTATACCACTGAAAGTGAATGAGAATGTTATCTCCCATTCTTCAAAAACATGATAGATATAATGAGAGACATAGAGAGAGTGAAGGAGGGAGAGAGAAGAGAAGAGAAGGGGAGGGAGAGGGTAAGTTGGTATTTGCACTTGACAGTTTGCAGGTCTGAATTGTGTTCTGACACTATGATTTTGTCACAAAATTTTAGATACTCAGGAATTGTAAATCTCTGAATTGCTACAAAATGGCTTTTAGAATCTTGTAGTTTATTCAGAAAAGAAATCTAAGTGTTAGAATATTCGAGAAGTTGAAGGCAATGATCAAAGCTTATTTTCCTTAAATTTTCCATCCTAAAAGTAAAATTCTGATATGGGTCATTATAACAATTGAGCTATCAAGAGAAACTGAATCATTCCCCTGCTGAATTAATGAGGTTTCAAACATTCTTTTTCCAGCCATCTTAGGTGGTGTGTGTGTGTGTGTATGTGTGTGTGTGTGTGTGTGTGTGTGTGTGTGTGTGTGTGTGTGTGAGCATGTGTGCATGTGTGTTACTTTATTTCCTCTAACTCTGGTCTTAGTTACCTTGTCTGAATTTATCTACTTTTCAGGTGATGTTAACTCTTCCCATTACACAGTAATATGGTAAACCAAACTGTACTGGCTGTTTTTTGTCAACTTGACACACACCCAGACATATCTGGGAAGAGGGAACCTTAATTGAGAAAATGCCAACAAATGACTATGCTTTAGGTATGTCTGTGAACTACTGCCATGATGATGAAGGAGGGCTAATCTCATTGTGGCCAGCAACTGGCATCTGTGGACACGTGGCCCTGTATTCTACAATAAAGCATGCTGAGTAAGCCAAAAGGATCCAGTAAATAGCACTTCTCCATGGCCTCTGTATCAAATCTTGCTTCTGGATTCCTGTCTTAATTCTTGCCCTGACTTCCCTTCTTTTTCTCCTTCTTCTTCCTCTTTTTCTCTTTCTTCTTCCTCTTCTTTCAATTAATTTTTCTCTCATACATTCCATCCCAACTAGTTTCCCATCCCTGTTCCCAGCCCCACCTCCTCTCTCCCCTAGATCTACTCATCTTCTGTTTCATTTCATAAAAGGTCAGGCCTCCCAGGGATATCAACCAAAACCAAACATTGTATAACAACTTAAAATGCACAAACCCTCATATCAAGGCTGGGCAAGGCAACCTAGTAGGAAGGAAAGTGTCCCAAGAACAGGCAAAAGAGTCTGAGACAACTCCCACCGGCACCCTTAAGAGTTCCATAACAACAAAAAGCTATGCAACCATAGTATATATGCATTGCAACTAGTACAGTCCCATATAGGCTTTGTGATTTTCACGCCCGTTTTTGTGAGCCTCTATGAGGCCTGCTTAGTTGATTCTGTGGGCCATGTTCTCATAAGTCTCCCCCCCCCCCCCCGCGTCTTGCTCCTATAGTCCTTTCTTCCAGAGCTCTACCTAATATTTGGCCATGGGTCTCTGCATCTGCTTCCATCAGATGCTGGATGAAGCATCCTCTGATGATGATTGGGCTAAACACCGATCTATGAGTATAGCAGAATATCATATCATATCATTTCATTTCATTGACTTTTTTTCCAACAGCTTTTGGTTCTACAGTATTCTCTTGACTTTCCCATCTCTGCTTCCTGGCCATCCAGGAAGTATTGGGCATAGGTTTCTCCTTGTGGCACGGACCTCAAGTTAAATTAAATATTTGTTGGCAACTCCTCAGGTTCAGATTCACTATTGTCCTAGCATATCTTATCGGAGAGACAAGTTGTAGGTTCAACATTTTGTGTTTGGATTGGTGTTCCTGTCCCGCCACTGGAAGCCTTGCCTGGTTAGTTCAGGCTTTGTATCTTCCACTGACTTCCCTTCTTGATATACTACAAAGAAAAAATCAATCCCAAATTGCTTTTGTAATGATCTTTATCACAGCAATAGAAAGCAAACTAGGGCACAAGTCACAATCAAGTAAAAGAAATAGAAATATAATATATCACTCAACTAATTTACTGTCTTCTTAGGTACAAAAAAACCCTCTCTAGTCAAATGAAAGAAATAGAAACATATATTAACATATCAGTCAATGAATTTATTATCATTTTAAGTACAAATAAGTCAAATCCTCAGACTGTAAGTCACCCATGCTCCAAGTTAAAGATTGTTGGAGATAAATCATAATAAGTTAAGATTATTGTTTTTATTTATTTGCATATTATTTGTCTGTACTGTGTATGCATGCATGTACACATTTCTTTATCATCTTTTACCTTAGTCTTTAAAAATCTTTGATAATTTCATGTTATATTCTTATAATTTTCCCATCCCTCACTGGTCCCAGATCCTTTCTTCCTTCCTACCCAATTTCATGTTCTTTCTCTCAGTCTCACAAAAAAAAATTACTTAAAACATGGAGTCTGATTTGTGTTGGCCAACTACTTGTGTGTATGAAGCCTTCCATACAGTAAGTTGATAGATAAATACATATACCCAGTGCTAATCAAATTGCAAAAAACTAATTTTCTTCTCCTGAAAGCTACAAACTATGAATGGAGTCTTGCTTGTGGCTTGATCTTTGTGCCTACAGGTTGTAAGAGATTTCATGCTGGGATTTGTTTGGCTTTATTTTGTGGCATCTTGTACACACTGTTATAGATTCTGTGAGTTCCTATGTGCATCTTCCCTATTGTGTCTAGAAATAATTTTTCCCTAAAATAGTCTACCACCTCTGACTCTAACAGTGTTTCCACTTCCTCTTCCATATAGATCCAAGAGCCATGTAAGAGGCACTGTGATAAAGACATCTCATTCATGGCTGACTGTTCCACTCTGCACATTGTTCATATGTGTCTTTGGTTTAATTACTTTCTACTCTAAGATTAAGCTTTTCTGATAAGGATGGAGTGATGCACTTATCTATAAATAGAGAAATGTATCATTACTAGTCATCTTATTGCTATATTTAGTTAGTAGGATAATTGTGGTAGATTTTCATCTGGGTCTATGACTTATCTCATAATCTTGACCTCATTAACAATATCAATATCATGGGATGGGCCTTAAACTTACCTCAGAGTAGTTGCTTACTCTTCTAACTTCCTGTCACTGTAGTATATGTAAAACTGTCTTACATATAGTTGGTTGTTACAGTTTGCAGGTTTCAGAGCTTGTTGATATTGATGATTGATTACTTTTCCCCTTCAGTAGCATGTATGCTTCTTTATAGCAATATGAACACTAGCCAGTAGGGGTGAAGTTTCTAGTTGTATATTAGTAGATTTCTCCATCTCTTATGCTATAACTATGTAATATATTCAGCAGTAGGGTTTTACCACTAGGTTGTGGAGAGTAAGTTTTTTGAGACAGATCTCTCAGTTAACCAGGTACCAATTGGCTAGACTGGCTGGTCAGAGAGTTTCTGAAAGCTTGTCTCTACATGGTGTGATTGGACACACATACTGCTATACCCTAATGATTTATAGATGCTAAGATCAGAGCTTAGGTCTCCAGGCTGCTCATCAAATACATTACCCACTGATCCTCTCTGCTGCCTCACAAGTTTATGGTCAGTCCACATCTGTGGCAGCTCAATGTGATATCTGTCACATGGTGGTGAATAATTCTCCATGGTGATTCTTTGCAGCACTGAAAGATTAAATATAAATAGATGAGAAAAATGAAGACTAGTAGGTGACATTGGGTGTGGAGGCTTGTAATACCAAGGCTCGGGAAGCTGGAACAGGAGTATCTTTAATTCAAAGACAGTCTGGCCTATATAGAGAGACCTGTCAAATGTAAAAAATCAAGCAAACAAACAGTAAATAATTCCAATAGGATCTTAAATGTAAAAATTGAACAACGAAGACCATAGCACTCTAATTAAAGAAATAACAATGAGCACTTAAATTTAGTTTCTGTCAAAGTAACTCATTCTGAAGCACTTGCAAGTATACTACAAACTACATGAACAACTCAAAGCAGGCCGTTTTCATAGTCTTCATTTGGTTATCTGCTGAGATGGGGTTGGCATGTCTCTGGATTTGCCTATGGGCTCAGCTAAAATGATAAAAAGTGATTGGAAATAATACTACAGAAAAAAAGAAAAGAAATTCTGAGCAAAAGTTATTAACAACCACAACGTTGACTTAGAAACAAATGGCAAGAGTTATAGGGAACAACAATCCTCAACATAGCCTTTTGTCTCACTGAACTCTTCATCTGAAGAAGTCCTATGAATTCATGCCTGTTTTCCTGGCATCAGAGCATGCTACATAAAGCAGTCAGGGACATAATCAAAACAGCTGTGTACCATTCAACTCTATGGGACACAAAAGGCTTAAGGAACCCTTACCACCAGAGTCATCTGCTATCTACTTGTCAAGAGATGCTGCAGTCAGCAAAACCATGAAGCTTTCAGGAAGAGACTGAATAGCCTTGGGGAAAACATCAAGAAAAATTAGCAGGGCCATGGGTGCCTTTGTGGTTTGTAGTGTGGTAACATTTGGTGAGCAGCAATGGTATAGCTGTTACTTTGTGCACTATTGAAAGTAGAATAGCTATATTAAAAATATAAATAGCAGTGCAAAATATATGGTTATCCCAAGAATCCCATCAATGACTCAAAAAGAAGCTAAGGATAGGTAGTCTTGGATATAGAATATCTGTGAGTTTGTCCCAGTCAATCTAGTCAGTCGACTCTTACTCACATGGTGGTACAATATACCAAACACCAGCTACATTAATAACTTCTTAAGGACCCCAGATTTTTTTCTAATAGCATCCTTCTCAGTATTTTAGATAGCATGGCTTTGACAGAATAAGATCAGACTTATCAAATGGCTTCAAGGGATGGCATTTATGCAAGTCAACACCCAGGAGGCTGGTTAGTTTCTATTCTATTCAACAAAGCATGTGCTGTTGAGAACAGCGCTCACAGCTGGCTGTGTTAGCATTTCACATGAATCAGAAGGAATTCAGAGTTCTGATAAAAAGCTTCCAATAAACTCTGTATCATAAAAGGAAGCGCACTTGGAACCAGTTACTCTAATTGTCTACTAATATTGAGGAAGCTAGTGTTTTGATACAAACACAATTTTATTTTCTTCACGTGAAAACAGGTGAAGTGTTTTAAAATATCTAACTCACACGCCTTTGTCATAAAGGCACTTTCCCAATTATGGCCTGCCTATCCCAAGAGAAAGCTATGATTTTAGAATCATAAAGAATCATTCTTAGAGACAGTTCATGCTTTAAGTCTAGCTTGACTATTAAAAGGGGGGAGGGACAAGCATTAGAAAAGAAAACTCTCCTGGTGTTTGTATTCATATCTCTCATATCCAAGTGAAAATCATAGAATGTTTATGATATAGTTTGATAAGAACTGTAAGCAAAGAAAGGGTTACCAAACTACCTCCTTTTTGAACTGTTCCCATAACCACATCAACTTGGATCTGAGAGGTTTCAAAATAAAATTGATGATATATGATGGTTTGGTCCAGGAAGGGTGGCAGGTCAGAGTCTCTAAACAATCTTCAGCACTACATAACAGAGATAAGACCTCTATTTATCATTATTCTCCTAAATCAAGTCACTGTAGGCCCCTTGCTTGTGAAATAATGGCCTAGTGAGAAATAAGGGAATAGTGTAGGAAATACTATGGCCTAAGCAATGAAAAACCTGCTTGGTGGAAACTGTCATGGAATACTTCCAACATTACCCAAAATAAGAACTAATGAGGCAGAATTACCATATAGCATAGACTAAGCCAAAAAGGACATATCATATTTTATATCAAACTTAGTATTAAATATAAGCTAGCAACATAGTCCTGTATTCTGGTCTCCATCTCATAGGACAATTTAATCAAACACTTCACAAGAGAGAGTAAGGCTGAGAAAATTCAAGCAGAATAATGTGTATCTAACTGGAGACCCTGAAAAGAAAAGGGGAAGAAATAGTTGAAATGCACAGTTTCAACAAAAACTATAAGCTCGCAGATCCAAAAAATTAAATTCCAAAACATAAGAATTCACACTAAGACATATCATTGAGGTCCAGGGAGATGGCACATCAGGTAAACATATTTGCCACCAAGTCAGGCCATCTAAATTCAATCCCTAGGATCCACAAAGTAGGATCAAATCACTTACGCATTTTATCCTATGACCTCCCCAGACTTGATGTCATGTGTACACGTATGAGTTAGAGCACACAGCTCACACGTGTACGTGCAATTACAGAAAATTATTTTAAATGTAACCTTTAAATAAAGGCATACAATAGCTAAACTGACTAAGTTAACAGAAATTCCCTAACCCTTCAAATGTATACAGATGACAATGTCAGAGTGGCCCATTACCTATACAGGAACAAAGATAACAATAGTACAAAGATGAAATGAATTCCTAAATTTCCTACACATGCACCATTAATACAAAAGTCAAAAGGAAAACTAGAAAAAGGAACACATTATAGCAAATAAAACACAAATATTAAGATGATTACATTAAATCATAACATCAGTCACATTAAATAAAACAGATTTAAATAGCATAGTAACAAAGATTGCCATACATAAAAGCAAGGCTGTATGTGATGATTACAACAAGCATGCAATGTCTACATAAACAAGAGTTTCACAAATATGAATAGAAAATGTGCATATATTTGCTACCACTAACCAAAAAAAAAAAAAGGTGATTTGCCAGAGTAGTGTCAGAAAGCATGAACCTTAACATAAAAAGCGTCAAGATAAAGATGATCATTTTATAGTCATAAAGAGTAATTAAATCAAAGATGATATAGCAATCTTTATGCTGTTTTAAAGAAAATGAAAATAAAGCCAGTAAAAGTTTAACCAAAAGAAACAAATGTGTAGTTACAAAATTTCAGTATTTCTTCTTCAGTAATTGATAAGAATCTATACAAATACAGAAAGCTTGTGTGTACTGATCAACCAACTTGTTATAATTCATATTTATTGAACCATAGCAAAATACAGACATTTACAATGTATTTGGGTGGCTTATCAGAAAATATTTGGAGACACTAAGAATGAAATATAAATTTAAAGTCATTCAAGATACACAGCAGAAAAGCAGACAGTCACACTGATTAGGCCATGTTTTCCCCAGGACTGAATGCACTGTAATAACTTCTCCTTGAAGCCAAACTGGAACCTGCAGATGTACTGAGAGACTGCTGACATGCAGGCCCACATCTGATGGAACCAATGGAGAAAAGTCAACTCATCTGTAGAGTCCTATTGTGGCCAATGGGACACCAGGAAGGGCATACAAAGGCAGGCCCAGTTTCCACACTGAAAGATTCTGCTTCTGCTACTTACCCGACTCCCAGAGTCTGTGTGGTTGATTCCACACCTTCTTGACCCTCCCACAAGAGGTGTCCATATAGAGCAGCCTGCAATGCCACAACAATGATACTCAAAATGTAATTTTATAACAGAATTAAATTAGAAAGCAGTAGAATAAATATATTATTTATTAACATAAATATATTAGTAGATATTGAGTTGTTTGGAAACCAATCCATAAATTTGTTTAGGTCAACACAAAATGCAAATTGCAATCACTGAATCAAAATAAAAAAATATGGGACTTATGTTTAAAACTGTCCTTAGAAATAAATGTACATTAAAGTTAGTAAGAACCAGAGGCATCTCATAATAATGGTATGAGTCTATTTCTTAAGAAACTAAAAAGAGGATTTTAAGAAAATAAATATAAAATATAACTTTGGGAGATAAGTTATTGAAAGATAAGATACAAAATAATAGTCAACTACATTAACCAAATATAGAAATAAATTAAGATACAAAGGCCTATAACCAGAATGAGAACTTTTACCAAATACTTAAGAATATTAATTAAAAGCAAAATCTTTTTGGATATTAAGGACAAACAGTATTTTTTATTAAATATATGACTAATAAAAACATGAAAAGAAGAAAACAAACTAAAGCTTTACTATATATCTGCTAACTATTCCAAATAAATGCAAAAATTCATGAGATAAGATAGCATACAGGATTCCAACTGATAGCTACAGTCAGCTAGTAAGGGTCAAAAAGCACA
This sequence comes from Phodopus roborovskii, assembly GCF_943737965.1. NCBI lineage: Eukaryota > Metazoa > Chordata > Mammalia > Rodentia > Cricetidae > Phodopus > Phodopus roborovskii. The sequence continues at coordinate 10,919,517 of NW_026126629.1, forward strand.
CATAAAACAATCAATATAGTTCTCAGTGCAAGCAAACCTAAGACAAATTATAAGCTCAAGACAGAAAAACCCAGAAAAGTTATTATATAAATTCTCACAGTGACAATTAGCAAAACCTCAAGGAAGACAATAGAAAAAATAAACCTCCAAGGCAACACAGGTCATCTCTGAATTACCTATGTCCAGCTTCATATTTCATACCTAAAATCCCTGTGTTTTCTTTCATCTTCAATTCAAATCAAGACCACATCATTTGCTCTTGCCTTTTCTATTCATCGGTAATGGTGTTATCCAATTTAATAAAGCAAACACACAAAAAAATTCAGATTTGATAGAAAGAAATGAAACTTTCTTTATTCATATACAGTATATCAAAAACAATAAAGTAAAGGAAAAATAATTAAGAGATACAGGATTTGGTGGATTCAGTAGAGTGAAGGATACTAGATCGCTATAAGAAAATAAATTACATGTCAAGCATCTAACTGGAGATTTGTAAGAACATAGTCCATGAATAGAGCTGTATGTCAAGATTTCTGAAAACTTGTGAGAAAATTCCAAGTAAACAAGGCAAATGTCTTATAACTAGTGTTCCTCCATAACATGGATGTGTTCTTTGCATGTCCTTTCGTCTCCCTCCCAGGTATTATAATTAGGAGTGGGTTTACTCTATATTGTCACCGTCTTACTCGCTATTATTCATAATAATGTTTCCAAATACAAGCTGTCACTATGATTTTATTCAGCCTAAATTCATGTGATCTTGCCCTTGTGACTGTATAAAGTTTGAACTCAAGAGAACATTGTTCATATGACTTCGCCTATCCCTCAGAATACCATCTGAATATAAATTATCTAATACCGTGAATAAAGTCGTTTGACTTTAGTCTGTCTCATTTCTAGTATTTACTCTGCCAGGTTCACATCAAGTAGAGTGGTAATAGAAATTGAAGTAAAATATTAACTATTTGAAATTAAAAATATTAAATATTTAGGAATAAATATGATATATATATATGATTTATAATCCAATGCATGGCATATCACATCAGACAAAAAATTGCAAAGATCGGTCATATTAATAGGTGATACATTTGATAGTATAATACTGTTGCTCTAAAATTGATGTATAATTAAATGTAATACTTGGAAGTTCTACCCACAAAAGACAAAACATTTCTCTCTCACAAAAACCACAGATCCAGTTGTGCAACAACAGTTTCTTTTAATAGCAGAAACTTGTGTGTGTTTGTGTGTGTATGTGTGTGTGTGTGTGTGTGTGTGTGTGTGTGTGTGTAGGTCTTACAAACCTCTATTGTTAGCTAGTGGCAAGCTCCATCCTCTGATCTTCAGAAAGGCTTTATTTGTACAAGCAAGATATCACCACTGAGAACCTACGAATAGATTGATTTGCACCTATCAACATTTTTAACTCAGTTGACTTTATTTTTCAGTTGTTATGATCCTGTTTACTTCCATGATTTTCACATAACTTCTCATGATTTGCTTAAGGCACTCACACACACACACACACACACACACACAGAGAGAGAGAGAGAGAGAGAGAGAGAGAGAGAGAGAGAGAGAGAGAGAGAGAGAGAAAGAGAGAGGCAGAGACAGAAAGGCAGAAATAGAGAGAGGCAGAAAGAAACATAGAGAGAATTTTAAAAGATCTATCTGTATTTCAAGGAGCCTGTGATAAGTTACCATGGTTCTTTTTTTCTGATTACCCTATCACCTCTCTCTGTTATATATGGGCTCCAAATTATAATTTTGTCCATTCCCTTCCTTTTATTGTAAAGGTGAGAAGAATGTTCTCTTTACGTTTTCTTCATCTTAGATCAAAAATTGAAAACTAATTTAAACTTTAAGCTGTATATATGACTTATTTTTAGTTCAGTTATCTGTAACCAATGAAGTCTGCATAACTTGATTAACATCATGTTGCTGTAAACTAGTGGAACACTGAATCCCACAAAATTCCTGTCTGTGACAGATGGTATGTGTGGTTGTCATACTCACATTTGAACAATAGTGATGGCATTATAAAACTCTCAACACTAAAGTTTTGAGTGAAATGAGTAATAATTGACAAGGCTTTAAATAATATAAATTAACCTAAAACTTGCTGTGACTATTCACTTTAATACACAATAGTTCAGATTTATTCTCATCAGTACTAAACAAAAGAAGAAAATTAGACTCAGGGTGTTTCAGTGAATGTCCATGAATATAACTAATTTATAGCAGTTCTGAGACAAATATAAGTTTTGTTTTTACTTTCAAGTACATGCCTTTTTAGAGAAAAAAATCACTGTAGACACATGTATAAGTGATATGAGTCTGTATTTCTATCCTCTAGGCTCCTAGAGCCTTTTTAAATAAACTCCAAGCCGAGATCCAAATTATAGGCATGTCTGCTGGCAATCTTACTTTCTGGATTCCCATCCTGACATTGCCCTAATTTTGTAATGGCACTCTCCAATTTTACAATGCTAAACTAGGTTGAGTCGTTAAATCACTGATTCTCATGTCAAATGTGTTGACAATAGACTATTTTACAATGACCAAATGAATAACTGCAAAGAAAATTTTGATTTGAAGAACTTTCTCATTAGGCATACTTGAATGGCCTTTAACATTTTTTGACATCAGTTTCATTTTTTTACACTTATTCTAGTAAGTTAGACTGTTTCATAGGATTGTTACTAGATGGAGTTCATAAAATATGCATTGGTGTTAATGACTCTGTCTCTTTGTTTTTTGATCAGACAGTAAGATAATAGAGTGCGTAAAGGGCCCTGCCATAAAGCTGTGGCACACATATGAATACAGAGAGAGGGGGGGGGTGAAAGAGAGGGAGAGAGAGAGAGGGAGACAGAGAGAGAGGACAATTGGTGCTGGTACTTGGAGTTCTACCCACAAAAAACAAAGCTATGGCTCTCTCACATACCACAGATTCAGTTGTGGTACAACAGTATTTTTCCAACAGTACAGGTCAAAAGCCAGGAAGAACTTCTTAGACTCAAAGAACTAGAGCCAGGTTCTATCTTGAGAAGGGACTTTTGTTTAAAATTGAGATGCCCTTCCAACCCAGCACACATACTTAGAAGTCATTGCTCCAGCAACAGCATTAGCCATGAAAGGGGTAAAAATTAGAGAGTTTGCAGGGACTGAAAGAACCTACCCATCTAAGAACTACAGTCCTAAATGTGACCAGGAGGGCCTCTTATCTGAACACTGCACTGCTCAGCTTTAAACACTTGTCCATCATAGGCCTGGCATCAGCATAAACCACAGAAAGTCTAGAGACCATGAACTTAACTGATCCCCATTGATAATACCACCAGGAAAGAGGAAGAGCACTACTACAGTTTTTTGAGTCAAATTTGAAGCAGGCTTTATTGTATACTAGCCAGGATGATGGACACTGACCAGTTTCACACCCAGGATTTCCTGAAAATGGCAGCAAATTATGTTAGTCAGATGCTTATAAGACTATTTCTTGCCTTCATCAAATTAGGGGCAAGCAAACATACTGATGTATTTCCTGTCTACATAAATTCCACCTATGGGTGACTGAGCATATCATGTACAGTTGGGGCAACCACTCTTATTTATGAAAGTGAAAACATATGGCCTGTTATCTTACAGGAACAATAGACCCAAGCATTCAAGGAAAGTGTCTATCTATGGGAAAGTGAGGAATTTTTGTTTTATAAATCTCTTTAGCCCTCACTACACCCCAACACACACACACACACACACACACACACACACACACACTCACACACACACACACTCACACACACACACTCACACACACACACACACACTCACACACACACACTCACACACACACACACACACACTCCTCCAATTCTCCTGAAGAAATGCTTCAAATACATCATCTGTTTTGCTTTGTGTGTGTGTGTGTGTGTGTGTGTGTATGTGTGTGTATGTGTGTGCACCAGTTCCTAAGGTTTAGCCTTTTTTTCATTATTAGTATGATTTTATTAGTATAATCACTTTTGATATATTTTTGAAAAATTAAGCTTTTATTGTTTACTATGTTTACATATCCCGTTTTCTTTTTCATTGTTGAGTGATATTTTTAAAGATTTATTTATTATATATACAGTGTTCTGCCTGCATGTATCCCTGCATATCGGAAAAGGGCATCAGATCTCATTATAGATGGTTGTGAACCACTATGTGTTTGCTGGGAATTGAACCTCATGACATTTGGAAGAAGTCTGTACTCTTAACCACTGAGTCATCTCTCTAGCAACTGAGTAATATTTCTTTACACCTTCTTTCTTTTGATCTCTGTGCCTGTTCGATTTCTTCTTTTTTCTTTCTACTGTACTTCCAGTAGTAGTTTGGCTTTATCTTACTAGTTGTTTCTTTTTAAAGGAGTTTTTATCATTTCATTCTGCTTCTTACATTTATATAATTTGTGTTACAAATTTTCTTACTATTGGGAAATACTTTTTTCTAATTTCTTATAATCCTTTCTTTCCTTTCATAACATTACCCACTATTTTCTCCTTATTTAATTTAAACTTTCTATTCTTCTGTTCTTTTCTGTTTGTCTGTCCTGATCCTTTATTTCACTCAAACACTATTTCCACATTTACCCTAAAAGGTATTTAACATCATAGCACACTGTGACTTAGATTTGAATTTGTTTAATGATCACTGGTGGTAAATTACGGTTATAAGAAATTGTGTCTGTGTATTGCAATGTTGCTGGTACAGCAGTGAGTTTTCCCTTCTATATTGGCCTTGATCATTGTTCCCTGAAATTAGAAAGCTGTTCCATATTTAAATCCATAGATAAACTAAAGGAGATATCTGAATCATCAGAAATGCAAATCAGAACTCAGCCATGCAGATATGTGAAAAGTCAAGACAGTGTAACTCCTCCAATAGACAAATCCTCAGTTACTGAGCCAACCCAAGACCCTGAAATTAGTGAGATAAAGATTTCATAAATTTCATAGTAAAAATAATCAATATTCTGAAAGAAGATATAAACAGATGAATGAAATAAGATCATTCCAAAACCAGAGAGAAACAATAGCAACAAAGGGGGAAAAAAGGCAACCAAATGGATGGAAAAAATAGCAAACTGCATTTAAAAAGTCAAATATGTGAATGAGGAACTCAACAAGGAGATTGAAATTTTTTTTAGAAAAAAGGTAGAAATGTTGAAAATTGAAAGACCAATCACTCAAATAAAACTCAGAGGAGAGGTTGTAGAGACAGCTCAGTAGGTAAAAGTGGATGCATGAGAGCCTGAGTCTGTACTCCAAGAACAGACCAGGTGAAATGGCATGGGCAAGTAACCTCAGAGCTGAGGAGCAGGGAGAAGCAGGAGAATCTCAGAAGCACAGTGGTCAGGCAGTCTTTACAAACCAACAAACTTAAGTTCAGTGGGAGACCCTATCTCAAATGATGTAAGCTGAGGGCACATTTAGAAGGACATTTTCACTTCAGCATTATCTTCTGCATGCATCCACCATACAACAAACAACAAACAAACATGATAAATATTACAAACAGCATAAAGCATTGTCAAAAATGTCTCGAATGAGAAGAAAAATACCAAAATGGGACACAAGGTTATGGAAAAACTACTTTCAAACATATACAAAGGAAAAAAAATGACTATAATTGCAATCTCCAAGATTCTTTGGTTATTATCAAGAAACCAAATCAAAAGAATTCACAGGTTATAGGGGGAAATGACCTTAAAAGTTCAGGGTAAAGAGATAATCCAGTGACTTTACAGCAGCCTCAGAAGATTCAAAACCTTATTCTGGCCTCTTGAGGCAATATATTCATGTGCATATGTCGCTACCATAGAAGCATACACATAATTCAAAATGAAAACAAATATTTAAAAATTTTAGAAACAATATTAAGCACTATAAGAGGATAAAACTGGCTCATCCACAATGGAAAACACAACAGAATGATATCATGTCCCTTATCAGCAACCCTAGAAGTTATGAAAGCTAGGAACAAAATATTTCTAGCCACAAAACATAATAACTACCAACAAAGATGAATATATATATATATATAATTTACATTATATATAAGTGTATATGCTATAATTTTATATTATGTATAAATATATAATATAACTTTATATTATATAAATATATAACATAATATAATTTTATAATTTACATACCGATCCTAGTTCCCTCTTCCTCCCACCCATGCCCCCATCCCATCCCCCCACCACTCCACAGAGAGGGTGATGCCTTCCAGGAAGGATCATTAAAATCTGTCAAGTCATTTAGAGTAGGGTCTAGGCCCTCTCTCTAGTCTCTATGTTAAGAGAGTATCCCTCCCTGTGGAATGTGCTCCAAAAGTCCTTTTGTGCACCAGAAATACATCCTGGTTCTACTGTCAGAGGTCCCTTAGACTGCCCAGGCCTTCTAACTAGACCGATGCTCAGGGTGTCTGAGTAGGTCAAAGGCTAGTTTCCCAGCTATCAGTCTGGTGATCTATGAGCTCCACCTTATTCAGGTCAGCTGTCTCTGTAGTTTTCTTTAGCCTGGTCTTGACTTATTTTCTTATCACTCCTCCCTCTCTTCAACTGGATTCCAGGAGTTTGGCTCAGTTTTTAGCTGTGGGTGTCTGCTTCTGTTTCCAGAAGCTGCTAGATGAAGGTTCTATGATGGCATATAAGTTAGTCATCAATCTCATTATCAGGGAAGGGCATTTAAGGTAGCCTTTTCACTATTGCTCAGATTGTTAGTTGGGATCATTCATGTAAGTCTCTGAACATTTCTCTAGAGTCAGTTTTCTCTTCAAACCTATAATAGCTCCCTCAATTATGGTATCTCTTTGGTTTTGGTTTTTTTGTTTTGTTTTGCTCTTGTCTATTTGTCTACTGACTCAATCTTACTGGTCCTGCATCTTCTCTCCTCCCCTTCTCTTTCTCCTAACTCCCTCTCTACTCACTGCCCCCCCCACTCCCAGTATGCTCAGGAGATCTTGTTCTTTTCCCCTTCTGTGAGCGACCTTGTATGAATCTCTTAGGTTCCTCCTTGTATCCTAGTTTCTCTGGTGTTGTGAACTATAGGCTGGCGATCCATTGCTCTATGTCTAAAATCCATATATAAATGAGTACATACCATGTTCCTCTTTTTTTGTGTTGCAGAAGAGTCTTAAGTGGGGTCTATATGTAAAAAGGAAAAAATAAACAGATAAAGATTTACCTAATACATACATTGCGGCAATTTGTGAAACAAAATGTTCAAAGCAAAATCATGATAAAAATAGAAACAAGTCTTGTGACTGATTGTTAGCAGTATGGAAAATATTATTCGTTGATCACCCTTGTGAACAATTGGTCAATTTGAAGAGATAGACAAGGTTGAATGAAGGGAGTGACTTTGTCTGTTTGCCATCCTTCATTAGGACTGAATTATTTCTTTTAAAAATGAACGATCTTCTTCAGTTGGTAAATGTGCAAATTTCATTTCAAACATGCACAGCCCTCAATCTATTTAAAGACAGTGTGTGCATGATGAAATATAAATTGCAGAAACTAATCAAGTTTAGAAATACAGGGCTCCTGAGTTTGGTTTCTGCTGTGATGCTCTGGCAGGGCACCTCTTCCCTGATTAACAGAGTAGAGAGGGTGAAAAAGGATGCGGGCACATGCAGTAAGCAGCTGCCCATAGATAGAGATGTGATTTTGTTATGAATTATGGAAAATAAGATAACAACTTTGGATGATAATTCCTAACAGCATCCTTACAATCTTTGAGAGAATGTCTCAATCTCTTATGTTTGAAAGGGCTGATTATAAAATTGCAAAAAGACGGGCCTTAACCTTCGAGTCTTTCTCCTTTCAGAAATTGTGCAGATTTTATCATACATCATCCTTCAATGAAATATTTATTTCAAGGGAAATAGAACAGTTACATTTTTCTTAATCCTATTTTTGTGTTTTTTTTTTTTCCTGCCCTCTTATCATGAGCCTCTCAGCTTAATTTTAAAAGAAGAAAGATTTGAATAGTAAAATGATGTTTGAAGTGTCATTTCTGCGGGTATCCAAAGTCATAGGAAGTAGATATGACAATGATTTAAAAAAAAGAGAAAATAATAAAACAGATTGGTAACGCCATTAGGATGTATGAGAAAGTCATTATCCATGCTGGGATAGTACTGTTTAGTAATATGGCCGTTTTCAGGTCACCAATGATGTTGGAGCACAGAATGGAGGAAGGCATGATTAATGACAGCACCACCATCATCTTCCCAGACCCGGAACAGCTGAAGATGGAATGCTTCACGGACAGGTAAAGGTCTCCTGGGCTCCTCGGACTTAGTGTGAAGCCTATGTGTGTGAGTACCCCTCATTTTCCCGGTGCCTGTCTCAGAAAATGCTTTCTGAGAGTTCTTCTGCGCCATCCTCTTTCATGAAATGGACCCTTTTCTGCTGTAAAGTCTCCAGTAGAAACCATGCATACTCGTGTGCCTCCTTGCCCAAGCAAGTGTTAGCTCCGCTCATTTTGTTTTATTAGATTTTTCATGACATTCGATTTCCTCTTCTTTTTGCTTACATTTTTGCTACTTTCCATCTATAGAAAAGAAAACAAACAAAAAATTACATAAGTTTTACATGGCCAAATAAAGTGCCACGTAAAAGTATAGATTTAAGAACTTACAATTTTAACCATTATTCCCAAGTGTAAATACATCCAGTTAACAAAGTTCAGTGCGCAATCAAAACCAACAAATAAAAACAGCTTGGACATTTGTTTTGTACAATATAATTGTTACATGACTCTCATAAACATTGTGGTTAGAAATAATTAACCGTAGTATTGTGCCATAGGAAGAGAATTCTCAGTTATGACTTTAGGGAGGAAGTTGACTCAAGGCCGTCAAGTAATTGCCAATGGGAGAAACCAAAGTCAGGGAAAGAACATGGACCATCCTAATGGTGAGTACAGGTCTTAAAAAAAAAATACACAATCACCACGTAACTTCACTAAAACACATGTAGTGATAGCAATTAGGTAAAAATGGAAAAGTCAAATTTGTGTTTGTTTGGTGTTAATCTCTGGTTGTGTCGCCAGGTTTACCTTCAAGTACTCCAGAAGGTAGAAAAGATCTACAAGTTACTTGCCATCTGTCAGACCTCAGAATAGACCCTTAAGGGTAACATTTTAATATTATTCCCTCAAAACTATTCATCCAAGATCTTTCCTTTTCTCTTTTTGAGAAAGGATCTCATGGAACCCATGCTGGCCTCAAACTCACTGAATAATCCACACAACACAATTCCTGATCTTAGAACTCCAGTTCCCCAGTGCTGGGCTTACAGGTATGCTTCCTAACTTACTCAAGTGCATAGAATAGTCAGTCCCACTGGGGCCAAGATTTACTTGAGAAAAGAAGTTCTGCCCCATTTGCATTCTTAGCAATGTGTGGTTTTCTCAAATCTGCCCAATGTAAAATAACTGCTGCCCAGTGATGTTGTTTGGTTTCTCTGTCTATCAGACAAATCAGCAGCTTTTGGAAGTAAATAGATTATAAATCACCCAGGGCCTTAGCACTTTAGGCAGAGGTCACCAATCCAGATGGTCTCACTCTTTTAAACCTCTGTAGTTTCCACTTTTGAAAAATGAGAACTAAATACAGAATAGTTTGTTTTGAACAAATTCCAGTAGTTTTAGACTCTGTTTAAAGTTCCTTTGGTCTATATCCAACCTCAAGATAATCACTAGGCAGATTAATTATGAGACTTAAAATGTGGAGGAAAGTGAATTGTCACAGTCCAAGAGGTAACTGTCTGAGGTCCTCACACTACAGGAATGCAGAATATTACCTGATTACTAAATTGAAAGAGTATGTTTCAATTCTAGACACAGTAATACGTGACTTTGAGACAGCAGCTTATCACTCTGTGATTCACAAATGTATGTCGAATTTTCAGATATTGATACAGTTTTTACATTAGAAATGAAGGAGTTTGATAATCCTAATTGTCAGGACCCTTAAAGGTCGCAGAACTAGAGGCTTAATTAGCAATGCATACCCAGATAAAAGTATTCTAAGTTGTATAAGATAAGAAGATATGAGTCGACTGAGAACTCTAACTGTAAGAAAAGAAATTGCTAGGGTATATTATATTTCTGTAATTTATCATATTACCAAAAGATATCTGTGGAAGGAGTTACCAGTTCCACCTGGTCCCACTGCCCTTCAGGCCCAAATAAATACACAGAGACTTACATTAATCATAAATTGTTTGGTTGATGGCTCAGGCATCTTACTAGCTAGATCTCTCTTAATTATTAATCAATAACTATTAATATATGTATTTCTACATGGGCTTATCTTTCCAGAGAATGTTTTCTGCATCCTTTCTCCCAGGTAGCAACATGGTGTCTCTCTGGCCCCTCCTCTCTGACTCCTTTCCCCAGAATTCTCCTTGTCTGGTAGCCCTGCCTATACAGCCTGCCTGGATAATGACCAATCAGTGTTTTATTCATCAACCAATAAGAGAAACATATATACAGAAGGACATCCATTACCAGATATCAAAGTTTATCTTACTCATTTATGACTTGTAAACCACAGTGGCTTCTAAACTAGATAAAAGTTTCCCCCTGTTATATAATGAGGAACAGGAAAAATAATGACTAGAGAATTAGAAGGCCCTTCCAAAATACACACTTTTATAAAAATCCTAAATTGACATTTATCTATTATTTACATTGCATCTTCTTTATCTGCTTATCCATTCAAAGATTATTGTGCTGTCTGCCATTTCACTTAATGTAAACTAAATAACAAAATGAAATGGGTTAACGTAGACTAATTCATTATCAAAAATGTCATTTTAATAAGTTCCTATAAAGAGTTTTATTAAATAATCATTAGATGGTTGTTTTCTTCACTAGTCATCACAGCGATTATCAATATTTGAAAGAAGAAATAAAATTAATACAACTGCTGTCTTTCTAGAGTAAGCTAGATTACTGCAAGCATCTTCATCACCTAGTTTAACACTTTCAAGTACAAAAAGTTTTCACTGTGTATAGGCAGAAAACCAGATCTATTGTTATTTCATTGCTATACCATCAGTTATTACCAAAGTTTTGGAGTTCAAAAAAAATATAAAATGGATGTTCAAGCAAAAGCACCTTACTGAAGAGCAGATTACTTCAAAGCAGCAGAGTTTGGGAAGGAGAGATGCATTTCACCAGATGTCAAGGGTGGGAAACATGAGCATTCTCAGTTCTGAGCCTTTAATTTATCTTTAAAAATAATTTCTTGTATTAGAATAAATTCATGAAAATGATAAGCTGCCCTTCACTTCAGAATGATTGGCACTTGACACCTTATGACTTCTTTACATTTTATAGTCATTTAGTTTCCTTAATAAGAGTTTCATAAAGTACCTGATAGAATATTTCTTATCTTTTTTTTCTTTTCTTTTCCTTTCCCTTTTTGAGTCAGATTTTCACACCAGAAACTTACCTCCAAGTGCTCTTCTCTCTCTCTCTCTCTCTGTCTCTCTGTCACTGTCTCTGTCTCTCTGTCACTGTCTCTGTCTCTCTCGGTCTCTCCTTCTGTCTCTGTCTCTGTCTGTCTGTCTGTCTCTTTCTCTCTCTCTGTGTATGTATTACTTAGGATTAAACAGAGAGCCTCATGCATACTAAACAACATCTAACTTCTATAACACTTGACTCTGTTTTTAGTTTATAGTTTTGCAGCAGGAGTTCATTATGTTGAACAGACTGATTTTGATAACACTTGGTAGCATAAGCAGGTCTTGAACCTGTGACCTGCCTGCCTCACCCTCATAAGTGCCTGTTAGCAAAGGTTTACAACACCAGGTATATTCAATACATTTTTATAATCACTGTGATGACTGATGTTAATAGTCAGTGAGTACATCTGATATCAACTAAAATCCACACATTGAGCATGTCTGTATGGCTATTTCTTGACGGGATAACTTGAGATGAGAAAACCCACCATAAATCTAGGCACACCTTCTGTGGTCAGCCTACGTAAAAGCACATGGAAGAGGAAACTTGCTGTTTTGTTTGTACTCACTCTTGCTGGGAATTTTATCTTTCTTGTTGCTGAGGAATAATTCCTCTCATGTTAGAAACTATTTCTTTGGATTCCAAAACAGACTAAAGACCAGCAGCTTTCTAAACATCTTCCAGGACCCCAGAACTAGATTGGGCCTGAAGAGATATCCAGTCTTCTGCAATAAACCTCTATGAAAGTCTTGGACTTTTTGACATGAGACAGCCATTGTTTGAACTACCCAGACCACAGCCTGTAACCCAGTTTAATATATCAAAAATATGTAGATGTTTTCTATGTATGTATGTATGTATATATCCATGCATATACACACATTCTATCATTTAGAGAACCCTGATTAATATAAAGAACGTCTCTTATGCTTAACCACTGGTGTATGAAGTTAATAGTAAATATATTATTTATTCATTTAGTTTACTTATTCTGTAAGTGGTCATTGAATGGGTGGTTGGCTACATGGCTGAATGGCCCCACCCACTCTTTTTTTCCTTCAGATTCAAATGACAAGTTCGATATGAACATATGTGAAAGATATTTTGGGGATTCCTGTGAACTTTCAGTGCCACAGACACTGATCCTCCATCCTCAACATATGAATCCCATCCCATTGACTTTAGCTGTTTTGTCAGTTCTTACCTCTGAAAACTGCATTCTTAGTAGAGAAGAAAAATAGAGCAAGGCTCATGACTCAGAACACTCCATCAAATGCATACCCTTATAGTTATAAAGGGCCTGCTTTTCACTTTTAGAGATAATGTCAGTGGCCTGGGGGTGAAACTCAGTAGACACTTTTTCTATTACCTCAATTAATGCTGGAACTATAAATCAGTAAAGCTGCACATATTTGCTCCTCTACACAGCAGTTTCTTACCACAGACTTGTGGGGGAATTATCAGTCACAGATGAATAGTACATAATACAAAACCCCCTGAAGTTTAATACTGAAATTGTGTTAAATAGTAGTTTATTGATTTATGAGCAGAACATGTTCCACAAATGAGACTGAGTAAGAAACAGCAAATTTCTTTATCATTTGATATGTTTGCTAGAACATGTTCCTTGGTTCATCTAGATTCCAAGGCAGCAATAATGAGAGCATTCCCACAGGATTTCCATATCATCACTCCTCAAAAAAGGAAAAAGACAAGAGGATTCGCACTAATTTGAGCACCCAGGTCCCCTGTTGGTACCAACTTGTTGACAGTTTGTCCAAGTGTCACTCATATTGGCAAGTTAAAATTATGAGACGGTGCTTAGAAATCTAGCATTGGTTTCTGTCAAAATGACTTTAAATGGAAAGAATCTACTGACATAATCTATTAAGCATTTGGTCCTATGCTTTGCAGGGGGATATGGTGACAATGACCTTTGCGTACACATGAGCCTGCTTATGACTTCTAGATCATTTAGTGCCATAAGAATAGCCTCTTCATAATGTTTAAAACATTTAAAATGATTGCATAAAGCAAAGGTTTTCTTATGTTACCTGAGGCTTACTTAGAATGTCACAGTAAAGTGTGTAGGCTAAAATGTGTATACCCTCAGCCTGGGCTAAAACTCCCCAAACTGAGTAACTCAATCAGACAATAGAATGCCTGGGTGTCTGACTGTAGCAATATTCGCCTCCACTATATCTTCTTTCCTTTTCTTATTCTTCTACTTCTAGTTCTATTACTGTGACTCAAAATGAGGCACAGAAATTGTCAAAATATGGGGCAAAAGGAGCTGGTTTGACAATTTCTTGAATGACTCTCAAGCAAAGAAATAGTAACCAATAGCAGAATTTGCAAAAATAAACTTATTCCCTGAGCACAGAGAGAGAGAGGTAGACACTCAGTGAATATGGCCGTGAATATGCCAAGATGTTATAGCAGCTCAGTGGGTAGCTGAGCCAGATGTTCATTTCGTCTCTGCTATCTTTGTCATGAAACCCATATATCAACACATGAACTTTGCTATGTTAACATTCAACCCAGAACCTTCAAATAACCACACCTATGCATCTTATCTGTAAGTGTACTTTTTCCATTGTTCCCTTAGTCAATATCAGAGTTCATTCACAATAAATCCAAGCCCCTTCACACTTCTTTCTGCATGCTAGTTAGGGAATCTAGAATGAAAGGAAGAAGTAACATAATGGTGGCAGCTTAGACCTGGGCAGTAAATGGATAAGCAATATAATTTAAGTTGATAATAAGTAGGGATATTGCCAAATCTGACGGGCCGTACCCAAAGATGTTGAAATTGGAGTTTTCACTGCCAAATAGAAATAGGAGCTCATAAAGTAAATTAACATGTCAAAAATAATGGAGTTTCAGTTGAGCACACATCTGTTTTGTGACTATTTATGCTATAAATTATGTCATCTAAATTAGCTAATTGGATCAACCAATCTATATCCCTAATCACTCTGTGACATCAGTTACTGATGAGTTACATTAGTTTTCAAAGACTCCCTGTAGCACTCTGTCAAAGTGGAAAATAAGAGAAACAAAAGGACTCCTGGTATATGACTACAGGCTATCTTTGTATCCATTGTGAGATAAACAACTTAGTTTTTAAAATTGACACACTGTCACATATTCCTTATAATCTCACAGGGTCCTTAAAATCAAGACAAGGGGTTTACCTTCATGATATCTTCTTCCGAGTCATTCATAAATAACAAAATTTCTGAAATTTCTTTTTTTTTAAACTTTTATCTTCCAATGGATATAGAAGAACCGTGCACATGAATGGGCTTGTGCATATTTTTTATGTTTATTTATGTTATGTAATTTTTAATTAAATTAAATATATTCATTTCTGGAAACATTTACCATATTGCAAAAGTCCTTAAATTCATTTAAATGGAAAGATCCACAGAAACAGACTCACATGCAATGTCGCTAAGTAGTTTTACATCTATCTGTTCATCGATGCATAATCCTCTGTTAGAGCATTCCTATCAATTGGATCCAAGACTTGCAGTCCTTTGGAAGTGTTCATTGTCTTCTTCTACCATAATGACCACTTCCCTCCCAAGTATCAAGTGACAATTAATGCTTTGTTTTGTTTTGGTTTTAGGTTTTCGATTTTTCAAACAGGGTTTCTCTTGGAGCTTGTCCTGGAACTAGCTCTGTAGACCAGGCTGTCCTGGAACTCACAGAGATCTGCCTGCTTCTGTCTCCCAAGTGCTGGATTAAAGGCATAGACCACCAATACCCAGATCAATTAATGACTTTTAGTCATTATCATTCCTGGCCTGCATGACTTCAGTTTTAATTCTCTGGATTTTTAATACAAATCAGTGATGCCAGTACTTTTGTCTATCACTTCTTTAATGCCCTTTCCTCTGGTGAATATATCTCCCATCTCATTCATCCCCCTCACTTCCATGTGTTACAATATACAAGTGTTAATATCAACACCCCCAATGTACCTCAAACAAATGTGTTAGACTGAGTGCTCTTAACAAGTTCTAATACTCTGTCTTTCTCTTCCTCTCCATCCATATCACCTCACACTCATTCATGCTGAGTATTATGGGTTGGCCTGAAGCTCACAGTCTTCCTACCTCATCCTTCCTACTTCGTGGATTACAAAAGTATGCCACCCTGTTCAACTATCCTGCCTCTGTCTCTGTCTCTGTCTCTGTCTCAAACAGACTCACAACTGCCTTTCACCTTCTGGTTCCCCTCTATTGACTAATCTTACAAGTGTAGCTTTCCTTCACCTATTTTTCTCCTCAGTTTTGAGATAAATTGCACTGTTACCTGTGTTCCTTTCTCACTCTGTGGTAGTTATCTGATAAACTTATAGCCATGCACTTTAATTCATTTTTTTCTACTCTGAATTTGGATGCCCTAAATAGTATGCAGTTGAAATATATGCAAACCTGACTCAAGGCCTCTTTAAATCACAGCTGTGTATCTCAACACAGTAATTACAGTAAAATTACTGGATATATGTATGTATTTTCTATTTGCCCTTCATATATATATATATATATATATATATATATATATATAGTGTTTATATACATATATATATTCTGTTGATCTTCCAGAGAGAACTGTTTTTATATTTTACTATCTCCTAACTGCCAGTATACCCTTCCACACATACTTCAATTAGAACTCTTGCTGTCTGGTTCACTGAGAGTACTTAGGTGTCTACTGAAGTCTATCCCTCCTTCCCTCCTTCCCTTTACCCTGTATAATCTGTTAATTTTCATCTTCTTAGGCAAAGTCACTTCTACCACAAATTTCTTTTGTCTCCTTTACATCAGTTGCTCTATTAATTATTTTATTCTTATTAGAGAAATAGAAGAAAACACACACATACACACACACACACACACACACACACACACACACACACACACACAGAAACCAGAAAACCCCCAAACCAGAAAATTTAAAAAAAAACACAAAACCTGTCCTTACTTGTCAGATGGTATTCCAACTTGGATGACCCTTATGTTCCTTGTATTATTTGTATTTCTTATGTAACAAAATACCTGACAACCAACTTAATGAAGAAAAGGTTACAGTTTGAGGGCACAGAGTCCTATCTGATATGAAATTCTTGGCGCCAGGACCATGAAGCAGCCTCATTTTGCCCATTGAATATTTTCTCAAGGGCAAGAATCTGCTTGTTATATATTTATATCTTCCCTAAACAACTGACCAAAATGCCTATACTATACTTATTTAATAAATAACTTATTAAAATATTTATTACTGAGTGTAGGAAATACCTTAATAGTAGATTATAGTTTGATTTTCTTTTCTTTTCTTGGACACTAAGAAATAATTAACATCAAAGTTTTCTCAGATTATTCCTTAGCTAAATTAAACGATAAAAACACGTAAAAATACTTACGTCTTAGAGATGAAATCCATCACCTTCTGTCATTGGGATGCTTTACATAGAAGAATGTGGGCTCAAGTGAAATTATCAAGTTTCTCCTTTACCTTCAACTTCTTGTTGTCACTTCCAACTACCCAGACTAAACACATATGAACACTCACAAGCTAACTTGGTTCAGTTAATATTCTGTCAGTATTATGTCTCCATATCATGAAATTGCTTTTCTCAAGATATGTCCTACAAGAACTGTGGCTGTTCAAATGTGAGTTATTAACTGTGAGGTGGGGTTGTACACTTCAACCCAGCTCTGCCAGGAACAGGATTGAAGAGGGTCAGTCATCTAAAGAAGAGACATGAAAGGTAATCCATAATTACTTTATGTCATACTCCTGTCTCATTTCTCATCACCTGCAAACTAGGATGCTACAATTGCAATTTCTTATATTTTTGGTTGTGAGACTAGCCTTTAGTGGATGAGCCATCTCTCTCCATTCCTACAATGTATTTAATGGTGTAAATAAGTCTAGATGTACAGAGACAAAGACAGAAGGATTTTATTTGTCTTTCACTTCCAGAATTAAGTCTGGCACAATAGACCTTATTTGGATAATGTTGGGAATATCTAGGTTCATGTTTTTTTTTTCCCATTTCAATTTAACAAATACTTTAAAAGCGTGATTCATGGTATAGGAATTAGTAAACAAAATATTTTTTTAACAATTAGAGTTTTATCCATTTCTCTTTTAGTTACTTACTCATTTAATATTTTTATTCATTCCCTGTGTAATTTATCTGATATTACAAATAGAATTCTAGGAAATACACAAATGATACACAAATGATATGAATGCAAAACTTAACAGGGCATGAAGAATATAAATTTAAAAAAATTACATTTGTAAAATTCATTCATGTGTTAAACTTTTATGATAATAGAAGATAAGTAATATATTTTGATCTAATTTTTATTTCTGTATATTTAATAAATACCTTTTATATAAATACATTTTCCTTCCTGTTAAGTCCCTGTGAATTCTTTCATCTAATCTTCACAATTTCATGTGGAAAGTACTATGGTTACCTGTTAAAGACCAAGGAACTTAACTGAGGTCACAAAGAAAGAAAGTAAACTTAGGATCTGAAATTGAGTAAACTGGTTTCAAAGGTGAGTTTTTCAGCAATCTGTACTTAGAAAAAATTTAATTTTTTATTCTTCCTATGTATATTATATCCTAACCACAATTTACCTGTTCCCCTCTTCCCTAGTATCTCCTCATACCTCTCTTCTACCCTAGACCCACCTTCAGAAAAGGCAGGAAATTTTTACTTTGTTATCAAAACCTGTACAATTTATTGAATAAACCTTGATGTTTTAAATTATTCACTATATTATGACTAAACCAAGCTATTTAATTCAACTGTTGTTCTAATTATTTTTTGTTATAGTCAGCTTGTGGTATGATAGAAGTCTTAAACTCATTCTTGCTACGTATCTGGAATTCTCTGTTCTTTGACTCACATTCTCTTGACTCAACACCCATACTACTCACTACTGTTGTAATCAGCATCAGTTCTTCATGCCAAGTTCATTTCACTGAATGTAGTGATTTTCAGATTCATACACATGCTCTTGCAAATGATGAGATTTCCTTTTTAAGAAGCTGAGTGGTTTTATGTTGTACATACACATCACATCTTTATCTTTCATTCATATGTGGATGAGTACTTAGGTTGATTCAGTGTCTTGACTACTATGAATGATGCTACCATAAATATAAATATACAGATTGATAATTTCATACCTGTTAATTTTTACGGTGTTTGAGCTTTATCACTGAAATTTTGATTGCCTTGAGTCTGTAGATTGCTTTGGCTAGTCCAGACATTTAAAAATTATTGTTCAAACTCAAACATAGGGTCACAAGTTCTCCTTCTAGATGAGGTGATATTGACTGTTGATGGCTGCTGGAAGAGACAGATTGAGTTTTCTTCCAGGTCATGGCTCCTGGGAGGCTGAGCTTGCTCCATTACTTGGTCCTCGTGTGTACTCTGACAGCACTATGGGGAACCAATGGATTTTATAAGGCACACATTATGTTTGAAGGGACTGTTGCAGCAGGTAAAGGAGGAAGAGAACGGCTGAGAATTGGAATAATTTTGCTCAAAATACATTATGTGCATGTATGAAATTCTCAAGCAACAAAAGAAGAAACAAATTATTGAATGTGAGATAATTTTTCTTTATGGTTCTCTTCAACTTTTTTCAGTAAGGTTTCATAGTTCCAAGATATAGTTTCATCTCCATGTGAACATATTCTCTAACTATTTGAAATTTAACAACAGAAGTTCATGGGTTTTCTTTTTTTAATTTCTTTTTCAGATATTTCATTGTTAATCTGAGAAACAATGGCAATTTTTGCAAATTAATATTGTAATCTGAAAATTTACTGAATCATTTGTTATTTATACTCACATCTGAAAACAGAGAGAATTTCATTGCCTTTCAGTTTGAATGACTAAAATGCATTCTGCTGAACAGAATGTAGAGGACAAACCAATGTATTACTTCTAATCTTAGAAACTCAACTCTCTGGAAGGAATCTACATCTTTTCATTTTCTGTGGAAACAAAAATAGAAATTCTTTTCCCCAGTAACTTGTCCTTCAACTTAAATTTTGGAGTCAAAGCATTTTTTTTTAATTTGATTTATTATTTTACATGTCGATCCCAGTTCCCTCTCCCTCCCTCCCTCCCCCTAGCCCTCCTTCCCTCCTTTCCTCCCTTTTACCCTCTCTGCCCTCTCACATGCAGTCTAAACACCCTCCCCTCCCATCCCCCCACCCCAATTCCATATGTAGGGGAATGCCATCCAGTTGGGGTCATGTAGATCTGACAGATCATGTGAAGTAGGGACTAGGGCTTCTCTCCTGTCTCTAGATTAAGGCAGTTATCCCTCCATGGGGGATATGTTCTCAAAGTCCTTTTGTGCACCAGGGATACATCCTGGCTCCACTGTCTGAGGTCTCTTAGACTGCTCAGTCCTTCTGGCGAGACCCATATTCAGGAGGGCCTGAGTCAGTCCCATGCTGGCTTCCCAGCTATCAGTCTAGTGGCCGTATTCCAGACTAATGTGGTTTGATCACGCCAGACCGCCTGAAACAAAGAACAAGCTGACCCTACATTCAAAACAGCTGGACAATACAGCCCTACAGACTTCAGCCAGGATATCTGAATCTTCTTCGAATCCCCCAAGCAGCACCCCTTACCAGCAGGAAGTAGTTTGGAAAGAACGACACCCAAATTCCCAAATATTGTGTATAAATGCTTGTTTTCATTTAATTGGACTTTGTTATATATAAAAAAAGATACAATAATCATGTAGGATGTCACATGTATGCAGAGCTAAGTGAATTTCCTGACAATATAATGACACATGTAATAGTGCTTTTCATCTTTGGACTTGTTGTTTCTGTAATGAATTTGAAGAATATCTAAAAAAAAAAAAAAGGCAAAAAAATCCAAAAAAAAAAAAAAAAGAAACTTAACTCTCCATCAATGTTACTAGTGGTGAGTTTGTCAAATTAGATCTTTATCTCTGGGGACTACCTTCTAGTCCAGTTTTGTTAATAGTTACCTTGGTATGAAAAGATACTTCATTTGGTCAAATGTGTTTCTCCCTCTCTCTCTCTCTCTCTCTCTCTCTCTATATATATATATATATATATATATATATATATATATGTATGTATTGAGATAACCATGTGATTTTGGTCATTTATTTACCTAATGGGATTAATCATCATTTATTAATTTTCATATATTTGATTAACTAGTCTGTACATGTTTGTTGTTAATTATAGTTTGATTTTAATGTTTCCTTGTTGATTTTAGAATTGGAATTGTCTACTGCTAAATTGAGGTATTGATATTCTCTAAATGAAGCAAATTATTATCATTCTTTTATAATATTTTAGTGCCATCTTTACATAGTTAGATACTTTCCTTCCATTTAACTCTTGGACTACATGTTATTTATGTATATATTTTTATTATTTGAGAATTTCACATCATGCACCACAATCTCACTTCTTTCCCAGTCCTTTAATGTCTGCCCTTCATATTTGTAGCCTCCTCCATAAAGTAAAAGTTTTTAAAAAATTAGAAATAAGAATTAAAAGAATCAATTTGTTCCTCCATAATTCCCACCTACTACTCATCACTTATTCATTCCTAGTGGTGTCACTGAGAGTTGTAGTATGTCCCAGAGTATGTGTTTTTGCACAAATAACTTTACTTATAAATCTTTATTGAATGAGTCCTTTGTTTAATCCAAGGCCTCTGTTTTCTGGAACACCACCAATACTGGACCCTTACCTTAAATGCTCTTGAATATCCTGCTGCTGCCCTGAGTGATGGAGATCCTGCAGCAATGGTTCCATAGGACTGGTCCCTTTACAAGCTCCATTAAATGATAGATGTGGTAGATGTTGGGGTGGGCCATCTCAAAGCCCTGAATGTGAGCTTCAGTGGTAGGTGGTTGCAAAGCACAGGCATTCACTGGGACAATTCCTGTTCCCCCAGCAAGGGGTATAGCCAGCTTCCCTCACTCTTCCATGCCCATGACATCTGAACCAGCTTTCTGGCACAGCAGCCATTGGGGGGGGGGGACAGGACCAGATTTCTCAGGGACATGGAGGGATGGGGACAGATCAGCACAGCCCTCAGACATAAACATGGCCTCAACTGACAATCTAGACCTCAAGTGTCCACATAGTCTTTGGTAGTGTTGTGGGTCTTAGACATCAGAAAAAACTCCCATAGCCTCGGGTGGTAACACAGTCCACTCAGGCAAGTATGTCCCCAGAGGCAGCATGGCCTCAGATATCAATATGGTCCCAGATGAAGGCCCAGACCATAGACATGCATATGGCCTTTGCTGGTTGTGATCTATGGACATCAATATAGACTGTTGCTGTGGTAGGGCCATGGATGCAGACATGGCCCTCCATCACAGCATGGGCCTGGATATCACGTGGCCCCAAGTAGCAGTATTGGCCACTCATATCAGCTTGTTGTTCCTCACCACTGTCATGGCATTTACACCGTCATCACTCTCTACAAGACCAGAACCATTCTTTTGTTTCTCTTACTCTCCCATCTCTTTCGCACATATTTGCTCATAGTAGTGGTGCGAGGTATCAGGCTTGGACTTTGGCCTCTGTTTGGCTGGGTTTTACCCACTGTATGCTTTGTTTCTTTGTTTTGTT
Organism: Phodopus roborovskii; assembly: GCF_943737965.1. Lineage (NCBI taxonomy): Eukaryota > Metazoa > Chordata > Mammalia > Rodentia > Cricetidae > Phodopus > Phodopus roborovskii. The sequence continues at coordinate 10,941,743 of NW_026126629.1, forward strand.
TTTTGGTTTTGGGGTTTTTTAAATATCATGATTACATAAAAATATTCACTTTACTGAACTTCAACATTTGACATTTTTTATTTTAGGACTTTTCATTCTTTTCTTTGCACAGATGTGAGTGCAAATGCTCATGGGATTACAATTGTAATGTGTGAGCTGCTTTACATGGTAGGGTACCATCTAAAGTTATCTGCAAGTACGGTGTATGCTCTTACACACTGAACAACCTCTTCAGTTCCACACTGGGCATTTTTATGTCATATCTTATATTTTTTATATTGTGGATTCATATGCTGTTTTGAAATAAATTATATTTAAGAAGCTGTTGCAAGCATAAAACATCATATATCAAACTTAACCAGATCCACAATCTCTACATCTCTGTGAGCTTTTATGCAGTTAGGAAAGCCATTTTTCAGCTGTGGTACTTCACATTGGACTTTACACTTCCATTATCAAATATGTATTTTATTCACTTATCCAGGTCAGCTGGAAATTTGAGACAGTGGGATCTGTGCTGGTGCTAAAATGTACTTGTGCAAGTTATTTCTGTGTCTTTGTGACAAAACTAATGGCAATAGCTAAGAGAGGAAGGGCTTATTCAGGAACAGCACTGAGTGCTCCCATATACCATAGCAGGGAAGGCATGGCAAAACTGCTTAGTTTCCTGAAGTCAAAGTTTGTTACAGAGGCTACTCACATCACAGTGAATTAACCACAAGACAGAAATCAGGACAAAACCCACAGCTCGATTGAACCTTCAAAGGCTCAATCAGGACTCTTATATGACAAGACTTTCCGTGGGGATAGGCAACACACATGTCTATCCACCTTTGAAAGAGAACCCATGACAGACCAAAGTTCAAATACCAACAGAGTTCAATTTGGGTTACTTATAGAAGTAGAAATGACTCAAAGACATGTGAATCACCAGTGCCTATTCCTGCATAGGTGACAGTTCACAAAAGCTGGGAACCTGGAGGACCAGAATATACTGTATAGCCTGCAGGAAGCTTATCAGGTTGGAGAGTGTTATTTCCAAGTGACTCAGTGGGTCTAAAATTCTTCTAGGCAGAAGTCTGTTTTCTACTTCTTCCAGGCAGTTGATCTGGTCTCAGAGACTTTTTTGCAGCATGGCTTGTCTGGGGATGACCCTTTACCTGTTGATTTATGAGAGAAAAGCCTAGAGAATCTGGCCAGTTATTTTGAATGTTTACCTTTTGGTTTAGGGAGCTTCACTGCAGGATGGAATGTTTTAATGTCAGAGGAAATTTCTCTACAACAGGAACCTACTTTCAGTGGTCATACCTTTCCTTTGAAAGGTTCCACAGACTTGAAGAATAGTGTTCTTAGTTAGGAAGCCAGAATTGAAAACATAGACCTGTGGGAGATCATTAATATTTAAACCAGAACATATCTGTAAGATCTATCTATAGAACATGTCATGAAATTTGTTATAATGTAGGCTAGCTGGCACTGATCTTTATTAGGGGACATCTGGAGTTATTGATTTAAAACCAATTCTAAATTCTGTTAATTTTGTTTCCCCCACCTGCAGGGTATCTCTGTCTATACTATTGTGTCAGGAGATAAATGAGAGGTATCTCAGATAATATAATCTGTCATCTCTACCCTTTTCAATGTGCCTTTTTAAATTTTCCTGTGCTATGCCTAGATGCTGTAACCTTTCACCTGGTTTGCTTAGTTCCTGTGAAGGTGTGAATGTATTTCATGCCTGGATAGTTGTTTAAATTGATATTTCTATAGAAGGACACACTCTGAACATTTCTGTTCTGTTGTTCTGTTGTCTTGGTGACATGCTTCTTGGTTTTTGCACATTTTCTAATGCAAGATGACTCCTGACCCTTATAGGAAAAATTGTCACAGATTATAATGTTGCTGTATATTGGCTCAATAAGCTCTCTACATTTTTTTTAATCTTGATACAAAGGGTTGTAGTTTATTAATAATTTCTAAAGAAATGTAGAAAGGAAGTTTCTAACAGTTAAGAAGGACTTTGAAGTGGCTTCTCATTATAAATATTGTTGTCAGAAATAAATATGGCATTATAGAGGCATATTGATAGTTTCTGCAAATACATTATTCAGTGGTCTTAATTATAGCCTACAAACAAGGATAATGTAGATAGTGGGAGTGAAGGTCATGGGAACAAGACATCATGTTATATCAGAAATGGTCTATACAAAAAGGTACTACTTTTAAAGCTTTGTTGAGATGACCTGGATATACACAGATTTTTTGAATCCCTGTAATTTCTGCTCTACTTCAGAAATAACTGTAATTGAACATGTCTAAAATGAAAATCATCTCCATACACAGTCTTTGGAATTGAGGTTAGAGAGGATGTGGAGGAAGGGAGATATAAAATGCTATTCAGGAAATGTAGCAAACTTTCTAAAATATAGTTGTGTGTGACTGCCTTTTTGTGATTGCCAATGTTGATGGAAGTTTTCTGTCCTGCCTGGTCCCATAGCCATTTAGTCCAAAATATATACACAGAGACTTATATTAATTATAAACTGTCTGTGTAGCTCTACATGGTCTTGGCTTACCTGTGATGCCAGGGTCTCTTGATTTCTAGGCAGCTACATGGAATCTCCTTGACTGTGCCTGCTACCTTTCTCTATCCTTGTTTGGATTTCCCACCTGGCTACAACCTGCCTGTCCATTGGACAAAACAACTTTATACATCAGCCAATAAGAGAAATATATTAACAGCATATAGAAAGACAATATTGATATTGATATTTATTATTAATTATGAAAGTTTGGACATTAAGTTTGTCCCCAACTATCTTCTATAACTTACATTAACATGTTTAATATATGTTCTGCCATGTGGCTTTTTTAAATCCTATTCTCTATTTTGTATGTTCGACTTGCTCTGTGTTGTTGGTGTCTCTCCACATTTCTTCTTCCAAGAATCCTCTTCCTCTCTTCTGCCTAGCTCTTGGTCATTCAGCTCTGTATTAAACCAGGAAGAAGGTACCTAGGAGCAGAGACACAGCTTTACAACATAAAAGAGTTATTCTTTAACATTTTTCTCTTTTTGTTTAAATAAAGAGGAAAGGATTTCTAATTCTAACACAGTAAAACTATATACACTAAGAACACTTATCAGGTTAGAATTACATTCGTAATGTCCAGTCCATTTATATTTGACACATTTGTAGAAAATAATTTTATTATTTATTCTATCTTGATGAATCAAAAATTTTATATCTAAACCACTTTCTAGTATAACTTGTATTACTAACCTAACAATATCCTTTTAGAGCCCAAAACATTTTTTAGATAAACAACTTAAGCTTTCTTGTCTATCAACACTATAAATTTTACATTTCTTTTGTAAGTTTTTTTTTTAAATTTGGTAACAAAGAAAATAGTATAACTATCTAGTCTTCAACTCCCATTAGAGATATGAGTATAAAATATTGCCCGAGTAAAAGGAAGTACAGAGCAAAAAAACTTGCAAAGCTGAAGAAATTACAAAGGCAGCTGTCTTTCTGGACAGTTCCCCAAGGTCCTGCAGTGTTGGGGCATACATCTCCATCCTATAATCAAAGAATATCTGACAGACTTTCCTGTGAAGCAGGAATTTTTCTTGGCAAAATTTAGCAGTTGCTTTCTCTTGTGTCCTGCTTGTCCAGTTTGGACATTTCAGTAATGGAGAGGCAAGGCAGTTTCTTTGCCCAGTGGTTAACTTAGCCAAAAAGAATGCAAATTCCATCTGGAGGTTCTATGATGTCCATCATCTTTTCTGGAATAGACTGGTGCTACCAGGGGCAGACATGTCTCATTATCATGAAAAGCCTTATGTTATTAAAACATTTTAAATGCCATAGTATTTAGGTCTTTGAAGTATTTGAATACCATTTATCTATCTAGAATATATTTCTGTTTGACCTTGAAAACATACTTATAGTAGCCACAAAATATGTTGCTAGATAAATGACTACTAATCTGTTTTTCTTAATTATTCTCAATAGTTTGTAATAATAACTTTCAAGGACTAGAAAATTACCTTACATTGTTAAATGAGCTGTATAGGTACAATCTTAAATAAGTATAGAAACATATATACAGCACATTAGAACAAAATAACTTTAATTGTGTATCAATATACAAAAATCTATTCCAATATAAAATATTTGTGATAGTTGCCTTTTAATTTAAAAGTAGGTTTAATAATCTACCCTTTTATCCTATCATTCTTATTTCCCTTCTTCTCTTTTTTAAATGAAATGTCTGAATTTAATCCACTTTACTTAGTTTCCTCCCTGACTATAACGAAAAGAACTTGCAACCAACCCCCCTAAACAATGACAAACACCCACTGAATAACCAGAAACCATCCACCCCTCCTCTTAGGCATGTGGGCATCATTTTCATTAAATTATTTCTTGTTGTCGGTGGGTGTTGGCATCATTAGAGGACCCTCAGAAACTTGAGTTAATGGTTAGTTCTGGAAGAGCTAGCTGTGTCATTTATTTTCCAGGCTCTGTATCAGGGCTTATCTAAAAACCTGGCTAGAGTAGTCTATGAAGCTGGACCCTATCAGCTACCAGATTTGAAGATTTTTGGATGTAGAATTTTGAGTAAACTTCAGCAGAGGGATTCTGAGAGGCTGGAAAACCTCAGCTGTTTTTCTTATTGATGTCTGGTTATTTTTTTTTCTAAAAATATACAAACTACAGAAGTAACATACATATCAGCATTAATACAAGTACGAAATGTTCTGTGTGCACAAATGAGCTTTAGATGATTTTTTTCTTGTTTTATGTTTGAGCAGATAAAATCCATCTGTCAATTTAATAAGTCTGTTTGGACTGCGTAAACAAAGCATAATGTAAATCTCTATCCATGCCATATGAAAGGATGGCATGTAAAAATACATCATAAGAACTCTGCAACCAATAAGATTTACCATGTCTCCTCCAGTTTCAGAGCTGTTCCTATGTCAAGGGATCAGCAAATATATCACCTATATTAAAGCTTTTCTTGTTTTTTTTTTTCTTTCATGTTTTCAGCTAAAATTTTTACAAGGTCTCTCCCAATCAAATATGATATTTATTAATTTGAAGAAATCCATAGCTTTTTGTTTCCTGTGGAAACAAAGGCATAAACATCCCATCCATTGCAACATATTACTTGACTTCTATTCTTAAAATATATATGTTGGTTTAATTTTTTTTTTCTATAATACAAAGTCTCTCAGCGCTGTTTTTCCTTTGATCATCAACATTAAAACAAATTAGTTAACAAAGCAACATATAGGATCCAGGTGTCCTGTATATTTCCCGTCCTTATCTTGCATACACACACACACACACACACACACACACACACACACACACACACGCACGCACGCACGCACCACACGCACATACACACATATATATGTATATTTATGCATGCATTCATATATATAAATATGTATGTGCATGTATTCATATATTATTTTACTCTTTCTTTAAAGACTTTATTATTTTTAACCTATTTGTTCTGGCTGTCTATACACATTTTCTTTTCTTTCTTCAGCATTTAAGCACATTTTTAAGCATTGCATAACTATTTAGAGATTTTCTCAGTCTGGACCTGACTTTTTGCCAGTGTGCAGCATTTTTTTCCACCATGTGATACATACCTTAACCTGTTAGACCCTTGCCATGTGACTAGCTTAGCACACAGCACATGGCTCCTCCCGTCCTTGGCCTAACCATACTAGCAGCTTCTAACCTTCACAGCTCTGAGAAGCTGCTGAGTCTGGATGCAGCAAGTGTATTTACCTAACACTGTGGCTTCTCAAGGACTCTGCTGCATAGCAGGGCCTTTTAAAGGAGCCAAATTTCTGTATGTCATGAGAAGTGAGCCTAGCCAAGGAACAGAGGTCACCAGCAACACAAGCCATGTCTGACTGTGTTTGCAACTTCTTTTAAAGCTCTCTCAGGCTCCATGTGGAATTTTGTACCTCAGATCTGGCACCAGATGTAGGAAATATTCTTGCAGGATCATCTTTGCAGTCACCAAATAATGACACAAAACTTTATTAATGATTTTGAAAGCTATAGGAGTTCCCTGGTAGAGTTTTTCTGCTCACTTATATAAACTATAATATCATCTACAAATAGTGAGAGTTTGTCTTCTTCCTTTCCAATTTGTATCCCCTTGATCTCCTTTTGTTGTCTTATTGCTCTAGCTAGAACTTCAAGTAAAATACTGAAGAGACATGGAGAGAGTGGACAGCTTTGTCTTGTTCCTGAATTTAGAGGAATTGCATTTAGTTTCTCTCCGTTTAGATTAATGTTGGCTGTTGGTTTGCTGTATATTGTTTTTTAATATGTTTAGGTATGTTCCTGTTATCCCTGATCTCTCCAAGACCCTTATCATGAAGCAGTGTTGGATTTTTTTCAAAGGCTTTTTCAGCATCTAATGAAATGATCATGTGTTTTTTCTTTTTCAGTTTGTTTATATAGTGGATTGCATTGATGGATTTAAATATGTTAAACCATCTCTGAATTACAAGGATGAAGCCTTGTTGGTCATGATGGATGATTTCACTGATGTGTTCTTGGATTTTATTGAGTATTTTTGCATCAAAGTTCATGAAGGATATTGGTCTATAGTTTACTTTCTTACTTGTATCTTTGTGTGGCTTGGGTACTAAGGTAATTGTAGCCTTGTAAAAAGAGTTTGGCAATGAACCTTCTGCTTCTATTGTGTGGAACAATTTGAGGAGAATTGGTATTAACTGCTCTTTGAATTACTAGTAGAATTCTGCAGTGAAGGACTCAGCAAACTAGCAGGATACAAAATTGACTGAAAAAAAAAATAAACAATCAGTAGCCCTGCTATATACAGACAATAAAGGGGCCGAGAAAGAAATCAGAGAAACATCACCTTTTACAATAGCCACAAACAACATAAAATATCTTGGGGCAATGTTAACAAAGCAAATGAAAGGCCTATATAATTAGAACTTTGAGCCTTTAAAGTAAGAAATAAAAGAAGATACCAGAAAATGGAAAGATCTCCCATGCTCTTGGACAAGGTTGGATCAAAATAGTAAAAATGGCAATCTTGCGAAAAACAATCTACAGATTCAAAGCAATCCCCATCATAATAGCAACACAATTCTTCACAGACTTTGGAAGAACAATACTCAACTTTATATGGAAAAATAAAAAACCCAGGATAGCCAAAACCACCCTGTACAATAAAGGAACTTCTAGAGGCATCACGATTCCTGACTTCAAGCACTATTGTAGAGCTTTAGTGTTTAAAACAACTTTGTATTGGTGCGAAAATAGAAAGAAAGACAAATATAATCAAATTAAAGACCCTGATATTAATCCACATACCTAGGAACACCTGATTTTTGACAAAGAAGCTAATATTATAAAATGGAAAAAAGAAAGCACCTTCAACAAATACTGCTAGGATAACTGGAGGCTGGCTTGTACAAGACTGCAGATGGATCCATGTCTATCACCATTCATAAAACTTAAGTCCAAATGGATCAAAGACCTCAGCATAAATCCAGCTATATGGAACCTGAAGAGAAAGTGGGAGGTACCCTTGAATGAAGTGGTACAGGAGACTTCTTCCTAAACATAACACCAGTAGCACAGACACTGCGATCACCAATTATTAAATGGGACCTCCTGAAATTGAAAAGCTTCTGTAAGGTAAAGGACACAGTCAACAAGACAAAACAGCAGCCTAGAGAATGGGAAAAGATCTTCACCAACCCCACATCTGACAGAGGATTAATCTCCAAAATATATAAAGAACTCAAGAAGCTAGTTACCAAAACACCAAATAATTCAATGGAGGAATCTAAAATGGCTGAAAAACACTTAAGTGTTCAACATCCTTAGCCATCAAGGAAATGAAAATCAAAACACCTCAGAGATACCATCTTACTTCTGTTAGAATGGCTAAAAAAAAAACACCAAAGACAGGTTATGCTCGAGACGATGTGGAGAAAGGGGTACACTGTTCCATTGCTGTGGTGTGCAAACTCATACAACCACCTTGGAAGTCAGTATAGCAGGTTGTGAGGAAAATGTTAATCAGTGTACCACAAGATCCAGCAATTCCACTATTAAGCATATACCTAAAAGGTGTACATTTATACAGTAAGGTCATCTGTTCAGCTATGTTCATAGCAGCATTATTTGTAATAGCCAGAACCTGGAAGCAACCTAGATGCCCCTCAACCAAAGAATGGACTGGGTGGAAAAAGTGTAATATATTTACACAGTGGAGTACTACTCAGCGGGGGGGGGGACCAATAGAATCTTGAAATTTTCATGGAAATGGATGGAACTAGAAGAAACCATGCTGAATGACGTAACCCATTCACAAAAATACAAACATGATATGTACTCACTCATATATGGTTTTTAAACATAGAGCAAAGCATTACCAGCCTACAATCCACACCATCAGAAAAGCTAGGAAACAAGGAGGCCCCTAAGAGAAACATACGTGGCCCCCTGGAACAGGGAAATGGATAATTTCTTCCAAGCAAACTGGGAACATGGAGGGGAGAGGAAGTTGGGAAAAAAAGGAGGGGAGAGGTGGGCATGAGGGAGCAGGAAGATTAAGTAAGAGAATAGAGTAAGAAAATAGAGGGAACCATTATAGGTTTTAAGAAAATATGGCACTAGGGAAATGCCCAGAGATGACTCCAACTAAGAATCTAAGCAATATTGAGAGGTTACCTTAAATGCACTTCCCCAATAATGAGATTGATGACTACTTTATATACCATCCTAGAGCCTTCATGTTTAGATTATGGAAGCAGGAGCTGATATCCACAGCTAAGCACTGAGCTGAACTCCTGGAATCCTGTTGCAGAGAGAGAGGAGTGATGAGCAAAGGGGTCAAGACCAGGCTGGAGAAACTCACAGGTACTGCTGACTTGAACAAGGGCGATCTTATAGAATCCAGTCTGATAGCTGGGAAACCAGCATAGGACCCACCCAGGTTCTCTAAATGTGGTCTTAGTTGGAAGGACTGGGCAGTTTATGGGGCCTCTGGTAGTGGATCAGTATTTATCCCTATTATACAAATGGACTTTGGGAGCCTGTCCCACTTTAAGGGATACTTATTCAGCCTAGACACATGAGGAAGGGCCTGGGCCCTGCTCCAAGTGATATGACAGAATTTGAAGACTCCCCATGGAAGGCCTCACCCTCCCTGGGGAACACAAAGGGGATGGATAGGACGGTGGTTGGTGAGGGGAAAGAGAGAGGATGGGAGGGCGTGGGAACTGGGATTGATATGTAAACCAAGATTGTTTCAAATTTAAATAAGAAATTATAAAAAACAATAACAATTTTGAAAGCTTGGCCTTTAACTTAGGGCTATCTCCAACTAGTTCTTATACCTTAAATTAACCTGCTTCTATTCATCTATATTCTGCCATGTAACTTTCTTACCTTCCTCCATTCTGTATTATAACATGGTCCATGTCTCACTGTCATCTCCCCATCTCTCTTCTTCCCAGAGTTCTATCTCTCCTATGAGTCCTGTCTAACTATTAGCTATTCAGCTCTTTTTTAAACTAATCAGAGAACACTCTAGGTAGGGACCCATTATTACAGTGTAAACAAATATTCAGCAAGAAGGAAGGAATAAGACAAGAATGAAAATTGAATTTTCCTTACTAGCCTTTGAACATCAAAGTAATTGAGATCTTGTACAGGACAATGATGCTAGTTCAGAGTTAATATTCATTGTATCACACTTTGATAAAACTATCAATGACCCACAAAATAATTCAGTGGCTTAGACCATAATAATTTTACAAACTATGTGTGTATGTAAGTGAATTTACTTATGTCTTTTAATATTTATACATATTTTACATGGTGCATGTTTTGTCTGCATGCATGTGCCTATAATATGAGTACTTGGTGCCCATGAACCTGAGAGTGGTCCTTTGGACCTGAAGCTAAGGATGTCTGTGAATCAATATTTAGGCATTGTGAACTAAACCTGGATACTCTTATTAAAGAACTGTCAGTACTTAAATCACCGAGCTATCTCTCAAAACCCAGTCATACTATCTGAAGGTAGGATCAAATAGTAAAAGGAATAAAATCCACTTGAATGAGATACACGTTTTATATCAGTCCTTTCTTATTCAATCACTAAGTAAAATCAAATAATGCATTTACAATATCTTGATATGTGATGGAATATATTATTTAATGGTACTATTACTATTTTTCATGTAGCTTAAGATACCAAAACTTTATCTTTCATTTATTTCATGTATTGTTCTTGAATTACAGTTATTATGAATTATTAAAAATTTTTGTGGTTGGGAACATGAGTGAGACTAAGAAAGACCCAAAGACTAATTGACACTACATTGAACCACATATATCTTCAGATTCAAAGTTGTAATTTTATAATAATCATTTTCAATTCATTTAGGATTCAAGAGTTAAATAAGCATAATCAATTTTAAGCTATTTCTTATACAGATCATACTTTACAACAATAATGAACTAAAACTGCTTATAGTTATCATAAATTGGGATTATACAAAGATCATGATTTTTCTGTTTAATTGAAAAAGTCAGTGAAATCTCTTGGAACCAAACTGTGTGGGAAAAGAGAAGTGTGTATGCTTATGTAAGTTATTTCCCTAATTACATGTTTAACCCTTTTGTGCCAGTGTTCAGGGCAACTAATTTCCAATGCAAATAAATTCAAATATAAGCTACCAGTGAAATGCAAAGAATATTTCACTAGATTAGAATTTTCATCTTCTCCTTTGCTGAAGTGACAAGCCTGTGATATGGATTAAAGGAAATGAAAATCATTCCACAGAAGCCAGCCAAAAAGCCTCTTTGCTTTCGAGTGTACTCATTTGGTTTCCAATTTCTATTATGTTTCTGCTCTAACATCACATTTGAGCTTCGTCTTATTAAGTTCATTTACATCAGAGTGAAAGTCAGTGTAATAATAGAATAAATTATTTTGAAATTAATGTTAAAATACTAAAGACTCCAAGGCAGCTTTGATGATTAAAGTTGATTATAATGGTTAAATGTTGACAATATAATATATTCTCCAATTATTTCTCTGAATATTACATCTCATGATACATTTCTCCAACTTCCTTTGTTATTCTTTGCATTCATAAAGGCATCTCTGAATATATAACCATGAAATTAAAGTAGGAAAATCAGGACCATACTAACACAAAAAATTTAAATAATGTGGAGAGCTAAATAATTTAGAAAACCAGAAATCAATGCTCTGTTTTTTATTTCTATAAGATATATTGAAGATAGGCCATGCCTGCCAGAAAAACCAGGTAAGATGCCTATAGACTTTATCCTGTCTTTCATGTTTCCCCAGTCTATAGTATCATCTGTAGCACTTCACTAGAACCACAGCAGCAGCCTTCACTACCCTTTGCCCACCATTCCTGTGGATCTCCCAGACCACTCATCCTAACCTCCCTCCCCCCACTAGTCCCTGCACCTAACTCTAGCAGGTATCTATTGATAACGAAAGGTAACAAGTAGATTGGAGTCAGACCAACACTTCTCTTACTGCTCCTGGGATCCAACCTCCCTAGTCTTATGCCCAGATGTGTACATGGAAACATGTTGTGGTCTCTTTCTTCTCTGATCTCATCTACAGTGGGTCATAAAGACCTCCAACTTTTTTCCCCAACTCGTTCCAATAAATCAGTCTCCAAAAGCAGCAGGCATTCCCAGTGGACACATTAGCTGAACAGGCCATAAAAATAGGCAACACACAACTAACATATCCTCCAAAACTCCAGAGGAAAAGACAGAAACCAAGAAAAAAAACACCTACCCAACAAAGACAAATTCCAAAATCATCACCTAGAGTTTCAATTATCCCAAGTCCAGATACCAACATGCCAGCATAAAAAGACAATTAACAGAAGTCAGGGCAATATGTCTCCACTATATTCCAGAATATTCCAAAATAGCTAAACCATAATTAATAGAACTTAAAAGAGCCTTTATGAATATGATAAAGGAAATTAGTAAATCCATTAAAGAAATCCAGGAAAACGCAAACAGTCTAAGGAAATAGTAAAACTGCTAAAGACCTGAAATTGGAAATAGAACTAATCAAGTAAACCCAAACTGAGGGAATTTTGTAAATGAAAAACTTAGAAACTCAAAGAGAAACAGAGGCAAGTTTTCCCAACAGAATACAAGAGATGGAAGAAAGAATCTCAGGCATTTAAGATAAGTTAGAAGAAATGAATATAATGGTCAAAGAAAATATTAAATTTGAAAAACTCCTAACAAAAATTAGTCAAGAAATCTAGGACAATATGAAAAGGGCAAACTTAAGAATAATAGGAACAGAGGAAAGAGAAGAAACCCAGATCAAAGACCCAAAAAATGTTTAAAAAAAAAAAGCTATGGAAGAAATTGTTGCTAGCTTAAAGAAAGTTATGCCTATAAAAGTACAGAAAACATAAGAACATGAAATAGATAGGAACAGAAAGGAAAGCCTCCACAACACATAGCAATCAAAACACTAAATGTACAGAACATAGAATATTAAAAGTTGCAAGGGAAAACTACCAAGTAACGTATAAAAGCAGATCTACAAGTATTACTCCTGATGGCAACAAGTTGGCTTATCAGGAACAGATGCTTATTGTCAAGCCTGATATCCTGAGTTCAATCACTGAACCCCATATGTTGGTGGAAAGAACAGACTTGCACAGGTTGTTCTCTGATCTTCACATGAAAATAAAAAGTACATGTAATAAAAAATAATTAAAGTAACACCTGACTTCTCAATGGAGACTCTAAAAGCCAAAAGTCCCTAGAAAGATGTGGTTCAGACTCTAAGAGACTACAGATGCCAGCCAAGACTACCATACCCTGTAAAACTTTCAATCACCATAGATAGGTAAAATAAGATATTCTATGATAAAATCAAATTTAAAGAAAATCTATCTACAAATGCAGCCCTACAGAAGGTGCTAAAAGGACAACTCTAACCTAAGGAGGTTAACTACACACAAGAAAACATAGGAAACAAATATCTCATACCAGCAAAATCAAAAGAAGAGAAGCTTGCACTTATGTGCACACACACATATACACCAATGACAATAGCAACATCATCAACAAAAAAATAACAAGAATCAACAAGCACTGCTTGATATCTCCCAATATCAATGGACTTGATACAGACTGTCAGGATTTGAAAACAGGATCCATCCTTCTGTTTCACACAAGAAGTGCACATCAACATTAAGGGTAGACATTATATCAGCAGGAAGGAGTAGAAAATGATACTCTAAGCAAATGGGTCTGAAAAGGAAGCTTGTATAGCAATCTATAATAAAGTAGACTTCAAAACAAAACTAATCAAAAAAAAAAAAAAAAGATAGGGAATAAAACTACTTATTATCAGAGGAAAATTCCAACAATATGACATTTGAATTCTTAACATCTATGCCACAAACAAGGGCAATCAGTTTTATAAAAGAAACACTACTACAGCTTAAATCACTTGTTGGTGTTCACACACTGATAGTAGGAAACTTCAATAATCTACTCTCACCATAGACAGGTCATTTAGACAAAAACTAAACAGAAAAATGCTGGATCTAATTGGCATTACAGCCTTAATGAACCTAAAAATTATTTACAGGACATTTCATACAAACACACAAAAAAATATACCTTTTTCTCAGAACTTCATGGAAATTTTTCCAAAATTGAGCACATACTCAGATCTAAAGCAAAACTCAATAGATATAACAAAATCAAAATTACTCCCTGGAGCCAATCAGGCCTAAAGAATTAAGGCTAAATATAAACAGAAACAGAAACCACAGAAAGCCTACAAACTCATGGAAACTGAACAACTTTGTACTGAATGAAAAATAGGTCAAAAAGGGGAAATAGAAAGAAATAAAAGAGTATAATAATGAAAATGAATATAAAACATATTCAAACTTATTGGACACAATGAAGACTATTCCAAGATTAGTAGATGGCAATAAGTAACCAAACTGAGTGCTGAAATCAATAAAATAGAAACAAAGAGAACAATATAATACAACAAGAATCAATTAAACAAAGAATTAGTTCTTGGGAAAAAATCAACAATATAGACAAGTCCAAGATAATGAAAAGACACAGAGAAGTTATCCAAATTGACAAAATCAGAAACAAAAAGGGACAATAACAGACACAAAGGAAATCCAAAGAAATCTAAGAACATACTTTAAAAACTTGTACTCCATCAAATGGTAAATTTTTAAAAGAAAAAGATGATGTTCTTGATAGATACTACTTACAGAAAGTTAAATCAAGATCAGAAAAACCACTAAATAGGGCTAAACCTCTAGTAAAATAGAAGCAGTCAGTCATTACATCCTCCCACCCCCAAAATTAGCCCAGGGCCAGATGGCTTTTGCACAGAATTCTGCCAGACTTCCAAAGAAGAGTTAATGTCAATACTCCTCAAATTTATCCACAAATAGAAACAAAAGAAAAATTGCAGAGTTTATTTTATGAGGCCACAGTTATGAGATATGCAAACCACATAAAGACTCTGAACAAAAAGAGAATTACAGCCCAATTTTCCTCATGAACATAGATGCAAAGTTACTCAATAAAATATCTGCAAACTGAATCCAAGAACACCTCAAAAAGATCATCTACCATGATCAAGTAAGCTTTATTCCAGAGAGGCAGAGATGGTTTAACATACAAAAATCGGTCAATGTAAGCCACCATATAAACAAACTGAGGAAAACCAAGATAAAATAAAACATATTATCATCTCATAGATGCAGAAAAGGCTTTTGAAAAATTTCAATACCCCTTCAAGATAAAAATCCTATATAGATTAGGGATAAGAGTGACAGACAAATTTAAATATAGTAAAGAGTATTTACAGCAAGGCTATAGCCAACATCAAATTAAATATAGAAAAACTCAATGCAATTCACTAAAATCAGGAACTATACAAGGTTGATCATTCTCTCCATTACAGTACTTAAAGTTTTAGCTAGAGGAATAAGTCAACTTATAGAGATCAAGGGGATTAAACTTATAGAGATCAAGGGGAAAGGACGAAGTCCAAATACCATTATTTGCAGGTAATATTATAGTATATACAAGTAACCTAAAAATTCCATCAGGGAACTCCTACAGCTGATATACACTTTCAACTAAAACAATCCTGAACAATAAAAAAATCTTTTATAAAACTGATTGCCCTTGTTTGTGGCATAGATGTTAAGAATTCAAATGTCATATTGTTGGAATTTTCCTCTGATAATAAGTAGTTTTATTCCCTATCTTTTTTTTGATTAGTTTTGTTTTGAAGTCTACTTTATTATAGATTGCTATACAAGCTTCCTTTTCAGACCCATTTGCTTAGAGTATCATTTTCTACTCCTTCCTGCTGATATAATGTCTACCCTTAATGTTGATGTGCACTTCTTGTGTGAAACAGAAGGATGGATCCTGTTTTCAAATCCTGACAGTCTGTATCAAGTCCATTGATATTGGGAGATATCAAGCAGTGATTGTTGATTCCTGTTATTTTTTTTTGTTGTTGTTGATGATGTTGCTATTGTCATTGATGTATATGTGTGTGTGCAGAGCTACAACAATAAAAATTGCATGATATTGGCATAAAAACAGACATGTTGATCAAGGCATCAAATTGAAGACCCAAACATAAATGTTCCCATATGTGGACACCTTGTTTTTGATAAAGAATCCAAAAATACACACTAGCAGGAAAATCAAACAAACAACAACAACAACAAAAACAGCAACTTCAACAAATTGTGTTGGGCAAACTGGAAGTCTACATGTAGAAGAATGCAAATAGATCCATAATTTTTACTCAATGAGCACAAAACTCAACTCTAAATGGATCAAATTCCTGAACATAAAACCAGACACAATAACCTGATAAAAGAGAAAGTAGGGAATAGCCTTGCCCTCATTAGTATAGGAGAAATCATTCTGAACAGCATAAGTGCAGACATAAAGATTGACAATTAATAAATGAGATCATGAAACTGAAAAGCTTCTATAAAACAAGGACACCACCAATAGGACAAAATGTCAACCCATGGAATGGATAAAGAGTTTCACTAACTCCACATCGGATAGAGGCCTAATGTCCACAATATATAAAGAAGTCAAGAAACTAGGTATCAAAATACCAAAGAATCCAATTAAAAATGGGTATCAGATCTCAACAGAGAACTCTCAATAGAGACCTAGGATAAAACCAACAACTACTGGTCTAAGATAGATAGATAGATAGATAGATAGATAGATAGATAGATGGATGGATGGATGGATGGATGATAGATAGTAAGATAATAAATAATACAATGATTCCTAATGTTATTTTACTATGTCCATAAATCAGTGTCTTTTCGAATCATCATCAGGGAAGCTTCCTCATAAAGCAGATGGAACAGATGTAGAGATCCACAGCCAGACATGGAGAGAGAGAGTCTAAATTGGAGGTTTCCATCAAATCCTTCCCCTCAATCTCAGGGAATCCTGAGAAAGATTTTAAGAATGAGAGGGGATGGAGGGTACCAGTAAAATAAGTCCCTCTGGATCAACTAAACAAGTAGCATATCGGATCACAGAGACTAAAGCAGAAAGTATAGGTCTTACAGGGATTTATAGCAAGTTCTCTATGTATGTATTATGGTTATTAGCTTAGTATTTTTATGGGAAACCTGACTGTGAGAATGAGTGGGCCTCTGACTCTTGTGCTTGCTCTTGGGACTCTTTTCCTCCAGTTGAACTGCAGTGTTTAACTATGATATGATAATTTTCCTTCATCTTACATTGTTTTGTCATGTTTAATTGTTATCTTTTAGAAGTGTTGTATTACCTAATGAGAGACAGAAAGGTAGTGCATCTGGAGGATAGGTAGAGGGGGAAAAGACAAGAGGAGTGAAGGAAGAGATAACTATAATCAGGATATATTGTATGAGGAAAAAATCTATTATCAATAACAGAAGTTATAATGAAGAATAAACATGAATCAGAAAGTAGTAAAAATATTACTATTTAGAATCATTTTAAATCACTACTGCTGAGGTTTGGAATTTTTGAAGTATGGTCCCAATTCTGAGGGCTGGGATGAAGTATAAAGAAACTTAATATGAGCTGGAGAGATGGCTTTATGGTTAACAGCATTTGCCATTCCTGCAGAGGAACCAAGTTGGGTCAACTGCCCACATGGTTCCTCACAATCATTCATAACTCCTTGAGTATCAGTCATCCTCTCCTGTCCTCTGAGAGCACCATATAATCAAATGAAGCACAAACACTGATGCTGACAAACACTTCCTTCACAAAATAAAAATAAACAAAGTTTAAAAGGAAAGAAAGCAAACGTGCTGCTCATCTTTGATCTGCTCATTTCAGAGAATAAAACTTTGCATTTTAAAATAGCATACATTTGTCTTGTGAATACTTATGAGAAGGTAAAAGAATAGGCTTTCGACTATTGTATCTGTAGTCACATGCACCCTAGCTCCCTGAAAACAAACAAAACAAATCAAAATAGAAAACTTCCATTCTTATATCAATCATCAAGGCCCTCAGTAGTTCAGGTGCTAATAAGAGTATCAAATGTTCTCACACAGAGTGGAATCTAGTGTTGAAAATGAAACCAACAAATCAACACTGATTTTCTAATCGTTTACATATGCAGTGAGCACCTTGCTATTTGGCAAACCATGTGTGGGATTCTGGAGACAAAGGAATGAATGAGTCTAATTCTGAATCTATCTGGGGCAAATAGACTCAGAAGCAACTACTGATAGTACCATGAATCTTTTACATGACATATGCTGATGGGCAATTTAAACAACATGACCAAGTTAAAGCATGTATCTCAGAGCACTTTCCTAGTATGGGTGAGGCCTTAGATTCAATCTCCAGAACCCTTCCCAACTACTGCCTTACAAACATCATCAGCTCAGAGATGGAGAAACATTAACTCTAGAAGAATTTATAAGGAAAGAATTGCGACAGGAACTAATTTTTTAGGTGAGAAAATTTTGTTGTGAGTTCACTGGAAGTGGAGGCAATAGAGAATGCAAGGATAGTGAGTATGTTAAAGCCTTTGGGAAAGGGAAGGGAGGAATCTATGTTGGTGGAAAGGCATGGCTCCAAAATGTAAATACAGGCATGCAGTTTTGCTTCAGTATCTGTTCACAAATGTCTTTGCCTAAGAAATAGCATTGCAACTGGAGTTAGAGCTAAGAAGTGATACTCCACTGTGTGGGAATGATTTGGAGTCAAAGATTCTTATGGGTTTTTTGTTTTGCTTTTTTGATTTGTTTTGTTTTTTAAGGAATGATATAATTTTGTAAGACACACATTTAAAAGAAGCTCCTGGAGTGAAGATAAATAATGAAGAGTAAAACGAAGCACATGAACTTGAGTATGATTGGGTAAAATTTTATGGTGAAATTTTTTCAATTTTAATCATGGGAGCTTTTATTAAGGTCACTAAGTCCATTCTCAAAGCATTTCTTTTCAGATGAACTACTTGTATCCTTCTTGGCCATCAATGACTTAAAATCTACCTATCCTCCCCAGGTTTTCCAGACCAATTAGGTGAGCAGGAAAGGGGATGGAGATAGCAGAGGACTGCAGCAAGTTGATCCGAAGACAATGGAAACTTACTCCATTAGTGATGTAAGAAAGAAACAGAAGGAGCCAAGTATTTACAAGGAGCTAATGGATTCTGAGCCCTTCCTGCT
Source organism: Phodopus roborovskii (assembly GCF_943737965.1). Taxonomy (NCBI): domain Eukaryota; kingdom Metazoa; phylum Chordata; class Mammalia; order Rodentia; family Cricetidae; genus Phodopus; species Phodopus roborovskii. The sequence goes on from NW_026126629.1 coordinate 10,960,569, forward strand.
TCCAGCTACACTTTATCTTCTTATGGAGTGACAGCCAGGATTACTCACCCCGTTACAAAGCACCCTGCAGCTCTGCTGAGTTTAATCTTCATGAGACAATTACTATTACTGTACATCTATCTGGCTGGAAATCATCATCTCTCCTCTCTGAGAGCAACTTCGGTGGCATGGTGGGAATTGTTTAGACACATGGTAGTTCATTTGGGCAGAAAAGACTTAGGTGGAGCTGACAGAGCTAGCTCAGTATAGAGCTTTTCTTTCCAAGCTTCCTTCCTCTAGGAAAGCATGTGTACATCAGTTAAGTGCTTCTGAGTATCTTGCAGAAATGGAAAATACACTGAGAATAGAACTGTTCACAGAGAAAAGAAATAGTCAAATGTATACTGAACGGTAGTCACCTGCTCTGTGCGATTCTATTTAATGTTTTCATAACAAAACACAGTGAAAGAGGTTAAAAATTAAAAAAAAATGAGTCAATGGAATGATTCCTAATAATAGTCTGCTATAATCATAGACTGGTGTCTAGCCTAACTGTCATTAGAGAGCCTTCACCCTGCAACTGATGGAAACGGATACAGAGGCTCCCAGTCAAACATTAAGCAGAACTGAGGGAATCTTGCAGAAGAAGGGGAGGAAGGATTGTAGAAGGTAGTGGAGTCCAGAACACCACAAGAAAACCCACACTCAACTAACCGTGGTTCACATGAGCTCACAGAGACTGAAATGACAACCAGGGAGGCTGCATGGGCCTGAACTATGCATATATGTTAGAGCTTGTAACTTGGTCTTCTTGTGAGACTCCTAAAAGTGGGAAGAGGTCTTTCCCTGACTCTGTTGCCTGCTTTTGGGACCCTTTCCTCCTACCAGATTGCCTTGTTGAGTGTTAATAGGAGAACAGGTGCCTAACTTAGTGTAACTTGTTTGTATCATGGCTAACTGACATTCATGGGAGGCCTGACCTTTTCTAAAGAGAAACAGGAGAAGGAGTGGATGGTGGGCTGGAGTTGGCAGGGGGCGAGGGTAGTGACTGGGAGGACAAGAGGGAAGGGACTTCATTTAGTCTGTAAAAGCAAAAGAACAACAAGAAAAAAGAAGTTCTCTATCAGGCTGAACTGCTTCACACTGACAACTAATGTGAAATGTCTCCTTGAGCCCCAAAGAATTCTAACCAGCCTTTCCTGTGATCATATCTGTAGGTATTATATCCATATCTACTCTGCACTGCTCTCCAGGGTTCCTTTGCCCTTTTGAGCCCCATATCATCTTGGTAATGATTTTATAATCTCCTAGACATGAAATATGATGGTCTTATGTCAAGCCAAAGCTCTGGACTCCTATTAATTCATCTTTGTTTTCTACCATGTAGCCCACAAAAGATCCAGCTAGCAGGAAACCATGTTAAACCAGTGTTAGATTCCAGGCTCATATTATGTACTAAAACCTGATTTTATCAGATTGTATTTCAGACAGACTATGTCAGAAATTCTGTTTCAGATGAGACTTGAGATATAATATATTTAAAAAATGTATCTGTTTCTCATGGGCATTTTCCAAAATATTGACTATTCTTACAAATTATAGCAAAAACAAAAGCTCCAAAACTCAAAGCCATAATATACTTAGCTTTAAAGTAAACAATAAAAGAAAAGTTGTTTAGTTAAACTTCATAATTGATATAACATTGCATGCTACCAAAGCCCCCCTACAAAAGTCCTCCACTGTTCACTAAGCTATAGAGTGGTACCCCTGTGGCATGGCACGGTTATCTCTCTGCCTAGGATGTCTAGAGCGTCTTTGAACTTCCTTTTGCCTGTCTCTTCAGCTACACTCTTCTCTTCCCTGGAACTTTTGCTTCTCCAGGGTACCATTTTAAGCACTTTCAAGGATGTCTTATAAGGAGAGGTGTGGTTCCAATGGGTTCCTTGATTTCATGGCCTTTATAATGTGGAAATCCTCACTATTCAGTGGTCTCCTGGAGACACTGATCTGATTGTACAAGTACAGATACATAATCCTTTTTTTTTTTTTTTTTTTTTTTAGAAAGAAGGGGTCTTCTATAACCCCAACTTTTAGTGTTTTGTGCCTTTCTGTTTAATAATGAAATAGCTATGTCCACCAATTTATACTTTGTTCTGCCTTCCATTGACTCTCATCAGAGTTCCAAAAGCCAAGGCACAAGAACAACTCACAGTAGGAAACTTCAAGTTACCACAGCCCACTTCCACCACGTGTACAAAAACATGTCCTGACAGCTCTTAAACAAGGGATGTTCCTTCAAGCAGCATAAGGGGAATGCTAGTGGCCCTACTTGTAACAACAAACAGAATTCAGAAGTTTAATAGGAAATACTTAATGGTGAAGTGAAACACTAACTTCTCAGGGGAAAAAAATGCAACAAAAAAAAAAAACCGGAAACAAATCCTTTCCCCAGAGACAAGGACAGCTGTCAGGATATGTATCCACATATTTTGCCCCCTGACTACATAGTGTTTTCTGGCCTGGAAATCACTATGTAGACCAGAACTCACAGGATTTCAAAATTATCATGAAGATATCAACAAATAAATTTTTTATAAACTTCATTTTTAACAAATTTGTGTCATGTGTATTTGCATTTACATACCACATAAGTGCGCATAATCTTTTAAAGTACCATTTGTGAAATGTGTTTAGACTAATTTAATCAGAACAATTGGACTTTTGTTGATATAAATGATTTTATTCTCAGGGGCAAATAGATAAATTTACTAACAACATCAGGTGATTAAATAAAAACATTCTCCAAATGGTCATAAGATTATTTTTTCTAGTATTTATTTTTCAAACTATTTAAGATGAAATGGACAGGAAGTGAATGTTCGAGTATCTGGCACATAGGACATCCTTGAGCTCAAATTGTGGTTCTGACATTTCCTTAGTATCCATGAGGTTTTATCCTGAAGCTCAAATCACTGTTAGTAAATTAACAACTTAAAACTACTACTGTAAACTTTCTATTAGCATAAATCACTAAAAAATGAATAATTGAGTTATCCAGTACATACTACTGCTATCCTTAACCATATAGCTCTCATACTTTAGTCTAAGTTATATGTCTTTCTTAATATATTTTTAGATATATTGATACACAACTGATTAATGTATCAGGCACATAGGATCATACCAAACTGTCAGAAAATATCTGTTCTTTCACAGAAGAAGATATAGAGACAGAAAAATGAGATGGAGTTTATATATGCTATGTATTTTTACAACATGCCCTCAAATTAATAGTAAGGAAAAAATTACGAAGAGAGTGGTTCAGATAATTGCTTTTAAACCAGGTTTAGGGGCTTGGAAGATGGTTAAGAGCACTTGCTGCTCCTGCAGAGTACCCAGGCTTAATTACCAGCAGGCACAGTGTAGTTCAAAACTGACTGAGGACCTAACATTAGCTTCTGGCCTCTGCAAGTATGAAGCATACACATGGTGCACATATATGCCAGCAGGTGAAGCATGCATTCACATTAATTAAGAAGAAAACAAAACACAGATTCTGTTCTTACAAAGGGCACTTCCTCATGACAGTGTTGAATGACAATTACAGACATTCACGTAACACAGAAATTGTTAAATTCAAACTTCTGAAATAAGAAATCAAAACTACCTAACTAGGCAGATATGCATATGTATATAACAGCTAATTAAAGGTGGTTTTCTATAGCATTTAATAAAATTGAGGGTACATGTCCCCATTATGGAATGCCACTGCTTCTCTGGGATATACTGTGGGTATTGTACCAACATCCTGTTGTGCATTCATTACTTGTGCACAGTCTAACTATAAAGATCATTTTTTATTTATAAGGTTTTCCAAGAATTGTTGCTGTTGTTTATATTTACTTTACAGCCATGGGATCTATGTGTGAATTATATAATATTCACTTTTCTGCTGGAAGATAACATAGTGATATCACCTACTACCAAAAATTGAAGAAGCTGTGAACTAATATAGACTACATTGCCATGAGAAATGGAAAGTAAGATGGATAAGATAATATATCCACTCAAGAGAAGAATCTGAGACCACTGCTCATTAGAGTGATATCTTGAAACAATGAACCACACATAGATACTCAGAAAATGAGTTATCTTCTGATTACATCAAAGTTGTGTGACTAAGGAGAGTCATGGGAGATTCAGTTGGTTTTTTTTTTCCTTATCTTTAATGCCTTAAGATGATAATGTAACTACTCCATTTCCTCTTTTCCTCCCTGTCCTTGCTATCTTTCAAATCCATGGCCTTTATTCCATTAATAGTTATTACATGCATTTATCCATGTACATATATATTCCTAAATAAAACCTGCTCAGTCTGTATAATGTTATCTACATATGTGTTCTCACATATATAACTATTAGGTATTGGATAACTAATTGGTATATTCATCCCTGGGGAAGACTATTTCTCCCACTCTCAGCATGTTGAGTTGCCTGTGATTCTTTGTGTAGGATTGAGGCTTCATGGGCTTTCCACTGTCCACTTTGGCATGTCTATTGTTATTATCTTTGTTAAGGTTATGTTTAGACAGCCATGTTGACTTTATGGATGTAACTTCTGACATTTCTAGGAGACACAGTTTCACAGAAAGCTGCCTGAACCTTTCTGCCTTCTGTTCCTCAATGTATCCTGAGCTTTAAATGTGGGAGTGTTTCGTAGATGAATTCATTGAGGCTGAACTCCATAGCTCTGCATTTTGATTAATTGTGGCTTTCTGTAATGGTGTCTGTCTGCTGCAAAGAGAAGTTTCTATGATTTGGGCGAGAACTACACTTACTGTGAGTATAAAGCCTTTTTATGAACAAAACAATGATTGTGCATTCATTAAATGTGAAATTTATGGGCTATTATATTTATGTTTTATTCCTGTCAACTACATTATTGAGAGAGATAAAACTGAGATAGGGCAGGGACAGGCAGAAAAGGAAGAAGGAAAGATTCAGAGAAATACAATAAAGATGATGGACAGCTGTCTAATTTACTATTGACTTGTGCATAAGAATTTGGTCCCATTGAATAGATTGTTGGTAGAGTCAATGACAATATAAGGAATCAAAACGCCTCAAGTATTTTCACCTTAACAACAAGAAGAATTTCTCCTATTGTTTCTCTTGGGTCATTGTGTCACAGAAATGGTGAGGGTACATAGGAAAATAACTGAAGACAACCTCAGTAGTCATATATTCTTTCAGACTTCCACCCACCTCTGACAAAAAGTAAAAAGAGCAGGACTGGGAGTCGTTTGTCATGGTAACTCCATCCCCCTCACAACTGCTGATCACCATGACAGAAAGCTGAACGGAGGGTTTACTGTTAAAACTTCCAATGCTCATTCATCTCTCTCCTCTTCTAAGTTATCCAGGACAGCCAGTAAAAACATTAATAATTGTATAGTGAGACATACTGTTGACTCTTCAGAGCAGACAGCAGATTGGCAGAGGATGGAGGATTTACATGGACAACACAGAATGATGCATGTCTCGAAGGTGAACACAGTATTCCAAATCAGCACCTTCTGAAAACCAAAGGCAAGCAAGCTTTTGGTGTCAGAGACTCAAGCAAGCAGACTGAGATGTCACAGAGAAAGAGAGGTGTGGGATGTGAGGGACAAGATAGGCAGAACTGGGAGGGTGCTTGAAAAGTGGGTAACAATAACAATGAATGTCGGGGTCCAAGATACAAAGCTCTGAGAGAGAAAAAAATGACAAGGCAAAAGAAAACAACAACAACCCCCCCCCCCCAAACAATGGGAAGGTGAATTCTGAAGTGATAAGACTCTGGAGCAAGGCAAACCTTTGTGCTCAAAAAGTCATGGGGTGTGGTTTGATGTATTAGGGAATCCAAGAACTGTTGACAAGATGAGAGCATAATTGGATCCTACAAACCTGTTGGTAAAATAAAGATGATGATTTTCTTTTGATTAAGATGGGGAATGGAAATAGTGTAAGTGTTAAGGAGCAGAGATTCATTTGTCAAACTCAGGGATTCTTTTTATCTTCTACATTTGGTCTTTTAATTATCACAGCATGGAACTATAGCACCCACTTGTGACTGAAGGGTACCTGCTTGGGGCCAGGACAGGCCCTGAGGGCTGCAACTCTAAGCAAGAGAAAAGGCAGAGAGTGAGCAGGTGGGACTAAAGTCCAGCAAGGCAAGCTAATACTCTAGCTCTTAGAGGCTTAAGTGCCTAAGCTTTAAGGAAGTTGGATTTGGGTGCAAGATTTCATCTCTTACCAAGAAGATCCTCAGTGCAGTCACTAAACTCTAGACAGTATGATTTGGCTAAGCAGGTGGGCAGTGTTACCTCTTCCCAATAGCTGCATGTAAAATGTGTGTCTTTGAAGCACGCTGTAGACTTTGTAACGCTCTGAATGTATTGCTACCAGGAAGTATTTTTCTGCAAGGAGCCAGGCGGTGACAACAGAAGTTTCAGAAAGACACAGAAAAGAGCCATGTGGGAATCCCCCTGCCTGAGAATCCTGCCCCTTCTGCAGATGAAAACTTTCCAAGTCTGACAGGTGTGGCAGCCTCTAAGGCATCACACACGGCCCTGCCAGTTCTTGTCACTGAGATGTTTTTGCCACTGAGCTATCCCCAATATGCAGGGGCCTGGAACTCTGTAGATGCCAAGATCCCCTCCCCACTACCAAAGCCTGCAAAAGAGCTGGAAAGGGAAGCCAGATTTCATGGTGACCTCACAGATGTGAAAATCAGAGAGCTGAAAAGGAAATAAATCTCTTCAACACTGTGGGAAAACACAATCTGTAATTTACCCATGCTTCTTTCTGTTGTTTAACAGGAGATGCCCCAAGCAAGACTCCAGAGAAGATGCCAAATGTGATTGTTTGGGTCATTAGAGAAAACTATCTCTGTGCTCTTGAGAACCAGAATCTGTTTACAAAAATAATAATAATAATAATAATAATAATAATAATAATAATAATTAAAAAAAACACTAAGAGAAAAGGAAAAGTTTTTTTATTTGTTAGGTACTTTAAGAGTTCAGAGGTGATATCTGAACTGCAAGTGTTCTTCCATTAATCTATACACTTTTAGCAGAAGGCTAGAGCTTCTTAAGCTTCCATAGGCCTCCTGAACCCTGTGGCCTATATTCAAATGTGGAGGACATGCAGAAGACCAGGGTGCGGATGAGGGGCCAGGATGCAATATTTTGGCAAGCTCTGCTTCCTAGCCTCCAACTGTACACCTGGAAGAAAGAAGGTGTCATAGATGTACACACACGAGGGAGGATGGTACAGAGAACTAGCAATATTCCATTGAATAAAATGAGATCTTATTACCAAAATACATATTGAAGATGTTTGATCTTGAAACTTGTTATGTTAGTTCTCAAACCCAGGACAAATAACTAACTGAGGCGCCTATTTAACATATCAAAGTGAACTCAGGCCATCAGGTTCTTTCAGCATCAGGTTCCTCCCCACTGCCAGCCATAAACTTCTCCAGCCCAGGGTCTAGATTGCCCTGCCCTCAGCTACCCTTTCCAACATAATCTGGCCATTTTTCTTACTTGATCTTTTAATCTATACTTTACCCATCTGGTCTCCCCTCTCCCTTCTTCATCTCCTTATAAGGTCCAGCTCAGTCTGGTCATGCCCACTCTGGAATCTCCCAGATGTCTCTGCCTCTAGCTATATTCTGACTTTTGTCTACAATAAACTTTCCTCTCCACCACATGTAGGAACAGTCATGTCCTTTTTTTAAATTTCTTTTTTCATTCAATATACTTGCTTTACAAGTATTTATAATTCATTTGTGCAAGCACAATACATACTCTTCATACACACAGCATAAAGGCTATGTGTCAAGTCATAAATACAAACTATCGAGAAGAACATTTATACAATGCACTGGGCTACTTTTTCCTCAGCATCTGTCCCTAGAAAGGGACCAACAGTTGAAATGATGCATGTACTGAGATCATATTAAGCTCACTTGAGTGCTTGTCATGTAGGCAAGCTCTTAATGAAGGTAAACAATATAATGGAATTTAAGAGTGTTTATGAATGGAACTTGAGAGAATTTTTTTTGTAACATCTTTATATTTTTTCTCATAACTTCCTCTTTAAAAGTCAGTGACTATTTGTGACGTTTTGGAGTAGATAGAAAAGGGTAGCAATCAAAAATCTTTAGAAACATTATTAATCCAAGTTTAAAAGGCCTTTATCAGTCACTTTATGGCTAACTGTAGTATTTGTGGTAGGTAATATATTTATTGTACTTAGTAAGTCAGGAGATACAAGTGGGGTGTTCTCACTTTATGACAAATCTGTGCCTCTTGAAAATTCATGTTGGAGACTGAACTACAGGGTCATATTCTTGAGAGATGGACTCTCTTGCTAATGATGAGAACATCATGTCACTGACTTCTGGATGGTGTTATTTACCATGTAGAAGAGTAGACCACAAGATATACAACCAAACCCACTTTAAGAGTTTTATTAGTATTGAGTGGGGAAAGGGAAGAAGGAGTGTGGCAGGCCTTACAAGAAGAAACACAATGGGAAAGCCAGTGGGGCATCTGTGACTGCTTTTAAAGGTTACTCAGCAAACATGTATGGGAGTTTACATAGCCACGTCATGCATGGGCATAGATTACATAAGATCCTGGATGACTAGGCCTTTTGCCTGAATGCTGGAGGACATATGAGATCCCAGGTGTGCTGGAAATGATAACAGAGGAGATTAGTGCTCTTATAAAATGTTCACTGTCCTGTGTTCCATTTTTATCATGTGAGCTGACAGCAAGAAATCATAAAGCCTCAATGAAAGGATAAAAATGGAACAGGCGTACCTTTGGTGGACCCTGCCATGCTTGCCCCTAGAAGGACATACCACTCTCAACAGAGTTAATGCACAAGGTTTATTGCAGCAGGGGGAAGGAGGAGAATGAAAGAGAGAAACGATATCTTCAGCAGGGACAAGAGAGAGACAGACAGATGGACAGGAAAACAATAGAAGACAAGGGAGCATGACTGACAGACACTTTTAAGGAGTCAGCTGGTCTCATAGCAATGTGGAAAGGCATCAGGCAGCAGGTGATGACATCACTGGTCAAGGCAAGCTGGCCACAGCTGTGGTAACTAACACACAAGATACATCAAATATGCTACAGCTTTGAGTGTAGCCTACCTAGTCCCCAGATCTGCCAGAAATAGAGGTCTACTCTGTATGAATTATCCAATTGTAGGCATTTGTTATCAGAGCAGAAATACAAGTGTATTATATTTTAAGACAGCCATAGAAACATATAATAAAAGTCTTTCCAACTATTAAAATAAGCATTAGCACCAATTATAATTACTCTATACAGTTCAATGTAAATATAACTTATGCATTAACTTGCTAGTCTTATTAGACGTTTAAACTTTATTTTTCTGTTTTTAAATATTAAAATAGTATTGGAATGATTATCTTCATAAACATTATATATATTTATTTGGGATTGTGGTTTGCATTCAGAACCAAACATTACAGAAATGAAAGAAATAGTTGTTTTCAAAGCTTTGTTGGAGTATATTTTCCAGTAAGCCCAGAAAAAGTCAAACCTACATTCACTGCCACCAGGCAGTGTGCTAATGAGTGAAATGTATTGGGTTGCAAGAGGGGTTGATAAACAGAAGAGGGAAAACAGAGAGCTGTCAGAAAGGTACTAGAGTTCCAACCTATTAAGCAATTCAAGAGATTTTATTTTTACTCTGGATGAGTCGGAAAACACAGAGGATACAGTTATTTCATTAAAAAACAAAGTTAACAGGAGAAATAAGGAGGAAGGAAGCAGATGCAGGAGAACAGCAAGTAGAATGCACCTCCAGTGGAGAAAGACTACAACAGCAGTGTTAAGAAGAATAGACATTGGATTCTGGAAACCAAGAAAGGAATGTGACAAAAAAATTCCTGGGAGTGAGAAAATAGCATTGTAAGAAACTAGATGGGTCATTTCCTTAAACATGGCAGCTCTGTGCTAGACAATATTTCCTAGGGGGAGGTATACCATCTAGTATGGCTGACTTTGAGCCATATTTGAGACAGTATATAGTGGACAGATTCTGTAGTTACTCATCTGTTCATAATTGTTTTTTTGTGATATGACATTTTTTCAAAAATGACTCTATTTGGAAGAAGTAGTGTATGTGTGTGTGTGTGCGTGTGTGTGTGTGTGTGTGTGTGTGTGTGTGCATGTGCACGTGTGTGTGTGTTTTGCATGCTTACAAATATGCATGTATGTGTACCTTCATAGAGGACAGTGTGAGCCTCAGGCATCCTGTCTTCCTTATTTCTTTGAGGCAGGATCTCTCCAGGAACATGGAATTCACATGGAGTTGACATGTTTCTGCTAGATAGGCAGTGAGAAAACACTAGCAACTATTTTGTTTTGTCACCTATGGTGTTGATGTTATAGGCAGATTTTATGACCTTACATAACTTGTGTGTGTGCTGGAATCAGAACCCTGGTCCTCATAGTTGATCAGAAAATACAAACCACTACCTAGCCATCTTTTTTCCCCAATAACCACGTTTTTATTAATGCAAATTCATGTATATAATTTCCTTTTTATTCTTGCATAAGTAATCAGATCTTTTTGTATTGTGAGGCTTTTCTTATTTGTTTTTCTTGATTAATTTACAAAGAACCACATTCTTTTAAAGATATTTTCATAAGTCTATATATTATACCATTTTTGTTTACAAATTCCTTAAATTTTGCTTTGTATATATGTATTTTGCTCTCATGTTTCCTTATGTTCTCTTATACTTCTGCTATTTACTTTGAATAATTATCTAATTTAATATTTGCTGTTTATGAGGAAGATTACCCCAGGCTGTGAATTTGTTTCTAATAAATGGGTTGGCAGAAACCCAGGCATATTTTCTGCACCCAGTTCTTACTTTTGCAATATTGTTATTGTTGTTTTTCTTATTGATCTTGTATTTATTTAATGTGTTGATATGAATAGGAATGACCCCAATAGACTCATGTATTTGAATGCTTGGCCCATAAGGAGTGGTACTATTTGGAGATGTGGCCTTGTTGAAAGAAGTATATTACTGTGGAGGCAGACCTTGAGGTCTCATATATGTTAATGTTACACCCAGTGTAACACAGTCTCCTTTTGCTAATTGTAGATCAAGATGTAGAACTCTTAGTTCCTTCTCTAGCTCCATGTCTGCCTGCATGATGCCATGGTCCTCACCATGATGATAGTGGACTAAACCTCTAAAACTGTAAGCCAGCCCTGATTAAATGTTTTCATTTATAAGAGTTTCCATGGTCATAGTGTCTCTTCACAGTAGTAAAAACCCTAAATAAAACATATATTTGTTTGTAATGCTGTAGCTTATTAGCACTTTCTCTTTCTCCTGAGTGATGACACACAAACTATAAAAACCCTGCCTTTTTCAATGTTGTCTTGTGTATTTGGAGTATGTTTTAGGAAGAGTGCCCTGGAGGTGATGTTGACCAGATACATTATCCCTCATGCCTACCCTACTCTTTTTTACCCTGGAATTCAAGAAGTTATACTCTCTGCTATCTGTGCAAATAGAATCATTGGACTTTCCAGGTATAATTAATGATTCTTGTCTCATTTTCTATTAAGTTGGAATCTTCATTCATCTAGTGCTCTGAGTTATTACAGTGTACCTTTTTTGTTTCTACTTCAAGATTTTCTGATTTTGTTACCCAAGAAGCACAACTTAAATATTTTACTTGACAACACACTGTGGATAAAACCTAAGACATCTAAAACCAAGCTGACTCAATTATCATTGCTACTTTGAAAAATGTCATACATGTATAGAATGAGATTTTCTTTTTAATTTCCTCAAATATGACCCCAACATGCTCCCCTCCAAACTTTGTATCTATCTGATTCTATTACTTTTAATATCCCACTAACTTCAGTTAGTGTTGTTCATATATGCATGTGGATGGTGCTGTTAACTGGAGTGTGATAAATCTAAGAATGGTCATAGCCTCATTGAAGAATGGTTTTTCTCTCTCTCCAAATAACTACCCACTTCCAGTAAGTAAGACACAAGGCCTAAAGATCTTCTAGACCATCTATTCTGGCATTTGGTTGGCTTGCACAGGTGACTATAGCTGCTGTAATACCACAAATAAGTCCATATCATGCCCAGAAGACAGCATTTTACAGCACCCTCCCTGTCTTCTAGCTCCTATTTTTCCTACCTTTTCTTCAATGATATTCCATGTGCCCAACTGTAGATGTTCCAATTAAGACTAAGTACTCTGAGATCCACCTATCTCTGCGGGTCCACTCTGAGTTCCTGCGGGCAAGATCCTTGACCCCCCAAAACCGGGCCTCTGCTAAAGAAAGAGGCCTCAGCTGGAGAGTTCCAGTTTCCAGTGAGATCCCACTATCCTACAAAACCTTCCCAAGTGCCAGCTCAGCCCTTGTCCACTTCCGTCAGCTATTGGCCACAGGTGAGTCTGGGCCCAATCTAGGCTGCTTGTCCCCTACTCTCTTCTCCCCCGCCCGAACTCCCTGGGTTGGCCCCTGATCCTGCTGTTCCTGTCTCCTGTCCCCAAAGAGAGCACCCTTGAAGCTCTGATACACCCCCACCCATCCCCACCGCGAGCCTACCACCCCCACCCTGTGCCCTACCCTACCCATGGTCTTGCCACTCTGGTTGAGCACTGGGACAGAGGGTGGAGCCAACAGTTCACCCTACTTCGGAGACTTCTCTGAGCAACTCTGAACAAAAGAGACCTGAGTATCCACGCGGGACCACACGTAATTTCCACCTGCTTGGTCTCTGACCCCACCTCCAGTCCTCTGCTGGAGTCCCGGGCCCCTCCCAGAGATCTGCATATCTCTGCGGGACCACTGTGAGTACCTGCAGGCATCTTCTACTGGATCCTCATCCTTGACCACATCCCTGGGTCGCTGTCTGCGGAGAAACCTCCTAGAGTACTTGGACCACACAGAGCTACAGATATTGAATCTCAGACCCACATAAGCCCTCCGGGGAAGTACCATAGAGAGAGGGGGAGACCCCACCAACACCTATGTCTGTCGCCATGCACAAAACTCAAGTCCAAATGGATCAAAGACCTCAACATCAATCCAGCCACATTGAACCTCTTAGAAGAGAAAGCAGGAGGTACCATTGAACAAATTGGTATAGGAGACCGCTTCTTGAACATAACTCCAGGGGCACAGACACTGAGACTAACAATTAATAAATGGGACCTCTTCAAACTTAGAAGCTTCTGTAAAGCAAAGGACACAGTGGACAAGACCAAATGGCAGCCCACAGACTGGGAAAAGATTTTCACCAATCCTATATCCGACAAAGGGCTGATCTCCAAAATATACAAATAACTCAAGAAACTAGTAAACAAAACACCAAATAACCCTATTAAAAAATGGGGTACAGAACTGAAGAAAGAATTCTCAATAGAGGAAATCAAAAAGGCTGAAAGACACTTAAGAAAATGCTCCACATCCTTAGCTATCAGGGAAATGCAAATCAAAACAACTTTGAGATACCATCTTACTCCTGCCAGAATGGCTAAAGTTAGAAACACCAATGATGACTTACACCTTGGAGAGGATGTGGAGAAAGATGAACACTCCTCCACTACTGGTGGGAGTGCAAACTCATACAGCCATTTTGGAGATAAGTATGGCGGTTCCTCAGGAAAATGGGAATTAGTTTACCATTTACCGGAAATCCCCCCTTAGCATATACCCAAAGGATTCACATCCATGCAACAAAGACATCTGTTCAACTATGTTCATAGCAGCACTATTTGTAATAGCAAGAACCTGGAAGCAACCTAGATGCCCCTCAATTGAAGACTGGTTAATGAAGATGTGGCACATCTACACAATGGAATACTACTCTGCAGAAAAAAAACAATGGTATCTTGAAATTCACAGGCAAGTGGATGGCACTTGAAGAAACCATCCTGAATGAGGTAACCCAGTCACAAAAAGAGGAACACAGTATGTACTCACTCATATATGGATTTTAGACCTAGATCAAAGGATCACCAGCCTATAATTCACACCACCAGAGGAACTAGGATACAAGATGTGTTCTAAGAGATTCATATAAAGTCCCTCACAGAACTGGGCAGGGACAAGTCCCCCAGAGCTCAGGTAAAGTGGGGGGGGCAGCGAATGGAGAGAGAAGTAGGTGAAAACGAGGGGGGGAAAGGAAAACATGTGTGACCAGGAAGATTGAGCCTGGTTAGGAATAGAAGACAGGAAAGAGAGAGACAGAGACAGAGAGGAGAGAGAGAGAGAGAGAGAGAGAGAGAGAACATAAAAGATGGAGCCAATATTGGTTTGAAGATAAAATTGAACACAAAGAAAGGTCTAGAGAACTACAAGACTGCTCCCAACTAACAATTTGAGCTTCCGTGGAAAGGCTATCATAAATGCCCTTCCTGAAGAGTGAGATCAACAACTAACTTCTCCATGGAGTCCTCAACTAATGCCTGTTGGAAACAGGAGCAAACACCCATACATAAACACTGAGTAGAACTAGAACCCAGATGCAGATGGAGAGGACAAGACCAGGCAGCAGAAACACATACAGACAGCTTATCTGAACAAGGAGGAGCTAGCGGCCACTAGACTGATAGCTGGGAAGCCAGCATGGGACTGACTCAGGCCTCCCTGAATATGGGTCTCAGCCAGAAGGACTGAGCAGTCTAAGGAACCTCAGACAGTGGAGCCAGGATGTATCCCTGGTGCACAAAAGGACTTTGCAAACACATCCCCCATGGAGGGATAACTGCCTTAATCTAGAGACAGGAGAGAAGCCCTAGTCCCTACTTCACATGACCTGTCAGATATACATGACCCCAACTGGATGGCATTCCCCTAAATATGCTATTGTGGGGGGGGGAATGGGAGGGGAGGGTAGTTAGAGTGCATGTGAGAGGGCAGAGAGGGTAAAAGGGAGGGAAGGAGGGAGAGGCAACTGGGATCGACATGTAAAATAATAAATTAAATTAAAAAAATTGCTTTGACTCCCAAATTTAAGTTTAAGGACAAGTTACTGGGGGAAATGATTTCTATTTTTATTTCCACAGAAAATGAAAAGATGTGGATTCCTTCCAGACTAATGTGGTTTGATCAAACCAGACCGCCTGAAACAAAGTATGAGGTGATACTACATTCAAAACAGCTGGACAAAGCAGCCTTACAGACTACAGCCAGGATTTCTGAATCTTCTTCGAATCCCCCATGACATCGCCCCTTACCAGCAGGAAGTAGTTTGGAATGAACAACGCCCAAATTCCCAAATATTGTCTATAAATGTTTGTTTTCATTTAAATGGACTTTGTTATATAAAATAAATAATAAAAAAGACTAAGTACTCTGTTTCTTACTATTTGTTAAATATTTTTATTCATTTTACATACCAACCACAGTTCCTTCTTTCTCCCCTCCCTCCACCTCTCCCTAACCTACCCCCCAACAATCATCATCCACTCCTCAATAAGGGTAAGGCCTCCCATGGAGAGTCAGCAAAACCTGGCAGGACCTATCGCCCCTCCTTGGCATCAAGGCTGAGCAAGGCATTGTGGTAATATAGTATTTATGGTTTATTAGAGCTTGCCTTAGGATTCAGAAATCAAAGTCAGCCTCAAGTGTAGAGATCAGGCAGTAGTAGCACATACCTTTAATCCCAGCACCCAGAAGTTAAGAGGTGAAGGTATACACCTTTAATCCTGTGACTCAGTATAAAGAGGTAGATCTCTGTGAGTCTAAGTCCACCCTGATCTACATAGGATTAATCCATTTCTAAAAGAAAAAAAAACCCACACAAAGATGTTCTCAGCCCCTGGGATCATATGCCTTTAATGCTAACATTAGAGGGGTATAGAAGATAGGATCAGGGTCTTTAATAGTCAGTATCAGGCATTTATTATTCAGCCACACCGAGGGTAGGAAGACATTGAAGTCTCAGGATCCTGCAACCACATTGAGAAGAGGCTTCAGTCTGAGGTTCAGGAGAGCTATGAATCAGCCTAGGTCTTTTTGCACCCCACCTTTTGGAATGGGCTTCAAAAATTGAGTTCATGCACTAGGGATAGATCCTAGTGCTACTGCCAGGGGTCCCACAAACCGACAAGGATACAAAATATTGCCCACAAGAGAGGGCCTGGTTCAGTCCCTTGCAGCCTCTCCATCTGTATCATTCTTAAAACATTGACTAGTTGGGGATCACTCCATTGATTGCTGCCCATTGCAAAAAAGAAGCTGCTCTGATCAAAGTTGAACACAGCACAAATCCATGGTTATAAATAAAAATATTTAGAAGGCAACATGAGAAAATGACCATTTAGCAACATAACAATAGCAGATTTTACCCTACAGTCTATAACCTCCCCAGCCGGGGTTTTGAGCAAGGCTACAGGACCAGACAGAAAGTACCCTCCTGTAGAGAAGGCTTCAAATATAATCACAATGTTGTTGTGTTATTGTGCTAGTTATTCTTAATCTAGCAGCAGAACAGTTATTCTGTTATTGTGCTAGTCAGTACTTTTTGCCTGGCAGGCTGGTAATGCAGCATTCATGTGCAGTGCTAGTTAAGACTATTGATGCCTATTCTCCAGCAACAGTTTTCATATCACCTTATGGTACTAAAAAAGCTATCCAGCTGGGTGGAAGATTTTCAATGGTTTTGAGATTGATTTCTCTATTTCCTGCAGCCAAGGCATGTGGTTCCTTCAGCAATAGGGTCTCCTTACCATGTAGTTAGTACGACTAAATAAAGGAGATGACAGATTGTGTTGTGGAGATTTCTTTTGCCTCCTTGATTAATAACTCATAAGAATGTATCCTATGCCTTGCACTTTTTACTTAATAACTTAAGTCTTCTGGGACTGGCATTACCTACCTATGCTGAGTATTATGTTCAAACAATTTTTAAAATTATATTCTGAAAATACCTTATGAACTAGTGGATTATCATAAAGCATATGTGTGTGTGTGTGTGTGTGTGTGTGTATTTTTTCTTAGCTTTTGTTAATCCACTAACTATTCTCTTCTGTATTCTGCCCCCTTGCCCCACCAATTCTTAATCCTTTAACCCTTGGTATTCAGTATTTTACCTCCTCTTCTTTCTTCTAAGATGTGTTCCAATATCCCTCTGTTATTTTTAGAATTGGTTTAGGAGATACATTCAGTTTTCATATCTCTTTCTTGTGAGTTATCTCTTCCCTTAACACACTGATTCTCCCTTTTCTCCCACACTCCCATACACCTGTTTAAGCCTTTCATCCTCAGTATTACACCTTACTATTTTCTTTTACATGTAACCCATTATGATCCTGCCCTTGACATGCCATCCAAGCAAACCCCTTCTGCTTTCCTGGCTTCTACTTGTTCTCTAAATTAAACACACAAAATAAGAGATTTGTAGCTATAACTTGCTTATGAGAAAAAACATAGGTCATTTGCCTTTCTAAGGCTGAATTACCTCGCTCCGTATAACTTTTATAGCTCTTTGCAATTATTTGCAAATTAATTTTCATTTTTCATCATATCTATTGTTTATGAATTGGTAGAATAAAATATTGTGAAAATGACCATCCTAAAAAGGACTACAGATTCCATGCAATCCCCATCAATATTCTTATTCCATTCTTCACAGCCATAGAGAAAAACCAATCCAAAAGTTTATATGGTGGAACAAAAGTCAAAGGATAGATAAAGAAATCCTGAACCATAGCAAAAAAAAAAAAGTATAATTGGTATCACCATATCTGATTTCATATTATAATGCAGAGTCATAATAGTAAAAATAGGAAGGTAATGGAAGAAAGACAGAGACCTAGATCAGTGGAACTGAATGGAGGGCCCAGATGTATATCCATGCAATGGCAGTTAACTTATTTTTAAAAAATCAAAAATATAAATTAGGACAAAAGACAGCATCTTTAACAAATGATTTTGGAAAATCTGGGCTTCAATATGCAGAGAAATTAAACTAGAGTCCTATTTCTTACCATAGTCAAAAGTCAGTACAAAATGAATCAAAGACTTCAACATGAGATCTGCTATCTTGAACTGCTATCAGAAAAAGTAGTGGGTATGTTTCAACTTAGGAGTACAGAAAGGACTTTCTGAATAAGACTTCTGTTACAGTAAAACCAACAATAATCTATATAAAGAATAAACTGAAATGCTTCTGTACAGCAAAAAAGTCATGAAACAAATAACTAGGAAGCATACAAAGTGGGTTAGCTTGTTCAGATATTTAACTGTCAGAGTATTTGTATCTAGAATACACAAAAATAACTCAAAATCTGAACATAAAGCAAATAAACAACCTAGTTTTAAAAAAATTGCTCTATAGATTAACAAGAAATTTCAAAAATTAGAAATGAAAATGGCTATAAATATGATAAAAAGTGTTCAACATCTTTACTCATCAGGTAAGTGCAAACTAAAACCACTATAAGGTCCAACCCTAATCAGAATGTCTAGCATGGATGTGGTGGAAGGGATGTTTTTCAGCAGTCGGTGGAAGTACATCCAGTTTGAAATCATTCTGGAGGATTCTCAAAGACAAAACAAAAAAACCTGGAGTAGTACTGCTACATGACCTCTCTCTGCTACTCCCCAGCACATCACCATATTCTACTGTACAGACACCTGTACATCCATGTGCATTGCTGCTATAGACACAATAGCTTGGGAGTGGAATCAATCCAGATGTCCAACAATACTTGAATGGACAAGAAAATGTTGTATGAATACACAAGAGGATAATTCTCAGCCACAAACAGACTCATGAATTTCTTGCCTCTCCTTCTTATTTATTTAATCTGTGGGAAATTTATTCCTTAAACTGAATAGGACGTTTGTTCCGTCCTTCTCATCTGTACACGAAAGCTCTTCAATAGCTATAGTTACATGTCTATTCATAATGGTCCTCACTATTCAGACTCCTTGAGCTTCTAACTAAAGCTTTTTGGGTTCTTTCGCTCTGTGTGTCTCTCTCTCTTCCCCCCTCTGTGTGTGTGTGTGTGGGGGGGTGTGTGTTTCCTTCTCTGTCTGTCTCAATCTGTTTCTCTCTTGCCCTCTCTGTTCCTCTCTCCTTTTCTGTCTGTCTCTCTTCCACCTCTCTCTCTCTCTCTCTCTCCCTCTCTCTCTCTGTCTCCTCTTTTTGTTGTACTATCTGTCAGACTCTCTCTTTCTCCCTCTCTGTCTCACCTTGAGGGATAGATTGGGAAGTCATCAAGTCTTCCACTTAACAAGCTGAGCTGAGCTGGGGAAGATGGATATGCCTCTTTCATTTTATAGCAGAGAGTAAGCAGAGTTTGATCATAGGAACTGGAACAGAGGGATTAGGCTTTTGAAAACTTTGTAAAAGTCACCCTTTGACCTGTAATACTACACATTTTATTAATGAGATATACATGTTGGAAAGAGATGATAATTGTGACTATCATGGAAGAGAGAGTAATATGGGATATAAAGAATGACAGAGATAAAATCAAGCCGTATATTTAAAATAGATATCAGTATGATTTGGATAAAATGAGACCAAGTGGAAAGGAGATATTATAACATTCTATATCATTCATTATTCACTTGGCTTTGTTTCTTTCTGTGTTCCTCTACTAGGTATTTTATATATACCACAGATTTTAATTTGAGATTTGTAGTAATTTGTCTGAGATAATCTATTTATACTTAGAAAATATTGAAATGACTACTATTTTGTAATTGTTTTGGAGCTATGGATATTTGTAGTAGACTTTATTTTCAGCTTACCTGTGTTAACTATCATTTTCATCATTGTGTCCTAAATACCTAAGAGAACAATGTAAGGAAGGGAGAATTTTTTCATGTCATGATTTCATAGGCTTCAGTACATGATTGCTTAGATTTGTGGCCTTGAGCAGAATAATAATTCAATGTAGGATGCAGATGAGCCTGCTCTCAGCAGACAGAAATTAGGAGGAGAAAGGGATAAGGCAGGGCCTGAGGCGAGATGGAGTTCCAAGGACATAACACCAGTGACTCACTTTCCAATAATTCCTTTATCTTGGATTTTACCAAGAATTATAACCCATCTATTAGGTAAAAGTCCTCAAGATTAAAGTGTGCAAGGAATAAGCCTTATAGACATCCAAAGCTGGTCAATGAAATGTAAGGACCTCAGTGTTCTGAAGAGCTGACAGAGGTACTGTTTGAGTCCTACAGCCAAAGAAAAGAAGAGCTCGATGCTATTTGCACCTAGTGCATTGTCACCAGCAAGAGCCATCCAGTATTTCCATTGTTGGCTTCCTGAGCAGAACCTATACCAGTGCCCACTGGATACTTATCAAGCTCACTGCCTGGACTCTTGCTGTATGACTTAGGTCATACCTCTTTATCCATTTTCTCAATTGGTAATTTATTCCTTGAAAGGGAGAGAATGAGATTCCAATCAGCAATCAACAATTAAAGATTCATGATCTACATGTTAAATAGATATGTATAATTAAATGTAATTGAGATTCAGGTGGCATTTTTTAAAAGTCCAGTTAAATAAGAATTATGCCCAGGCAAAATTGTCATACATCAAGGTCTTTGATGGACAGTTAGAAACTAACAAGTGGAAGTTTGAAGAAATCACACACCATATGGTAGGATAAATATGGCTTATTTTAAAATTGCTTTTGTGTTATGCAATTAAACATTAAAAAACACACCTCTAAATACTCAGCTGTAAAACCTCAGTGTTTTATATACTTGTGATATCATTGAGAATTTGTGAAGACATACAATCTATCATTAAAATCAAACTAGTCCAGAGGAAATATTTTTTAAGAGGGCATAAAAAATAAAACCACAATCTGCACATTCCACAATGATCAAATAATAACCAATATTCAGTTTGAGCCATTCACCTCCAATGAAAACACCCATTGGTTGTCTTCTCCAGAGGTCAACCCAAAAACAATAGCTGTGGAGTTGATTTTTAATACAATGGAGCCAGAGGAGTTAAAATGATTCAAGGCTGGCTCTTGTATTCAGATCATAGTTGCAAAGTGTCAGCAGAACTAAGGTTAAGCAGGTGTGTTTTTCTGGTGAAGCAAAACCAAGATTAATTTAATCTGTTCAATGAGTTATGTTTCCAGTTTAAATCACAATAAATTTAAAAACCTACTAAGAATATTGGAAGTTTTCTTTCTGTCCCTTTCCTTGGTTTAATCTGTAGAAAAGCACCAAATAATATTTTGAGAAATAAAAATCCTTCTCATATTTCTTTATCTCTGATTTAAAAGAATCAAACATAACTAAAGACCATAAAGACACTATTTAATGAATGTTGCTATAGCAGAATAGCAGAGCTTATTATCAAAAACAGTTGCTCTTTGTAACTTGGGCTTCTTCCACCATTTGCCACTCCTAAGGACAAGAGGAAGGCTACAATGCTCCAGAAATGCTCTGAATATTTAACACATTGGTATATAGATGAAATATTCTGATAGTTTCCAGGACACAGTAAGCAATAATTTTTTGCTAACTCTTTTATAATTATTACTCTTATTTTTGCTTTGTTTTAGTGACACAGATAGGCCAGTAGGCAATTCAAATAATGTTGACAAACATGCCCAATTGATTTAGTAATTGCTATTTGCCAAGTGCCATATGCAACTACTGTCCTTACTTTCACAATAATCTAGTGCTGACCACTATTATTCTTATTTTGTAGTTGGAAATCAATTACTCAGGAAGACATGCAGCTGAAAAGTGGCTGCATCATAGTTTTATCTATGTTGAAACAACCACTCTTAATAACTAAATTAAAAGTTTACAACAGGCTAATGAAAGCAGGATTCATTATGCTCATGATCAAAACATAAATAAAATATTCAAATATGCTACACTTCAGCTTCTCCATAGCGTATTTGTGGCAAATGCTATGCAGAATATATAGAAGGTTAGTATTATTGGAGAATTAAAATAGTAACCAACAATATCAATAGGACCCCAGAATGTCTTATGAATTTCTGTTTAAAACCCACTGGAAATAAGCTCCTTAAACTGGTATTCCATATAGTATATGTCTATATGGAAGTCTTATGCTTTGACACCTCAAAGAATAAAGAAAAGGACATAGCAATCTCAGGATAGATTTGTATGTGTGCCTAATGCTGCCTTTGACTCTCAGAATGAGGGACCAGTGTGTAATGGCTAAAATTTCCACTGTGATATAATAGATATAGTCTGTTAAATAAACAAACCATTTCTCTTCCTTCAAGTCACTTAAATGAAAAATTAATTTTCTTTTACAGTTTTCACTTAAGTACTTCAGGATGAAGTTCCAGGATATTCCCTGTTGCTTGTTTTCTCCCATGAAAAACAAAACAAAACCAAAAATGTGCTTCTTAAAGATTCTGTACTTTATCTTACAGTCCAAAACATTACTGGAACTATCAAGAGCATTCCTATCTGTACTCAGAAGCAAACCTGGCCATTTTATTTCTATATTACAACTACCAATTGCTCTAATTCCTGGAAAGTTTTGTTTTATGTGAACATTGGATGTGCCTAATGCTTGTGTGTTAATCACGAATTCATGTCTGTGGGATCTCCTCTTGGGAACATGTGATTACTACTCTAGGCTGTCCAAAACTCTAGTGGTACTTTTGTGAATAATTTTTTCTTAATTAAATTATTTGATATGGAAGATATGATGGTAGATATCATTCTATAAATATGTTCTCTTATTGGTTAATGAATAAAGAAAGCACTGTTGGCAAATAGGAAGGCAAGATAGGTGGCACTAGGAGACAAGGAGGATTCTGGGAGATGTAATAGAGAAGATTCAAGATGTAGAGACTTAAGGAAAGGAGCCTAGACCCTCTATCAGGTAAGATAAGACCACATGGAAACACTTAGATTAATAGAAATTGGTTAATATTTAAGAAAGAGATAGCCAATAAAAAATGCTAGTAACTCACCAACAGGGCTTTATTCATTAGCCAATAAGAGAAACTTATCTACAGAATGACATCTCCCATCAAAGACCCACCTTTAATAGGGGTCATTAAGATGTGGGAGGATACAATTTTAAGTCAGATCTTCTGAGGTAGGAAGAGTCAACTTGAATTTGCACTGCACTCTTGCTGGCAGCCTGTATAAAGGACACGGAAAAAGAAACTTGTTCTCTGCTTTCTTGCTCTCCCTGGCAAGCCCATTCCTTTGCTGGTATTAGATCTTATTTCTTCATAATCCAGCTGGAACATTTAGCCTGTGGATGGGACAATTACTAGATTTCTGAAACTTCTGTTGGTAGACAGCCATTGTTGGACTAGCTGGACCACAGCATGTAAGCAATTGTAGTAAATACTCTTTCTATTTATAGATTCATTCCATCAGTTCTGTTCCTCTAGAGAACACTGACTAATACAGTGCTTCTAGGCCAGGCTATTCTACAGTTCCTTTCAGTAGTTATTAACAATTCTCTTATATAGTTTTAACTTTCATGATGACAGGTAGGACAACCACCACAAAGAGAAAAAAGACAAATGGATTTTCTGTGGCGACAGAAGGAACTAAAATCCATACAAGAAAAATGATGTTTGGTGGCACTCAAAAAAAAAGGGGGGGGGTTCTATCACTTTGAACCTGTGGTTCTAATGAACTCTACCATTAATTTACATGTCTCTGAAACTCAACATTTAGTTTGTCAGAATACAAGACTAAATGATATTCTTAACTCTGAATTTAGAGTTGGGTGCTCTAGAAAATTCACTAAAAGCTAAGACAATCAGGGTTGTCCATGATGGCTCTGGACAGAAACAACAAAGAAACAACAATAACACTGCACATAACTATAACTATAACAATAACTATGCACATGTGTGAAAAAACAAGTAATGTTTCTGTGACATGTCACATTCTTACCTGTTTGCAAAAATGCAATGAGCTGGGCTTTAATATGAGTAATAGGTGGTCATAATTTAGAAAAATATGGTCAGGTTTACTTTTGAGTTAAGAACTATTGTATGCTAAATAATGGAATGATTTCCTTTCTTTAACTTTTGAAAAGATAGGTCATGAGTCCAACATTGCAGGAATCTGGACTATAGCATGCATTCAAAGCTCAGACCTTTGTATTCAAGTAATAATCTGAGAACTGATCTTTGAGAATCAGTGTAGAGCTACCTTCTCTGGCTAGTGCCTATAACAGCCATTATTTCAATTCTTCACTCTTGGAGAACATTTAAAACAAATTGTACTTCCAGTCATATCTTAATCTTTATTCACGAATCCTGAAGTATCACTGAGGCTAACTCCTAACTTTATATCCACTTTCCTCTATTATCCCCAAACCCAAAACAGTAAAATATTTCATCATTCTTAATAAATATAGCCAAAATAAAAGAGGGGAGCATTCTGTAAAGACTCATACATTACATACATTTTATTGATTAATTTAGTTCCTTGACAATTTTATAAATATATGTAATATTGTGGTTATACACATCTCCCCCCCTCTTTTGTCTTGCTCTACTTCTATCAAGGGTTCCTACTAAACTATAACTATTTCTTATTGATAGACAGAGGAAATATGGGATTCATTGCCTTTAGTTGTCTACCTACTGATAACTCACCAGGTCCCAATGGCTTATCTAAATCTAATGGTCACATAGATTGTCCTGCTTAAACTAGGTGGATCACAAAACAAAACCTTTATATGTGTTAACATTAAAAAGAGAGAAATAATGTAATTAGTTGTTTTAAAGTCTAGAACCCTTCTATCTTCTTCAATCATTCATCCTAAAGCTACTGTCTGAGTCCAGGTGTTATAATGTGCCTTCCCGCACTCTTTAAGTTTGAATGCCAAACCCATATTTTTTAATTCCTAAGGTCAAACATTACTTTCTGTAGCTGACCAATGGTCATTGTTGTTCAAGGATAAGATTTATTTTCTAACATAAAAAGTTCTTAGACTTGTCCCTAGCAGAATAAGAAGGGATCTTTTTGAACAGTGTGGGTAAAACATAGAGTATGGTTGGCTTCACATATATTATACTTTAAATCTGTTTCAAAATTGTCATGAAAATTTGTGAAGATCTGAATAAAAATTGTTTCTTGTTAGTTTTTAATTGTGGGAATTTTAAGGCATTGTTATAAATGATCTCATACTTCCTGGTTATATACATAATTATGTACATGTAAACAGAAATATATTAATCTCTTCTTTCATAGTTTAAACAAATAGAGCACATCCACATTTGTTTCTTAAATTGTGGCTAAAAATATCTGTGCTCTAACTATTCAATATGCTTTAGGCAGAAATAAGCATCTTCTTGGTTTTAATAATTTCCCAAGTCCTAGTCCTGGACCGAGAGTTCAGGGTATACATTTCCTATGGATGTTTTACCATTCAGTTTTGAAGTGAAAATGAATCTCATGTCATTTTTAAAATGAGAGCTGATCTTTGAGTACATTTCTAGTTCTAAAATTAAATAACTTGTTGAATTTGTTTTGAAATCTGGGGAATTATACTATTTAAGAGACAAGATTGTGAGACAAATGAGCCTTCATGTGTTCTTAACAGAACAGACAAGAACTGAAATCTCTTCTGCCTAATTATTCCTTTATTTGATTAAAATATATATGGTTTGACTTGCAAAAGACATTGGCCTTAACAAAGACCCAAAGTAGGGTCTCCAAATGTCAGAAAAGAGAAAATGTCCTTTATAGTACCCTGAGAACATATTATTTTCATGGTAGGGAAGCTTGCTACATACCTGATTGATTTTGATTCTAGAAAAATATATTAACTTCAGATGAGGGGGGGATAACACAAATACCAAGTGGTAGAGAAACAATTGAGGTTGGATGTAACACTCAGGGTAGTTGAATGATTGATAGTGACACATAAGCCACAATTGAGGCAGAGAATCTTTTCCTGCAGAAAGCTGTAAAGGCCTCAATAGCAGCACTGGATACTAGATAATTCAGTAAGCCAACACAGAGGAAATGCACTGGAATAGAATTCGACTAAGGTTGTTGATGGGGTTACTTAGCAGATTTCAATTGTTCTTCATGGGAGTTGCTCTCAGCAAGTCAGTATGCTGGAATAAAAAGATATCCCTGTCAGCTAGTACATTCTCCATCTCACATTCAAGTTTGACAACAGATTTTCATTTCTTAGATATGTTAATGTGTGACTGGATTAACAGGAGTCAAAAGCAGGATGGAAAAGTCATACTAAGAGCACTAGGCATGCTATGATGATACATAGCCAGATTTGAGGAGTGAGTCACAGGTGTGTGTGAACCACAAGTCTTGCTCAAGAACACAGATGCATGTTTCTGAGGAAATGCTGGCTTTGAAATAAGAACAAAAGTAAAAACATACCTACTATCTAATAGATAAGGAATCTTAACACTTTTCCTTGTGGACTGATGGATTTATTGTGTGTTCAGGCATATGGACTTGTCAAGTCCTGCAAACCCAAGACCTTGAAAAAGGCTAGATTTCACCAAGCTGGACTTGAGGCTCAAGTTGTATTTGCTTAGCACCTGGTTGCCTGCCTCAGCAGAGGAACAGCTGGCAGCTGCTT
This sequence comes from Phodopus roborovskii, assembly GCF_943737965.1. NCBI lineage: Eukaryota > Metazoa > Chordata > Mammalia > Rodentia > Cricetidae > Phodopus > Phodopus roborovskii. The sequence continues at coordinate 10,987,201 of NW_026126629.1, forward strand.
TTGGTTTAATTTGTGTTTTGCTAAAGTTTGTTATTTACTGTCCAAATGCTACTCAGGAATTTCTAGGAGCAAATAATGTAGAGCACAAAGTTTATGTTGTTTGCTTGGGTTCATGGGAGATGCTGTTTCTGGACCAGTTCCTAGGTATGAATCATAGGTATGAGTTGATCACCTTCTCACTATTCCTCTGTTGAGCCCCTTCAGTGAGCAATACTAAGACATCACGTTGCTTTATGGTAATTTGCACATCTTATGTACATGGATTTTCATGCTCTAAGGTTGTCTGCAATGTCAGTGATGAGTGCTCTGTAAAAGATATTCCAGGACAACATCAGTGTTTCTCCAGTTGATTACAGTTACTGACAAGCATATGGAGAATTCCAAGTGGAGCACAACACTTGAATGACAAGTAAGTCTAGTGGGAGAATGGTGTTTAGGAAAAGCAATTGATGGGAGATGTCATTCTATAAATATGTTTCTCTTATTGGTTAATTAATAAAGCACTGTTGGCCAATAGGAAAGCAAGATAGGCAGGACTAGGAGACAAGGAAGAGAGAGGAAGTGGTAGAAAGGAGATATAAGATGGAAGATGGAGAGAGCAGAATGCCTACCCATCTCTCCAGTAGGATAAGACCACGTGGAAATACTTAGAATAATAGAAATGGGTTAATATTTAAGACAGAGCTAGCCTGTTAGAAACTAATAACCTGCAAAAAGAATTACACCTAATGCAGATTCTCAGTGTGTTATTTGGGACTGGTGTGTTGGTGGGACCAGACCAGCTACAGGGGAAAAAACCTTACTCATTACAAGTAGTGGTTTGAAATTCTTTATCTAAAACTTTGAAAATGTCTATACCTGGCTTGGATTCAAGGCCATGTGCAGTGAGCTTGATATGTAAGATAGAATGCATTAGGATTTGATTGCTCCCAATGTTCTTAAATCAACCTCTATGCAACTGTCTTGACAGGAGGTGGATAGAAAAATATACCATTGTTAGGCTAGTGGGGTATGAGGTCAATATTCACAATCTGCTGAGCACTATGCAAATCATTTGCATCACATACCACAATTTTTTAGAGTAGCTTGTTGAAGTAGGTGTTATTGATCCATCTGAATAAATGGACAAAAAGAAAAGAAAGAAAATCATACTTTTAAAATCTTGAAGTAAATTAATTGGAGCAGGATTTTTCACTAACTGTAAGTCTGCTTATAGAAATCTTCCACTAAGCAAGAGGTCTTTATTCTGACTCCAATCACATCTCCTCTGTTCATGAGATACCAGCACAACCTAACGTCTACACATGATTTTCAGCATTCAAAATGCTACCAGCAAACACAGGGAACATTAATTAAACAGAGGAATTCTGGATGTTATGCCCAAAGTGTAACCAGAGTCCAGGTTTTAGATCAAATTTAAACAAAAATAATTAATGTGTTTGAGTTCCTTATGGAAAAAACAGAAGCCAGATTAAACTTATTCAGGTATGTTCATTAAATATGTACTAGGCACTGAGTGATGTCTCATGGGTGCACAGGGGAGGCTCCTACTGTCAAGAAGCTCAGTTCATATCTTGAGAAGTCAGCATCAATAAATAATTGTAGCACAATAATAATTTATGCATGCATGTTGAGTGATGAGCAAGAAACAATAGGGGACATCTCAAAGTATAATTAATCATCTGGCAAAGATGTGAAGATGTCAGATAGCCCTTCACAAAAGAAAATGAAATGATTCGAATACTAATAAATGACCAGGTGTCATTCCAAATTGTTTGCTTGTATTGGTTTCAGTGCCTTTGGAAGAAATGTTGGGTGTTACTTCAGGACAGTGACATAGTGGAAAATAAGTGTGATACCATTATCAGCTGTTTGCTTTGCTTACATCTTATTTTTTGATTTTAATTTCTGGAGCAAATGTAACAGAGGTTTTCATTGCAGACAAGTTATTTTCCATGAGCACAGTATTTTTAAGTTCACTGGATTCCCAGGCCTCTCTAGACCCCACTGTTCTCAATTACAATGTTAGGCACTATTGTCTGGTTCCTATGATCTGCTTGGTCCCTGGTAGCCTCTTGAGTGTGTAAGCTGTCATGTGATGTGTTGACCCATCAAACATTTTTAATCCAGAATGACATTAATGACTGGTTTATTTAAAAAGAACAGTTTCACAAAATGCAAACAAGCATTAAAACAAGATGAGGGGCATTTAAGGTTCTCAAAAACACAGAAATATGTATATAAGACAGAAAAATGGGAAAAGAAATAGAAGAAAAAATTGTGATTAATGGACAAACTATAAGAATTAATGACATGTTGGTAACCGTTAGAAAAAATGGAAAAAATTTGTGACGTTTCCAGTTCCAAATTCATAAGCTTCTAATATAAGGAAAAACAATAAATAAATAAATAAGAAGATATATTCCATTGTCATTGTCTGTTGATAAGGAGTTAAATGGGCTTGCTTAATTCAATTAAACAATCGAATATATTTGAAATTGTGTCATGGAGCCTGATAGGCAAAACATTGTTAAACCAGAAGTACCAATTAATGACTTTATTGGACCATTAAACATCTGGCTTGCCTTTGTTACTCAATTAACTTAAACAGTTCATTAAAAACCAATGAAACATGACAGAAAAGAAAGAGGCTTTATTTTGCTATTTCCTTTGGGTTTACCTATGGATTAGAAGAGTTTATTTCCTTTTGAACTCTGGTCTCTAAAATTGTTATGGGAAATCACATCCTTATCTGATTGATGGGCTATTCTATATCCCAGATCAAAATAGGAAGTCAGATATCTATACCCTCTGAGTGACTGCACACAACACACACTACAGAAATAAAGAGAGAGGGAGAAAATGAAATAGAGAGAGAGAGAAAGAGAGAAAGAGAGACAGAGAGAGAGAAAGAGAGAGAGAGAGAGAGACCCTTCGGTAATATTACTGAGCCAGAGCCTTTCCGGAATGATTTATAGTGCTCCTGGTAAGATGTCTTGGCAATTATTCCTTTCAGGGGACAATCTGAGGACATTATGTTCATTGAATGAGCACAATTCTTAGTTAACATTTTAAAGGATATACACAGTTATATATATATTATAATATATAATATATATATGTATATATTAGCACAAATGTATAGCTAAACAACTTCCACCATCATAACAATCACTGTGTCATTTATCACCACAGATATGCCAATATCAATAAATGTCTATAGTCTGTAAGTAATATATTATACAACTAATTTCTAAATTTTCATATCTCACTTTCATATCTGAGTATGATGTACATTCATTTATTATTTAATCAAGCAATTGTAATTATAAGTTTTTGCTGTTATTATTAATAATATTTTTCATTATACATCCATTCCCGGGAAAATTTTTATAAAATACAATTTTGTTCTTATGCAATTATGCTCTTTGGATAAAAGCGGAGATGTAAAACCTACTTGTTATTGATAGATACCCAAGGTTTTTGTGTGCACTTTCAAACTAGAAAGCATTAATTAAGTAGAAGTAATTAATTCAGTAGGTGTACAAATTAACTATTAATTTAAAATCCCATCCATGAATATTCTACTTTAACTATGAGCAGAAAAATTGTAGATTCTGATTATTTATAAACCTAGGTATGAATAGACTAAATAGACAGTAAAACTTAAGACTACAACAGCATTAACAAACAATAAAATTTGGTGGCCAATTATGCACACAGGCCTCCAATTATATGCATGGGAGGACAGATTTCCACAAGTCACAAAAACTACCTTAAAACAGTGTCTCTGTGGGAAGATAATAGGGGAACATAATAAATGACAGACATGATTATTCTATTATACAATAAACCCTGCAAGTAGCCAACACATTCTTAACATCTGACATGCCTGACCAATATTCAGACCAGAGTTTGGGGATAGTTTAGAGGCTCAGTACAAAGAGACAGAGATAACCACTGAAGAGGCTAAAGTCAATTTCACCCTATGAATTCTGAAAACTGAATTCCTAGAGTCCAGTCTAGGAATTGACATCACAAGGAATAGCACTGAACTTAACAAGGACTATGCAAATGCTAAAAGATAAAGATAAAATTCAGGTAAAAACTGGGAAAGGGAGGAATATCTGGGCACTCCATAGAAGATTACAATGTAATTTTCAAGTCTGCAAAAAAGGACTGAGGGGGAACTCCATGAAATGACAAAAGTAGCTGAGAATTATGTTTTCTTGTAAGAGTTCAGGATCACTTAGCAAAGAGTAGGCAACAGATATTTTAGAATCTATTTCATAGTGAGTTGATTTTTTTTTAAGATCAACATGTAAAATGACAATTTTCTACAATGAGAACACACTAGGAATTTGTCACATACACATGTATGCACGCACACACACACACACACACACACACACACACACACACATCTACACCTCCTTATGAACTGAAGACATTAAAAAAACATTACAGGCCATGTACAAACAACATGAATGCTAAATTTATTTTTCATGGTTTCAATTTTTGTGGTTTTTTTTCAGACAGGGTTTCTTTGTGTAACCCTGGCTGTCTTGGAACTCTCTCTGTAGATCATGCTGGCCTCAAACTCAGAGATCTGCCTGTCTCTGCTTTCCAAATTCTGGGATTAAAGACATGTGCAACCATTGCCCAGAGAATGCAAATTTAAAACATCAAATGCAGTGTCAGAATTCAGTCACTCCTAGGAAAATAAATAATATGTTTACATGGAGACTGAATTATAAATGACTCAGTAAACAAGTACGATGATAATAACTAAGCTGAAACATATAAATAAATACAAAGGTTTAAAAAAATGCAAATAATAAATTGTATATTTCCTACAAAACATCAGAGTTCCTGAAAAATAAAGCAAGAACTAGATACCAAAAAATAAAATAGCTCACAAGCATCCCTGAAATTATTAAATATATATGTACATATGTAGGTATATCTGTGTATACATATAAAAGTGAAGGGATACAGTCGAGAATATAACACATATTGATAATTCCAACAACACACATACTATGTTTATTAGTTTATGTTTAACAAAAATACATTTGCCATCTATTGGCTATTGATGAAGGGATGACCAAGGTACAGATAAGGGAAAATAATCCCATTATCATTATGTGTTTCAAAATCAATATGTGAGCAGAAAACAGAGAAATACTTGCATATTCAAGGAAAGAATTTTATACAGAAAATCTGACTGTCAAGTCTAAAGACTGAATTAACAGATAGTTACTACACATATGTATGTTTGCTACTATTGCTCTCACCATATTATACATGATAAAGAATTTACTAGATAACGAACTTGAGCAAACCAAATGACCAAGAAAGGTATCTATTAGAACTGGAATGACCATTAAAGATTTAGCCAGGAGAAAAAAATATAATAACAAATCAGTATTAAAAGAACACAGTTCTTTATGGCTTGAATTCATTCAATATAGATATTCAAAACATGGGAGGAAAATTGCCAGTATTTAGGAAAGAAACTTTTAACTTGTTTTGATGCATTGGTGGCAGGATTAGCCACGTATGGCACATAAATAGAGGACAGTTATGAATGTAAAGAGTGATAAAGTAAGTTTGTATTACACAGTGTTTTGAATTTGAAAAAGTATTTTTTCATTTACTGACATATACCTTCTAAGAGTTTCAAAATAAAAACATGGTCAGAAATAAACACCTATTAGAAAGTGTCTTTATTTTCATAATGTATGTTCTTTTTATGTGAATTATAAACAATTTTGGCTTCCCAGGTGCTCATTTTACTTATGCATAGAATAAAAGCCACCTGCTGAACCTGGTTCTAGAACATCTGTGACATCATCTTCCCTTAGTGTGTTACATGTCCTTCCAGGTAATCATCTTCCAGGTTAGCTCCTACTGTCCCAACAATATTGACAAGAGGTTGTGTAAAATGAGTTACTATGGAAGGCAGTCATTTACACTAAGGAATATTTCAAAGGTAAAACAGCACAGAGTGTTAGTCTAGTCCAATATAGCTGATGATTTAGAATTGATGATGACCCAGTCAACATTATTGCAAATACCTTGCAAAACATGTTTCCATTGTAGTTCTATGTTTATTATTGTAGGAGCAGAGATGCTGACCTGAAGGGTATGTATTTTTTTCTTTTTGTATATATTTCATAAGCGCATTTTGGGGGTAATTTAAATCCATTTTTAGGTTTCTTTTATGTGCTCTAGATTAAGAAAATTTTGTACCACAAATGCAATTAAAATGAGGTTAATATTTTAGTAGCTCCTTTGTTATAATTTTTAATAGTACTTTTAAGTGATATCATTCCCTGCATTTAATTTTATGTTCATTGATTGTTAGCAAAATGAAAAAGGCACTTTTTCTTATTGATGTGTATCAAGCTATTTCGTGAATTTGCTTAGTAAGTCCTGAATCACTGCATACCCTTGAGTTATATTCATTCTCCTACATGTCATCGAACACTTCTCTATGCTTTAAAAAACAAACAACGCAAGTAGCTGCTGGGTATTGATGGGAAATGTGACAGCAGAGGAAATGCTTTCAATATGGTCTAATTAAATTACTCCTGATTATAGCAAAGAGTTGTAGTTTGATTCCTAGCTTGCAAGAAGTTTTATAATGAGCTCCTTCTTTCCTATTAGTGTTTTAAAATTAGATTTATTTTTAAAGATTATGAGAGGAATTTTTATGAAAAATAACACACAGGAAGTTGAAAGACTAAAAAATATACAAGGAAAATAAAAATATATTTAAGTATCCATATACTAATGATTGTATTAAATATACATAATGTATACACAAAAATATACATGACAGATATTGGTCAAAAACAAACTAACCCAATTTAAAAACTGAGTATAGATCTAAACAGTGAATTCTCAATAGAGGAATCTCAAATGACTGAGAAACACTTTAAAAGGTTTAATATTCTTAGTCACTGGGGAAATGCAAATCAAAATTACTTAGAGATTCATTCTTACACCTGTTAGAATAACTAAATTCATTAACACAAGTGACATAATTGACAGTTCATGATGGCAAGGACATGAAGGAAGTGCTACACTTACCCATCACTGGTGGGAGTGTGAACTTGCACAGACACCTTGGAAACAAGTGTGGCGGTTCCTCAGATATGTATAAAAACAAAGGATGATTCATCCTCCTACAGGGACACTTGCTCAACCATGTTCAGAAATAACCTAGATGTCTATCAACAGAAGAATGGATTTTTTTTTTTAAAAAAAAAAGGTATATTTACATATGTAATGTTACTAATGTTAAAAATAAATGCTTCTGTGAGATTTTTAAGAAAATTTATGGAAATAGAAATATTAAACTGAGATAATTCAGACCTAGAAAGATAAATATGCTATGTATTACCTAAAATATATTCAATAATAATATATTTACTTATTTGTGGATATTAACCATTAAATAAATGGTAGCCAAGCTACAAACCACAGATCTAGAGAGAATAAGTATAGAGGAAGGTACTAGAGGAGACATATAGAGCTCCCTTGGAGGGGAAACTATAATAAGTATTATGGGTGGATTGAGGGGATAGGAACTATGGGATCAGGTGGAGAAGGAAAAGAGAAATGTGTTGAGGGAGAAATATGGGGAATAGACAGCTAGAACTGAAGGGAATTGAGGGATCATATGGAAACCAAGTTCAGTGTAAACTTCCTAAAATATATGAAAGCAATCCTTATGAAGTCTCTAAATCATAAGGGAGATGGTGTCCCAGTTGACCATCTCTTGTCACCAAATGAAGCTTCCAGTACTGAGACTAGTTACATCCAATTGAGTTGCTGGCCAATGTGGTCCCATGGAAATTCCCAAACAACCCAAGCTGATGCCAATGCAATAGGTTGCTCTGGCCAAACTGACAGCCAGTCCCCATTGCTTAAGGCAATACCTACACTACTTCTTGAACATGGAAACATCAAGCTGATGCCTACAGAGAACCTTCACCCCATATTCTAGTGTCTTTAACATGGGAAAGAATTCTGTAATCTACAAAAAGAGAAATGTAAAACACCATGCCATCAAACCTTTGTTCTACATTCTTACCTGCCAACCAAATGTTCTAGGGCAACTGTGGCATGAAGCTTGTAGGAGTCTGATTTGACTTAAGGTGCCTTCTACAAGGTGGACTCCACACCAAATATTGCTTGCATTACCATGAACCAGAGAGTAGCCAAGAGACCTCAGGTAAAAACAAATATGTAATAATAAAATTACTCCTAATGATATTGTTATACATATAGACAGATGTCTTAGTCACAGTCATCAAGTGAGACTCACAAGAAGACATTACAATCACACAAAGAGAAGTTGTAACCATACCTCTAAATAGGATGCCTCCATAAAATCTCTGAGGGCTCAGAGAACCCTGTGGAAGAGAACACAGAAAGAATGTTGGTGCCACAGAGGACATAGAGAGAAGACACCAAAAAAACAAGGCACTTTAAATCATTTGAGCAAAGCTTATATGAAATCACTGAGGCTGAAACAGCAGGTACAAAACCTATATGGGTCTGCAAAAGGTCCTCTGCGTATATATTATAACTTTTGGTTTAATGCTTTTATGGGACACCCAACTATGTGAACAAAGAGTGGGTGTCTGATTCTTCTGCCTTCTCTTAGGGCCATTTACCTTCTGTTGGTTTGCGTGTCCAACTTCAATGTGATAGCTTTTGTTTTATCTTATTATATTTCATTTTGTTGTTATCCCTTAGAAGCCTATTTTTTTTCCAAAGACAGACAGAAAGGGAATGGATCCAGATGGCAGAGGAGGTAGGAAGTAACTTGGAGGAGAAGAGAAAGAGGAAACTATAATCAGGATATTATATGAGACAAGAATCTATTTCTAATAAAGAAGAAAAATACAGATATTGATAGATTAGAAGTTAGGATACAATTATGTGCTTAAATTATTTTGTATATATTGCTAAATATTATTCAATAAAAAGGATTGATTACTTGAATATCAGGTATTGATAATTATAGAGCAAGAAAAGTTCCTAGAGAAAGTGGAGACTATAAAATTAAAAGTGTATACTTAAAATAACACAGTCCAAATTATGTGTACAGGAAGTAGTAGAACTTGGGAGAAATACACAAATACGTGTCTGTGGTTAGAGACTTCAACTTCTACATTTTTTTCTTCAACATTCATGTCTATCACTTAGTAAGACAACAAGACAGAAAATCAGCAGAGATCAAAGTGGGTGTGGGGGTCAAGGATAGTTCATCAGTTAAGAGTGCTTCTTTCATAATTGTTGGTGTTGGGGTTTGAATTCCAGCATCCATGTTTCATGATGTGTGTTCTGTGTGTGCCTGTAATCTTGGCTCACTGGGATGAGGAATAGACAAGTAAAAGTCTAGGCTTTCAGCATAACCAAGGAAAAAGAGCTTCAGGTTCAAAGAGATAACCTGCCTCAAGGGAATATAATAGAACAGCACACCCAGCAATCTTCTTAGCCTCCAAATGTGAAGAGGTGTGCAGGCACCCTTGCATGTGTGGTTACACACACACACAGACACACACACACACAAACACACACAGACACACACACACTCACCATTCATCCACACTCATGCTTACATTTATCAAAGAAAAGATTTCCACCCATTATCAATTGAGAGCCTAAAATCAATATTGAATGAAAGCTCTACCTAATAAGTAGTGAATGACAGTTTGCCTACATGCTCAGAAATATACTACAATATACTATGTCCTGGATCAGAAAACAAATTTCTACCAGTATAAGTCAAAATCAGATGAAAAGTGTTTTCTAGGCACAACAGAAGCAAGCCAGAACTTAGTGGCAGAATGAACAGGAATATTACCTGTGGATTTCTTCAATAATTCACAGGTGAATTAAAGAACTTCAAAAGGATTTGCATCTATGCTGCACTGAATATAAATAAAATATAGCTATCAAAAACATGTGGTTCAGCTTTTGAAAAAAAAAGACTAAAAGGAAAATTCACAGCAATACACACACACACACACAATTTCCATTTAACTTGGTATAATTGCTTTGGAAATTTATCCAGCACTCCTATAGAACCAAAATCTCACATGTTACCTACACTAGCAGTTCTATAGTTTGTTAAAAATCCATAAAAGTATGTGTAACAATAGCCAAGTTCATAAATGTAGGTATCTAGCATGGACCGGCTTTCTGACTCAAAAGTCAGAAAGTGCAAGGGAGATTTGAGAACTCAGCCCCATTTATGACAATGTTGTCCTTGTTAACTAAGCATCTCCCAGATTATATGTGTCCTATCTGTTACATTAGGGTTAGAACAACATAGTAATTTAGAGGTGATATAATAATTCAGGTTATACTTGCGTTTCTGTGGGTTTGCTAGTATACCTTTATGAGTGCACATAAAATTTATAACTATACACACAAAAGGGTAAATATAAGTTTGCATTCAGGACTCCCAGAGGATTCCTGAAACTTTGCATAGCTCTTTTCCTAATTTGTAATGTCCTTTCCAATCTATACACCCTTATTTTAAATTTTAATTTATAAATAAGGCATATGGGGATATGAGCAATGACAACTGAAGCAGAATATAACAAATATAAGAATTTGTTCTCTTCTATTCTTTCCCTGTCTCAATCTTCCTGTTCCCTCATGTCCTCCTCTCCCCACCTTTCTCTCCTTCTCTTTCTCCTAATTCCCTCTGCCTTTCTTCCATGCTCCCAATTTGCTTGGGAGATCTTGTCCCTTTCCCCTTCTTCAAGGGACCATGTATGACTCTCTAGGGCCCCCCTTGTTTCATAGCTTTTCTGATGGTGTGGATTGTAGGCTGGTAATCCTTTGTTCTGTGTCTAAAATCCATATATGAGTGAGAACATTTCTTTTTTGTGACTGGGTTACCTCACTCAGGATGTTTTTTTTCTAGTTTCATCCAAATTTCAGGATCCCATTGTGCTGAGTAGTGCCCAATTGGGTAAATGAACCTCATTTTCTCTATCCATTCTTCAGTTGAGCGGCATCTAGGTTGCTTGCAGGTTCTGCCTATTACAAATTATGCTTCTATGAATATAGTTAAACAACCTTGTTGTATGAATATACATCTTTTGGAAATACACCTAAGAGTGGAACTGCCAAGTCCTGTGGTAGACTGATTCCCATTTTTCTGGGGAACCACCATACTGATCTCCAAAATGGCTGTACATGTTTGCACTCCTACCAGCAATGGAAGAGTGTGCCCCTTTCTCCACATCCTCTCCAGCATAAGCTGTCATTGGTGTTTCTAATTTTAGCCACTCTGACAGGAGTAAGATGGTATCTCAGAGTTGTTTTGATTTGCATTTCTCCGATGGCTAAGAATGTTGAGCACTTTTTAAAGTGTCTTTCTGCCATTTTAGATTCCTCCATTGTGAGTTCTATTTAGTTCTGTACCCATCCCCCACCTTTTAATTAGATTACTTGGTGTTTTGGTAACTAGCTTCTTGAGTCCTTTGTATATTTGGAAATCAGCTCTCTGTCAGATATAGAGTTGGTGAATTTCTTTTCCCATTATGTGTGTTGCTATTTTGTCTTGTTGACAAGAAAAGTGTTATAGAGGGAGCTATTATAAATTTAAGGAGAAATCTGGTACTAGGGAAACCCCCAAAGATCTAAAAAGGTGAACCCAATTAACAATCTAAGCTATAGTGGAGAGGCTACTTTTAATGCTCTTCCCTGATAATGAGGTTGATAACTACCTTATATGACATCCTACATTTAGTAGCTGATGGGAGCTGAAGTAGACACCCATGCCTAAACAAGAGCTGAACTCCTGGAATCCAGTTACAGAGAGGGAGAAGTGATGAGCAAAGGGGTCAGTACCAGGCTGGAGAAACCCACAGAAACAGCTGACCTGAACAAGGGGTAGCTCACGCACCCCAGTCTGATAGCTAGGAAAACCATCATAGGACTGACCCATACCCCCTGAATGTGGGTGTTAGTTAGGAGGACTGGGCAGTCTATGGGGTCTCTAGTAATGGATCAACATTTATCCCTAGAATACAAATTTACTTTGGAAGCCCATCCCACAGAGAGGGCAATTCTCTCAGCCTAAACACATGGCTGAGGGCCTAGGCCCTGCCCATATGATATGACAGACTTTGAGGACTCCTCATGGAAAGCCTCACCCTCCATGTGGAGCAGAAATGGGATGGCCTGGGGTCTGCTGCAGGTGATAGGGGAGGATGAGGGGGGTTCAGGAATTAGGATTGACATGTAAAACAACTTTGCTTCAAATTTAAATTAAAAAAGGAAAAAAGAAAATATAAAAATTAAAAAGAGAATTTGTTACAAAAAATTGTTTATTTTTATTTATTTATTGTACTTTCTATTTAATATTTCCTGAATCCAGGTGACCCAAGTTACCAAAGCCCAATTTAGAGGAACCACATAAAAGTGGTGATTCTATGTGCTTAAAAATAAACAAATGAAGCAAGAAGACACTTAGAGACATCACAGAACATAGACATAAAACACGTATCAAATAATAAACCAACATGAGGTAGGAAAGATCATTCCCATCATTACTCTAAAAAGATCACTCGCGTCATGTCTCTATCTTAGCTGCATCATGAGTAGGTTTACCCACATAAGAGCATATATCATCTGACATCCAGGATACATCTTTTGTGGTAGGTGACTATTAACACAGGGACTATGCAACTAATCAACATATAGAGAATAAGAGACTACAGAGTGTGTGGCAAAGTCCAAACAGAACATCTGTATAAAATTCCTTCCTCCCAAGGACAATGGATCATTTTGGAAGAGGCAGGGAGTGTAAGAGTCAGAGACAGTGATAACTACAGGGAAACAATGTTTTTCGACGTAACTTTGCAGTTGCACATAAGATCTCACATTGATTATCACAACATGCACAATGCCGTTTGAAGATTAAGTGAGATTAAATCTCAGTATGTCAGGGAGAGATATTCATGAAATCTCAACCCTAGCTGAGGTTTTGTAGAATATTATTTGAAGGTGTTTTACACATGTTTATGGTGTGGAACATTTGTTTAATGATGCAAAAATGCCTTACATTCTTTTATCTTTCATTTGTTTAACTCTGTTAAACTGTGTTCCTTCACCTGTCTAAAATACCTTATTCATTTAATAATGAGCTTGATAGCCAATAGTTAGGCAGGAGGGAGAAAAAAATAGAATGAGAAATCCAGAAAGAAACGACCAAGGAGTAAGAAAAGAAAGAGGAGAGAGAACCTCAGGGGCCAGGCACCTAGCTACACATCAAGCCATGGAATAAGAAGTAAAGACAAGTAGATTGAATAGAGAAAGATAAAAGCCAAGAAGCAAAAGGTAGATGGCATTATTTAAGTTAGAAAAGCTGGTTAGAAACAAGGTAAGCTAAGTTTGAGCATTCATAAGTAACAATAAGCCTACTTGTAATTATTTTGGGAGCTGGGTGGTGGGCCCCCCAAAAAAGCTAAGAGAAAAAATAACCAACAACACTGAGGAACTACTAATGACAATTGAGAGAGGGAGAAGTCAGTTTTTTTTTCAGGGGTGCATCCCCTAAAAGGCTACATGAAGTGGGCTCAGTTGATTTAAAAACCAATGAATCATGAAATTTGGAAAGAATAGTGACAGTGGAGAGTAGGATTATCTTGGATATGAAAGAATTGGAGGGAGACTTAGTCAAAACATTGTGTGCATATATGAAATGCTCAAGCAATGAAAATATTAGTAAATATGGCTGTATATGCCTATTATCCCCCTATTCCAGGACTTGGGAGATGAAGGCAGGAGGATAGGAAGTTCAAGGTAATCCTCAACTATACAGTGAAACCCTGTGAGAAAAAAAAAAAGTAACCATGCATACTGACCATTACAGAAATAAAATCAAGTTCATGTCTGTAATTAAAAATAAGATGTAATGAAAACGAAATACTCTGATCTTGCTAAACATATACAAAATCTAGGAAATGAAAGTTTATGAATGTTTAGAAGCAAAGAATTAACAAGGCAGGACAAATCTTGGCAAAGACCAAAGAAAAGTTTTAATCAAGTAAAAACAAAATTACATTGATTTCATTTTGAAAATGAAAGCCCATTACAAAGATGCCCCATAGTTATTTGTTTTAGTCCCTTATTACCCAATCTCAGAACTTGGCAGGTAAAGTAAGAAGAATAAACAAGGCAGGTCTGAAAGGAAAGTCAGTTTGGAAGCTTTGAATGCATGCATAAAAGTACAAAGGCTTTTATGTTCTCTCTCTCTCTCTCTATCTATCTATCTATCTATCTATCTATCTCTATCTATCTATCTCTTTATCTCTCTCTCTTTCTCCTGTTTTCTATTCCTACCTTGATTCAATCTTCCTAGTCACATGTGCTTTCCTCTCCTCCCCTTCTATTTCTCCAACTTCTCTCTCCATTCACTGCCCCCCCACTTCCCATGTGCTCTGGGGGACTTGTCCCTTCCCCCTTCTGTGAGGGACCTTATATGAATCACTTAGAGTACACCTTGTATCCTAGTTCCTCTGGTGGTGTGAATTATAGGCTGGTGATCCTTTGCTCTAGGTCTAAAATCCATATATGAGTGCATACATACTATGTCCCTCTTTTTGTGACTGGGTTACCTCATTCAGGATGGTTTCTTCAAGTGCCATCCACTTTGCTATGAATTTCAAGATTCCATTATTTTTTTCTGCAGAGTAGTATTCCATTGTGTAGATGTGCCACATCTTCTTTAGCCATTCTTCAGTTGAGGGGCAACTAGGTTGCTTCCACATTAATGTTTTTACAAATAATGCTGCTATGAACATAGTTGAACAGATGTCTTTGTTGCATGGATGTGGATCATTTGGGTATATGTCTAAGAGGAGGATTGCCTGGATCTGTGGTAAACTAATTCCCATTTTCCTGAGGAACCACCATACTGATCTCCAAAATGGCTGTACAAGTTTGCACTATAAAGGAGGGAGCCAGGGCTGGAGAGATGGCTCAGCCATTAAAGGCTAGGCTCACAACCAAAAGCATAAAAGGAGGGAGCCATTATTGGTTTGAAGAGAAAACTGAACCTAAAGAAAGGTCTAGAGATCTACAAGGCTGCCACCAACTAACAATTTGAGCAACTGTGGAAAGGCTACCATAAATGCCCCTCCCAGATAGTGATATCAACAACTAACTTATCCACCATCATGGAGCCCTCATCTAGTACCTGTTGGAAACAGATGCAAACACGCCTACCTAAACACTGAGTCGAACTAGAATCCAGATGCAGCAGGAGAGGACAAGACCAGGTTGAAGAAACACATAGAGACAGCTGACCTGGACAAGGAGGAGCTAATGGCCCCCAGACTGATAGCTGGGAATCCAGCATGGGACGGATTCAGGCCCCCCTGAATATGGGTCTCAGCCAGAAGGACTGAGCAGTCTAAGGGACCTCAGACAGTGGAACCAGGATGTATTCCTGGTGCACAAAAGGATCTTGTGGACACATCCCCCATGGAGGGATACTGCCTTAACCAAGAGACAGGAGAGAAGTCCTAGTCCCTACTTCAAATGACTTGACAGATCTACATGACCCCACCTGGATGGCATTGCCCTACATGTGGAATTGGGGTGGGGGGATGAGATGGGAGGGTGGTCAGGGTTCATGTGAGGGAGAGAGAGGGTAAGAGGGAGGAAGGGAGGGAGGGAAGAGGGGAGAGAGAGGGTAGGGGGTTACTGGGGTCGACATGTAAAATAAAAATAAATAAATAAATAATAATAAAGTATCAAGGCTACATATTTTATCACTATGTTTTCTAAAATTAACAAAAAATTGAAATATACATAGAATCACTCTTAAAATTGATTTTATAGTACACCAAATAAAATAACTCACAATAAAATAAAATAAATAAAAATTGTGTTGAAAAAGTACAACACAATATATTTTAAAACTGTGGGTGAATATTGTAGTATAGTGAAACAAAACACAAGAAAATGAATTTGAAATATCTCAAAGAAAAATTAAAATCTCTGTGTGCAAAGTCACTATAAAGTAGGACTACAACAACATTGTAAAACAGACATTATCTAAGAAAGTATTTTTAGTTGGTTCGGTGAAGCTTCTATACTGCTGGGTTTCTGTATCTGAAAGGCATACAGATTTCTTTAGAACTTTTGATTCATGTAGGCTGAAGGTCAGCTGTGACTTTGCTCAGCCCTGCAGCTTGCTCCAAGGTGTGCCTCTGTTCAGGCTGTAACCAAAGCATTCACTTATGCTGGCTGTTGGCATAGCAATAGTCAGTCATGTGATAGAGGGCAGTATGGCCCTCTTACAGGGAATGAGAAGACAGAATATTTTGTGGGCAATGTTACAATCTCCACATCATGGAAGCAATGTGCAATGTGAAGTGTATGTGAAATGATGGAGGAAAATATGATGGCGTCAATATCTAGAAAGGTCTTTTGATACATTTCAATAGAGTAATCATAGGAAAGTAGTAAAGGAGGGACACAAGGGTATCCATGTCTTAAGTGCCATCTGTAAACACATCAAAGTAAATAATGCCATACATGGGAATAATGTTAGAAGACAAACAATAATGGCAATTGTAACCACATCCGTGAATTTTCTAAACAGCCTATATAAGAAGGAAGAAGAGGAGAGGGAAGGAAAGAAATATAATCAACTACTCTTGCTTGCAAGCAGCATAGTCACCTACACAGAAACAGTAAAATAATCTCTACACTGCTTGAGGTATTAAAATAGTTTACTGGAGGAAGTAAACTAAAGATTAATGTTCAAAACCACTTGTGTACACACTGTACATCTTTTAAAAGCACCACTCACTCCACAGAGTGATTTGGGGCACAGTTAAGGTAAAGTAGAACTGATGAGAGAAATGGTTAAGCATCGCCCATAGGAAACAATGCTAGGGGAAAAAAAAAAACCAAACAAACAAAACAGGGTCAAATGCTGTTCCCTTAGGTATTAAAGATTTCTACCAAACTGCAATAATGATATAAATTTCATTTTCTCAGCAATAAACAAGTAGAAAAATCAAAGAGTGGTGAGACAATATGCAGACTTGTTGATTTTTGAAAATGGATAAAGAATTATCAGTTAATGAGTAAAGAACTGAGACAAGTATTTGGACTGCCAAGTGGGTTATATTTTAGTTAGGGTGATCCTCACAGCAATAGGAAATAGGATGTTCATTTAACATCAACGTAAGTACTCCTAATACTAGCTACTTTTTTGTTTTGTTTTGTTTTAAGGTAACAGGTTTCTAATTGCTTTGTTTTGTATCAAAACTCTCATGTTAATTCCATTTGCTTCTTATTGCCCTATACCACTTAATTCGTTGTTCTTGTTTTCCTTTTTGAAATTTCTCATAACTAAACAGATTAGAATTATTTGAAGGCTGTTTTGGGTGGCTCATTTGCTATGGAGTCATTGCGCCATTTGCTTGTTAAAATGTTTATTTGACTGGTCCTTTCCCATAACATAATATACCAGCTCACATGTCTTGCATTTAATTGATGACTTGATTTTTTTTTCTCTTCCTGTCTCTCCAAGCTCAGTGGTTTCATGATTTCTTTCTCAATGTGGTAATCCAGGAGGATTCATCAAAAACAGAATTTGACTTACTATTTAAATCCAAACATGGCTAGATTCTCTAATTAATGAGCTAGAATCGACTGGCTAATATTGTGTGTACCACTTTTACTTTTGATATCACATCTCAAATCTCCTTGTTCAGCTAACAAATTGACCAGGTTGTATATGCTTATTTAATTTTATGTATATGTATACATAAATGTATAAATTTAATTTAATGTATATGTTTATTTAATTTTTTACAAGGTTTTGATCTTTGTATAAATATGTATATCCAAACAATAAATTCTACAGATAACATTCCTGCTGAGAAGTGTGCATAAATGGATCCTTTGGCATGTTTTTGTGTGACTTAATTTTTGACTCAATAGCAGATTACTTTGTTATATCCAAAGTTCATGATCAAGCTATTTTGTGCTTCATTTGGGGATTCAAATGTGAAACTATCCTATAAGCCATTGTTGTATCCCTCCCTTTCAGTGTGGATGTTTTGCTGTTGTTTCTATTATTGTGTTACTGTTTGCATACTTGTAAACAGCCTGTGCATATGTGAGTATGTGTGTGTGTGTGTGAGTGTGTGTGTGTGTGTGTGTGTGTGTGTGTGTGTGTGTGTGTGTGTGATTTTTCATGGATTCTTAACCAAGAATGAGATTTGTGACGTGTGAGGTAAGTGAAAACTCACTACAGAGTGCTAGATTTGTTTTTAAAGCAGAATCACAACCTTGCTCTCACGTCAATAAGGAATAGCATGTCCTGTATGGCTGTGACCATCCCAACAACTGGTGGTACTGTAAAATTTCATTTTGATTTTTTTATCATAAATAAAAACAAAATACCTTCAAAACTCAAGTTGCATTTTTATGATTCTAATGAAACAACATTTTAAAAGTGATTTTGTTTGCTTGTTTTAATACTAGGAACTTCCTATTCTTTAAAACATGAAAGCAAGTCTAATTTAACTTCCTCATTTATTTATTGAATATTTCTTGATGATTTAAAACTCTTTAAATATTTCACACTAACTCTTAAATTATATAGTATGAAAATCTCACAATGCCTTTACTTGTGATAAATGATAAATAGAAATTTTAATTTCATATACTTCCATGTACTCACTTAGTACTGAAGATTAAAAGAAAGCTGTCAAGTGCTAAGTAAATTTATTAAAATATACCCAGCAATTCTGTCTCAGTAAGCTATCCTTTTTCAGGAACAACGAAGTGCCTAAACAGCTCAATAACAAAAGAGAATATCTAAAACTATTTTGTCTCATTAGCGAAAGAAAAAAAATGAGAATGTATATATTATGATTACTCCCTCTCAACTACCAAAATAAGCAAGATTTTTAAAAATTGAAATACAGTGTTAAAGAGACAATGAATATATAATCTATTTTACAGTCTGTAAACCCACAGCATTGGCCTCATCTTGGATCTTGTTAGAACTTCAGATTCTCAGGTTACACCCAAGATCTAACTCAGTCAGACTCTGGGTTAACAAGATGTCTAGGTAACCTTTATTCTCATTAAAATTCAAAATAACATCAGTCAAAATTTTTATTTTTGAACCCAAAATGTGTTGCAAGTCTGTTGGAAAAATAAAAGAGCAATGTTTTCTAGACAAAGCATTTGCACAGCTCTGTTGAAGGCTTATTAAGAAAACAATGAAGCATCCAAACCCACAGGATCTGTGGAATTAGGTCACATCCTTGTATTATGGTACAATACACTTAGAAGTGAGCTTTCAATAATACTTTCCAACTCCCTGAAGAACAACTCACAGGATATAACTGCATGATTTATGTTAAGAATACGTTGCAAAACTATGTCAACAACAAAAATAGTTTATGGTACTTCTCATGGTTTGTCTAGGAGGAAGTAACCCTACTGGTCTTGTCCAAAGATGCCAAAAAACTCAACCTGGGAATTCTGCATATCATACATGAAACCTCAGGTATCTGAACTTGACACTTGAGTGTTATGGCCAAGAGAGACTAACTAGAAGAATGGAACATTGGTACAAACATTTATTTACCAAGTTTAAAAAGTGTCTGAGATATTAAGAAAGGTGATAGTAGTTAATAGGTTTTGACTACATCTTTGGAAATCAATCTAGTTATATGGACTAGGCCAACTTCTTATCCTCCCTTCCCCCAAGACAGATGTCCAAATTTCCATCACCTGTCTTGATGTTTTTGAATTCATGATCCTCCTGTCCTCACTTCCCAAGAGCATGGATTAAGCCACTACCACCATCTGCTGCAAAGTGTCTCCTTTGATTTCTCCTTTGGTGTTGGTATTGTGGAATCCAACACAGAACTTTATGAAGTAGACAAGTGCTCTAACATTGATATATGTTTCTCTCTAGATATACTCCATGCAGACTACAATTCACATCTCATTAAGGATCAGGGGAGCTCACATGCCCCCTGGCTTCAATACATGCAATTAGAGTAGAAGCTTGTATGCCATGATTGATGAGGTTTTCAAGAAAATCTGAACCTTCTAGAATTGGGGTGTTGGGCAGGAAATATTGTCTAAACACTCAAGGAAAACAAACCAGAACAATTCTGCAAGCCTTTCAGTCTTCCAGCATTTTTCCCCCTTAAATAATTGACAAGAATTTTCACACCAGACAGGCTTTTTCAGCCTTTTGCGGATCTAATAAAGATGAATGAAGAGTATGCAGGTACAGTAAAGCAGAGAAACGAGCAGATCAGGAAACAAAGAAACATTTCAACAGCTCATATAACAGGTCTTTCTATAGTGAAAGAGAAATGGTCATAAAAAATAGGGGACATAAAACAACGAATGTGCTAACTTTTAAACATCATTCCTACGGAGTGATGACAAATGATTGCTTTGCTTTTGCAGAGGCATGGCTAATACTTGCCAGAAGTATTTTATGGTCAGGATGTGCAAGGACTTACCTCAGTGTTATTAAGGCTTTACTTTAAGGTTGTTGGCTATACAATCAGTGTTGCTATGGTAAAAGAAAGCATTTTCCTCCCACAATGCAAGAATTATGTCAAGTAGCATGAGTTTTCATAAGCAGATTTCATTGGCACTGATGATAGTACTCAGACCAGATGTAGAAAGAAAAGTAAACTGCAAAGGAAAAATGCAGCCTGATCAGGAGCCATACCTGTAGAAGAAAATTATGTCTCCATCTTTTTACTAGATATTGATATCCCTATTCTATTCTTCTAACCTAAAGCACAGGGGAGTAGATTAATAGATTAAATGCTTTCTGGACAATCATGATAACTGAAGTGCTGATCTGCAGAACTCATGTAAATATTCAGTAGTTAGGGCAGCCTGTCAGTATTACCTTAACTCAAAGAAAGAAAGAGACAGCATTGCCAGGGCAAGATTGCTAGCTAGACTAGCCGTATTAGAGAACTCTGGAATCATACTGAGAAGCTCTGCCTGCCCATGTTAACACCAGGCCTCCTTGAGGGCTTACACACAAGTTCGTATACTCCCTCCCACATACATTAACATACCTACACCTTCTGATGCATACCACACACAGAGATAACAAAAAGAGAACAAGATCTAAAATGGCAACACTCAAAAGTGTTAGCATTTGCATATGCAGAAATCCAGATAAATGTGTAAACTGTTTACGAATAATGGTCTACACACATTGTATTTTCCAAATAAAATGACAAATAACTTTGCAGCTCATGAAAAATGTATGATTATCATCAATAGTTCAGTATATTTTAGTGTATGAATACAATATTATGTAATTTTAATGTCTCAAGTATTTAAAAGAGTGCTATATTTATATATTTTTATATTTTATTTATATATAAATACCGTATATATTATATATTTATATAAATAAGCATGCCTTGAGAATCTATATATACAATATTTCATAATCCTGTGTTCCTACAGGAAATTCTCCAAATCATGTGTCACACAGGTTTCACATTTTAATTCACACACACATATATATATAAGTATATGTACTTATATAGTTATTTTTTTACCTGAATATTAAATACCAAGTTAATCTACATTTAATATCACTGGAACATATTTCAACATTAACACTTTTTAACTTCTTAATCTCTGAGATAAATACATTATTTTAAGTCATACTCATGAAGAGAAAAAACTATATTATTTTATTAATTTACTATATTAGTTCATTTTGCTGGAAAAAGTTTTGTTGTAATATACATATTAAAATGCTAATTTATCATTATTTTGAAAATGAGTAATATCTTTGTTTCACATAACTTTTAAGAAAAACCATAGCAGTCTATGAAAAAGAACATAAATCTGTAGATAGTTAAGTTCAATTATGAGTGATATGTCAACATAAAGTACTATTTAAGGAATAAAATGGGAATAATTAATCAAAACTCAAAAGTCAATGAAATCTAACTCATATAAAGAGATCAGTCCTGATAGTTTGGATCTTGAAATAGTGTCTGTGAAAGAAACTCTAGAATGTTATTAAGTGAAATAAACATGAAAAATATAAATGTAAAATACAAAATTAATAACAAAATTAATTAACCATGAGCCTTGCAAGAAACTAAAGAGCAAGCTGACAAATACCCCAACTGTTTCAAATGTACATGTAAACAGATAAAAGTATTTTAATGAAAAGTAGTCAAATATAATTTGAACCAAAGTCATGTCAAAATTGTCATGAAAGCAGAGAAGTGATTTTTATGAGAAGCACCAGCAACTAGTAGTTCAGAGGAAGGGCTCAGGAGACGACGGTTCAGTGGTTACAATGCTGTAACACGGGTCCCACATTGGGCACCCAAATGTAACACAAATAAATAAAAGACCCAGAGACTGATATTGGAGTTCAAGCTTCATGCTGAATATCAGAAAAGTAAAGCAGCCTGCCATTAGCTTCTTACCTCTACCTCAAGCTGAATGGGTTCATCTTGTCTCTACAAGCTCCTACGGATCCTCAGAATGCTGCATCTCCTTAGCATGGTTGGAGAATAAGTGCTTCTATCTTTATTGTGTCTGGAAAGTGAATACCTTACTACTGAATACTGAAGACCCTGCTTCTATCTTTTATATCCCTTTAGTGCTGGGATAAAAGACATGTGACCTGTTATGCCTTTAGACTGATTCAATCTCATGCTTAGGAAGAAATGTGTATACCTCCTAGTTTCTGGCTGCTGGGAAGAAAGGTGTGTACCTGTTTTCTATGGCTTGTGGCTGACTTTACTATTTGTATCCTCAGGCAAGCTTTAATAAATTATAAATAATATATCACTACGCAATGCTTACTGTATGCTGTAGCTTCTATTCCTATTTGTAGGATAAAATACCCAGACAAAAACAACTTAAGGGACAAAGGGTTTATTTCAGTTCACATTTCACTGTTATAAATCATCATGATGGGGAAGGTCAGGCAGTAATGGCATGGTGTAGCTGATCACTTGACATTTACAACCAGGAAGCAGATAGAGATACATGAATGTTCATTTCACATTTTCCTTTTTTCCATAGTCTAGGATCCAGGCCCAGGGAGTGGTGTCACTCACCGTATGTGGTTCTCCAGACATCAATTTAATGAAGATAACCTTCTACTGGCATTCCTGGAGACTAAGCTAACCTAGATAATCCCCCACAAGTGTGCCTAGAGGCTTAACCATCATACATTTCAAGAAAGATTACTGGAGTTTGGAGCTCCTGAAACCTATTGCAAAAATGGATTTAGGAAGATTCCCACAGAGATGAGTGGATCCTAGAGTTTGCTGACAAGTTAGTATTGTCAGATCATTGAACTCCAGATTTACTATGAGACTGGTCTTAAAAAAAAAAAAATAAGAAGAAAACGATAGTGGAAGACTCCTGACACTAAACTTTGGCCCCCACACCTATGCACAGTCATGTGTATTTAAGGTTACACAGAGATGCATATCACAGACACATGCACACAGGCATAAGAAAACTTTTAGTGGTAGGGAATAGGAGAACATGTGTGAAATGTCAGTGTTGAATGTGGCACAGAGAGATAGAGAAAATGGGAGTTGGGGGCATAAGTCAAAACTAGGAATATATTAAAAAGGAACAAGAAAACCTGATAAAGGATTAACTAATTAAAACAATTTTTTAAAGAGTTTAAACTGAAATAATCTACACAAGCTTCTAACAAGCCTAACAACAACACTAATCTATGAATATGAATGTTACTAAGGCAAAAGTTTTGATGGTTATAACCTCACCATTTAGTGACATATTAACAATAGTTTCTATACTATGATTATTGATCTCAGCCACAGATTTTGGATCAGGCTTTTATCACATATGAATTCCCTCCTGTGGAGCACACCTCAGATATAATCACAGGAGTTTTGGTTAGTCCAATTACTGATTTGCCAGTATTGAGGGAAGCCCCATCCTTCCCTTAGCTTTTATAAGCATTTATGTTCATTAGAGGATTTTCTCTAGTGGTGTTGCCATTGGTAAGTAGTCTATATTATTGTAAATAATACCTCATCAAGGATTAAAATGAGACATAGTGAAACTCATTGATTATTAAATATGAAGAAATAAAGAGGTGAAATCAGCATAAATATAATTAAGCACATAAGGACATGGAAATAGAAAGTTATGTAGGAAGAGGAATGGGAAGAGTGGAAAGAGAATAGTTGAAGGCAATGCACTTAATGTGATAGAAAACACAAGTATATTTATGAAAATTTGATATTTAAAGACATTATATGTACAATCAATACATGCCAATAAAACTAGTGTTGTGAAAAACAAATTCACAGTAAAACTGGTGAAATTGTGTGGGAAAATTGGATGGTTTACAAAAATGTCAAACATGTCTATAAGATGCTGTACATATTCATCAGTGACTAGAGGAATGCAGACTGCATGAAGACATCACCTCCATCATCATCATATATAAACAGGGGAATACATACCACATGGAGATACCACCTCCATTACCATCATGGGTGACTAGGGGAATTCAGACTCCATGGAACATCATTTCTATCACCATCATCAATGACTACGGAATAAACACCATATGGGGACATCACTTTCATCTAGAAATATGGACATTACAAACCAAAACAAAATGATTATCAAATAATGGCAACAGTAGGGGGAAACTGGGAATGTTGTTCACTGTTGTTAGAGAATTAAATTGACGCATGATGAAAGTCCGGGGTTTCAAAAAGTAAAGGCAAAGATACTGACTTTTCAGAGCTGCTCAGCACCTTTTCATCAATGTAATTGTTATGGGCCAGCATGCTAAATCTGATGACTATGAATGATTACTAAGTGGAAGTTTAATTATATTTAATCTAGGCTTTTACTTTTAACTACTTTTTAAATTTTTATTGGAGTGTAGGCCTTTTTATACTCAGAATAAAAGAAGTACATGCCCACATAGGTTCTAAGAGGATTTCTCAGCTCTTTTCTCCACTCACTCTTCATGTTCAACTGCATAGTCCAGGTCCAAGTCATCCTTGTAGTTCTAAACTTCTGGAATGTCTGGTTTCCCCTAGCTCTGTAAATTAGTAAGTGAATTAAAAGGCCATGAGATCATATTAAAGTAGCAAAATGAAAGACCTATTAAATCTGTAATTATGCAGGTTTGCTGTTCCTGATTTGCAGAGAACTTGTGCCCCTTGAAGACACAACAGAAAAATCAACCTATACAGCCATGAACAATGGTAATGTTAGTTCCTGGAAAAAAGCATTGATTAAAAATTCACCAGGATCACTCAAATAAGGGTAAACTACAAATGGATTCATGCACCACTGACATGAAATGTTAAAATCTATTCTCTCCCTTAAATCTTTTGCAAAAATGAATAAAGGCATGTTAAGGGAAATTTCCTTTCAAAAGCATCTGGTACACTTTAATATGAAGTGAAGGGTAACCAGATTAAGCTTCATCTACAGATGTAGAGGGTCTCAAGATAAATCAGAAGCTGTCAAACATTGCAAATGATCTGCACTGAGGCTGTTGTATAAAGTTGTCCAAGGTAGGAAGGCTCCCAGTGAAGTCACTACAAGCACAGAGCAACAGGTTCCCCCAATACATCTATTTTGTTTGGATGAAATGCCATTAGCACTTCTGCCTTGGCCTGTGACCTTTCCAGTCACCAAATGAAGGACAACTGTGAGCACAGTAAGCAATAGATTTTCTTTGTTTTAACAGGATAAAGAAGAGAATAAAACTTTTTGCTTGAACAATTTCTGAATCTGGCCTTCATGAACCCAGTTCCTGATTTGATGTTGCCCTTGGACTTGGTTCTTAGCAGGCAGAGTCAGTCTACTTTTAGCAAATATTTTACTGAGTTACTTATAAACCTTCAGTCCTAGATCTCATCAAATTCCTCATACAATACACTGGAGACTTTTTCATTATGATCTGCTTACAGCCAATAATCCTATTAAGTTTTTTTTTTAACTCAGTTTCTCCTATATCTGCAATGTTCCATCATTTGACTACAGAGGCACCTTGCCTCCTGTTTACAAATCCCCGCTTGTCTGTGTTCTGCTTTTAGTTGAATCTTCCTTCCTAGTTATTTCAAAAAATTCTTTACAGTAAGCTCCTGCTGAAAGCCATCTCCTTTATCATCCATTAATGAACATCAAGACAACATTGTGCCTTAATAAAGCACAGTCAGAAAAACAATTTCTAAGCTAATTTCTGCTCAAAATATAACCCATAAACAGCGACTGTAGTCCAGAGATGAAGCTACTTAGTTTGGAGCAATTAAAATGAAGGTGTATTAGACACATAGAACAAAAGATGCCTTGATATGAAATCGTTAGTATGCAACATTGTTAGTTCAGGAGTCAGAAGAGCTGCTTTTTAGCTTTTAACCTCTGTTAACTACTTCCTGTATGAGTCTGTGAGACAGAATATTTACAATCACCTGCTTTAAACAAAAACACAAAGTAATCTCTGCCACGAGATGGTTGTGTTAAAGAAAATGAGTCTATAACACTAAGTCTGTAAACTTTATATAAATAAAATATGGGTCTTTGTCTCAAGTTTGTTCACATGAACAAAAATAAAAACAGAACATTTTAGAAGGTTGTTTTTGAGCAATGTACTCTGTGGAATCACAAAGGAACAGGAGAGGCTCCAAGGGATTTCTATCTGTTTCTAAAAGATTTGCCCAGACCGTGGTGACTGAAAGCATAAATCCACATTCATAAATATTCAGCCTGCCCTTTCCAGTGCTGTGTTCATGTAAATGTTCTGTAGAGCTTCAGAATCCTTTTATTCTTACTTTACTTGTTGAAAATTTGTGATTTATGTTGTAGTACATACCAGTCATTTTCTAAAGCTGCCATTAAAGTGAATTTTTCATTTAAGATACTGTGTATCTCAGAAGCTCTGTGCAAAAGTTTATGTAGTTCATAGTACTGCTTTGTTTGTTTTCTTTTTTTTTATTAAATAGTATAAGCATGGTCAAACTCAACAGAGCTCACATCATCAGCTACAAGTTTAGGGGGAGCAGATATTCCTTGTATGGAAGTATGTCTTTATTACTAAACTAAAGGCATTAGAAAAACATCTACAACCCATGTTTTTACTTTTAACTGAACAAGTTTGGGCTGGAGAGGTGTTCTATTGTTAAAGTACTTACTGCACAAGAATGATGACTTGAGTTTGCATCTCTAACACCCACATAAAGAGCCAGATAAAGCATCATGGGCTCTACACAGAGAAGGACAGATAATCTTAATATATTTGTGACCTACAGATTTAGTGAGACGACCTGTTACAAGAAGAGAAAGAAAAAAAAAAAAAAAAAAAGAAGGCAAAGAGCCACTGAGAATGACACATGATATTGACCTGTGGCCTCTACCTGCATGTTCACATGGATGTGTAGGTACCTGCTCTTGTTGCACAGGATCAAACATACACAAAATGGAACAACTTGAAAGTTAGCAGCTAAAAAAAAATTCTGTCCCTTCGTCTTTTGTTAAGCCTTTGTAATACGTTAGAAAATAAGTTGTGCATGTGTGTGGTGTGTTTTACAGTTGTTACTGTTTTTGCAATTGGTGGTGGTGATGATGGTCTTGTTTTTGTATATAAGTCTCCAAAAGCTACTTCACAAAATTCAATGCCCCTACATTTACTCAAGCCAACTTCTGTATTTCTTGAGTGGACAAAAGAGAAATATGAAAGAATCTGAAGAGCAGTATCAGATCTTGTGAAAACCATCTAGCTACATTAAAGAGTCAATGAGTAGGTTTGGGGACCAAATGAGCAAGAAGAAAAGATGCATGATACTAGCCCAATGAAGCACCATCTGCCCTGACTAGCGAACATTTTCTGCATTCTATGAAGAGGCTCTAAGTCTTGTTTAGGCACCACCTAGAAAGTTATGTAGTATAAAGAAAGAAATTTCAAAAGGAAATTTTCTAATTGTTTTCACATGTCCTAAAATGTCCTTCCAAGTGGATCTAACTTAAGGAGATTACAAGGAAGCCCAAGCTTCTGCTGCACAGTGACTGCAGATAATTGTACCTCTCTTCACTGAATCAGTTAACACATAAATTGAATTCCACAGTTCTATTGTATCAAGAAGATTATAGAAATGAAAATGAAAACTATATTCCAGTGATCAATTTCTAAGGTTCTCCAGCTCCTTTCCAATTTTTCAAGCAAAGAGGAGAGGAAAGGGAAGAAAGAGGGATGACATGAAAGAAGGAAAGAGAGAATAGTGTAGAGAAATGGGGAAGAAAATTCAACTATGATTTAAAATCTATTATAACATTGCAGATATTTAAACACTTATGCATGAAGCAGTTAACTGTTACCTCGGGGAATGAGACTAAAGACTTGTGAAAAAGGTTTTCCATTAATATGAAAGATGCTGATATTTATTAATGTTTCCTCACATTGTCTCATTTAAATCACATTACAGATAATAGTTTTGTTTATTATTTCAAGCTCACAGACAACGATGTTGAAGTGAGGTAGGTTTGGACCCACATTTAATTACTGACTTGCACCTTCAAGCATCTATTCTGTAGCTGACTTTTCTAATCATTCATCTGTTGTGATGGCTCTAAAGAAGTCTCTTAAGGAATCATTCTATAAATAGCACAGGAACAACCGAGCTAAGATGACCAGTGCCAGGAAACAGCACTTTTGTGAAAGTACAAGTTGGTATTGTATGAGAAAGAAAGATGCTCTAAACTGAAATTTATGGAATAAAATGTGTGCTCTGCTCATGTATGTTTAAAGCAGCTCATGATTTATCTTACAACGAAGAAGAAACAAAAGCAAAAAACAGCTACAACTTTAGAAACAGCATAAAGACTAACATGTAGGATCGCTACGGGTTTAGCTAAGCAGCTCACAGCAATTGGAATGAGCCTTCAGTAAATTTTAGATGGAAGACTTACAGTCTCAACACATAAACAATAACTTCCGTGTACATAAATTCTGTTTAAAGTTAAAAGGCATATTTGTATTTAAAGGAAAACATTTATTTACTTTCAATTAAATGACTCGTTTTTTTATGTTTCCTATAAAAACTAAGTTGTAAAAAATTTCCCTGGCTTGTTAAATAACTTGTTGGGGAGTAAAGGCTTACAAAGCTTTTCAAAGGGACCCTGAAATTGTTATAATCACTTGGAATAGTACTAGAGAAAATGAAGAATTTTGTTTTACAAGACATTAATTCAAATGACTATTTGGTGATGTGAGATAGTGGTATTCTCATCTCTGTTGGGATTAGATGGTGATAGTCTTTGACCTACAAATTCAGTTCAGGGTCTCAAAAAGAGCAGGTAATCCAGATAAGCAAATCACTGGGAGTCATTTTCTGCTGTTCAACAGCAGAACTTAGCCAAATTACTGAATACCAGGGAGTTTCCCTTTCTACAGAATGAGATGGATCAGTGTGATACCCCAGCCTCAAAAACTCTAGTTGTTCTTGACTACAAGGTGAATGGTCACCTCCAGGTTGCTACCTACAATGTTTCCATCTTTAATATTCACATATTACTTATTTCAGAATACAGACAGATCATTTAATAAAGTAAGGTTCTTATTTTAATTTTCTGAAGAGCTATTAAATTGCTGATATAGCTTTCAAAGAATGAGGTCGCAGGAAACATAGCAGGACCCAAAAAAGTAGGATTCCTGGGGAAATGCCTCATTGGGAGTAAAATTAACCACTTTAAAACCTCTGGCCCCTGGCTTTAAAAGAAAAAAAAAAAACGTATTTTTATACCAGGGAAATGGTCTATACTCCAGTTCCTGTAACTGAGACACACAATGCTTAACCCACATCTGCATCTATTCCCACTGCAAATTCATCTTTTCTCTAAGTTGCAAACTGAATTAGTCACTCTCTCATTGCTCTGATAAAGTTCCTAATAAATCAGTTGCAGGAAAGGATTATTCTGGCTACAGTCCATCATGGCAGGAAAGCGATGGCAACAAGTCAGCTGATCTAATGTGATCTAGACCGCAACAGCTGCACATGCATGCTGGTGCTCAGCTCATGTTTTCTTATTTAAGAAGTGTGAATCCTCATCCTGTGAGATGGTAGTCACTACATTCAGGTGTGTCTTTCTGCTCAGTTAAACCTCTCTAGGGATATAGTAAGACTGTTTCTGGAGCTTTGCCTCCTGGGTGATTCTAAACCCAATCAAGAAGACCATAAAGGTTAACTAATATGAACTGTGATTGCAAAGCAGCTCCAGGTTAAGAATTTCTGTTCTACAGTTTAAGACAAAGTATGTCTTAATGTTTTTATATATTTGTACATCTGAAAAGTAAATTATCATATGCATTTAATAAATACATTTTGTCTTTTATGACATAGTCTGCTAGGTATTTGAACCAAAAAAATGTATGTTCAGGAGTTCCAATGACAGAAAGACAGAATTCAGCATTACCACTATGATTTTAATAATTTACTACTTTGGACTTTATGGGGAGAGTCAACTTACAACCCCCAACACAACATTTTATTGTGAAAAATATTTCAATTGTCCTTCACAGTATAGTTATTTAAATCACCAAAATGTGTTTTTAATGTATAGTCAAGTTCCTGTAGTTAATCTGACTGGCTTATATAATGCCCATTTTACAAAACAGCCAAATGATTTTGAAAAGTAAATGGACAATTACTAAGTCTTTCCTTCCATTGCTTCCAAGCAAGATCACCCTTGCTTTCACCACATTGTTCTTACTTATTATCTGTGAATAAGAAACTGGATGTCTGAAGACATGTTGAAAAAGTTTTAGAAGTAATTTGAGTGAATATCCAAACAAAAAAAAGACATGCAAATGCTGGGGAGGCAAAACAACAGGTTATTCCCCAAGCAGAATCCAAAGAATTCATAACCAATTGGAGAGTTGCTTTAAGGGAGTTAGGTTGAATCTTCAAAGCTCAATATAATAAGAGGTAAATAAAAGGCAGAAAATATGCTATGGTAACACACATCTTAGTCAATGTTCAATTGCTGTGAAGAAATGTCTTTATAAGGAAAGAACTTAACTGGGGGCTGGCTTATAGCTTCAGAATTTTAGTCCATTGTCATCATGTTAGGTAGCATGGCAGCATCCAGACAGACATGATGCTAGAGAAATTAAGAGTTCTACATCTGATCTGAAGTCAGCAGGAAGAGAAAACCATTGGGCATACCTTGAGCTTTCCAAAGTCCAGAAACCACCCTCAGTGACAGTCTCCATCAAGAAGGTCACATCTATTCCCAAAAGGCCACACCTCCTAATCTCTCTCAAATAGTATCACTTCCTGATGACTAAGCATTCAAATATATGAGCCTATTTGGGGGGGCATTCTCATTCAAACCACCACACTCTCCTTATTATACATGTATATGCATATGCATTACTCTATAAGTCCAAAACAACACAGCAAAGCTGAGTAGTGTACTATATCTTGTCTACTAAATTTTATATAGAAGAATGTGGACACAAACTTATAGACAAACCCTATCCTACCTAGGGATACAGAGGAGATGTCTTGTTTCACTGTGAAGAATGATTCTCCAAATGTATTCTATCTCCACATTAGCCAGGTTTTCTCATAGTTGCTAGGCTGTGCCACCAGGTTTCCTCAGTGAGGAGCCTTGGGATACAGATCAAGAATTTGCATTTCAGCAGAAACTGAATGTCAAGGAAAAGGAAGCCATTTCTGCAGTAGTATTGATGACTGTAGAAAGAGAGACATAGAAGGCTTCTGGGACAATCCCTATTTACTCCCCCCTCTCCCTCGCCCAAAATAACAACTCCAGGATTGATGGCTTCTAGCAGGGGGTAGTGAACTATTCAGTTTTCTTAAAAGGGCTGGTCACTGGGAGTTTGACCATGTTCCAGGGAGTCACAGGCAGCACAAATTAGACTTATGTATTCTTTTCCTTTATTGTTCTTTCTTGGAGTCTGGTGGGATTTACAAGGGTAGGGGGTGTTTCTGGAAGGTCTGGAAAGTGAGTGATAATATTAGGGTGCATTATGAGACATTTCCAAATAATCAATAAAGGTATCACATTGGAAAAAGAAAGAATTTGCATTTCTCATCAAGTGCCCTGAAGCTGCCAATGAATACACTGGGTCTTATGTCAGTACTTCAGGGAAACAACATAGCTCACAAAGACAGAATTCCCCACATAGAAGACCTTATTCAGGGGCCAGGACCTTGGGACCTTGACTACTGTACAGTAAAGTATTTTAAAACTAATCAAGGTGAAGGAAAGATTGTGAATTTTTATGTATAGGTGAAGAATTTTAAGTTATAGAGCCAGGGCAGCTTGGTCATACATATGGGGCCTAGGGCACATAGCACGAGTGCCATAACAGGCTTGATAGAAACCATCCAAGAAAGTAGGCCTGAGAGTTAGTTTACTAGTAGACAGTACCAGGTTCCAGGGAAAACCATAAGCTGACACCATCCAGGGAGGGCTAGCATCTAAGGGGAAGTATTTGATATTCCTAACATTCTAACTGTTAGATAAGTTAAATAAGATCATCAGATGTCCTTAATTCCTGTCTATTCCTCCTTCACCAAGACTCTCCTAGACAAATGTCAGCACTGATTGTCTTGAACCCTGAAAATCCCCTCACCCCCAACCTCTAGTATGATTAAAAGGCCTGCCCGGCCAGGGCTGGACAGTTTGTTCATACTGCTGCATTGGACACACAGAGGATCCAAGCCTGAGCATAAGTAAAGGCTCTTTGCTTTTGCATATGGATTCGGATTCCTTGGTTGTCTTTGGGGGACTCTGCAATCTGGCAATAACAAAGTGTGGTTGGGGAGGGCACAGAGAGACCAGTATATACCAAAGACATGGGTGTTGGCTACTAGTGAGGGAGAATCACTTAAGTATTTTAAACACGATTGTGAGGGTACATGTGTGCACACACAGACACATATGCACACAAGCATATTAATTTGTAGCTTTTGATATTGCATTGTTTATACACTGTAATTTATAACTAGATTAGAAGACCAAGCAATATTTGAAAGTTAAATAACTTTGTAAATCAAATAGGCTTACTTGTTATTTCTTATTTATTTTTCAAATTTTCTTTAATTAAATTTG
The DNA here is from genome assembly GCF_943737965.1 of Phodopus roborovskii. NCBI lineage: Eukaryota > Metazoa > Chordata > Mammalia > Rodentia > Cricetidae > Phodopus > Phodopus roborovskii. Next base: position 11,020,396 of record NW_026126629.1, read on the forward strand.
CAAGTTGGTTTAATAAGGGGCATTGTTGAGATTTAGAAGTGAGAGAGAAGCACAGATTAAATTAAGCTTGAATAACTCAAATATATGGCCCTAAGTAAGCACAGTCCATGATTTTATTATCAATGATTGAGGTGTTTCTTCGATAAGGCAGCAGTCTTTGTAGATAATACGGGTACTGTCCATTGTTTTAATATGTTTGATTCTTAGCCAGAAGGAAATGTAACCAAGATCCAGAATGACGGGCCTCTTTGTTTTTTCACATCCCATCTCCTTCTATCCTGCCTTGTTCAGACACCATCAATCAGTGTTCCACCCAAAGGTAGAATATCTCTCAGGCTTTTACCTCTTTGTATCACACTTTGTAGAAGTAGCAGAGCAACGGATGCCAGAAGGAAGTGACAGCAGATCTCCACATGAAGAATCAAAGCAAGAGGATCTGGGGATGGGAAGGAGGCCCAATGATGAGTGAAAGCACTATATCTTCAACCAAAAGATTAGAGCTTTTCTTTTTACCCAAGTGTCTTAGTCAAGTCATTTAAACGACAGCTGACCCTTGCAATCAGAAGTGAAATCCCGTGGGTGTGCCCACAGCCGCAGATAGGCTCAGCCCCCTGGGGCAAAGGTCTGACAACCTCCCAGAGTGATTAATGTAGTCGGAAATAATTTGAACAGGAAACTAATATTCTACAAGAACTGAGGGGGAAAAGTCTTTACATTTGAGAGAAGCAGCAGTACAATAAATATATTTCAGCCTTCTGTAAAGTAAAGGAAGGCAGAAATCCAGGGTGATGATCAAACAAAGATATTGATTAGTGTCAGCAGAGGTTTGTAAGGAACACAGTATCTGTTTGATAATAAGAGAAGGCTACATGGGAGGATAACCTTTAAAAATACAAAAGACTTATGAGTTCTTTAAAACACTATAAAGTTTTACCATCAACTTAGATTTTGTACTTCTTGTAAAACTAAGAGCAAAGGAGCAAAGCTTTTATGTCCCTTCTTCCTCAGAAAACTTAAAACTAAAAGAAAAGACATGAAGAAAAATTACCTGTAATTCTTGGGAAAAGTTAAAGATGGTTGATAATAGGTTGGAGAAAGAGGTCAGTGATGATTAAGAGCACTTGTTCTTCTTGCAGTGGAACAGGTTTAGTCCCCAGTATCCACAGGATAATGTAGGGTGTGGAGCACAGACATGTATGCAGACAACACACCCATACACATTAAATAAAATAAGAGAAATTTAAAAATATGCTACTATTTCTTTTTATATTATTTCTTTTGTTTTGAGATTATAATACAATTGTCAAATTGCCCCTTCTCTTTCCTCCATTCAAACCCTCTGATAGAACTCCTCCTGTTTTCTTTAAAATTCACACCTCCTTTTAATTATTATTGCATACACATAAGTACATAAAAACAACCTACTCAGTCTGTATAGTTACTTGTGTGTATGTTTTCATGATAGTACTTTGGAAAGGAGGCTGCTGAGCAAAAGTGATACATTTTAGTAATAAAGGGGATGAGGATGGGATCCCAGCACTGCATGCCATGCTCACTTCCATATTGTAGTTGCTCACATGGCTGACTCACGATGTGGTTTGCATGGAGTTACAGACCTGAGGATAAGAAATGAAGCTTAGGAGTGGGGATGTTACAGAGTCTTACCTGAATTACATGAGAAAGCACCCTCAAAGGGCTACACTACTTACCCACTACAATAAGCACATCAATCTGTTCCATGCCAGCACTAAGAATATTGAGAACAGGCTTAAATGAATGAGGGAAACTCAAATGATGGACAGACCACACATATTTGTTACTTCTTATGGATACAGAACATTAAAATATAATGACTAATAATACTAATGAGATCACTTGTATGTAAAATTGGCACCATTAAGTGAGATTTGGGAGAAAAGTCCATTGAAGTTGTCAAGTAATGAAACATTCATATTATGTGCTGTGATATACTTATTCCTTTCATTCAGAACAAGACAAAACTAGAGATATAAGGGACAGATACTCCAGAGAAATGTAGCAGGTTCAGTAGTTAGAATAGAAGGAACATAAAAAAACTAAATTTTTCATAGAAAATTGTAAGATAATAAAAGGGATCCTCTATAGTCCTTATGATGAATGAGTGGAATTATTCAGTAAAGACATCAAATATCTATTATTCTTGTTTGGGGTATTTGTTTCTACATTTAAACACAGACTTATTTAAGTTTCCCATTCCACAATAATTTTCGTTGATATGAAAGTATCCTTTGAGTTATACTTAGTATGAGATAGATACACACAATTGGTAATATGTGGAAATAACTGATTAATATACACAAGTTTATATTTTTAACAATACTGATTTCCACCAGAATTTCTTCTCAGTGCTTGACTTGTCTTTACCTTAAAGTTGTCTTTTCAAAATACCTAAATTATAATATCTAAAGTCTTCAATACTTTAAAATAGTTGAATATCGTTTCTTACAGGGATTTCCCACTTCAAAGCTAATAAAATCTTCATTTTTTTGTAAAATGTATTACATTACAATTTGTATATTAGTAATTATGTCAAATTAAATCTATGTATAGTATGATGCATAAATAAACATTTCTCTTTTCATTTTGGATTTCTAATTGAACTGGAACTATGTATAGAACAGACCATTTTGCCACACATGTTTAGTGATAACAACTTTGTTGTACATTAATCACAAGTAGGTTAGCCATCTTCTGGACTCTCTGCATCCTCTGACTTTCATATCTATCCATGATCTGAAACCACATTACCTTCTCCTCCTTCTGATGCTGGAAATCTCAGAGCCTCTAGCTTGCCAGACAAGTGCTCTACCAACCACTGAACATAATTATCCCAAGAACATAATTTTGAGAGAGAGCTTCACTATATTTCCTAGGATGACCTTAACTTTATGGTCCATCTGCCTCTGACAACCAAATGCTGGGATTAAATGTCTGTGCCCCTAAATGTCACATACGTATGCTATGCTATCTCAGTTAATATCATTATATTATAATAGATCTGGACATATATAATATAAATTTTTAAACCTTTTAAAAAGTGTATAGTTCCAACAGTTTTCTCTGAGCGGGTAGGAATAAGTAGGTAGGTCAGGTGCTCGGGATTTTTATGATAAAACAATATATGGTGGAGTATGGGAGGGAGAGATCAGTGAGAGAGGTCCAAACCCTATATAGAGAGGTCGATCTGAAGAGGTTAAGCTATGAACAGACTAATGTGGGCAAAGTCAGCCACAAGCTATAGAGATCAGGTGGTGGTGGTACACTTCTTGAATCCCACCACTTAGAAGGTATAAGTAGACAGATCTCTGTTAGTTCAAGGCCACACGAACTCCTTGAAAATGATCCAGTCCTAAAGAGAAATAGCTCACACAAAGACAATCTCAGCATCTGGAATTACATACCTTTAATCCCAGCCCAAGAAAGGTATATAAAATACAAGAGTCCAGAATGTCAGACTGCATTCTGAGATAGCCTCTAGATTCTCTCCAGGCAAGCTGAGGAGAGTTAGAAGTCTGAGGCTTGGTGGATAGCTTGTTGATCAGCCCTTTCAGCCTAAGGTAGAGGTAAGAGCTAGTGACCAGCTGCTTTGCTTTTATGATCTCCAGCTTGAATCTTGAACCCCAATATCTGCTTCAGGGTCTTTTATTTTACTTGCAACATTTATCTGAGTGGTCTTTGCAGCCACTTCGGATCATAGTTTCATTCAGGCCCAGGATGGTACTGAGGACCACAACAGGGTCTGTGGTTCTAACACAACCTGGCTCTATGATGATGTTCATGCCCACATTACTACCAAAGTCCATAAGAATTCTTAGTCAATGGGCCACCACCTGGAGCTATGTTGATGTATGAGGAACATGCTACTGCTGGGACCATGCCAACTTCAGTGGCCTACACTACCATCTGTGTCCTTGGTATGTTCTGGGACAGCCCATTGCCTATGACCATATCTGGGTCCATGATGCCACCAAATTCAGTGTCAGCATCAATGTCTGAGGATCCAGCTAACAATGAAGGCAATGCAGATGCTCAAGGTTGAACCTAAAAAGGGAATTCTGTCCTGTTCCTATAGAAGAGCTGGACTCCAAACTTGGGAAAGCAGGCCCCACTCCTCCCCACAGAGTTACAAGAGCACGTTCTGCCTATAACCTGAGAAGAGTGGTGCCAGCAGGCTGGACAGAATAGCTCATCTGCCACCCAGGCACACAGCCAGAGCTTTCAGTTAGCACACCTCAGCTATCGCATCCATGATCTGCTGTAGAGTGTGAGGAAATTACTCCTATAGAACCAAAGGCTTAAGATCTTCATGACTGGGGGTAATGGCAGGATATTGATGTTATAAGAAAGCCAGAGACATTGAACCTGACCTCATTCCATCATGAATATTTGCAAGTAAAGCTGTTTAGAAAAATGGAATACTGCATGATACACAGCAGCTCCCAATGCCACTGAGATGAATTTAGAGACAATGGAGAGGTGAAAAAGACAGGAGAGAGAAATACTTTTGTGTGTGCGTGTGTGTGTGTGTGTGTGTGTGTACAATAGTCCCTCCATGTCTGTCCCTTCACTCTTGTTGGATTGCATGATGTGAGCTTCTCAAAGAATCAATTAAAAAATGTATAGTTTCAAATTGTTTAATAAGCTCCAAAGAAGACAAAATTTAAGCTAAGATCTTACATCTGTCTATAGTCTTTTGTATTTGTCCAAGTCCAGAGAATTGAATTAAAAATATTTAAACCTTAAAAATCACTAAGTCATTTATTAATTTCATCTACAATTAAAATTTTTTAAAAGTTACATATTGTCAAACCTGACAAGACCATGAGCTACAGCTCAATGTCTTTTTTTTTTTTTAATAGCTGTATGTCAGAAAACATACAATAATGTTAGACTTAGACAACTGATGGGAGATATCATTTTGTAAATATGTTTCTCTTATTGGTTAATGGATAAAGCACTGTTGGCCAAAAGGAAAGCAAGATAGGTGGGACTAGGAGACAAGGAGGATTCAGGAAGTAGGAGGAAGGAGATTCAAAATGTAGAACCAACAGGGTAGTACGCTGGGCCCTCTCTCCGATAAGATAAGACCACATGGAAACATTTAGAGTAATAGAAATGGGTTAATATTTAAGACAGACCTAGCCAATAAGAAATACTAGTAACAGGCTAACAGCTTCATATCTAATACAGTGTCTCTGTGTGTTATTTGGGGCTGGTACGGCTAAGAGACCAAGCTAGCAAGGAAAACCTACTCATAAGAAAATGGTGCCAGCCATGTGGCTAGTAAGAACTTCCACTTAAAATTTAACAAAAGCTTTAAAAGGGGTTTTAGAAACAAAAGAAAAAAGACAAGCAAGGCTTCTTGATAGCAGTATCTTTCTCTGTTGGACTCTGTTTTGTTAGAGACAAGCAGAGATTTGTGAGGCTCCTTTAAGGGAGGTTTCCTGACTCATCATAAGCAGCAAAAAAAACTGCTTGTTTTTTTCAATGGTGTGTATGAGCACCTGAGTTAAAAAAACAGAAAGAGAGTACCTGAGGTATTGTCTTTAATTCTAGCAGAGGCAGCGGCAAGAGAATCTCTGTACTTTCAAAGTAAGCCTGGTGTATGGAGTGAATTCCAGGGCAGCCAAAGTTACACAAATAAACCCTGTCTCAAGAAATGAAAAAATAGAAGTAGAAAAATAGAATAATAAAAAAAAGATGGAAGCACAGAAAGAGTCTAGATACTGTATGCTATTGTATTGTTTTTAAATTGTTTGACTGCTGAGGAAATAACAACTGTTACAAGAAATACTGCTGGATTAATTTAATTTATATACTTTTAAAATGCTTTGATTTCAATATTTAAGTCTTATGACAGGTTACTGTGGAAAAGGATTTCTATTGTTTCCACAGAAAATAAAAAACTGTGGATTCCTTCCAGATTAACATGGTTTGTTCAATCACGACCCCCTGAAATAGCATCCCAGGTGATCCAAACTTCAAAACAGCTGGGACAAGGCAGCCTTGCAGATCACTACAGCCAGGATTTCTGCTTTTTCTTAAAATCCCCTTGACAGCGCCCCCTACCAGCAGGAAGCAGTTTGGAAAGAATGAGGCCCAAATTCCCAAATATTGTCTATAAATGTTTATTTTCATTTAAATGGTAAAAAGGGGATTATGGTATAGATGTAAATACTTTGTTTCAAAATGGATTTTCATTTATTGGTACAAATTTAAGGTCAATTTTATGATATGTATATTTCTTCTCATGTTTATATAGCTCATTCAGAAATGTAATGTATAATTTAGTATAGATTATAGATAGTTACCTATAATAGTCAAAACTTACAGTTAAGTTAGTTAGGATTTCTAGATATACAGAGATGTATTTGAGATAAATAGACATTCTTCAAACCTTCCAAAGACCTTCAGAATATGGCATTTAAAATGGTTTATGGTTTTTCTTGAAAGTGAGACATAACTGCTCCTGGCAATACCACCTGCGTCAAAAAGGAAGATGGACATCGAAGAAACTCAATATGGCAAAATTAGCCATTTGGGCAAGATACTGCTCTTGTCTGGACTGTTTGACTTTATGCTGTATAAACTGGATATGCAGGACCCACAGGAAAGTGACTGTTGATAGAAGATGGACATTGCTATAGAGTTCCTGCTTCATGGAAGAATCTGCCAGACAATCTACAGGACACAGAAAAGTGACTGACAAACTGCCAACACAGGTTGGCATTTTGAAATATCTTACTTTGCTGAGAAATCTGCCAGACATACTATGGCCTATAGGCTGAAGATGGAACATTACAGAAGAACTTTGGGTGACTGACTAGGCGAGTTGTCTCTGTCATTTCTAGAGTTTATATATTATCTTTCTGTGGTCTTTGAAGGAGTTGGAGACAGATAATTATGGTTGTAGTTTTCCTTAGTTAGGATTAAAGATAAGTTATCTATAGGATTTTAGACTCACAAAGATAGGATAGATGATAGGATATTTTCTTTAAATCTTGCTAAATGTTAATGAACTAAATATTGTTAACTGTGTTTCTTACTTGATAACTGTTTTGTTATATATTTTGTTATGTTAAGGTTAAAACCCTTCTTTTTATTCTAGACAGAAAAGAGGAGATTATGGGAGATGTCATTCTGTAAATATGTTTCTCTTATTGGTTAATGAATAAAGCACTGTTGGCCAATAGTTTCAAGATGTAGGACCAACCAACAGGGTAGTAAACCGGGCCCTCTCTCGGGTAAGATAAGACCACGTGGAAACATTTAGATGAATACAAATGGGTTAATATTTAAAAGAGAGCTATCCAATAAGAAATACTAGTAACAGGCTAACAGCTTTATATCTAATACAGCATCTCTGTGTGTTATTTGAGGCTCGTGCAGCTGCGGGACCATGCTAGCAGGAAAGCATGCTCAAAACAGACACCATGCCCACAGATGGCAGCACAGGCCACTGAGGTTGGCATGGTCCATTGTTGGAAGGAAACCATCAGAAAAAAAATAAACCCACCATTTCAAAAACTATTTAAAAAAACAAAGCTGCTACTTATTGTGTCAGTATCCAACAAGTAAACTTTTATGCAAATATATATTAATAAAAGTAATGAATCACCTTAGAGTGTTAAACTCAATAAACATAGCATCAAAGTAAAATACCTAAGCTACTGGAAACTAATGAAATCAGTGAAGATCTGATGATGCAGAACAAAGTAATGAACATAAATGATGGAAAAACACATTAGTTAAAAGTTTGTTGACACTGAAATGATAAGTTCACTATGAACAAATTTGTGCATAAGTTTGAACAAAATTATACACTATGTTTAAATCAAGTATTTAACACCATGGAAGTATGGCACAAGTTTTTCTTAATTGTCATTAATAAAAATTCATTATTAGTCAAAATTTTCCTGCAACATGAATTCCCATGTGAATTTTTGAATGCATGTCCAAGAAGAAAATAATTATAATGTTAAATTCTTCTAAGAAGTGCAAGAATGTTTACATCATACTTTCATAAAATTTACTATTACTTTAACATGAAATTAAAATTATTGGTTTCTTAATTTCAGTCATCGTGATAGTCAAGGAAATCCAAAGTAATAGAAACATACTTAAGAAAAAAAAATCAATGAATGATTTTATTTATTGCTTAATTTAGTTTGCTTACGTCATATTGTAGCAAAATAGAATGCTGTGCCTTGAATCCAGTGCCTGATTTGATATAAAACTTGACAATGACTGAGAGGAATAATTCACCTTGATCAGAGGGATTGCAAGAAGTTTGAAGTCTAATTCTTCATAGTTAAAGAGTGAGATACTGTCCATTAAAAACCACCGGGGGCAATATTTCCCACTTTAATCACACTTGCTCACCAGGGCACTGTAAGAACAAAAATATTTTATAAAAATAAAAATTCACAAGTTATTCTTAGTAGATAGTGTGATTGATTAAATAGTAACTCAAAAGCAACACAGAGGTATATTTTTCTAATTAAAACGGTAGGGCAACAAATGAGTTCAACACAAATTCTTTATGTAATAGATTTCTTTACTATATGCCAGTCACACTGGCTAGAAAACACTTTAAAAATGTAATTTAAAACATCATCAAAATTAATCATTACCTAGTAATCAACCTAGAAAAAAATGAATTTAAGAATTCCACAGTCTACTCATATTTTAATTCCTAATAACTCTCATTATATCAGAGCCATCTTGCTCCAATCATCTAGGCACACCCCTTTAGAGTTACACAAAGGTGTGCTTCTCTTATCTCCTAGACTTCCTTCATCTAAACACAATTCTAATGACATACCATAACAGATCATGGTAAACTATCAATTGAGGAGTAAATACACATCCCCAGTAGATTTGAAATAATCAGATGATATGTGGGGTAAGAATGCAAACAATAGGATTCTTATAATTATGGGTGGGTATAAAGGTGTAAGATTTTTTTTATGGAATATGGTTTGTTACTATCTAACAAATAGAAAACGTTTGTACCCTAACATCCACTGTTTCTACTACTCTTGATGAACTCAATTATGAATTTAATAGGCATCATATTACAACAGCAAATCATAGTCACTTTACATACATATATTTCAATTTCCATCCATCCATAGCAAATGGACAATGATAAAAATCACAGAGAACTAATATACAGAAATTAGCATAATTGTAATTTAGCCACTTGTAAAAGGATAGATGAAGCTCAAAACGCACCAAACTAAATGTGCCTATGAAAGTTTGGAAAATTCTAGTTTGAATTAACACTGGATGAATGAAATGAGGAGGGAGAGGGAGAAACCAAAGGAGGAAAAGGGAGGGGATATGAATGGAAAGGTTAAATTAAGGTTCTTTTGATGGGTCATATGGAAAGTTAATAGAGTAGAAGTTTTCTAAATTTTTACATATATAAAGGCAACCCAGAGGAAATTGCCAAATAACAAGGGAAACAGAGGTTCAAACTGGATGTCTCATCACCATGGGAAGCTTCATTATAGGGAATGGATTATGTCTAATCGAGGGTTGGCCAAAGGCTTCCCCTAGGATCCCCAAAACAATCCAAGCTGTGGTAAATGCTATCTAGATTGCTTTCCACAAACCACAGCAAGACCCAGTTGCTGAAAACAACACATAGACAACTCGTTGAACATGGACAAGTTGAGCTGGTGCTTACGTAGAACCCGGATCACTACTGGCTAATGTACTTGGTACTAGAGGAGACTCTGCACACTACCAAAGGAGAAATGTAAACACCAATACAGCTACAAACCCTTCTGTCTACAATAGTGTCCTGACTGCAAGGTAAGGTATCACAGTGGTATTACAATGCTTGTGGTAGTAACAAACCGATATCTGATTTCATTTTAAGGCCTACTCTATAAGATGGAACCAATACCTGAATCTGAGACAAGATAGCCCAGGACCTAGGGGGAACACAAACACTACTGTTCCACTAAAGGAACATAGCAATAAAATGACTCCTATTGGCACTCTGCTCTGCGAATAGCAGCTGTATGCATAGATCAGTACCATCAGTACTCTGCCATTATCCGTGGAACTTCCCCTGTAGCAGATAGGAACAAATACAAAGACCCACAAACAGACAATAGGCAGAGAATGAGAGAAAATTTGAACATTCAGTCCTGAACTGGATGTTTCCATCAAATCCCTGAGGTCTCAGAAAACCCTGCTGAAGAAGAGGCAGAAAGAATGTAAGACTGACACTGGACAGAGTACAGAAACCAAGGATCCGTGCACATATGAACTCATGGAGATTAGGGTAATGAGTACAGGATAAGCATGGCTCTGCACCAGAGTGGCTCCAGAACCAAAAGAAAAGGGCACATGTCCCACCTTAATGCCTAACCCAGAAGCAATCTCTGATTGATAACTACTTGCTAATTAAAAAGAAAAAAAGTTTTATTCAAGCAAGTCTAATTTCTTTGAATTTGTTTTATCTTATTTGATTTTATTTTTAATTACCCCTTAGATATATATGTTTTATAATGAAAACAAAAAGAGGATGGATCCAGATGAGAGAGAAGATGGGGAGAAAGTATGAAGAGAAGATGGAGGGGAAGGAAAAAAATACATTTGTACTTTATTAGGGCAAGTATATACTTAGGTCTATTATGGAGAAAGCCATCAAAAGCCATTATGAGATGATCTTCAAAGTGTGACTATTTCTAGGGGAGAATGATGAAGATATAATTGTGTAAGAGAATCTGATCTTCTTTTGGGTATTTGGAAAGCTGTAATTGCTGACAAGTATGACATATATGTGAGTAAACACCCCATTAGAACTCATTAAATTATACTATGAGAAAAACGACCTAATTGTAGGTGCTACTATTTCACAAGAAAAGACAAATGAAAATGATGAGTTACATCAATCATGAGAAAACTCTGTGTTTAAAAAGTTAAATTGACTGTGAATTTGACAGTGCTTCAATGAGTATATGGGCAACACAAATTGGAAGTATCTTTTCTTTCTTTTTTTTTTTTTTTTTTTTTTTTTTTTTTTTGGGCTGGGTGAGTTCACAGAGGTGGAAAGCAGACCAAGAAGGACTTGGAGGTGAGTGTGATAAGGCTACATGGTGTGGGATTCCCAAATGATCAGTAAATATATTATGAGAAAATGGAAAATTGAGAAATATAGAATACAAGAACTTGCAAGTTAAAAATAAAGTCACGGTGTCATTCCAGAAATAACTGTAAAAACTAAGCAAAGAAAATTAATATGGATCATAACAACAATAATATCAGGTTATGGCTATTTACAAATTGATATATACCTTGAGATTTCAGATTGAGAATTTTGTTCATTTGGAATTTTTTTTGCCCAATCTTGCTAAAGCTGTTAAGTCACAATAATAATAAATTAAAAATAAAAGTTTGAGGGGAAAATAAGATGTCTATTCCTAAATAGAACACCAATCATACAGGCAAAAATATCAGGACTTAACAAATGAGATCTCAAAAGACTGAAATGTTTCTTGAAGGCAAAGGACACTATCAAAAGGACAAAATGACAACACGCAGAATGTGAAAGGTCTTCACCGGTCTTCACCAAACCCATATTTGGGATAATATTTTTAACATGTGAAGTACTCCAGAAAGTAGACATAAAAATCAAATAATCTAATTTAAAAATGGGGTACAGATATAAACAGAAAATTCTCAACAGAAGAATCTCAAATGATGGAGAACTATTTAGAGAAAATTTCAACATCCTTAGCCGTCAAAGAAATGCAAACCAAAATGACACTGAGATTCTATCTTACACCTGTCAGAGTGGTTAAGATAAAAAACACAAGTGACAGCTCATGCTGGACAGGATGTGGAGCATGGGGAACATTCCTCCACTGCTGGTGGGAGTACACATTTGTGCAGCCACTATAGAAATCAATATGGTAGTTCCTAAGTAAATTGGAAATTAATTTACATCAAAACTCAGCTATACCACTCAGGTATATACCCAAAGGACGATCTATCATACCACAAGGACACATGCTCAACTATGTTCATTGAAGCTTTATTTATAATAGCCAGAACTGGAAACAACTGAGATTTCTCTCAACCCAAGAATAGATAAAGAATATGTGGTACATTTACACAATGGAATACTACATGGCTGTTAAAAAAAACAATAACATCAGGAAATTTATTGGGCAATGAATATAACTAGAAAAAGTCATCCTCAATTAGCAATAAAGTAGAGAATAATGGTGCTTCTGAGAGACCTAGAAAAACTGAGTAGCAAGGAGGTCGTAAGGCAGGGGGTTGGGGAAGAGGAGAAGCATGAATTTCATTGTGAAGAGCAAATAGAATGGATATTGTCAATGGAACGGAAAGGGGCCTGGAAAGGGGTACGAGGATGGGAACAGGAGAGATCAGTAGGGATAGGATAGAAAAAGTGTACTGGGAAAGATTAATACAATTAATACATTTCTTAGTGCAGTGTAAACTCCCACACATCTACAAGAGTGACCCTAGTAATGGGAGATATGGAGCCTGAAGCAGCTTTCGTCTGAAAACAAGTGAGACTTCCAGGGGAGACACTGGGAAATCAACCAAGCCACAAGCATTTTGACCTACAATTTGTCCTGACTACAAGATGTGTGGGGGTAAAGATGGCACAGAAATTTGGGGAGTGACTAATTAATGATTGGCCCAGTTGGAGACCCATACCCTGAGAGGGAGCTCACTCCCAAGGGCCAGGATCCAGGTGCAGGGTACCTCACAGACCTAGGATAGAACCAAACATGAATTGCCAAACAACAACAACAAAACAAGTCAATGAAATTATTCCTAATGATAGTCTGCTATATTCATAGATTGGTGCCTAGCACAAATTCTCAACTGTCATCAGAGGGGTTTCGCCCAGCAACTGATGGAAATAGATGTAGAGAACCCCAGTCAAACATTAAGTGGATCTTGGGAATCCTGAAGGAGAGGGCAAGGAAGGATTGTAGGACCAATGGTGTCAAGAGCACCACAAGAACCAACTGACCTGGGTTTATAGGGGCTCACAGAGACTGAAGCTGAACCAACAACCAGGGAGCCTGCATGTGAATGACCTAGACCCTTTACATATGTAACAGTTGTGTAACCTGGTCTCAGTGTGAGACTCCTAAGGGTGAGAACAGGGATGTCTCTGACTCTGGTTTTGTGCTTTTGGGACCTGCCTTCCTACTGGGTTACCTATCTAGCCTTAATATAAGAGGAGGTGCCTAGTCTCACTGAAACTTGGTATACCACAGCTGGCTGATATCTAAGGAAGGCCATCTTGTATAAGAAAAGAAGTAGTGGGGAGGAGTGGATCAGGGAGAGAGGGGAGTAACTGGGAAAAGGGAAGGGAGGGAAAAGTTGGATTGGGATGTAAAAACAAAAAATACAAATAAATTAAATTAAAAAAAAGAAGGAAGGAAGGAAAAGGGGGTATCTAAACATGAGTTATTTATATACAGAAAATCAAATACATGTTAAATGCTGATATTATTTTTTTAATATTTTTTTTATAATTGTGGAGGACCACAGTTTACTACTATTTTGGAATCGCTGATATTTCCACAAACAAGAGAGTGGGTAAGTGCCCTTCTGCTAATATTTCATATATTCCCCTTAGTTACTTTTGAGTGTCAACCACTTTTTTTTTTAACCATACTTTGCAGAACAGTAAAACGCCCTGCAAATTGTTAGTGTGTTCCCTGAGGTCAGAGAGTTCCCATGAAGGAGAAATGAAATCCAAACTCACAGACGTGCTTGAGAAATTTTCATTTTAATCCTCACAATATTTTTTCCCTAGAGGAAAAATGGCAAATTATTATTCACTTATGACTATAGGTAATGAAGATATTTGGGGGCAAATATCAAAAATTTGTCCTCCATGAACCACTTCTAATGAACAGGAAATGTACATAAAAACACAATGTGTTGATTTTACTTTTTAAAATCTTCAGGAAGACACACTTGTTTTAACATCCCATCAGCTCTGTTCTTTATTATCTTTATAGACAACTTAGTGGCCAAGACAAGGTACCCAGCACAAATATCTGTTCAATTGTAAATTCCTGATACAGGAACAATCCACTTCCTCTACTTACATGCTGTGCCTGCTCTATGCCATTGGAGGAAGAGTCACACAAAAACACTAGAGAGCTAGAGAATACTACCTCTTAAAAAGCATGGTCTTGGACCATGACCTCTAGTGGGCAAAAACATCAGCTGGGCTCAGGCTTTCATTTTCTGCATTTTATTTTAAAGTTTGTATATTCTACAACACACATATAAACTGAAACCATTGTATTCCTCTTCTACTGTTACCTCTTGAATACCAGCATGGCACAACATATGCTTAATATCTCAGAGCTGTTAATTTTGTCCTCCAATTTATCACCAAATCCTAGTTGACATCACAACACAAATTGTTACCAGCTGCTATTGTATAGTCCCAGGGCTAAGGAAATAGCTCGCTAAATTGCTGATTCACAAGGCTTAGAAATGCCTTCTATTTCGTTCTTATGCTGCACCCTCCAGGATGTTTTAAAATAAAACTTGTAACCCTTATATTTCCTACATCTATTTAAAATCCTTCACTGACCCTCTTTTGCTTAATATTGTTCTGTATGAACTATTACCTAGTAGTATTTTCAACCTTATGGCATATGTGCATCTTTTAAAACTGCAATTCTTTTCCTTTTCATTTTCTATATTTGAATGATTCTATATTTTTCTCATATTCATACTCTTTCTATATTTGTATTTGTATGCTCACATTCTTACATATATTAAGTGAATATTTTTGAGTATATGTGCATGCATGGAGACACATATAGATATTTCTTTTTGCCATATTTAAAAAGTTATCAAATTACTCAAGCTGTAAGAAAATATAAAACTAAGAAAAGATGCAGGAAAAAAAAGATTCCATCATTATCAAAATTGTTTAATGTCATATTCCAAAAAACAAAAATATTCACATATAGTTATCATAATTTTATTGTATTTCTTTATCATTTTTTCATTCTTTCCCTTCTTTCTCCTTCTCCCTTGACAAAGTCCCACTTTGTAGCAAAGATAGCCCACAACATTTTAAAACTTCAGCTTACACCTTGGGTTGGTGGGATTCTCTCTTTCTTGTTCAAGTGATATCCACACTCTTAAAATTTGATTGTCTTTCAGCCAAGTCCATATACATTTCCCCTTTCCACATATTTTAATACATTAGCTATGTGAATGTTCCATCAAAAATTTGTCTTCTAATGATGAAAGAAGTTTGTGGCCAGTGTTATGATACATACATACATATGTATCCTATCTCATTAACATGAAAAGCTTTGCTATACCTCTACTGATGCTTTTGTTTGGTATTTTTAATGCCCCGAACAATGCCAAAGTTATATGCTTGTTTGACTTCATATGCATGTATTTATGAGTTTCTCCAGGATATGTACTAGAAAGTAATGGATTTTATTATATGCACATCTTCAATATTACTGAATATTGTCAAGTTGCTCTCCATCATGGCTGGGGGCACTTAAACTCAGAGTGGCAATATTTGAGTTTCCTTCCCAATAGCTACAATATTTAAGATTATACAATAGTATCTCAGGAAGCTGGCAAGCTGGCTCAGATGACTAATTGTTTTCTGTACAGGCACAAAGACCTGGGTTTGTCTTTAAAGAATCCATGAAAAAAAGGTGAGTGCAATATGCCATGCTTATAATACACATACACACACACACACACACACACACACACACACACACACACACACACACACACAATGACTCTCAAATTTTAAATTGTATTTACTCTTGAACTCTTTACATGTCATATGACTTTAATCTTAAGCTGGCTCTAGTTATGCTTTTCCCTTGTTATGTTTACACTGCTGACCTTTAAATATTCTATGAAAATATTTTCTATAACCTTGGGCTAGCCTTGTATGCTGTAAATATTACCTTCAAAACTGTAGCACTCTCTTAAACTTAGCTAGTGAAATACATTTTGGTACATCCAAGTGTTTTAAATTTGATGAAAGATCAATACTTTGTGCTTCACTTTGTCTTGTGTTCTTAAGAAATCTTACTCTGGGAAATGACTTGACAGATTGAGATGACCCCTCCTTGAGGGCATCACCCTACATATGGAATGGGTGGGGGAATGGGTGGAGAGGGTGGTCGGGGTGCATGTGAGGGTGTGAGAGAGGGAAAGAGGGAGGGAAGGAGAGGGATCTGGGATTGATATGTAAAAAACAATAAAAAATAATTTAAAAAAGAAAGAAATCTTACTCTGCATTTACAACCTCATAGCATTTTCTGTCTAATATTCTAAAATTTTCCTTTTGTATTTAGTATACTCTTTTATGTTGCATTTAGTCTACACACAGCATGAGACTAGGGATCTAATCTCATGGTTTTCCAAATCAAAATGTAATTTAACACACCAGAAATTTCCAAGCTACAGCTTATGGGGCTGATGTCTGATATTTTAAGTAAAGTTTTATTAGAATATGGCTCATGTATGTGTGTTTGCACATTATACCTGGCTGCTTTCCTGCTGTGGCAGGAGAGTTGGATTGTTACAGAAGATGACATAGAACATGAGGCCTAAATTTTTACAAAAGAATATTAGAGAAACATTTTTCCAACCCTCACATTGCTTTTTTCTATGTAAGAAGTCATGACTTCTGACATACCTGGCTCCCATGAACACCTACTGACTCTCTATTCCTCTGTTTCCCTGGAAGTCTACCTGATCACTATATAGACACTGTTTGCTTCTAGTTACTAGTTGTGTGCCATATTTGCTATCTATTTACTGGCACAATTCCTTTCCCTAAGGGTTCCTGGAAATTTATTGATCCATCACAATTTAAGACCACTCAGTGAAGCTCTGTAATAACCACATTACAATGTTTCTTTGCATTTGAGGAAGGATGACATCTTTAAGACAGGGAGCCTTTCATGTCAGATGTGATTATCTGTCCTTCAGTTCATGCCTTACTTTACATATTTTGCAAGACTTTAAAGTTTCCTCCATAATAGTTTTGAATGCTTTTGGTGGATTGATTCTTAAACATGTTCACATGCCCTTCTTTCTCTGTTACCACTCATATTTTTCTTTTCTGTGCTACATGTGGGTACTTTCCTCAGATCCATTTTTCAGCTCACCAAATGACTTTTCAAATGCACTTAATCTGCTATTTAACATTCACTGGAGTTTTTATATTAAAGGCTGCAATTTTATATCAAGAACTTTTGAGTTCTTTAAAAGTATGCCTGTGCTTCTGATAGCTTCCATTTTCTGGTAATCTTTATTTTATCCATTTAATCCTTCACTGTATTTGTTTTATTGTGCCTTTCATATTCTCTCCTCACTCCAATCATAAGCATTTTTAATTTCATCTTATTTCAAATCCCACCTTAATTTGTGGAACCTACTGTACTTTCTAAAGGAGAGTGTTCTTGTGGAAAGATTTCATTTTCTCTTGCTAAAGACTGGTGTGTGTGTGTGTGTGTGTGTGTGTGTGTGTGTGTGTGTGTGTGTATGTGTTTGAATGAATATGCATGGTTGTGTACTTTGTGAGTGAGTTTATGTGCACAGGCTTATGGCACAAATACATTTGCTTACAGTTGCTGTTTGTGTGCTTCTGTTATAGTTAACATACTCTTAAAGTAACTTCTCAACTGGAACATTCCAGGAACATGCTGGGATGTAATCAAAGACAACACATTCCTTCACACACATCCATGGGGGCAGGGGGAATGGGATGGGAGGAACTGGGAAGATGTATAAAAATAAGGATATATATATATACACCACAACTGTAGCTCTTGGAGGAATCACCCACAGCCATAATGGCAGAATCAAGACTATTTTTCAATTTTTCTTTTATTGATTCCACTTTCTTTTCACATCCTCACATTTCGTTCTGACCATGGTAATCAGTAACCAGATTATTTACTATCCTTTGAAATTGCAAAAAAGTAACATAACAAGTTAAGTTGAGAATTCAGAAGGAAAATAAACCCACAACCCTTTTTGAAGAAAAATAATGAGCAAAGTCTATGTATTCAGAAGAAACTTTATCAACAAGAGAGAACACCGAACTGTAGAATGTTGGTTATGTCTTCTTTCTCCTTCCAAACATAAAACAAGAATTATGATTGGAGTTTAAACAAATTGCAGCCAATATTTCAGCAAAGGGTTGACATTCAGCTCTGCTTTTGTCAATCATTGATTCCTCACATTGAATTAATGACAGTATCATCAGCTGGAACTGTGACAATGACCAAGGACATAAAAAATTATTACATCCAGAATCATAGGTGGCTAGCTAACTTTATATGGGAAGAGCATATAAAAGTAAGATACAAGGGAATGACTTTTGTTGACAAATATAAGTGCTATCTTGTGACTATGTGACCAAATAACTTCTGGGAACTTATGAGGAAACCTCTATGGCAAGCACTGGCTTACAATATTTCATGTGCCTTCTCTCATTTCTCATTGCTATTTTAGAGGGAGTATTATATGGAATATGGGGGACAATATAAAAGTATTACCCTTCTGCCTCCAGAGCTGAATAGTGATACATTCTTATTCATTAACACCTTGTCCTTGTCCTGTATCCTAACCAGGATTGTAGCATCCTTCAAGAAGGGGTAATGTAACAATGAAACCACAGAAATAAACTAAATGTGCCAGCTCAGATAACTGAACAATTGAATAAGTAGAAGCATGTAAATGATTTGGAGGCAATGTTCTTAGGAATACATAAAAATGAACTCTTCCAAGACAGTAATGATGGTGATGACCATTGAGTTGTGTTTCCAAGTTTAAAACATTCTAAATCTAAATCTCAAGGGTGTCTAACTTTGAGAAACTTGATCATAAAATTCAACTAGAAAACTGAATGTTTTTGGACTGAAGAAGGTACTATATTCCTTAAATTGAAGGTAGACTTAGGTGTGAAATTAGAAGGTGCAAAACTGTAGAAGAGGCAAGAAAAAGTAAAGTTTTTCAGCCACATCTACAAAAAAGGGAATTATGGAAAAAGGAAACAGTTTGAAATTATATTAAAAAAAGACTTTGCTTAAAGGAAATATAAATTCTATTTAAGTGGTCTTGAGGTGAGAGGAAGTATAGCAGAACATGAATGAATCTTACCTGACAAAATGCCAGACACTTAAAAACGGAAATATAGTTCAGTTATCATTACTATTAATTTCTAGGGAAAATCAAGCACTTTAGTCCAAAACGATGTTCAGAACATTAAGACATTAATACATATGGGAAGTAGAAAAATATGACATCATCAAATAGATCCAGAGCAAAGAAGTTGGACAATGAATTTCTCACATGAAGGGTGAAGTTCAGATTTCTTACACCAACAAAGACTTTACTAAGCAAACAAATTCTCAGATACTGATACTGACATTGCTATTACAGCTCCATAAGACTGTAGTAATAAATCTCACCTTAAGTTGACTCTAAAGAAGTTAATACAGGCCAGTAAGAAGATGGACCCCATACAGGCTCTTGAGCTCAGGTTTGAGGACCTGAGTTCTGACCTTCAATCCAAAGAAGTAGTGAGGGAGAACTGACTCCCAGAGTTGTGCTCTGACTTCCATGGGCATTTAATGGCATGCATGATCCTCTGCTTACATACATACATACACACACACACACACACACACACACACACACACGCACACACACACACATTCACACACATGTATAGATACACATATAAACAAAATGAAAATATATAAGTAAAATTTTAAAACAGACATAAATGAAAAGGAAAACTATGCACGTAAATTGATTTATGTATAAGATTTTATTTGGTAGTAAAGGTTACATTCAACATTAAGATGCACTGTTCAATAATTTACATTGTCCTAGTTGTCTATTAGTTTTAAAACAATGTTGGGCTCTAAATATCCCTTTATTCCTAATAAATGTTGAATTAAAAACTGAAATGTGACAAAATTCAGAAATCAAAATGCATATTATTGATTAACCTGGCTAGCTGAATGATAGGTGTTTAAGATGAAGCAAACAAAAATAAGTCACAAAAATAAAACCAACTAAACATTAATATTTGTAATGTTTTTAAGGCATTTCATTAAACTTATTGGCTTTCTTGAAAGGTGAAACCTGGTGTTCTCATTTTGAATATGGATCCATTTGAAGTACATGTTCTTTGAGAATGTGTGGTGGCATAAGTAGCTCTGCATGGCTTGCCTAGGAGCCATGTTGGGATATTTGTTCAATGAACCTAGATGCCATGTTGTGAGGAAGTTCAATGTACAAAAACAGGCTATTTGAAGGAAACTGCCTAACAGCTCCAACTAACATATGACATGAATATTAGCTCAACCTACTTGTACACAGACCTTGAGGTACATTAAGTCCCATGCTTAGTTGTGCTAGGGATGTAGAGTGTAGAGGTAAGATGTCATCAACTAAATCCTAGTCACATTCTAAACTTGAAAATAAAATCACTGATACTAGTCTTTTAAGAATCTATTCATTTGGGTAATTTGTCATATAGCAATAGATAATTAAAACAATGCCTTTTATCTGTGGAGTATCACATATTTCAGAAATACCATGTCTTACTTTGATAATAAAAATGAAATCAATTACTTACTAAAATCCTGTTCTATGAAGGAGCTATGATTCTCTGAACTGGTGAAGGGTACAGAGTTTTTGGAATCCTTTCCTTGACAGGAGATTGCACCTAAGTGGACGTCCTAGTGTGTTCTCTAGAGACTCCTGTAATCAGTTGTAACTATGGTCCTCATTCAAGTAAGACTAGTGGATATAGGTCCTAAAGAATTCCAAAGAATGTATGGGTCAAGAATATTACTGAACTACAGAAAAGAAGTATAAAGGAATGTAATTTTTTTTTCGTTTCTAGTTTCAACTTTTGCTTTCTCCCCTCCTAGAGTAAAATATATTAAGAATGAACATGATTTTTAAACAGTAGATGCAATCTCTGTATTATTGAAAGAGGATCAAGGACAGAACATGGAATTTTATTGTGTGAATTAATTAATAATTTTTTGTTAAACACCTTTTATAGGCAGGCTTGTCCCTAAGAACGTCAACCTTCTTTCACATTGTCATGTTGAAAGCACCAAATCTTCACTAAGGAGGAAAGTTATGTTTTTTGTAGAAGTGAATTAACCATATGTTCAGTGAAAATTGCCCATTAATAGAACTACTGTTTGAACTTCCTTACAGATGTTTTATTGAGCTCATTAAACATGATGCCATAGTTATGCCTCCTGATTGATAGCATGAATATAACTTACCTGTTTTACTTCTCTTTGAAATAATTACATATCAACACAGACATCAATGTTTTCTGAGAAGCATACTTACTGCATATTTAAAACCATGACTATACAAATACTATATGACCATGAAAGCACATGAAGCCTTTGTGATATTATATCATATGCAAACCAAAAAAAAATTACTTAAGAGCACTCACATTAAAGAGTGTATTTTTTCATAAATGAATGGAATTAGAAATAAATAAAGCAGGGGTATTCGGGAAATCTAAAAATATGTGAATGTCAAACAGCACAATCCTAAATGATTAATAGGGTAGCAAATCATAAGAGGAAATGGAAAATAAGTTGAGACAAATGAAACAAAAACACAGTAAACCAGAGTTTCTGAGCTACACCTGTCACCATAAGAAATCAGAGAATAAACAACAAAGGTCACTTAAATAAGGAGAATAATGAGAATAACTAGGCCAGAGTGGACATTAATAAGACAAAACAGAAAATCCATGGGAAAAAAATGATAAGTATAAATGTTGCATCTTTACAACCCTCTAGAAAAGTCATGGATGCCCTCATACACTAAGAAATAAGAGAAAACTAAAAGAAAAAAATGTCAACTACAGAAGAGAGGACATAAACTCCCATCTTATAAAGTTAAAACGGGTCATATGTGAATACCATGAGTTGCTGAATGTGAACATCTTGGTAACTTAGATATATATATAAAAAAAAAAAAACTCCTATAAAGACTACCTATTGGAACTGATTCATCAACAATTAAGTAGACCTAACACGATTAAAGAAAGAAAATTTGAAGGAAAGGTTCAGCATTTATGAGTCTGTTCTGTTCCTTTTTTTTTCTCTACTTCTATTTTTTAATTTTTTTAACTTTTTTAAAATTTATTTTATATAGCAAAGTCCATTTAAATGAAAACAAACATTTATAGACAATATTTGGGAATTTGGGCATTGTTCTTTCCAAACTACTTCCTGCTGGTAAGGGGCACTGTCATGGGGGATTTGAAGAAGATTCAGAAATCCTGGCTGTAGTCTGGAAGGCTGCTTTGTCCAGCTGTTTTGAATGTAAGATCACAGAGTATGTTCTGTTCTTGAAGAGAACCTGCACTTTGTTATCTATACCCACAGTTCATGTGACTTCCAACTGCATATTATTCTGGTTCCAGGAGATCTGATGCTGATGCCCTTTTCTGGACTCCAATAATGCGCACACAGACACACATAAACAGACACACACACACACACACACACACACACACACACACAATTCTTTTAAATCTTAAAAAAGAAAATTAATTATATATGCAGATTTAACACAAATGATTAGGTAAAATCATTTCCCTAGCAAATCCGAACAAATATTAAAGGAAAAATTAATGCGAAACTCTTAATAAAACTTTCACAAAACAAAATGGTCTTATCTTGAGGCTGATAGTGCTACTGCATTTCTGGGTTCAGAGAAAAAAATGTGTGTGTGTGTGTGTGTGTGTGTGTGTGTGTGTGTGTGTGTGTATGTGTGTGTGTGTGTGTGTGTGTGTGTGTGTGTGTGTTTGCATGTGTATATGAGTATACATATGTATATATCGATTTGGGTTTTAGTGCTGCAAAGAGACACCATGACTATGGCAACACTTATAAATTAAAATATTTAATTGGAGTGGCAGCTTACAGTTTCAGAGATTCAGTCCATTATCATGATGGAGGGGAACATGGTGGCATGCAAACAGAGGTGGTGTTGCTTGCAGGCAACAGGCAGTCAACTGAGACACTGGGCAGTAGCCTGAGTATAGGATCTGAAAGCCCACCCCCATAGTGACATTCAAACTACTATATACATAGATAGATAGATGATAGATAAATAGATATATAGATGATAGATGATAGATAGAATCAAAACTGATCGTATAGCTATTACAAGTTATGAATATACATACAGAAAATTTTAGCAATTTATTTAAGGAAATAGT
This sequence comes from Phodopus roborovskii, assembly GCF_943737965.1. Taxonomy (NCBI): domain Eukaryota; kingdom Metazoa; phylum Chordata; class Mammalia; order Rodentia; family Cricetidae; genus Phodopus; species Phodopus roborovskii. Next base: position 11,043,755 of record NW_026126629.1, read on the forward strand.
TGTTCATAATTATTCTGATAATCTTATTAACTAGATGAGATCTGGAGTCATCTGGGAGATAAGTGTTCAGGTACAGTTTGAAGGGATTATTCAGCCTCTGGTCATGCATGTGAGGGATTATGTTGATTAGGTAAATTGAATTAGAACCACATTAAGTGCAAGTGGCCTTCATTGCATAAAAAGTAAAGAGTTGGAAAGATGGGTCAGTAGTTAAGGGCACTTATTGCTCTTGCAGAGGACCCAGGTTAGATTACTAGCACAGGCATGATGGTTCACAACTATCTATAATTCCACTTTCAGATAATCTAATGCCCTCTTCTGGCCTCTGAAGATACCAGGCATTCATGTGGTACAGAGATGTACATTCAGACAAAACACCCATATGAATAAAATAAAAATAAGTAATGTAAATAAAAAATCATGAAAAAGGACAAAGCTATCTGAGAACAAGCTCTTTGTTGCCTGCTTCCTGATTGTATGTTCAGAGCTGTGAAGCTCTGCTGCTTTGGTATCTCTGACATGATGGACTGTGCCCTTTCAACTATAAGTGTAAGTAAACTTCCTCTCCCTTGAGTTGCTTATTGTTATGCTATTTTCTCACAAAAAAAGAAGAAAAGGAACTGAGACAACTAGCCTAGCCACATGATTTATGAATAACATAAATTTGAGAATGGATGACATTTATGGCTATGTTAATGTTAACCACTGTATGAGTACAAAAGCAAATGCAAAAGTGTAAAGTGTATGATTAATTTAATAGACACATGAAAAAAATGAGAAAAATTAATCATCTTCTACCAAAAACATTCAAACAACCTGGAATAAGATACAGGTTTCTCAGCTTGATAAAAATTATTGACGAGATGCTCAGTCATAGTAGGTGGAGGTGGTAGGTACAATTTCTCAGACACTGACCCTTTTTCTCTATCTGGGCATAGTTTACTCACTGCTCAGACTCAGAGGCCAGGTCCCGTGTTCTTCCCACAGCTTCACACCACACTGCCTGCGGCACCCTAAAATCTTCTCCCATCCCCCTCTTTCTAACTCTTCCTCCACCTGACTCAAGGTCCTCCCAATCACACTCTGCATTTTGGAAAAACTGAATGGCCCAACACACATACCCTTCTACCCCCAAATTTCCAGGCCTGGAGAATGACAGCTCATGAGCATAGCTTCTTTGTCTGTGCAAACAAACCTATTCCACGACATTCAACATTGCTTTTGAATTAAAAAAAAAAAAAAAAAAAAAGACTTGGAGCTGGAGAGATGGCTCAGTGGTTAATTGAGGACCCAATTTGGGTCTATGAGCCCACACTGGATGTCTGTCAACCACCTTTAAACCAGCTACAGAAGTCTTTGCTTTCTCTGACCTGTCATGCATACATATCCACACACAGATACATACACTTGGATACATAACTAAAAATAATACAAATAAATATTTAAAAGAATGCCTATTAAGAATTCTCAGCTAACCCTAACCCTTTAAGGATCAAGATTAAGAAGAGATATAGGTCTGTTTTTGCCATTGTCCAACTAGTCAGGTGAACTAGGGTGCAAAAAGTAAATCCACATACAAACTGACATAAATTAAATTACTTCTGTCTAGTGGCATTTTATAATTTTTCTTGTAGAAAAAGAAAATCACAATAAAGTGTGTTAAGCAAGAATGAAGAAGAAATTAGTACACAAAAATCAGTTATATACTAGCATTGAACCACATGGCAATGCAATTATAAAATGATTCCATTTTGGAAAAAAAAAAGTCTAAAAGAATGCAATACAAAGAAATTAAACAGAAAATGTATAAACTTTTATATCAAAGACTACTAAACTTGTAGAGTGAAATTAAAGTAAATCTTAAAAAAGAAAGACATCCCATATCCATGGACCAAAAATCCTACTGTATTGATGATACCTGTGTTAGCTAGACTTCTCCAGAGAACAGACCATTAGATGTATATAAGGTGATATTCTCAGGAATTAACTCAGACAGTTTTGGACAAGGGAAGTTCCAAAAATCCTTGCTTAGCTAGCTAGAGACAAAGGGAAGCAATGTTATCACTCTATTCTAAACCCCATAGCCTGGGAACCAGCAGAGCTGATGAAATGGGTGAACTTCACATACAAAGCTGGGAACTCAGGGAATGAACAAAGAGATGAGAGTAAGTCTGAAATCAGGAGAAAACCAATTTTCTACTTCAAAGACCTCCTATTCAGACTTGCAAGTGAATAAGAACAAATCAATTAAGTAAAACAATCAATTTTCCTAAGTCTACAAATCCCAACACTAATCTCATCAGAAAACACTCTCGCTTATAAGCCCTGGATAATATTTGACCAAATAGCTGGACACTACATGGCCAATAAAGTTGACATGTACATTTAACCATTATAAGTTCAGCTCTTACAAATTGATTTTCATACCCAATCCCTATAAAAATCTAAGCTACTTTCTTTTGCAGAAGTTCACTAGCTGATCTAAGTGGTTATATAGCAATACAAGAGAGCAAAATTAACAAAATAATCATGAGAATAAAGGGAACAACATTTAAAAATGAAATTGACTAATATCAATCTTAATTTAATGACATGGCAGTTTAGATGATACAGAGTAGCATGAGAGAATCATATGTACCAATAAGATGGAATTGACAAGTAGAAGCAAATTAAGGCAGATAATTGTTTTCTAATGACGATGCCTGTACTTATTTCTGTGTGTGTGTGTGTGTGTGTGTGTGTGTGTGTGTGTGTGTACCAAATACTATATGAATATGCATATGACATATTTGTTGAAACCGACAAAATCACTTACAGGTATAGATCTGGGAAATACCACTACACAAGGAGACTACTGCACAAATACGTATGTTACTACATACCTGGGTAGCCCCAGACCTCATCAGGCTGAGACAGGAGGACATTGCAGTCACTGTCAGCCTGGGCTACTTAGGGAGAACTTGTCCTTAAAAGAAATGTAAATTTAAATTTAATGCCAAAAATATTCCATCAAAATGTGGGGGAATTATTCACATGACAAGAGAAAATATTCAAAATCATATTCCTTTTAAGGGACTTGAATACAGCATATAAAATAAATCCTTACAACTCAATAGTAAAAAAGAAAGTAAGCCAAATTCATAGTTACAAAAGAAAAACATACATAAATTTCTAAAAAAAAAAAAAAAGTTCACAAAGAGCCACTATTACCAAGAAATAGCAACACCATACAACTCAAAATTGAGAAATCTAGCACTAGGGAAATGTCCAGAGATCTACAAGGATGACCCCAATTAACAATCTAAGAAATAGTGGAGAGGCTACCTTAAATACCCTTCCCTGATAATGAGATTGATGACTACCTTATATGCCATCCTAGAGCCTTCAGCTAGTAGCTGATGGAAGCAGAAGCAGATACCCTTAAATACTGAGATGAACTCCTGGAATCCAATTGCAGAGAGGGAGAAGTGATGAGCAAAAGGGTCAAGACAGGCTGCAGAAACCCACAGAAACAGCTGACCTGAATAAGGGGGAGCTCATGGACTCCAGTCTGATAGCTGGAGAAGTAGCAGAGGACAGATCCAGATTCTTTGATTGTGGTGTTAGTAGGGAGGCCTCACAATCAATGGGGACTCTGATAGTGGATCAGTATTTATCCCTAGTATATGAATGGGCATTGGGAGCCCATTCCACATAAAGGGATACTTCCTCAGCCTAGACACATGGGGGAGGGCCTGGGCTCTGCTCCAAATGAAATGACAGACTTTGTAGACTCCCTGTGGAAGGCCTCACCCTCCCTGGGGAGCAGGAAGGGGATGGGATGGGGGTTGTTGGGGGGAACAGGGGAGGACAGGAGAGTTCTAGAACTGGGATTGATATGTAAAACAAGCTTGCTTCAAATTAAATGAAATTATATTAAAAAAGAAACTTACCAGAGAGAGGGAGAGACAGGGAGAGACAGAAAGAAAGAGACACAGAAAGAGAAAGAGAGAGGTCCTTCTTCAAATCCATTAGAATCAGGATAGCCATTATCCCCTAAAGGATGGTTTCTGGATACCTATTCATTCCTGATGGCAATTTAACAGAGAATAGCCAGTTATGAAGGTAATTTTTAAGATATGAACAGGTAAATGAACATGACCTAAAATATGTACACATAGGAAAAAAATGAAAACACAAAAACTTGGCAGCATCTGTTAATAGCATCATTATTTATTATATTAAAATTTTGAAGCAGCTCAAATGCACATTAACTAATGAACAAAGAGTAAAATGGAGTGTGTCTTTGGATAATTGAATATTTGTTGGCTATAATGAAGTGAAGAGTCCCAATTTAAACAGACACACACACACTAAGGTAGAGAGTGCTCTATAAGTATACTAAACAAAAGGTGATTGTGATAAACAATATTGTATATGATTTAATTTTTATAAACGACAAATCTTTGCAAACAGTAAGTGGAAATGTGAAGAAAAACACACAACTTCTAATAAGTATACAGGTATGTATGTGTATGCATAATGAAAGTCTTTTAAATTTTTATTATTATGACATGCCACCTTTGAATATCAAAACCTACTAAATTATATATCATCTAAGTGAATGTATTTTAATGCATGTGAATCATATCTCAGTGAAGTATTTTATTTTTGTCTATAAAAGTCATAAAGTTATAGCCTCATATCCAGTGCTTTAGGACTTCAAGAAATGTAGGCACACATGATGTACCTAGACTTGGGGAGAAAAAGTTAATTCTTTTTACCTATGCATGAATTGGAAGAGTCACATTCCTCTGTGATACCAAGTCACAGAAAGAAAAAATTAGTCAACACTGTCACTACTGAACTGCACCCTTTTTCAGATTCTGCTGCCATCTACAATGACAGACTACAATCCCAGAGCCTGTAATATGGTAAGAAGACAGCATTGGATTACCACTCTTTATCTGTTCTTCTGGTAAAATAATCAATTCTGGAAGAATTGGGGGCTTCTACAAGCAGGGACTGGTCCTTATCGATGACTAGTTGCCATAGAATCTACAGAATATAGCACAGGCTCCAGTACTAATGAGGAGAATGTAAATGTATTCATCAGGATATTTCAACCTAAAATCAGAGAATGAATGAGGTCAATAAAGTCCATAAATGCATCAGTTCTGCAAGATCAATCTGTTTGATATCATGTAAGAAATGAAACTGTGTTCTGTCTACGTCTTCAGAATTTTTTTTTCAGTGACCAAGTTAAGACCCCAATCCAATGTCCTTCCTGTGTAAATGCCTGTGAAGTTCCAGGATTCAATGCTGGAAACTTGGCAGACTTTCCATTCTCAGGGTCCACGGAGATTCATGAATGTAAAAGCAGGGAAGCAATCTCTATTGAATAAGTAGGTGCTTCTGTTAGAATAGGACACCAGAGATCGGTACTTTTCACTGGCAATATTTAGAACCTCTTTTTTTTTTTTTTTGAAGAAGTTGTTGAGGACACCATCTTTTAAAATTATTTGTGTAGGCTTAATGCTTTTCTCCAAAGACTAGTTACTCTTTGTATGACAAACTAGGCAACCTAACAAATTTCCAGTGGTGCCTGAAGTTACTTTTGTTTTTTTGTTTTTTTTTTTTTTTTATTTTATTTCTTTGCTTTCTAGAGAGTTTCACTGTGTTGTATAGGCTTGGCTGCCCTGTGACTTGTGTAGCCCTGGCTGCCCTGTGACTTGCTCTGTAGACCAGGCTGGCCTCTAAATCAGACAGCTGCCTGCCTCTGCCTCCTGAGCAATGGGATTGAAGGTGTTCACCACCATTGCCCAGTAATGTCTGAATACTTTTATTAAATGGAAGTATAAAATGTAAAGAAACTCAGTGGGTCTCCCAGTCTGCATCAAGAAGGAAGACAGTCTGTGTACCTGAGATTCATCAAGATAAAAAGAGGACCTGTCCCCAACTCATGCTCACAAGTGATAGACTTATTATAGTCTTTTTGGATATTTTAAGACTGAGCCGAGGAATGAAGCACTATATATCGATGCCAAAATTTTCCAACCTCCACTCTGGAAGGAAGTGGTTTTTAGGTTTCCAAGGAAACACAAATTTCAGGATTGAATCCTAACTTGAAATGGATCCAGTTCTAAATCTCCAGGATCTACACACAGAGGTAAGAATAGGAATTGCCCAGGGAAAACAGTGAAGCCCACATGGCTACCACGGGAGAACACTAATAGAAGTCACGATTACAAACTCAGAAATTCTCACTGTCCTGTTGAATAATGTTAAAGACTGGGTTACTTTTCATCCTTAACTTCCCCACACACATTAACTGGAGGCAGAGACACAGATTTCTAGTACCTAATAAAAATTATTATGCCTCAGGGTGACTCAAAATCAAAACAGAACACATCTTCTAAGGAAGCAACCAGTGTCTCCAAGGCAGAAGTACAGTTCTTAATTAATTCTTGGCTAATCCTCAGGCTAGTGTATGAGTGCATAAATCCAGGGCTATATGTGTCAGTGTATACATTACTGTATCTCTATAGCTACATGGTAAAACGTATAAAAGACAGGATACAGATTACATCAATTATGGACTTTCCATATAAAAATGAAACCCAAACTCAAGACAAAACAAGAAATGCCCTAGAGCCTTGCCCATTAAAAGTGATAAACGCAGCCAAGAAATATATCTCAATAAAAAAAAAAAGGCTAATAGTCTTAGCTAGTCGTGCAGAGAAGGGCTATACATAGAACCCCTTAGGTATCAACACTTATATTCATCCACTCCACCCTCTGACTTTTCTGCTAAGGAAGAATTAAGAGCCCTTAGGAAGGTGTGACATTAGATCTTTTCATTTTTTAAGTGTTCATTTTAATGTTGCATTAGTAATTTCACTATTGTTTTTGAAAGTGACTCTATTAGTTATGAATACATAGAAAAAGTTAAAAATATTTCAATAGAATTATGAAGAAACTTAATCTTACAGAAAATGTAGTATGCACACATGGTACTCCCAAGCTGCTTCCAACAGTCTCCCCTGACAGTAATATTTTGCATTGTCATAGCACTGTCACATTATTTTCACTGCTAATATTTTTATTTATTTTTGTAGTTTGAATTAGAAACGCTCTTATTTTACATAACAATCCCAGTTCCCTCTCCCTCCCATTATCCCTTGCCCCATATCAACCCACCATCTACTTCCCAGGGAAATGAGGCCTTCCATGTGGGATAATCACAGTCTGTCATATCACTTGGGTTGGGGCCTAGGCCCTCGCTTAAGTATCTAGGCCATAAGAATATCCCTCTCTGTGAAATGGGCTCCCAAAGTCCATTTGTATACTAGGGATAAGTACTGGGTCCTTCGACAAAGGCCCCAAAGACTGCCCAGGCCTCCTAAGTGACACCCACTTTCAGAAGGCCTTGTTCAGTCTTATGCTGGTCCCCTAGGTATATGACTGGGGTCCTTGAACTCCCACTTACTCAGACCAGCTGTTTCTGTGGGTTTCCCCAAAAGGTCTTGACCCCTTTGCTCATCACTCTTCCCTCTCTACAACTGAATTCCCGGAGTTCAGCTCAGTGTTTAGCTGTGGATCTGTGCTTCTACTTCCATCAGCTACTGGATAAAGGCTCCAGAATGTCACTTAAGATAGTCATCAATCTCATTATAAGGGAAGGGCATTTAAGTTCGCCTCTCCACTACTGCTTAGATTACAATATGGGGTCATACTTGTGGATCTCTGGACAGATTTCTCTTTAAACCTATAATGGTTCCCTCTATTAAGGTATCTCCTTTCTTGCTCTCCTCTATTCTTCCATGACTCAATCTTCCTGTTTCCACATGTTTTCCTACCCCCCCCCATTCTCTTCTCCCCTTTCCCTTTCCCTCCTACTGCCCTGTCCTCTGCCCCTTCCTTGTGCTCCCAATTTGTTCAGGAGCTCTTGTCCCTTTTCCCTTCTCTTGGGGAGCATGTATGTTTCTCTTAGAGTCCCCCTTGTTTCCTAGCTTCTCTGGAGGTGTGGATTTCAGGCTGATAATTCTTTACTCTATGTCTAATGTCCATATATGAGTGAGTAAGTAAATACCATGTTTGTATTTCTGTGCCGGTGAACTTACTCAGGATGGTTTCCCCTAGTTCCATCCATTTGCCTGTGAATTTCATTTTTTTTTCTCCTCTGAGTAGTATTCCATTGTGTAAATGTACCACATTTTCTTATCCATTCTTCAGTTGAGGGGCATCTAGGTTGCTCCCAGGTTCTAGATACTACAAATAATGCTGCTATGAATATAGTTGAACAGATATCCTTGTTGTATAAATGTGCACCCTTTGGGCATATGCCCAAGAGTAGAATTGCTGGGTCTTGAAATAGACTGCTTCCTGTTTTCCTGAGAAACTGCCACACTTATTTCTAAAATGGCTGTCCAAGTTCATACTTCCACAAGCAATGGAGGAGTATTCTCCTTTCTCCACATCCTCTCCAGCATACACTTTTGTTAATGTTTTTGTTGGTTTTAGCCATTCGGACAGGTGTAAGATGGTATCTCAGAGTTTTTTTGATTTGCATTTCCCTGGTGGCTAAGGATATTGAGCAATGTCTTAAGTATCTTTCCGCCATTTTAGATTTCTCTATTGAGAATTCTCTACTGTCACATTAGCAAGGTATCTAAGAAAGATATAGGCATTAAAGACCTGGTCTCTAGGTGGTGCTATTATAAGTAGCTGCCAACCATTAGATTGTAGGGCCCCAGTGAGAAGTCCTTGAGCAAAGTACTGCACTCTTACAGGACATTTGATGGCCTGGGCTCTTTTCTTTCTCTGCCTCTAGTTTAGATCAAAATGTGTGCATTTTGGTATGTGTAGTACAGTGGTGATGTGTCATCCAAACCAGAGACACAACAAATAGTGCTGCCCATTTGGTTTTCACACAGTTTTCCAACACTGTGAGCTATAGTAAACACCCACCTATTGAGGTTAATTCCTCAAATAATTGGCTATAATAGGCACAAATGATTTATGAACCAATATTGGTGCATTATTGCTTACTAAAGTGTGCATGCCAAACACCCTTGAGAGGTGGGAAGACATTTTTCCTGCTTTGTCTAACATTCCTCTTAAAAAATGTTTCTGAGTCTTTTCACCACAATTATGCATAGAGATTGTAGTTCAGTTGTACATCTAACTCCCAAAGTCTTTCTGCCTAAGTGCTTATATGTGAATGTATGCTCTCACTGGATAATGTGAACAAAGTAACAAGATTTGTGGAAATTGCATTGCTTGGAATCAATGCACTGTTAGAAGATCATGCTTTATACTTCCTTATCTACTAGAAAGTCACTGCAAAAAGAAATTGAAAACAAAACTTTCTGTTAAAATTAAGAAAAAAAAAAGATTTAGAGCATCTTCTATTGAATTATTAAGTTGCAAAATAGCACGATAAATTCCTCCTACCAAAGGTCAATCACCATAAAAAAAAACCCTAAAATTCAGAGAGTTATGAGAATAACTAAAAAAAAAAAAATCACAATTACTATATCAATCTTGCCAGATTGGGACGAGCAAAAAATCTTATTTGGTGATTAGATTTAAAATTCAATTATAACTGAACGTGTAGGGAAAGTTCACGCAGGAAAAGAGGGGTAGATGTCAACCACAAGTAATGTATACATGAACACTAAGGGAAAAATGACAAAATGTGAAGAAAATTCCCCGATTTGATGTCAAAAAGGCACCTTGGATAATGAGTAAAACTACTGGTAACAAGCTGCTGCACTTCACAGAAGTCCAAGATTTTCAAAATTAAAGCAAAAGAACTGAAATACTTCCAAACTATTCTAGAATGAAAGCCTTGCAATTTAGAAATAGTATATTAGGAAGGAGGATTTACATGAGTTTAATACCAGCCTGGGTTCACAATAGGCAATATCAAATCATCTGGCAAGACACAGCAAGATCTTGTGTCATCATATCTATGTATACATCTGCATAAAATAGCCATTGGTATACAATATATAACATGCAATTATATATTTTATGTAGATGAGACCTGTTAAAATGAAGCTTTTTGACTAATTAAGTTCTTCAGAAAAATAAGAAAAATTTTTATACCTGAGACAAAACTATTCAAAACATAATAGATAACAAAGAAAAGATAAGAACGTATAAGAAAAATAACTAAGCTGAATGGTATTTATTTGAAATGTGAGCAATGATATCTAAATATTGAGATATGCAATCATATATATGTGTCTGCATGTATGGACACGCATACCTATACAGGTATGTATGTATATGTGTGTATATCAGGATATTAATTGTATGTATATTTTTATTTCATAATATATACATGTATACACACACACACACACACACACATATATATGCCTCCATATTATAGATTTTAAAGTGTGGGTAACAGTGAAAGGATTCTGTGAGATAATTGATAGCAATAAACACGAAAATTTAAGACAAATGTACTAATAAAACACAAGCAGCAGAAGATGAAACAGTATTATACATTTCTAAATCTATAAAATAAATGCAATCTGCAACTGAAAATTTTTGACTACACATGTTTAGGCCACATTCAAAACCTATTGGCCTTTTATGTGAATTGATATCTAAAACTTTTCAAAAGCATGTATGACTAACAATATATAATTGATTTCCCAGATATAATGATATCCAAGACAATCAAAAAGAGGCATGGATGTTGTGGTGCATCTCAGTGATAAAGTATTTATCTAACATCTGTGAAGCCCTAGGTTTAATTCCTATTGCTGAAATTTTAAAATGGAATACTTTTCAACTGATTGGTTTAGCTTTTGTGTGAAAGAATAAACTACACAAAATCAGGGCATAATTTATCTCATGATCATGTACATGAAAATTTAAAATAAAACACAATGAAACAAAATAAGCTACAAGTAAGATGATAACATATTTAAGAAATGTAAAATGTGCTTAACATTTAAATTTAATCAGTATAATCACTCATATAAACAATAATATATACACTGTACTTCAGTTATGATGGAAATGCCATCTGAAAGATGCCTGGTGAAATTACTTTCTTAGAGGATGGACATCATAGAGCTTGCATGCATAGTCTCAGATGCCTATATCACATGTTGGAGGAAGATTCAGCTATATTATAATCTTTGTATTCTGATCATATTCATCTTCCTCCTAAACTACTTCCATACTTCCCTCATTATAATCATAATAGATATTATTGATGTTGATCCTCTGCTGACAAAACACTGTAATGGAATATATGACATAAAATATTATTAATAAGTAATATGGAATATGGGAATAGTAAGATGGTTCCTTTCAGTACATTATTTGTTGTTCAAGCCTGAAGACCTGAGCTTGAGTACCTAAACTGACAGTAAAAAGAGAGAACAGATTGAAGATAGTGTCCACTGACTCCTATGAGTGCTGTTTCAGACACTTGTGCACACTCACACACATTATACACACCTTTTCACAATAATAATGAAAATATACCCCATGGCTTTATTTTCAGAACCTATAAAGCAGAAGAAGGTAGACCACCATGAGTTACAAATCAAAAAGAGCTACACAGTGAGATCCTATCTCCAATAAATAAAGTATGATACATTTACATAACATAATATGTACACGTAGCATAAATATGTATGCATATTCTTATCCTTATGGTTATACCACATTGTCTTAATATAATAGAGGTTTAAATCATCTGCCATAGTTACTGTTATGCTGGTCTCAGCCATTTTTTTCTATATGAATTAAATTGTCAAAGTCACTCAATAACTTTAGCTGAATTGATTAAAATAATAGAAGAAATTTGGAGCATTGAGCATTTTTAGTTTAGCAATTCACTAATACAGTTTTGTTCCTCTCTTTTTAAACATTTCATGAATTTCTTATATATATTTTGTTGTTTCAAGTGTAGAACTTTTGTTTCTTTGACTAGAGTTTTGCACATACAACACTGAGTCTTGCTACCTTATTCGTTTAGATATATTTGAGTGTTTTTGGCACTCGTTGATATAGTACCAATATACTGTGGGTGCAACCAATCATTCCTGATATATGAAACAACATGAATCAGTTCAAAAGCCTCATAGTGAATTCAAAAATCTGCATATAAAAGTAAATAGTACAGTAATAAATAACACTAACAGAGATTAAAACAGGCAACATAAAGAATACAAAAAAGATAGAACTCAGAATAATAACTGCAGCTGGACTAAAGAGAAATTACTGGGAACTAGCCAGAGGACACATTCTTGAACAGTAGAAATTGTATGCATTTCTACCTAGATGACAATTATAATACAAATATGTATGGAAAAAGCTTCAAATGCACACATTTACATCTGTACAAAATACTGAAGTGGTCTGAGTCAAAAGTGTCCTCCATATGCTCATGGATTTCAACAATTGATCCCCACTTTGTCGAAATGTTTAAGAGATTATAAAATACTGATTTCCAAAGTAGCTGTACAAGTTTGCACTCCCACCAGCAGTGGAGTGTGCCCCTTTCTCCACATCCTCATCAGCATAAACTGTCTTTGGTGTTTTTTATTTTAGCCATTCTAAGAGGAGTAATATGGTATCTCAAGAGTTGTTTTTGATTTGTATTTCCTTGATAGCTAAGATGTTGAGCATTTTCTTATGTGTCTTTCAGCAATTTTAGATTTCTCCATTGAGAATTCTCTATTTAGTTCTGTACCCCAGGTTTTTAATTGGATTATGTGTTTTGGTAACTAGCTTCTTGAGTTCTTTCACATTTTGGAATCAGCCCTCTGTCAGATGTGGTGTTGGTAAAGATCTATTCCAATTCTGTTGGCAGCCATTTTGTCTTGTGGACTGTGTTCTTTGCCTTACATAAGCTTCTCATTATAAGGAGGTCCCATTTATTGTTGATCTCAGTGTCTGTGCTACTGGTATTATGTTAAGGAAGCTGTCTCCCATACCAATTCATTCAAGGGTACCTCCCACTTTCTCTTCTGAGAGGTTTAGTGTGGCTGGGTTTATGTTGAGGTCTTTGATCCATTTGGACTTAATTTTGTGCATGCTAATAGCATGGTGGTTACTCAGGAAAGTGGGATTAGTCTACCTCAATATCCATTAATTCCACTCTTAGGCATATACCCAAAATATGCACATTCATACAACAAAACATCTGATCAACTATGTTCATAGCAGCATTATTTATAATAGCCGGAAGCTGGAAGCAACCTAGATGCCCCTTAATTGAAGAATGGATGGAGAAAATGTGGTACATTTACACAATGGAGTATTATTCAGCAGGAAAACACAATGGAATCCTGAAACTCTCAGGGAAATTGAGGGAACTAGAAGAAACCATCCTGAGTGAGGTAACCCAGTCACAGAAACATAAACACAGTATTTACTCACTCATATATGGATTTTAGATGTAGAGCAAAGGAATACCAGCCTACACTGCCAGAAAACTTAAGAAACAAGGAGTATCCTAAGTTATATATACAGGTCCCCTGGAGAAGAAGAAAGGAAGAAGATATTCTGAGAAAATTGGGAACATGGAGGGAACGGTGAGGGAGTTAGGAGAAAGAGAAGGGGAGAAGAGGAGGGGAGAGGTGGGCATGAGGGAACAGGAAGATTGAGACAGACAGGGAAAGAATAGAGAACAAGAAAATAGATACCATAATAGAGGGAGCCACTATAGATTTAAGGAGAAATCTGGCACTAGAGAAATGTCCAGAAATCTACAAGGATGAACCCAACTAAAAATCTAAGCTATCGTGGAGAGGCTACCTTTAATGTCCTTCCAAGATAATGAGATTGACAACTACCTTATATGACATCCTAGGGCCTTCATCTAGTAGCTGATGGAAGCAGAAGCAGATACCCACACCTAAACACTAGCCTAATTCCTGGAATCCAGTTATAGAAAGGGAGGCGTGATGAGCAAAGCGGTCAAGACCAGGCCAGAGAAACATACAGAAACTGCTGAACTGAACAAGGGGGAGCTCATGCATCCAGTCTGATAGCTGGGAAACCAGCATAGGACTGACCCAGACCCCCTGAATGTTGGTGTTAGTTAGGACTGGGCAGTCTAAGGGGCCTCTAGAAATGGATCAGTATTTATCCCTAATATACAAATGGGCTTTGGGAGCCCATCCCACTTTGAGGGATACTTATTCAGCCTAGACACATAGGGGAGGGCCTGGGCCCTGCCCCAAATGATATGACAGACTTTGAAGACTCCCTATGGAAGGCCTCACCCTCCCTGGGGAGCAGAAAGGGGATGGGCTGTGGTTTGGTGTGGGTGATAAGGGAGGTTGGGAGAGTGAGGGAACTTGGATTGACATGTAAAACAACCTTGTTTCAAATTTAAATTAAAAAGAGGGTAGAAGTTATAAAATAGTTAGGAGGTAAAGCATTACAAAGGAAGTAAGCCCCTGGAGTAGGCCTTGGGTTCTTAAAGTCTCATCTTACTTCCTGTTCTCTCTTTCTGTTTCTTGTGAGTTTATCAAAATATCCTCAGCAAGTTTCCTGCTCCTGCTGCAATGCCTGCCTACTGCCATGCCTTTTCTGCCATGATGGACTCTATCCCTCTGGACATTAACCCACCACAAATGTTTTCTTCCCTAAATTGTCTTTGTCAAGGTATGTTTTTAAATCGCAAACACAGAAAAACACTTTATAAAAACACTTCATTAAAATATTATTCTACTATAGTCACAGTGTTTGGAGTTTACATGGTGGCAATAATAACCATAGTGGTGATGTGTTATATAGGACAAAAATCTCTGCAATAGCTAGATGCTACATTCATTATTAGACTCTAACTCTATGGGTATCCAAGGGAACCACATTGGTGAAATGAATAATAACTAGGTTTTAATCCTAGTTTATAATTCTAAAAAATTAGGTCTGGACCCCAGAGTCTTCTACTTAAGAGGTTTTAATAGTTAGTATCTAGTACAAACCATTGTTTATTTGTCTTCATCTCTAAGTTTAACCCAAATATTGACATTTCTATGCAATGCAAGTAAACCAAATACAGATTGTTGGGTGCTCTGAAGAAAAGGTGCACCTGCTTTGCAACCTTCTTGAGCTGTGAATCTTGCCAGCAGGGCCCATAAAAATCAACACCCACCCATCTTAGGCATATCTGCAGTTCAGAAACAGCCTTTGCAGAGATGAAAAACGATGTGTTTTAGCTCCATTAAAATGTGGACTAATACAAAGCCTATGACTTTATTAAAGAGCTGTAAACTGCCTTGGTGTGAACTTTAAAAAAAAAAGTTTGATGGTATTAAATACACCCATGGATTCCTTCTGTTGGGGTTTAGAAATAATAAACTCATGGCTTTGTTTAACTAGTGAAACTCTCAATTACCCTTTATAACATGAAGTTATTTATATCAAAATGTCACAGGTCACCCATAGGAAATAGATACTCTCTCTCTCCTATCTTCTTATAGTGTGAGGTCACTGAGAAAGCCTCTAATGCTTATGCCTAAACATAAATACCCACAAATGTTTCTATGCATTCTTATCTCTAAGGTAACATTTTGATTATGCCCAGGAAGTCACATATGTCAAACACAATATTACTAAGAGCAACTTTGAATACTAGAGAATGCTTTGAGTTCATATTTTTACTCAAAAATGACACCATAGTTAAAATATTCACAGTTAAATGTATTTGCTTACATCAACCAGCAGATATGCATGGGAAATGGTAAGTAGCAATAATAATTTCTACATAGAAAATGCATGAATCCTATGTGCACCTGTGACAGTTCAGCTCTATCTAAGTACCATGCAATCTATAAAGAGTCATTTGTATTCTAACTCAACAACTTATTTTAGTTGTGATACCTTTAGTCTTTCTGCCCTGAAGGTTTCAAGGCAGATATGCTAATCATGTTGACCACGACTGTCTTATAGTTTTAAGATATTTACTTCCTAAAGGCTGGTGCCATCCATCTTAATTAATTTACAGACTGAATAGTTGGTTGCATACAACACTAAATAATCAAGAGACAAGAGAAACTTGCGTTGCTGGTACTTTCCTATCCCAGCAGCCACCAGTTCTCATCACCTGACCTTTTAATGTATCTAAATCCTATGATTTTCTACTTCTACTACCGTAAACTGAATCAAGACCAGCATTTGAGAAACATAATATTAAGGTCACTATGGATTTTAAGTGTGGTTATAGAAACCCCCCTGTAGATCCTCCTTGCATCCTCTCTGTCCCTCCATCTTTCTCTCGGCTCTGAAATTTCATGAGGCAGTGCCAATGAACTGCTTAATCTCAATTGATGGTCTCTTCAATCACTAATTTTACATTTCTGCTTGAGTGTCCTTAGGAACTCCAGATAGGTGGTAAACCATGAGTTCTAGTTATGTCTCTGGAAAAGGTTCTAGAAAAGGGTGGCTTCAAATTACCATGGGTGTGCAAAGAATATCTACCCTCATGAGTGTGACAGGTATGATGCATTGAAGACTGAAACTAGGGAGAAAGCAGCATATCTATCTCTGTGAGCTGATAAATCTTTTTTCTCGGGCCCCTGATCCTGCTGCTCCTGTCTCCGGTCACCATAGAGAGCACCCTTGGAGGTCTGATACACCCCCACCCATCCCCAATGCCACCCTATGCCCCCTACCCTGTGCCCTACCCTACCCACGGTCCTGCCACTCTGGTTGAGCACTGGGACAGAGGGTGGAGCCAACAGTCCACCCTACTTCGGAGACTTCTCCGAGCAACTCTGAACAAAGGAGACCTGACTATCCACATGGGACCATCTGTAATTTCCACCTGCTTGGTCTCTGTCCCCATGTCCAGTCCTCTGCTGGAGTCCCGGGCCCCTCCCAGAGATCCGCATATCTCTGCAGGACCACTGTGAGTACCTGCTGGCATCTTCTACTGGATCCTCATCCTTGACCCCATCCCAGGGTCCCTGTCTGCGGAGAAACCTCCTAGAGAGCTTGGACCACACAGAGCTAGAGATATTGAATCTCAGACCCACATAAGCCCATCGGGGAAGTACCATAGAGAGAGGGGGAGACCCCCACCAACACCTACTGGAAGAAGCTATGGGAAGAAGGCAATACAAGAGAACACCTAACAACAGAAAGACAAGCATGACACCACCAGAATCTAGGGAATCTACACCAACTAGAATGGAACACAACAACAAAGCAGAGGAAGCAGAAGGGTATGACTTAAAAATTACCATCATAAAAATGATAGAGGCCCTCAAAGAAGATGTGAGAAAATCCCTTAAAGAAATGGAGGAAAAAACAAACAAAAAAGTGGAAGAAATGAACAAATTCCTTAAGGGAAGCACAGAAAGCCAAGAAAAAAACAATTAAGCAGGTGAAGGAAACAGTTCAAGACTTGAAAACTGAAATAGAGAAAATAAAGGCAACACAAATGGAAGGAATGCTGGAAATTGAAAAGCTGGGCAAAAAATCGGCAACTACGGACACAAGCATAACCAACAGAATTCAAGAGATGGAAGAGAGAATCTCAGGCACAAGAAGATAAACTAGAAGAAATAGATTCATCGACCAAAGAAAATCATAAATTCAACAAATCCTTAACACAAAACATCCAGGAAATGTGGAACACCATGAAAAGGCCAAACCTAAGAATAATAGGCATAGAGGAAGGTGAGGAAGCCCACACACCTCAAAGGTGTCAAAAACATATTCAACAAAATCATCGAGGAAAACTTTCCAAAAATGAAGAAGGACATGCCTATGAAAGTACAAGAAGCATACCGAACCCCAAATAGGCTGGACCAAAGAAAAAAGACCCCTCGACATATAATAATCAAAACACCTAGCATACAGAATAAAGAAAGAATATTAAGAGCAGCAAAGAGAAAAGGACAGGTAACATATAAAGGCAGACCTATCAAAATTACACCTGATTCTCCATGGAAACCCTCAAGGCCAGAAGGTCCTGGATAGATGTTCTAAAAGTATTAAGAGAACACAGATGCCAGCCTAGGCTACTATATCCAGCAAAACTCTCAATCACTATAGATGGAGAGAACAAGATATTTAATGACAAAACCAGATTTTCCCAATACGTATCTACAAATCCAGCCCTACAGAAATATTGGAAGGAAAACTCCAACCCAAGGAAGGTAACTACGCCGACAAAAATGTAGGCAACAGATAATCCAACTACACCAGAAACCAAGGGTGAAGCAGAACTAATATGCTCACAGTACCACTGCCAACAACAAACCTAAATCAAACAAGCATCAACAATCAATGGTCCTTACTCACCCTCAACATTAATGGTCTTAACTCACCTACAAAAAGACACAGGCTAACAGAATGGATACTAAGACAGAATCCATCCTTCTGCTGCATACAAGAAACATATCTAAGCTTCAAAGATAGATATTACCTCAGGGTAAAGGGTTGGGAAAAGATTTTCCAATCAAATGGAAATAAGAAGCAAGCAGGCGTAGCTATCTTAATATCTAACAATTTAGACTTCAAAATTAGTCAAAAGAGATGAAGACGGTCATTTCATATTCATCGCAGGAGAAATCCATCAAACAAAGTCTCAGTTCTGAACATCTATGCCCCTAATACAAAGTCACCCACATTCGTAAAAGAAACACTTCTAAAACTCAACGCTCATATAAAAACTCTCAACACTAGACAGGACCACAAATCAGAAACTCAACAAAGAAACAAAAGAATTAACAGAAGTTATGTCTCAACTGGGGTTAACAGACATCTTTAGAACATTCCATCCAAAGACAAAAGAATATACCTTCTTCTCTGCTCAACATGGAACCTTCTCTAAAACCAACCACGTACTAGGTGCCATTACAAATCTCAACAGATACAAGAGAATAGGAATAGTCCCCTGTACCTTATCAGACCACCATGCTTTGAAATTGGAATTCAACAACAACACAAATAGCAGAAAACCTGCAAATTCATGGAAACTGAACAATGTGCAATTGCACCACACCTGGGTCAAGGAAGAAATAAAGAAATAAATTAAGGACGTTTTAAAATTCAACGAGAATGAGAACAAAACATACCCGAATTTATGGGACACCTTGAAAGCAGTGCTATGAGGGAAGTTCATTGCACTAAGTGGCCATAAATTAACAGCTCAACTGAAAGCCTTAGAACAGAGAGAAGATAACTCACCCTGTAGGAGTAGACACCAGGAAATAATCAACGTGAGGGCTGAAATCAACAAAATAGAAACCAGGCAAACAATACAAAAAAAAAAAAAAAAAATCAATGCAACAAAGAGTTGGTTTTTTGAGAAAATCAACAAGATAGACAAACCTTTATCCATATTAACAAAAAAGCACAGAGAGAACATGCAAATTAACAAAATCGGAAACGAAAAGGGGAACATAACAACAGACACAGAGGAAATCAAGACAATTTTCAGGTCATACTTTGAAAATTTAAAATTCAAAGGAAATGGACAAATTTCTGGATAATTATCACTTACCAAAATTAAATCAAGAACAGACAAACAACTTAAATAGACCTATAACCCACAATGAAACAGAAGCAGTCATCGAAAGACTTCCAACCAAAAAAAAAAAAAAAAAAAAAAAAAAAAAATCCAGGGCCAAATGGATTCAGCACAGAATTCTACCAGACATTCAAGGAAGAACTAATACCACTCCTCAAACTCTTCCACAAAATAGAAACAGAAGGTTCGTTGCCAATCTCTTTTTATGAGGCCACAATAACCTTGGTACCCAAGCCTCACAAAGACACAACTAAGAAAGAAAACTACAGACCAATATCCCTGATGAACACCAATGCAAAAATACTCAATAAAATACTGGCAAACTGAATTCAAGAATACATCAGAAAAATCATCCACGATGACCAAGTAGGCTTCATCCCTGGATTGCAGGGATGGTTTACGAAAATCTATCAACATGATCCATCATATAAACAAACTGAAAAAGAAAAACCATATGATTATCTCACTAGATGCTGAAAAATCCTTCGACAAAATTCAACACCCTTTCAAGAAAAAGGTATTGGAGAGGTCAGGGATAACAGGAACATACCTAAACATAATAAGAGCAATATACAGCAAACCAACTGCCAACATCAAACTGAATGGAGAGAAACTTAAGTCAATTCCTCTAAAATCAGGAACAAGACAAGGCTGCCCTCTCTCTCCATATCTCTTCAATATCATACTAGAAGTTCTAGCTAATGCTATCAGACAACAAAGGGAGATCAAGGGGATCCAAATTGGAAAGGAAGAAGTCAAACTGTCTCTATTTTCAGATGATATGATAGTTTACGTAAACGACCCAATAAACTCTACCAGGGAACTCCTACAGCTGAAAACCACCTTCAGCAAACTAGCAGGATACAAGATAAACTCAAAAAAATCAGTAGTCCTACTTTTTTCAGACGACAAAGAGACAGAGAAAGAAATCAGAGAAACATCACCCTTTACAATAGCCACAAGCAACATAAAGTATCTTGGTGTAATGCTTACCAAACAAGCAAAACACCTATACAATAAGAACTTTGTGGCTCTAAAGAAAGAAATTAAAGAAGATACCAGAAAATGGAAAGATCTCCCATGCTCTTGGATAGGTAGGATAAACATAGTAAAAAATGGCAATCTAGCCAAAAGCAGTCTACAGATTCAATGCAATCCCCATTAAAATCCCACCACAATTCTTCACCGACCTTGAAAGGATAATAATCAACTTTATGTGGAAAAACAAAAGGCTCAGGATAGCCAAAACAACCCTATATAATAAAAGAACTTCAGGAGGCATCACCATTCCTGACTTTAACTCTACTACAGAGCTATAGTTCTGAAAACAGCCTAGTATTGGCATAAAAATAGACAGGTAGACCATTGGAATCGAATTGAAAATCCTGATATTAACCCACACACCTATGAACAACTGATTTTCGACAAAACAGCTAACATTATACAATCGGGCAAGACCAAATGGCAGCCCACAAACTGGGAAAAGATTTTCACCAATCCGATATCCGACAAAGTGCTTATCTGCAAAATATACAAAGAACTCAAGAAACTAGTCAACAAAACACCAATTAACTCTATTAAAAAATGGGGTACAGAACTGAAGAAAGAATTCTCAATAGAGGAAATCAAAAAGGCTGAAAGACACTTAAGAAAATGTTCCACATCCTTAGCTATAAGGGAAATGCAAATCAAAAAAACTTTGAGATACCATCTTACCCCTGCCAGAATGGCTAAAGTTAGAAACACCAATGATGACTTATGCTGGAGAGGATGTGCAGAAAGGGGAACACTCCTCCACTGCTGGTGGGAGTGCAAACTCATACAGCCATTTTGGAGATCAGTATGGCAGTTCCTCAGGAAAATGGGAATTAGTTTTCCACAGGACCCGGAAATCCCCCTCTTAGGCATATACCCAAAGAATTCACATCCATGCAACAAAGACATCTGTTCAACTATGTTCATAGCAGCACTATTTGTAATAATAAGAACCTGGAAGCAACCTAGATGCCCCTCAATTGAAGAATGGTTAATGAAGATGTGGCACATCTACACAATGGAATTCTACTCTGCAGAAAAAAAATAATGGTATCTTGAAATGCGCAGGCAAGTGGATGGCACTTGAAGAAACCATCCTGAATGAGGTAACCCAGTCACAAAAAGAGGAACACAGTATGTACTCACTCATATATGGAGTTTAGACCTAGATCAAAGGATCACCAGCCTATAATCCACACCACCAGAGGAACTAGGATACAAGGTGTATTCTAAGAGATTCATATAAAGTCCCTCACAGAACTGGGAAGGGACAAGTCCCCCAGAGCTCAGGGGAAGTGGGGGGGGGGTGCAACGAATGGAGAGAGAAGTAGGAGAAAATGATGGGGAGGAAAGGAAAACATGTGCGACCAGGAAGATTGAGCCTGGTTAGGAATAGAATATAGGAAAGAGTGAGAGAGAGACAGAGACAGAGAGAGAGAACATAAAAGAGGGAGCCAATATTGGTTTGAAGATAAAGTTGAACACAAAGAAAGGTCTAGAGAACTACAAGACTGCTCACAACTAACAATTTGAGCTTCCGTGGAAAGGCTATCATAAATGCCCTTCCCGGAGAATGAGATCAACAACTAACTTCTCCATGGACCCCTCAACTAATGCCTGTTGGAAACAGGAGCAAACACCCATACATAAACACTGAGTCGAACTAGAACCCAGAAGCAGATGGAGAGGACAAGACCAGGCAGCAGAAACACATAGAGGCAGCTTACTTGAACAAGGAGGAACTAACAGGCCACCAGACTGATAGCTGGGAAGCCAGCATGTGACTGACGCAGGCCCCCCTGAATAGGTCTCAGCCAGAAGGAGTGAGCAGTCTAAGGGACCTCAGACAGTGGAGCCAGAATGTATCCCTGGTTCACAAAAGGACTTTGTGAACACATCCCCCATGTAGGGATAACTGCCTTAATCTAGAGACAGGAGAGAAGCCCTAGTCCCTACTTCACAAGACCTGTCAGATCTACATGATGCCAACTGGATGGCATTCCCCTACATATGGAATTGGGGTGGGGGGATGGGAGGGGAGGGTGGTTAGAGTGCATGTGAGAGGGCAGAGAGGGTAAAAGGGAGGGAAGGAAGGAGGCAGGGAAGGAGGGAGGGAGGGAAGGACGGAGGGAGGGAGCGGGAACTGGGATCGACATGTAAAATAATAAATTAAATAAAAAAAATGCTTTGACTCCAAAATTTAAGTTGAAGGACAAGTTACTCGGGAAAAGGATTTCTATTTTTGTTTCCACAGAAAATGAAAAGATGTGGATTCCTTCCAGACTAATGTGGTTTGATCATGCCAGACTGCCTGAAACAAGATCATGAGGTGATCCTACATTCAAAACAGCTGGACAAAGCAGCCTTACAAACTACAGCCAGGATTTCTGAATCTTCTTCAAATCCCCCATGACATTGCCACTTACCAGCAGGAAGTAGTTTGGAAAGAACAATACCCAACTTCCCAAATATTGTGTATAAATGTTTGTTTTCATTTAATTGGACTTTGTTATAAAATAAATTTAAAAAATCTTTTTTCTCTTGTGCTAGGTACCACAGTGCCTGGGTTTCAGACTCTAGGACTTGTGGTGAGATATTTACTTTGGCTCCTTCTGTGGCACTGACCATGCCCATTGGGGGTGGAGCCATGGGAGGAAGTGACCTTTGGAAGGAGATCTGAGGAAGGGTCAGGGAATGCTCTCTTGCTGGCGGGACTCAGATAGGAGAGCATCTGGTGGAACTTGCTAGTGTTCATCTGTCTAGGTTGTAAGTTATTTCTCCCTGAATAAGCATCTATTCAGCCTATTTGTTTATCCTGATCCTTATTTAACCGCAATAAGGACTTACACAAGAAGATTCTTCCCCCTTCATTGACTTTTTGAACTGTCAGACTCAAACTGAATTACACTACCACCTTCCATGATTCTTCAGCTTATAGATTCATACTGAGGAACTGAGCAGCCTCATAATCTCAAGGGTCAATCCCTATACTTCTTAACTTCTATACCTATTGGTTCTATTTTTTCAGACAATCTTAAGTGTATACATATATTCCACTTTAAAACCTTTATTGCATTTAAGCTAGAGTCAATTTACATCCTGGTGAAATTGATCTTTTCTTCTATGTACATTTTAAAACTGGTCTCATGCCTGTCCACTGTATTCTACTTGTTTAAACTA
This sequence comes from Phodopus roborovskii, assembly GCF_943737965.1. Lineage (NCBI taxonomy): Eukaryota > Metazoa > Chordata > Mammalia > Rodentia > Cricetidae > Phodopus > Phodopus roborovskii. The sequence goes on from NW_026126629.1 coordinate 11,067,480, forward strand.
TGTAAGACTTAGTACTTCTTTGACTCCTCTGATTCCATTTCTTTCTTGGTAATTTTTATTCAGTAAATGTGATTCTGGAAACCTGATTTTCTATCTAGATCAAAAGTTTCTGTAACTCACCTGGCAGGTAATTGTATGGCTCTGGTCAACATGTGGCCCATGTCCAGAATTAATTGGCAAAATTTAGGACTGTACTTTACTCTCCTTCATTGTTATCAACGTCTCAGTAATAGAAGTTATGTTTTTAAATAATTCTGTATACCTAGATTCTAACAAAGTAAGTAACATATTGTCAATGCCAAAAGATAGAGATTAAAAAGATGGAGTAGAAATACTTTCAGTATATATGTCCCAATGAATACATAAGCAATGCATATGTTATCATATTATATACTAGAAAAGATAGCTTTGTTCTTTAGAGTATCTACTTAGAGACCTATAATTTGGCTAATGGGACTATCATACACAGTACTGCTGTGAGGGTCCATCTTCATTGTCCTCTTGACTGGACTTAAAATCATCTAAAACACACACTTTTGGATGAGTCTTTGAGCATCTCCACAGAGACTTAATTAGAGTGGGAAGACCTGTTATGAACATGACTGGCATCATCCTGTGAGCTAGGATTGAAAACTGAATAGAAAGGAAAAGATGGAATAGGGAGCTGAGGACCAGTATTCGTTTCTTTTTGCTTCCTGGCTGCAGAAGGAATGACCAGCTACTTCACATATCTTCACCTCAGTTTAGAGACACTCACAGCCCTTTCTTCCCCTCCATGATATAGTGTATTCCATTGAACTTTGAGGTGCAATAAACCTTTACTTCCTTAAATTTCTTGTGCCAAGTGCATTGTCACAAGAAGGAAGTTACTAATACTAATTCCAAACTATGCTAAAAGAGCTGACTTTTTTTTTTTTTTTTATTAGAGGGCAACTTTAGAGATGGGGCTTAAAATACTGTAGAAATCAACTGAATTTCTAGTATTGATGCTAGTGTTGATGCTAGAGAGAAATGCTGACCTACCTGTGTTTTCTCCAGGGATTTGCAATACTCTCTTTATTTATTATGTCTTTGATCTCCTGCAAAAGAATATAAGGCAGAAACACATAAATTAATTAATAAAATGTTTACTCTTTCCTATATTACTAACCCTGGGTCAACAATTTAAATATTTGCATACACATTGACTACAATGATGTACATAAAGAATCAAGTACAGTTCAAATAAATCTTTATCTATAGATCTTGCAGGAGAGTGATTGAGAAGCTTCTTGTGTTGGGTCATTTTAATGTTGGAATATAAACTAGGGCATGTTTTTGTATTGACTACTTTTCACAACTCCTATAGATGTAAAGTAAGAACGAAAAACACTTAGAAATTAAAAACTAAAATGAGTCAGGAGAAATAAGAATGATTCACAGCAACAAGAGTCTTCAAAACATCTTCAAATTAGATAACAATGGAAGAAAAATGAAAAACAAAAAATAAACCTACCACCTATTATGTGGAAAGAATGATATGGAAAAATAAGAGACAGTGTTTTCAGTTAAATGTGTTTATCAAACACCCTCTACATCCCCTTACCCACACACCACTTCTCTACTGAGAAATAAAAAGGTAAATGAGGCAAAAAAAAAAAAAAATAGCATCTTCAGGCTTAGAAAATTAATTCAAGGCAAGCAACACTCAGTTGGCATGCCTCCAGGTTTTGTCCCTGGCTGCTTTCTCTTCTCCAACAATGCTTTATACTTTGCCAAGAAACTCAACCTCACAGATATGTCAATATTATGCCTACTAATCTCTCTCAGTCCTAATCTCTTCCCTGTGTTTTCGCATCCAATACCAAACCTTGGCATCTGCTTTTCCATGTATGAACATCAATAACAAATGCAATCTATTTCATATAAAGTAACCAACATTTATGATAATCAGTAAAAGCCATACTCATACAATTAGGTAGTTTTCAATAACTTCAAAATTGATTTAATTTTAAATTCAAGATGTATTAATATAAACGAAACCAAACATTAGCCAAGCTCCTCTTGGCTTTCTTATCAACCAGACATAACCTTGGCCTATGAGACTAGCTCATTACCAATACAAATGACTTCATCTGACCCATTCACTAGAGAACAGACAGACACCAGCATGATTTTTCCACAGGTGATGTTTCTGGGATTGCCCAACCACTAAAACTCTTGCCTCCATCAAACTCTAGAGATATATCCTGAGCTCAAAAACCCTTAACAAATCATTAGCAATGATCAACTCCTTCCACTTGACTTTTGTGTTTTCTGTTTCCACACTTGACTGAAAACTCCCATTCCTCCTTCTTCCTTCTTCTTCCACTTGCACCTGCTGGTCCTGTCAGCTTGTTTCATTTTTTTTTTTCCTTTTGGGACCAGTAAAGTTGCCCACACCAAATTCCTAGATTCCCACAAATCTTATTTAATAAATATAATGAAATAATTTTCTCTTGGATGTGCTCATTTTAGTTTTTATAAGAAAATGCTCCACATCTTTAGCTATCAGGGAAATGCAAATCAAAACAACTTTGAGATACCATCTTACCCCTGCCAGAATGGCTAAAATTAGAAACACCAGTGATGACTTATGTTGGAGAGGATGTGGAGAAAGTGGAACACTCCTCCACTGCTGGTGGGAGTGCAAACTCATACAGCCATTTTGGAGATCAGTATGGCAGTTCCTCAGGAAAATAGGAATTAGTTTACCACAGGACCCGGAAATCCCCCTCTTAGGCATATACCCAAAGGATTTACATCAATGCAACAAAGCCATCTGTTCAACTATGTTCATAGCAGCACTATTTGTAATAGCAAGAACCTGGAAGCAACCTAGATGCCCCTCAATTGAAAAATGGTTAATGAAGATGTGGCACATCTACACAATGGAATACTACTCTGCAGAAAAAAATAATGGTATCTTGAAATTCGCAGGCAAGTGGATGGCACTTGAAGAAGCCATCCTGAATGAGGTAACCCAGTCACAAAAAGAGAAACACAGTATGTACTCACTCATATATGGATTTTAGAACTAGATCAAATGATCACCAGCCTATAATTCACATCACCAGAGGAACTAGGATACAAGTTGTATTCTAAGAGATTCATATAAAGTCCCTCACAGAACTGGGAAGGGACAAGTCCCCCAGACCTCAGGTAAAGTGGGGGAGGACAGCTAATGGAGAGAGAAGTAGGAGAAAATGAGAGGGAGGAGAGGAAGGCATGTGCGACCAGGAGGATTGAGCCTGGTTAGGAATGGAAAATAGGAAAGAGAGAGAGAGACAGAGACAGAGAGAGAGAACATAAAAGAGGGAGCCAATATTGGTTTGAAGATAAAGTTGAACACAAAGAAAGGTCGAGGGAACTACAAGACTGCTCCCAACTAACAATCTCAGCTCCCGTGGAAAGGCTGTCATAAATGCCCTTCCCGGAGAGTGAGATCAACAACTAACTTCTCCATGGAGTCATCAACTAATGCCTGTTGAAAACAGGAGCAAACACCCATGCATAAACACTGAGTCGAACTAGAACCCAGAAGCAGATGGAGAGGACAAGACCATGCGGTAGAAGTACATAGAGACAGCTTACCTGAACAAGGAGGAGCTAAGGGCCACTAGACTGATAGCTGGGAAGCCAACAGGGGACTGACTCGGACCCCCCTGAATATGGGTCTCAGCCAGAAGGTCTGAGCAGTCTAAGAGACCTCAGACAGTGGAGCCAGGATGTATCCCTGGTGCACAAAAGGACTTTGCAAACATATCCCCCATGGAGGGATAACTGCCTTATTCTAGAGATAGGAGAGAAGCCCTAGTCCCTACTTCATAGGACCTGTCAGATCTACATGACCCCAACTGGATGGCATTCCCCTACATATGGTATTGTGGTGGGGGGTTGGGAGGGGAGGGTGTTTAGAGTGCATGGGAGAGGGCAGAGAGGGCAAAAGAGAGGGAAGGAGGGAGGGAGGGCTAGAGGGGAGGGAGGGAAGGAGGGAGGGAGAGGGAACTGGGATCGACATGTAAAATAATAAATTAAAAAAAAAAAAAAACACTTTGACTCCAAAATTTAAGTTGAAGAACAAGTTACTGGGGAAAAGTATTTCTATTTTTGTTTCCACAGAAAATGAAAAGATGTGGATTCCTTCTAGACTAATGTGGTTTGATCACGCCAGACCGCCTGAAACAGAGTACAAGCTGATCCTACATTCCAAACAGCTGGACAAACAGCCCTGCAGACTACAGCTAGGATACCTGAATCTTCTTCAAATCCCCCAAGACAGTGCCCCTTACCAGCAGGAAGTAGTTTGGAAAGAACGACGCCCAAATTCCCAAATATTGTGTATAAATGTTTGTTTTCATTTAATTGGACTTTGTTATATAAAATTAAATAAAAATAAATAAATAAATAAAGAATTTTTAATATAAATAGAATTTTTGATGGAGACAAAAAATTACATATGTATTTACGAATGTATGTTAAGGGGCACGTGGTAGAGAAGACTACAGCAATTAACATTCTTTCATTTGCATTCTACTTCCCTCAGTATGAACTCATTTCTCTGGCTTTGCTAGAGCTGAGGAGTCAACACCACAATTTCAATAAAACTGAGTTTATTAAGTGCAACAAAATAAAAAAAAATAAAATTAGTTCTTTCATATAATATATTCTGATTATGGTTTTCCCTTGTCCTTACCTCCTCCCAGATACTCCCCACTGTCCTGTACCACCCACCCAAATCCACACCCTTTCTTTCTCTCTTTCTCATTAGAAAACAGTTATCTAGAAATAACAACAAAAATATAAGATAAGATAAAATAAGTAGAAAACAATCAAAATAGAAAGGGTCAATGAAAAATCACAAGAAACACATATAGACACTGACACACGCATACACAATCACACAAACTCATTCACACAAACAAACCAAAACAATGAAATCAGAAACCATAATGTATAACTGAAGTATACATAAAGTTAAAAACTTTGTGAGATCCCAAAACTTCAAAAAGTACCATTGAGTTATTTTTTGTGTTGGCTGTCTACTGCTGGGCATGGGACTTGCTCTTTAGGGTGTTTGTATTACCAATGTAAATCCATTGGAGATAATTAATTTTCCTTTTATGGGAAGTTATAAATTGTAGATAGCTTCTGGATAATGGATGAGGGTTTTTTGTCTATATCCCCTCTCAGCTCTATGACCCTATCTGGCTTAGACCTGCTGCCACACTCTCAGTGAATTCATTTGTGTACCAGACTTGTTATGCCTGAATGTTCTTGAATCCTTGGTATCTTCTATTCCCATCAACTCTAATCTTTCCACCTCCTTTTCCACATAGTTCCATGAGCCTTGGGGAAGGCATTTGATGGAGGTACCCCACTTAGAGCTGAGTGTTCCAGGTACTTCATCTACACCTTGCCCAGTTATAGGTCTCTGTATTTGTTTAATCTAATCCAGGAGGAAGCTTCAAAGAAATTGTTTCTGATGAAGGCCTTGCAAGGTACTGATATATCTGTATGGCAGAATGTCATTAGGAACAATTCTATTGCTGTTACTTTAGCATTGCTATGTTATTTTAGGCTTTCCCTAGCTTCCTTGCCTATCTAGTCTCAGATAGGCCACCATGGCAGTGTTGGTCATGAGTTTCATTTCCTGGAGTAGACATTAATTACAATAAGATTGTGGCTAGTTACTCCCACAACTTCTGTGCCACTATTGCAACAGCATATCTTACAGGCTGGTCACTATTGAAGATGTAGTTGGATTGATGTTTATCTTTCCCTTTGGAAGTATGTACAGTATCTTCCAATGCCCTGAACATTAGACAGAAGGGACAAAGTTCTAGATAGGCAACACCTTGACTTCCCTATGTTCATTGAGTTATAAAGGTGTTGTCTCCAACAATAGGTCCATGACATCAGTTTGAGGAGAGCAATCAATAGCCTTGGCAATAGCCTGAATTGTTTGGGATTCACCACAGGGGACCATTGACCACCAATTAAATGAGATTTACCCTGTTCTCAGCACTGGAGGTTTTATTTGATGATGAGAGATGCTTTATATTAAAGTGAATACACAACACATTTGCCTTTGGGTATGGATTATCTCACTCAGGATGATTTCTTTTCAAGCTCCATGAATTTCCCTGCAAATTTCATGATTTGTTTTTAAACAGCTGAATAATATTCAAATGTGTAAAAACACCACATTTCCTTTATCCATTCATCTGTTGACAAACTTCCAGTCTATTTTCAATTTCTGTCTACTATGAATAAAGCAGCAAAGAACATAGTTTAGCAAGTGTCTCTGCAGTAGGATGTTGCAACTTTAGGGTATTTGCCAAAGAGAAGTTTAGTTCGATTTTGAGATAATTTATTTCCAGTTTCCTGAGGAACCACCACACTGATTCCAATAGTAGCTTTACAAGTTTTCATACCCAACAACAATAGATGAGTGTTCCTCTTTTACCCTGAGGTGATATCTATACTTAACATTAAGATGTGTCTCTTGAATGTAACAGAAGGACAGATCCTGTTTTCAAAACCAGTATTTTGGCCATTGTTTTTTTATAGGGGAATTGAGACCACAGATACGAGGAGTTATCAATGAACAGTATTTGTTTATTCCTGTTGTTTTGTTGTTAAAGTGTGAGTTTTCTTTCTGCCCCTTTTGATTTGCTGGTCTGAGATGATTTACTTTTGCTTTCTTGGATATGATTAACTTAAGTTTTCCTTCTAGTGCCTTTTATAGATCTAGACTTGTAGATTAAATACTGATTTAATTTGACTTTACCATGTAATATTTTTCTTTATAGATCTACTATTAATTAAATTTTGCTGGGCATAGTAGTCTTGACTATCATCCATGGTCTCTTACAGTTTGTAGAATATCTTTACAGGCAATTCTGACTTTTGGGGTCTTCATTGCGAAGTCAGGTATTATTAAAAATGAATGTGCCTTTATATGTTACTTTTTTCCCTTGAAGCTTCTAATATGCTTTCTTTTTTTTCTGTACACTTAAGGTTTTGGGTTAATGTGCATTATAGAATGTTGTATGTTCTCGTTCATGTACATGCTTCTTGCACCTTGATAGACATTAGACATCTTGTGTAGGTTAGCAAAGTTTTCATCTATGATATTGCTGAAAATACTCTCTGTGCCTTTGGCATTCTTTTTTTCCTTCTTCTAGTCATATTATTCACAGATATTTTTCTTTTCAAATTGTTCAAGATTTCATAGATGTTTTATGTGTGTATATTTTTAGGTCTAATATTTCTTTGACCAAGATTTCCCTGTATTCTAGCTTGTCTTCAATGCCTGAGGTTTTCTTTTCTCTCTCTTGTATGGTATTGGAGTGGCTTACCTCTGAAATTTGTTTGAATTTCTAAGTTTTTGACTTAGGTTTTATCTCACTTTGGGTTTTCTTAAGTGACTCTAGTCTATTTTAATGTATTCAGTTTTTTTTTTTTTAATTATGTTCCACTGTTAGTGTTCTCCTAAATTTCCTTAATAGGTTTATTCATAAGGTAAGGTCTTTGAACATGATTATAATAGCTATTTATAAGTCCTTGTTTTCTGCTTCAGCTATGTTGCATTTCTCAGGATCTACTTTCATGGAGTTTTGGTGTTCTAGGAGTTTAGTGTCCTTGCTGTCATTGATGGTGTGTTTGCGCTGGTGTCTAAGCATCTGGTTTTGGAATGATTGTAAATCTAGGTATCGATACGTGATCTTGTCTTTTATTTTATTTTTTTTTTTTTGAGGGTGGGGGGGAACTGTTCCATCATTAGTTTCTATTATCCTTTCTGGATCTTAGGAGAATGTTGTGTGTATAGGTAATCTATGAAGGAATGCTTCTGAATGCCAACCAAGTGAGGGTATTGGGGTTCCCTGCTAAACTGTATTTCTAGGTATTAGGGGCTGACACAAAGGATTGGGGTTGGGTTACTTATAAAGGCAAGGCTGAGAGGGTTTATAAATTGGAGGATGATGTTTCTTCAGGGAGTGGGTTCAGATGGGGGAACTAGGACTCTGCAGGTGGTCTGCTATAGGGCTAGGGATCAGCTTGGGGAATTTGTTATGAAGAAAAGGAAGGAGAATGCTGAATTATCTCCTTTGTTCCCATATCAGCTGTCAGCGTAGCCAGTGTGCTCAGGCTTTGAGAAAATATTTTTCTGAATTGATACAGCAGATTTTTCCAATTTAACTTGATAAATTTTAAAACCTTTTAACAGTATGTAGATTTATGTCATACATTCATTTACTAAGATTTTAAAATAGCATATTTTCAATCACTTCTTCTTAGATCTTATTTCCCATATATCACAGGTTTTGTCAGAATTTTATCTTTCTCTTCACAACTTTAAAAGTTTTATAAGTATTTTATAATTAAAAAAAAGAGGTTCATTGAATTCAGTCTTATAAGTTCATTGCTTGTATCTCTTTTATCTGTATTTTTGAGTGTCTTAGTTTGGATTTCTATTGTTGTCAAGAGATACCATCACCATAGCAACTCTTAGAAAGAAAAACAATTAATTGGGAACAGCCTACAATTTCAAAGGTTTGGTCCTTACTATCATGATGGGAAGCATAGCACCATGCTGGCAGACATGGTGCTCGGAAGATAGCTGAGAGTTCTACAGCTAGGTCTGCAGACATCAGAAAGTGACTGCCACACTGGGCATGGCTTGAGCATCTAATACTCAAAGCATGGCCCCAGGGACCACTTCCTCCAACAAAGCCACACCCACTTTAACAAGGATATGGATTCTAACAGTGGTACTCCAAATGGGCCTATGGGTGCCATTTTCTTTCAAATCATGGCATTCTGTTCCCTGGCCCTCATTTGCTTGTAGACATAATATTAATGGAGAAATGCACTAAGTCTAACTTCAAAAGTGCTCATAGTCTTTAACAGTCTCTGACTTATTTAAAAGTCCCAATTCTCTTCTGAGATAAAACTTCCATAGTTCATTAAGCCCTACTTAAAATGTCAAATTTCTTTTTAATTCAGATCCATCACAGAAATACCCCATTCCTGTCACCAACTTTTGTGTTAGTAAGCGTTTTATTAATATGAAGGGATACCATAACAATAGTAACTCTTATGAAGAAAAACATTTAATTTGGGTTGACCTATATTTTCAAAGATTTGGTCCATTATCATCATGGTAGAAAGCATGGCAGCATGCTGGCAGATACAGTGCTGGAGAGGTAGCTGAGAGTTCTATATCTAGATCCACAGAAAGGGGCAAATGACTGCCACACTAGGTGTGACTTGAGCATCTGAGACCTCAAAGCCTGTTCCCAGTGACTACTTCCTCCAACAAGGTCACACCTACTTTAGCAAGGCTACACCTCCTAATAGTGCCACCCTCTATGGGCCTGGGGGGGGGCATTTTCTTTCATGAGTTTTATTTCATTAAGAATATTTTTTATTATTTTTATTTTTCTTAGAAAGGCATTATAAAGGTCCTGAGAAAGTGAATATAAAGGTCGAGGTAGACTCAAATTCATGATCTTCCATCTCTGTCTTCTGATATGAATTACAGGCTTCTACTACCATATCAAGCTAAAAATATATTTATTATTAATGTATATTAATTATATGAATTAATAATAACAATACAAAGTTTCACTTCTTTTGTTCCCACCTCCAGTCTTCTTCCTAAATTAAAGATTTAGATCATTTATTTATATATTTTCATTTAAAAATAAAATGAAAAGCTATGGTTGTGCCTCAGGGTATAACTTTGACCTAATTTAAAGCTATGTCTTACTATTCCAACTTGATTGCTATTTTTTACAGTATCTAGTTTTGCAGTTCATTTTTTGGCCTAATATAATATAAGAAAGATGTTATTTCCCAGTAAAGTTCTTCTCACATTAAGCCCATTTTTTTCTCATCTTAAATGCCTTCATTCTCTCTTTTAATATCATTGAGAATGTAACATTGAATCTACAGTATTTTTAAAGAAAATATCTATAATTGAGAAGTTTTCAATCCTCTACATAGAATAGAATTTAAGTATCACAGTTTAAATGTGGGCGTTTAAAGATTTTTGTGGGTTATGTTCTAAATATGTGACAGTAGGTTTTAGAAATAGTTAGAATAGCAGATCATATCTGCTAATTGCCCACAAACATCCTCTCACTCATCCTGTATTTCTAGATCCCAACTCCATCAGCAGTTCCCAGAGAACCCACCATCAAAAACTGAGGAGAAACAAGAGGTCCAGTTAAGAACACAAGTGAGATTCAGACTCTCACTATCCATTCTTCCAAATCTGGTTCCCCAAGTCTCATCCTATTACTTGTGTGGCCTTGCCTCAGCCTCTGATCCCATATTTATCTGACTAAGAAAATCATGATGGAACACTTTACTTCCCTAATCCATCAGGTGCCCTCAGCCACATCATTTAGGCCACCCCTATTCCTATCCATTTCCAATACATGGATACAAATTTATTTTATTTATTTATTTATTTTTATTTATTTGTTGTTTTTCCAAGACAGGGTTTCTCTGTATTGTTTTTGAACCTGTTTTGGAACTAGCTCTATAAACCAAGTTGGCCTCAAACTCACAGAGATCTGCCTGCCTCTGCCTCCTAAGTGCTGGGGTTAAAGGCATTTGCCACCAATGCCTGGCTGCATACACATTTATTCACACCTCCAGTAACCACACCTGGTAGGGACTAAGAAGCATTTCACACCAGACAACAAATAGCTACTATACCTTTCTAAAAACCAGAAACAACAAATGAAACTAATAAAATATGTGTCAAAAAAAGACAAGACCAAATATAAACACCTATTTTGTAAACATTCCAATTCCAGATACACAAATGATGGGAGATGTCATTCTATAAATATATTTCTCTTACTGGTTAATGAATAAAGCACTATTGGCCAATAGGAAAGCACGATAGGTGGGACTAGAAGACAAGGAGGAAGTAGTAGTATCATGGTTTAATAAGGATCAGGATAAACAAATAGGCTGAATAGATGTTTATTCAGGGAGAAATAACTTACAACCTAGACAGATGAATACCAGTAGGTTCCACTGAATGCTCTCCTATCCACGTCCTGCCAGAAAGAGAGCACACCCTGGCTCCTCCTGAGACCTAGTTCTCCAGGTCACTTCCACCCCTGGTTCCAATGGGCGTGGTCAGTGCCACAGAAGCAGACAAAGTGAATATCTCACTACAATTCCCCTTTTAGTCAAAAGAAAAAATTTAGGCTTGATAGAAAACAATATACAAAACAGTGAATAACAAGTGTGCTCTAAGAAAAGGAAAATCAAGAACAAAACGACCTACATATCTAGTCCTAGAGTGATGGCATAACGGAGTTTACAACATAGTAGTCCTAAGCTGGAAATCTTAAGTCTAGTATGTAATACTCTAACTAGGAAGAGAGAATAATAGTTGTGATAATTTAATCTTCAACCTCATCAAGACCTGAGAAGGAAAATGACAACACTAGGGTAGGCAGGAAGTGCAGATGGGCAACTACCAAAAGGTGCAGCAAGGACAGAAACAGCAGGCTACCTGTACAATCACCCAAGGTCTCACAGCAGTGTTGGTACAGCCAGTTTTGGCTAAGGCCAAGAGTACTTGACAGACCACAACAAAAGCAGGGAAGTACAAAGTCTATCTTACCCTGACTTGGCAAGGTTCAACACTCTTCTATGTTTGTTTCCTACAAGCAAATAGGATCACATGTCCAAATCAGTGGTCAAGAGCGGAGCAGTTCTTTGCCCAAGAGGCCGTTAGCCGAAGTGAGGATGGACTCCAGGAAAGACAACGGTGTCCAACATATTTTCAGGAAAGTGCACAATGCCGTCAGGAGCAACAGTGTCTCATATCAATGGAGTACTAATATTAAAATATTTAAATGCCATGTTCTGCAGGTCTATGAAGTACATGTAAATCCCTAAAACAGAGGTATAGTAGAAGTGTCATGATGGGAGATGTCATTCTATATATGTTTCTCATGCTGGTTAATGAATAAAGCACTGTTGGCCAATAGGAAAGGAAAATAGGAGGGACTAGGAGAAGGAGGAAAGAGGAAGGAGGAAGGAGGAGCCAAGATGGAGGGTCTGGAGAGAACAGAATGCCGGCCGGCTCCCCGGTAAGAGAAGACCACATGAAAATACATAGATCAGCAGAAATGGGTTAATATTTAAGACAGAGCTAGCCTATAAGAAATTAGTACCGGGCCAATAACATTGTACCTAATACAGAGTCTCTGTGTGTTATTTGGGGCTAGCACGGCAGCGGGACAAGACTGGCGGCGGGAGGAAAAACCTTACTCCTTACAATGTCTAGTAGAAATGTCTAGACCAAAGGTAGAACTATAAAGGGCAGCATGATAAAAATATCCTAAATTGTATCAATATACAAAATGTCTTCAACATAAGTAAAGTATAAATACATAGAACATGGTAAGGATAATGTGCATAAAATATTATAAATGGTAAGAATTTACACAATATGACAAAATATAATACATAATTCTTCCAGCAAGTGAATATAAACTTAATTTTACATAGGTTACCACATATAAGAATATATAACAATGTAAGCTGTATAATAATAATATCTCACTATTACAAAAATAATTCACAATCTAGGCCAATCTACCTATATCCCATCTAAACCATATCTTTTCCAACCTTACCCTTTTCCTGTCTAAAAGAAATACCTGAGTCAAAGCATCACCTTGTACCCTACCCTAAGTAACTAAAACCAACTGTAAGAAGATGAATAGTATCCCTAAATTCCAAGAGTATGGAAAGGGGGCGTCATCATTTTAAGATTACTTCCTGCTGAAATGGGATGATAATTGCTCCATGGAATCCTGTAAGAAGAAAATTTTTAGCAACGAAATTTCTGGACAAGACTGGCTATGACATATGTAGCTAGCCAATATATTGCAAGAAATGCTTGAGTGGAGTTCTATTTGAAACACTGGCCAGGGCATAATAAGAAGGTGCACCATTACAGCTAGCGAGTTAGGAGTTGTCTGGAGCAAAACAGTCTCAAACCAGTTTAGGGTGATGTTTGTAGTCCAGATGCATCAGATTGAGTCAAGTGGAAATGTCAAAGTAGGGCCCCATCTTCTTTCCAGAGAGTACAAAGATTGCTGTTAGGAATTTTTATTATTCCTTCTGGAAAGCACAAACATCAATATCAAAGTAAAATATTCAAGTGTTAAGGTATTCATTAGGGAAGGGCAACAATAATTATTAAAATGTATATGAGAAAATTAGGATTTCAGAGAGAAATTTCATCCCCAGATTTTGTTTTTTTTTTTTTTTCTGCCTTACAACAATTGGCTTCTTGATATAAGACAGAAACTGTGAATTTAATCTTAACAACATGCTTAAATTTAGAGAAGAAAAGCCAAATCCAACTCCAAAGCCAGCTTTGGGCTACATGAATTGGGACTAGAGGAATACTAGATAGTAAAGAGATAGATTTCTGTATAGAAAGAGTTTACTAGAATTAAATATTTTTACCATAAATCATATTCCTCTTCATTAAGTAATTCTTTCTGGAGAGCTATCTTCTCTTCTGTAGGTACCTACATGTTCAGTGTCTTGGCTATTTGATGATAGGTTTTCTCTGTTTTCCTGTAAGGACAAGAACAGAACACTTCCCCTACCTTTGAGAGGTCTCCACACATCTCATGAGACACAATTTGTTGGTTGCCTTGTCATTTCTCTTCATTAAGATGATTCTCTTGTTCAACTCAGATCTTGATCATCGTAGAGGGTATCCATAGCTTTTCTTCTCCTGTACAATACAAATGCAAAACCCCTAACCCAACATAACACATACCCTGGTTTCCATTCTGAGGTCAATACATTCTTGAAGTATACTGGCTGATTTAGTTCAGAAGTTTTTTCTATTGTCCAGTGCCTTTCTGCAGCTGTTTTTCCTTTTTCATTAGCATTAAGAAATTTTAATGTTAATAAAGCATTATGAAATCTGTGTTTGGGTGTCTTAGTTCCTCCTGCTTGTTTATGGAGCATTTCTTTTAAAGTACGATTTGATCTCTCAATTACTGCTTTGTCCTGTAGGATTGTGTGGTATACCAGCTTTGTGCTTTATGTTATAATATTCAAAAATCTGTATCAATTTGCTGGAGATATATGCTGGAGCATTGTCAATTTTTATTTATGCATGTATGCCCATAATGTCCATTACCTCTAATAGGTGTGTGATAACAGAATCAGCCTTTTCAGAGCTCATAGCAGGGGCCCACTGAAAGCTTGAAAATGTATCTATAGTGTGATGTACATATTTTAATTTTCCAAATTCTGCAAAATGAAACACATCCATTTGCCATATTTCACTCCTATTTATACCTTTAGGGTAAGGGTTAGGTCAGCAAGAATTTTATCTTGGGGAGCTTTATAACCTTTCTTTAAGTCCTGAAGTTCATGAGGTTTGCTTCCTCTCTCCATAAAGCCCTCCATTCTAATTGAGAGGATTTTTCCAGGACAGCTGATATTAATTGATCCCAATCCTTAGGAGTTACCTTGTTATTCCTTGCCCGTGATTCTATTAATTGCTTCATATATGGTGAGTGCATGCCATAAGAGACTACTGCTTCCTTTATAACTTTCAAATCTTTCATACATATTGGCTCCCACTGATAGGCAATGACACCTTTTGGGTGTTTTTTCATTGCTGGTTTTTCATTAATAGATAAGGGGAAAGGTTCCCTGACTCTAAATAGTGTAGAAAAATGTAAGTCTCTTTCATGCCCTGTTACCTGTAGTTCTTCTTCTGATGTGTCAGATGGAAGGTCTTCTAAGGCCTGAAATCTAATCACCATTGCCTCTTTGAGTGTATGAACTTCTTGAATCATATAACTTTCTAGAGACTTCATTGCATCATTCAGTTTCTTACTTTCTCCAACTATGAATGATGCCATGTTCTCATCCTTAGATATTATCTGAATGGCATGTAAACTGCCTTGAAACAATGTTCTATCTTCTAGCTTGCCATTATCCTCAGACACGGAATAGATTCTATTCTTAAAGTCCTGCATTGTAAAATTATCAGCCATAGGTATGGAACAATCGATCTCGGGTATTATATCAGCTTAAATTGTAAAGGATGTTGCAATTACCTTAAGTGTAATTCTACTGTCCTGGAACTTTGGTGCTTTTAGTTGTAGATCTCTCAACTTGTGGTAGTTATGCCTGGAGGTGTATTACCAAATAGCGTCTGACAGCAGATGATCCTTCTGATCCAGGTTCTGCCTGAGGTGTACCTCCAAATATCATCTGGCAGCAGACGGTCCTTCTGATCATGGTCCCTGTAGAATAGCTCTTAACAAACTAAGGCAAGCGAAATTTTGTTAAATGAAGGAGTGAAATGAGCCGTGTGCAAATTGCTGGGGCCGCAGGGCTAACAGGTGTCACCTGCAACTTGCACTGCCATCGGGCTACGAGAACACACAAACAGGGCAGGCCCAGAGGCTGGGCAGTGTGCAGGAACACACAAGCGGGCAGGCGCCGCGGGGCTCTGTGCGAATGCATTGTGAGGGAATGGACAGGAGATGAGCAGTGGCCTCAGGGCCACGGTGGAGATAAAGGAGTTGTAGGGCAGACACAAATGCCTCACAAGCTGCAGTGTGTTCTCCTGGTTAGGCACGGTGGAGGAAGGGAATGGCATCTGGCGCCTGGGTGAAACCCAGGTCCCATTAAAAGCCTGATCCTGCTTCTGACACCAGATATCGTGTTTAATAAGCATCAGGATAAACAAATAGGCCTAATAGGTTTTATTTAGGGAGAAATAACTTACATCATAGACAGATGAACACCAGTAGGTTCCACTTGATGCTCTCCTCTTTGAGTCCCACCAACAAGAGAGCACTCCCAGGGTCCTCCTGAGACAGTGGTTCCCCAGGTCACTTCCGCCCCTGGCTCCACCCTCCAATGTGAGTGGTCAGTGCCACAGAAGCAGAGAAAGTGAATATCTCACTACATAGTAGGGAGGCTTCAACATGTAGAGACTTGAGAGAAAAGAGGTCTGGGCCCTCTCTCCAGTAAGTAGAGACCACGAGGAAATACTTAGATTAATAGAAATGGGTTAATATTTAAGACAGAACTAGCCGAATAAGAAATGTTAGTAACAGGCTAACAGCTTTATATCTAATACAGCATCTCTGTGTGTTATTTGGGGCTGACATGGCTGTGGGACCAAGCCAGCAGGAAAACATACACATAACACACAAATGCAAACATAAAAACAAACAGTCTTCATTAAGGCCCAGCAACTCTTCTACAGAAGGTGCTAAAATTTGCATCATAGCTGATGAACAAGACAAAGACCTTAAAATATGCTTTGTTATTGTAATAGAGGGCCTTAAGAGGAAATTAATAAATCACTGAAAGAAATATATTAAAACATGAACAATAGTGGAATGAAATGAATAAAATAGTTTAAGACCTGTACATAGAAGTAAAATCAATAAGAATACACAAACTAAGTGAAATCGGGACACACAAAAATTTAAAACTTAAATAGGAACCTCATAGACAAGCCTTACTAATATAATAGAATGTAAGAAACAAGAGGGAGACCCTCCGACATAGAAGGCAAGATAGAAGATACTGATATCTTGGTCAAAAAAAAAAATTGTTAAATCATAAAAAAAAAAAAATACCAACACCAACAGCAACAGCAAAAACTCCAGAAAACAAAAACAAAAACAAAACAAGCAAACAAAAATCCTACTGGCACAAAATATCCCGGTAGTCTGGAACACTATGAAAAGACCAAATCAATGAGTAATAAGAATAAAGAAAGGAGAAAAACAACATATCAAGGGCACAAACAGCATTTTCAACAAAATGGACCCAAGAAGCAAGCTAGGGTAGCCATTTTAACAGCTGACAAAATAGATTTCAAGCCAAGGCTAATAAGAAAAGATAGTGAAGGATGTATCATACTCATGTAAGGAAAAATCCACCAAGATGACATTATAATTCTTAATATCTATGCACCAAACACAATGGCACCCAATTTCATACTACTACAGTTTAATGGCCTTCTCCTGGTAATAGTGTGGGTCTCAGTACCCCACTCTCACCAATAGACAGGGCATCCAGAAAAACACTAAATTTCTCCTAATGGAATTTTTTTTATACCCATAGATCAGTGGGTATGGGACACCATAAAACCACTCAACACAGGATTGGAGTATAGAGAAAAATCTGAAGGCCTGCCTGGAATGAAAAATTAAAAAGTATGCATTGAGTGAACAAACAATATGGCTCCCCATTTTCCATGAAAAAGAAATTTCAGACCAGAAGCAGAAATGCCATTGGCATATGAAATTCTAATAGCCATCTTCCTCTGTGATGTGCCCTTTTATCTATAGAAAGGCCTTCTTACTCTGGCATTACTTTTCTAGGCTGGCTTATTATTTTGTGAGTGCATCCTGACTATTTATTTGCATTTATGTATGACTTTCTATTGTGTATTTATCTTTAATATATATGTGGAGTGCTCAGTATATTCCAGGAAGATCCAGTAAATATGCACACCATTCATGTCATGTGATACACTTTGTAATAGTTTGAGTAAGACACATCTCAGGTTAAACACTTACTCCCTAGTTGGTGGCACCATTTGGGGAGGTATGAAATCTTTAGGCAATGCAGCCTTGCTACAGGAAGAAGATCACTGGGGTTTCTACTCCCTGTGTGCTGTTGAGATGGGATCTCTGTTTCCTACTTCAGACTTTTATTGCTGTGCCTTAGCCACTTTAGGAACACTCTTTTGTGAACCAAAGTCAAAATTAACTCATCCTTTCATGAGAAGTTTCCAATAAGTATGTTGAACTATTGGCACTTTGTGCTCTATTTTACAACACTGGTGCTATGTTGGATAAAATGGATTTTATCAATTAAGGGAGGGCAACCATCAATGGGAAATTGTGAAAATAGGCTACATTGGTAAGTAACTGTTGCTATTATTTTTAACTCCATTCAACTAACATAATTTCTTCAGAATCAAAGGTATGCTGGTTCACTGTAAACAGTATTTGAGGGTACCTATTTTTCTCTAAAAACCCGATGTTCATTTTTATGATTCAGAGTCTATAGTACTAGACTCCAGAATTCTCTTTATACAAAGACCCTTCAGCTCTGTTCCCCCAGAAGCAAACCTCAGGGCTATCCCCAGCACTGCAAATGAACTTGGGCTACAGCCTCTCCTCTTTCCTATCCATGACTCTAGTGAACCATACAGACCATGGCTCCTGGCCTCCCCTCCCCATTTATCACTGTGTACCATCCACTAACTTGGGCAGAACCCTTGCTCAACCACAGGTCAAACCTGCCAGAAGATCAGGTAGGTTGTCCTCCCCTCTTCTCTACTCTCTCTATTCTCACAAACCTGACCCCCAGGGCCACCCCAGCACTGCAACTGAATACCAGCTGCAGCCTCAGTCCTCCCCACTACCACGCCTCCAGTGGATCTTGCAGACAATCCCTCTTAGCCTGGCTTCCCTTCCAGTTGGTATGTCCTATCTCCCATCTCGGGCTGATATCCCTTCTCAACCACAGGCCATGCCTGATAGATGACAATGTAGGCAGCCCATGGACTCCCTCTGTTCTCTCTGTTCCCTAAACCCAAACCTCAGGGTCTCCCCTAGCACTATAGCAGATCATTTCCCCCTGACCTGCCCTTCCTCTGATTCCAACACTAGAAAGCTTTCCTCATGAACACAAAATCCAAACAGGCCAGCCAAATAGGAAACACAACTAGCACACTCTCTGAAAATCCATACAGGGAACAGATACCAAGGAACAAACACCCACCCAAGAAAGACAGATCCAGAATTCAGTACCTAGACTTATAATCACCACAAAATTAGATGCCTAGACAAGAACATAGGAACATAATAACAGCAAGGCAATATGTTTCCACCAGAGCACAACTATTCTACCACAACAGACCCAAATGTGGCTAACATAACTGAAGCCTAAGAAAAAGGCCTTAAAACCAACTATATGAAGATGATTGTGGTCCTTAAAGAGGAAATGAATAAATCCCTTGAAGAAATTCAGAAATCTGGGCTGGGTGAAGGCATACACAGGTCCAGCTGCCACCACTCAGCTCAAGTGAGTGAAAGACATCCACTGGCCAGCCTGGGTCTTCACAGTCCAGGTTGACTGAAGGCATATACAGGTGCCATTACAATGAGCAAATGTATGGTGGAGAAATGGGAAAGAGAAGCAGAATGGTTCACAATGCTGTCAAAAAAAAAAAAAAAAAAAAAAAAAAAAAAAAGGCAGAATTGAAGAAGTGAAGGCAGTAAGGAACAGACTGATGTGGATGGCTTATTTGTCAGCTGGGGCCAGAGTGAAATATGGACCTGAGCCACTTTCCACTTGGGGCCATATCTTAGTCCGTAGTCCTACCACAGCCACATTTTGTATTGATATCCATAACCTATGTTGCCACCAAAGGCCACAAGGGTGCACAGGGTCTGGGCCACCACTTGTGGCTGGCTATGTTGCTGTCTGAGTGCCATTCTGCCTCCAAGGCCATGCTGATCTGAGTGTCCTGTGCTGCCACCCTGAACCATTGTGGCATCTAGGTCCAGGCTGTGATATAGGGTAATGTCTGAGTCACGGGCCATGGAGTAGTCCCAGCACAGATTGCTGTTGAGGTTTATGTCTAGATCTGTGGCCCTAGTATAGCCAGGGTCTGAGTTGAGATCCATGGATGCTATTACCAACAAAGGCTATGCATATGCAGGGAGTCTTCTCAGTCCCCTGAAAACATGTTGATGGAAAAGGGCCATAATGCTACCAGGGCCATACTGATCTGGGTGGCCTGTGCTGACACATGGGTCATGGCAACTTTCAGGCCAGTGCTGATGCCAAGGGCCATGTCTAGATCTGTGGTCCCACTGTAGCTGGAGTATGTGTTGACAGGCATGGCATGTGTTACTTAAGGGGGGCATAGGCCCAGTCATGTTGAAATCTAAGGTCTGTGCTGGACAAGCCCCTCCTTTCACTTACTCTGGGGTAGTTGACCCTGTGTCTCACTAGACACTAAAGAAGAAGAGCTGGCCCCACCACTCATAGGGGAGGTCCACCCCCCCCCATACCACTCACAGTAAGAAACGGCAGGCCCTGATGGCCTGGTCCTAGAAGATTTTGCTCTGTTCCTCACTAGAAGGGTGTTATTCCAGTGACCCATACTGACCAGCTCACCTACTCCCTAAACCCACATCTTGGGCCTTGGATTGGCCCACCCCAACATCTACCCAATCTAGGATAACTAGAGTACATGAAGCAACTGGTCCAGTGATGATGGTAAGCCAGAGGCCAGAGGCCTTGATCAATGAATGACTCATTGCAATGAACATTTACAAGTGGAGCTGATTTGTCAAAAGGGTATATTGTGTGGTACATTGAAGCTCCCAGTGCAACTAGGACAAATGACTAGGTATCCAAAAAACCAGAGTTGAAGGAGTACAGTGGTTTTGTTTTTGTTTTAATTAATAATTTTTGTGGGGACTTTTTTGGGGAAACACTACAAGACTGAGGGACTGATATGGAGGGACTTGGATGTGGATGGGGTTGGTGTACATAATGTGAACTTTAAAAAAATTAACAAAAAATTATGTGATATGTATGTATGTATTATGTATGTACATATGTATTTATGTATGCTTGTATATATTTAAACACAAGGCAACATATGGAAAGATATCTTTCCAAAGACATTCATAACAGTTATGTCAAAATTGTATGAGTATAGGTAATTTTATTGCTCTCTATTTCATTTAATTTTTTTTCTCTGACATTTTATGATAATAACTGTTTTGATTGTATACCTTGAAAGGATAGTAAAATGAATTGGATGTAAAACAAAAGAAACTCAGGAATTTCTAAATAAACAATTGGAAGAAATTAGTAAATCTGTCAAAACCAAGAAAACATGAACAATTAGAAGAAATGAATACATCCCTTAAAGAAAGACAAGAAAAAACAACCAACAAACAGTTGATAGAAATAAATAAAAATTTTCAAAATCTGAAAATGGAAATGGAAGCAATAAGACAATGGAAATTATGGGATTGAAATATTTAGGAAGGCAAACAAGAACTACAGAGGCAAACTTCACCAGCAGAATATAAAACACAGACAACAGAATCTCAGGAATTGAAGATATGATAGAAGAAATGAATAAATTAGTCAAAGAAAATGTTAAATCTAAAGCATTCCTGACACAAAACATCTGGGATATGTGAGACACTATGAAAAGATCAAAATCAAGTATGACAGGAAAAATATCACCAAGATGACATTTCAATTATTAACATCTATGCCAAAACCACAAGGACAACCACTGTTGTAAAAGAAGCACTATTACAGCTTAAATCATAGATTGGCACCCACATACTGATAATGGAAGACTTCAATACCACACTCTCACCCACAGACAGGTCATCTAGACAAAAACTAAACAGAGAAATTCTGTTTCTAACTGAAATTATAATGCTAATGAATCTAATAGATATTTTAAAAACATTGAACCAGAACACAAAAGAATATACCTTCTTCTCAGCACCTCATGGAGCTTTCTTCGAAAATGGATTGCATAGTCACAAAACAAGTCTCAGTAGCCACAAGAAAACTGAAATGACTCCCTGTATCCAATCAGTCCACTACAAATTAAAGCTGGATATCAAAAGCAACTGAAACAGCAGAAAGCCTAGAAACTCATGGAAACTGAATTTTATTTAATGAAAAATGGTTCAAGACAGAGCGATATTAAGAAATTAGAACTTTCTAGAATTCAATGAAAATGAATACACCACATACCCCAAATTATAGGACAGAATAAAAGTGGTGCTAAGAGGAATGTTTATAGAACTGACTGCCTACATGAAAAATTGGAGAGATCTCATACTGGCCATTTAACAGCACACTTAAAAGCTCTAGAACAAAATGAAGTAATCATACCCAAGAATTGTAGATTGCAAGAAATAAACTGATAGTGAAATCATTAAAATATAAAGAGACCAATACAAAAAAAAAACAGTGAAACAAAAAATTTGTTCTTTGGTAAAATCAACAAGATAGACAAACACTTCTTTAAACTAACTAAAAGGAAGAGAGTTAATATCCATATTAATAAAATTAGAAATGAAAAGGGGACTTCAACTCAGACACCAAGGAAATCCAGAACATAATGTAAAAACATATATGTAAACAAATGGAAGAATCTAAAAGAACTGGATAATTTTCTTCATTGGTACCACTTATTAAAGTTAAATGAAGATCAGATAACCAAATTGAACAGCAGGATAACCCCTCATGACATAAAAGCAGACATTACATCTGTAGATCAAAAAAGCCCAGACAATATTGTTTTAGCACAGAATTCTACAAAACTACATAAGAAGAGGTAATGTCAATACTTCTCAAATTAGTTCAGAGAACAGAAACATAAGGAACATTGCCAAATTCATTTTATGAGGTCACAGTTACCCAAATACAAAAACCACAAAAAGATTCAACAAAAAAAAAAAAAAAAAAAAAAAAAAAAAAGAGAATTCAGAACAATTTACCTCATCAACATATATGCAAACATATTCAATAAAATACTTGCAAACTGAATCCAAGAATACATCAAAAGTTTCACCCACCATGATCAAGAAGAACGTCATGTAGGGTATCCTAAACAATAGTAGAACTGCTGGAAATGTCTATTGAAATCTCTGATTTCAAGCTGTGCTACAGAGTTATAATACAAACTGCATGATATTGTCATGAAAACAGACCTGGCCAATGGAATGGAAAAGAAGATCCAGATATAAATCCACACGTCTGTGGACAGTTGATTTTATAATAAATGCATCAGAAATCTATATGCAGAAAAACAAACAAACAAAAAACAGCACTTTCAATAAGTGGCTAAATTAGAAGAATGTAAAAAGAACCCTTATTCATCACTTTGCACATAACTCAAGTACAAGTGGGTTAATGACTTCAACATAAAATGAGAAGCAATGACCTTGACAGATAAGAAAGTGGAGAATATCCTTGAACATATTGGTACAGTAGAAATATTTCTGAACAAAACACTAATAGTGTAATATTGTAGGCACTAAAATCAACAACTAATAAATGGGATCTCATAAATCCAATAAGTTTCTGGAAGGCAAAAGGACACCATTTATTGGACAACTGGGCTACATACACAATGGGAACAGATTTTTTTTATCAACTCTACATCCAATAGGTGTCTAATATCCAAAATATATTAAGAACTCAAGAAACTAGAATTTTAAAAACCAATTAATCAAATTTATAGTTCTAAATAGAGAATTCTTAATGGAGGAATGACAAAAGGCTGAGAAACACTTAAATGTTCAACATCTTTAGCCATCAGGCAAATGCAAATTAAATCTCTTTGAGATCCCATCTTACACCTAAGGTAATTGCAACATCCTTTGTAATTAAAACTGATATAATACCCAAGATCGATTGTGGCTGATAATTTTATAATGCAGGACTTTAAGAATTCTTTTACTTCATATATGGAAGTAATTTTAGCAGAAGAAAATTATGAGTGGACCAATATATACATTTTTTTGGTAATAGCAATGGGTTTCATCATTAATATGATATTCTTAAAGAAATGGTTTGAGATTAGAGCAAACAATAAGGAACGTGTACAAACCATAGGAGATTTAGAAACAAAATTTCAAAATATTGAAAATGACAATAGAGAGCTGACAGGTAGAATACAAAACATGGAACATAAACCAAACCAAACCAAAACAGAAACAATACAGTGCATTAACACGCTAGCAGAAACAGATTGTTCCTGGTTAGACGAAGCTACTAATGAGTTTAAAAAACTGTAACATCAGATGGAAAGACTAGCAGATAGAATCTGTTCCATGTCTGAGGATAATGGCAAGCTAGAAGACAGAACATTGTTTCTGGAAGGCAGTTTACATGCCATTCAGATAATATCTAAGGATGAGATTATTAAAAACATGGAATCATTTGTAGTTGGAGAAAGTAAGAAACTGAATGATGCAATGAAGTCTCTAGAAAGTTATATGATTCAAGAAGTTCAGACACTCAAAGAGGCAATGGTGATTAGATTTCAGGCCTTAGAAGACCTTCCATCTGACACATCAGAAGACGAACTACAGGTAACAGGGCATGAAAGAGACTTAATATTTTCTACACCGTTTAGGGTCAGGGGAGCTTTCCCTGTATCTATTAATGAAAAACCAGCAATGAGTTCGCAAGGTCCTTTTGTACACCAAGGATACATCCTGGTTCCACTGTCTGAGGTCCCTTAGACTGCTCAGTTCTTCTGGCTGAGACCCATATTCAGCAGGGCCTGAGTCAGTCCCATGCTGGATTCCAAACTATCAGTCTGGGGCCTGTTAGCTCCTCCTTGTTCAGGTAAGCTGTCTCTATGTGTTTCTCCCACCTGGTCTTGTCCTCTCCATCTGCATCTATATGTTTCTGCAACCTGGTCTTGTCCTCTCCATCTGCATCTGGGTTCTAGTTAGACTCAGTGTTTAGGTATGGGTGTTTGCTTCGGTTTCCAACAGGTACTAGATGAGAGCTCCATGGATAAGTTAGTTGTTGATCTCACTATCCGGAAAGGGCATTTATGGTAGTCTTTCCATAGATGATTGTTAGTTGGCAGCAGTCTTGTAGGTCTCTAGACATTTTTTTAAATTTATTTTATATAACAAAGTCCAATTAAATGAAGACAAACATTTATACACAATATTTGGGAATTTGGGCGTTGTTCTTTCCAAACAACTTCCTGCTGGTAAGGGGCGCTGTCATGGGGCATTTGCAGAAGATTCAGAAATCCTGGCTGTAGACCGTAAGGCTGCTTTGTCCAGCTGTTTTGAATGTAGGATCACCTCGTACTCTGTTACAGGCAGTCTGGCGTGATCAATCCACATTAGTCTGGAAGGAATCCACATCTTTTCATTTTCTGTGGAAACAAAAATAGAAATCCTTTTCCCCAGTAACTTGTCCTTTAACTTAAATTTTGGAGTCAAAGCATTTTTTAATTTATTTTATTATTTTACATATCGATCCCAGTTCCCTCTCCCTCCCTCCCTCTCTCCTTCCCTCCCTCCTTCCCTCCCTCCTTCCCTCCTTCCCTTCTTCCCTTCCCTTTACCCTCTCTGCCCTCTCACATGCACTCTAACCACCCTCCCCTCCCATCCCCCCACCCCAATTCCATATGTAGGGGAATGCCATCCAGTTGGAGTCATGTAGATCTGACAGGTCATGTGAAGTAGAGACTAGGGCTTCTCTCCTGTCTCTTGATTTCTTTGGGTTCAATTTTCTCTTCAAACCAATATTGGCTCCCTCTTTATTCTCTCTCTCTCTCTCTCTCTCTCTCTCTCTCTCTCTCTCTCTCTCTCCTTATGAACACATCCCCCAAGGAGGGATAACTGCCTTAACCTAGAGACAGGAGAGAAGCCCTAGTCCCTACTTTAAATGACCTGTCAGATCTACATGACCTCACCTGGATGGCATTGCCCTACATATGGAATTGGTATGGGGGGGATGGGAGGGGAGGGTCGTCAGGGTACGTGTGAGAGGGCAGAGAGGGTTAAAGGGAAGGAGGGAGGGAGAGAGGGGGAACTGGGATTGAAATGTAAAATAATAAATTAAATAAAAATAAATAAATAAATAAATAAATAAAAAGAAAAAACCAACAATGAAAAAACACCCAAAAGGTGTCATTGTCTATCAGTGGGAGCCAATACATATGAAAGATTTGAAAGTTATAAAAGAAGCAGTAGTCTCTTATATCATGCACTCACCATATATGAAGCAATTAATAGAATCACGGGCAAGGAATAACAAGGTAACCCCTAAGGATTGGGATCAATCAATATTAGCTGTCCTTGAAAACTCTTCTCAATTAGAATGGACGGTTTTATGGAGAGAGGAAGCAAACCTCATGAACTTCAGGGCTTAAAGAAAGGTTATAAAGCTCCCCAAGATAAAATTCCCAATTTTCTGAGGATCTACCATATTAATTTCTATACTGGGTTTACAAGTTTGAATTCCCATTATCAAAGAAGGAGTGCTCCTATTACTCCACATTCTCTGTGTGGCCCTGTCTGTCCTGGAAATGTCTCTGTATACCAGGCTGGCCTCAAACTTAGAGATCCTCCTGCCTCTGCTTTGTAAGTACTTCTTGTATTCATAGCTCTTGGCACACTATTGTCATCCTTTCCTAAGTGTAGAAGACACTTTCATTCCAGAGTAGAGATTAATTGTCCCTGCCCTTGATGTACAAAAAAAGTACATTTTGTTGTTCAATTAAAATCACTCTAAAGTCTACTGGGAACCATTTTATCTTCACTGTTCTTATACAGAGCAATCTGTGTCAGTGTGTAGAGAAATAAAATTGTTTTGCCTTCATGACTTAAAGCCTGAGATCCTTAACTGGGCTTTCCATACGTTTCATATTACTTATGCTAATATATTTCTTACTGACTCCTTTGATAGTGAAGCCTGTGACATATTTCTTATTACTTTGCCCACATCCTGTTTGTCTAGTGGCACACTCACTCATTCATTCACTTCAGGGATGCCAGCACCTACCCCTCTTTTCTGGCCCAGCTGTCCTCTTCTGTTATCCTTATTGGAGATGTGCATTGTTCAAATGATTTCCCTTCTACCACTTGTTCTCATGCTTACTGCTTCTTCTCAACACATGACTTCCCAGTTTATGTCTTCATGTCTCTAGAGCATAGTTCTCCCTCACACTGAAGGCCTCAGCAACATCATACTGTGAATCTTTCAGAATCTCTAACAGAATCTCAGATCTGTTCCCCAACCATGAATCATTATGTTCATCTAAGAGCCTATCGTATCCACCTTTCATGTTCCTCTAACCCTAGCCACTTTCTTCCAAGATGCTGCCCTGCATCCAATCATGCCCTTTATCTCTAATACCAGATTGTGCTGCCAAGTTTTAATTATATAATATAGCATTAGGAAATCTTATTGGTGAAATTTCTCTTGTATGTCTCTGGTTTTATAGAGTTCAGGATATGATTCATAAGTGGAAAACCTAAAAGAGAAAGCAGCCATTTTAGGATATGAGATTACTGTATTTAATAGGTTAGCAATAGATATTAAGAAAATATTTCATACAATTGTATTTTATACAATTCACATAAAGTATGTAAATTAACTATTGAATGTAATTTGGAGATCAAGTGAAATGCAAGATAAATTTTTGACTTACTATGTAAAAAAATGGAAATATGATAAAAAATACATCTACTCTGATACTTGAATTCTAAATATGTATTAAAACTTCCCAAAGGAACTTAAAAATGTCAATTCTAGGACATTGTCATTTATCTATTAAGACAAAATACCTATGGTACCCCATCCACATTGATAATGCTTCAGTATGTTCCAGTAATTATAAACTCATTCAGTGTTAATGAACCCTCACTTATTTCAAGGGATGAATGAGACCAGATTCCTACTGCAACTCTTTCTGGGAAGCATCCAAAGCCAGGGAAGTGTTAAGGGTTCAAACTTTCATTTCCCACTCTCTGACATGATGTTGCCCAGATAGCTTCCTAACTGCCTTGTTTTACTTTAGGTTTGTTGAAAAAATTGTCACTTATAATGAACCATTATATATATATATATATATATATATATATATATATATATATGGTCATATATAATGAACCATTAATTACTCTGATGATCATGGCTTACATACAAGCATTTCAATCACTCAGCTAGAAAAACATACATAACTTCTCACTAATATGAAATAGCTGGATAAAAATTAAAATATTGGTGACCAATTATAGCTTTTCATTTTTGGGAGTATGTTTATTAGTGATGATTAGCTTGCGCATTCAGTACTAACTGCTAACTGCTAACTATAACAATTTTACCTTTGAAGAAATGTTCTTACTTGAGTACAGTTTTGGTTTTTTTTTTTTTTTTTTTTTTTTTTTTACTTATCTGTTTTAAGTCACATTTTACTTACTGAAGAGAGCTTTAATATGAATTTATTTGCTTTGCAGATTCAAATAGTAATTTGATTCATACATATGTCCAAATATCTCGAAATTAGATAGACAAAGAGCAAGGTAGGCCAGTGACCATTGTACACATGTGACTCACTGCAATGATATGACACACTCAGTATGAGGTAGTAGCAATGTAATTCTAAATTGGTCACCTTCATGCCGGGTTACCATAAAGGAAACATCTGCATTTATCTTCACACTTCTTGGTCACAGGAACCAAATAGGACTGACACACAATGAATATAACAGGAAATGATGTCACAGCCTATCTTTCATGCACAGTGTTATTTTATGGCCTTGGAACTCTGCACTATGGTTTCTTAGTAATTCTTGGCAGCTGTAGCAAATGTGTGGCCTTTATAGCTGGTTATTTAATACAAGTGGCCACACTGGGAGGCTGGTGTTGTTCTTAAAGGTCAAATGAATTGGAAAACAAATGCTGACAATTTTATTCAGTCAAATATATTTTTATAATGAGCAAAGAAACACAAGAAGTGATAAAATATATTGAACTATGCAAGCAGTGTTCTAGCAAACCTTGAACCTTCTCAGATGCCCTCTGTGAAGCAATCACTAAATTATTAACATGCAGAAATAATTTTTCACAAAACAAGTTAAAAGTATATCCTGGATTCAGTACTTGCAAATGCCTAACACTCAGCTAGGAGATAAGAGATCAGCAATCAACCTTAAGCTTTGCACAAGCCAGGGGTCTTAGCTCAATGTCCTCATTAGCCACATGAAAACCTGATGAGGAAAGAATTATATGGCACAAAGTCACAATGTCCTTCAGCCTGAGTGCTGAAAGAAATGCCTAAGTTGACTTAACTTCCAATTTAGGCATGTCTTTAGATTTTTGAATCAAGGAATTACTCATTTGTTTAATTCTAGTTCTGTAAGTTTTTTTGTTTGTTTTAAGAGAAAAGGTTAAATTACATTTGATTTACAAGTAAAGCATCTGGGATTTCTAACTTATTAAACCTCAAGAAGAACAGAGCAGAGCAGTCTCCACTTCACTAAAATGGTTTTGATGAATGGGGTTGCGATTGAGAAGACCTTACTTTCATTCTGTCTTCTGATTCTACGGTCTGCACCACATCTAGGGATGACATCATTTGATTAAGACATTTGGCAACTAGTGAGATACACTAGTGCCTGTGTCTATGATTCAGTTTCTAGACATAATACATCATGAGGAATTAGATCTAACTGATGAATTAATGTTTTGGTTCATAAGGTTTTGAAAACATTATTGGGAGGTGCTGAGAAGTAGGAGGTGGGGTCTAGTTGAAGAAAGTGGGTCAATACAGTTGTTTTTATGGGGCTGTCTATTGCCTTGGTTTCTTTCTGTATTCAGTTTTCTCTATTTCAAGCCAAACAAGATGAGAAAAGCTTCTGCCATCATCCTCTTCAGCCTTCAGCTCTTGCAGATCTGTAGCCAACATCTCCTGTTGGCATTATCCTCTACTCAAACACACAGGGCTAAGCAACCATCCCCTAAAACAGGCTGAATCCCCTAAAAGAGTGAGGCAATATAAAACCTCCTGGCATAGGTTATTTTCTTTGATATTTCATAACAATGCTGAGAAAAGTGACTAGCATGAGCTTAATTCAAAATTCAAAGTATTTTATATTTTACTATTAATGACTATTACATTAAAATAAAAATGTAGCTACATAATTATATACAATGAGATACAAATAATTTTTCCTAATCGTGGACACAGTATGAGAAACAAATCTTTGAATCAATATTTCTATGGATTATCACTTTTTGACGAACAATTTTTTCCTATTAAACCTCATGCAAACTGTTTTATTTTTAATTTTACATATCGACCCCAGTACCCACTCCCTCCCATCCTTCAATCCCCCCCCACTCACACACACACACTGTCCACTCCTGAAGGATGGTAAGGCCTTCCAGGAGGGATCTTGAAATTTTTTTCAAGTCATTTGAGGTAGGGCCGAGGCCCTCCCTCCTATCTCTAGGCTAAGGGAATATCACTTCATGGGGAATGAGTTCCCAAAGTCCTTTCATGCACCAGGGATACATCCTGGTTGCACTGCCAGAGTCCCATATACTACCCAGGCCTTCTAATTGAGTCCCACTTTCAGAGGGTCTGGGTATGTCCTATGCTGGTTTCCCAGCTGTCAGTCTGGTGTCCAATAGCCTCCCCTTGTAAGGAATAAGGTTTTTCTGCCAGCCGCTGGTCTTGTCCCGCCGCTGCACCAACCTCAATTAACACACAGAGACTCGATATTAGATATAATGCTGTTGGCCAGTTACTTGTTTCTTATCGGCTAGCTCTGTCTTAAATATTAACCCATTTCTGTTAATCTATGTATTTCCACGTGGTCTTCTCTTACCCTCAGAGAGCCAGCTGGCTTCCAGCTCTGTCCAGACTCTCCATCTTGACTCCTCCTTACTGCTTCCTCCAATCCTTCTTGTCTCCTAGTCCCGCCTATCTTGCTTTCCTATTGGCCAACAGTGCTTTATTCATTAACCAGTATGAGAAACATATTTACAGAATGACATCTTCCATCACCCCCTTTTTCAGGTCAGCTGCCTCTGTGTGTTTCTGCATCCTGATCCTGACCCCCTTGCTCATCACTTCTCCCTCTGCAACAGTATTTCAGTGTGGCTCAGTGTTTAGCTATGGGTGTCTGCTTCTGCTTCCATCGGCTACTGGATAAGGGCTCTAGGATGGCATTTAAGGTAGTTATCAATCCCATTATCTGGGAAGGCCATTTCTCTACTATTGCTCAGACTCTTAGTTGGGGTCATCCTTGAGGGTCTCTAGACATTTACCTAGTGTCAGTTTTCTCTTCAAACTTATAATGGATCCCTCTATTATGGTATTTTTTTTTTCTTGCTCTCCTCTAGTCTTTCCCTGATTCAATCTTCCTGCTGTCTCATGTACTCCTCTCCCCTCCACTTCTCCCTTTCTCATTCTCTTAACTCTCCACTCACTGCCCCCCACTCCCAATATGCTCAGGAGATCTTGTCCCTTTCCCCTTCTGTGGGGGACCATGTATGTCTCACTTAGGGTCCCCTTTGTATCCTACTTTCTCTGGTGGTGTGAACTGTAGGCTGGTGATCATTTGCTCTATGTCTAAAATCCATATATGAGTGAGTACTACCATGTTCATCTTTTTGTGACTGTGTTAACTCACCCAGGATGGTTTCTTCAAGCTCCATCCATTTGTCTTCGAATTTCAAGATTCCACCCCCCCACACACACACACAGAGTAGTGCTCAATTGTGTAAATGTACCATGTTTTCTTTGTCCATTCTATACTTGTGGGGCATCTAGGTTACTTCCAATTTCTAGCTATTATAAATAATGCTGCTATGAACATAGTTGAGTAGATGTCTTTGTTGCATGAATGTGCATCTTTTGAGGATATGACAAAGAGTGGAATTGCTGGATCCTGTGGTAGACTGACTCCCATGTTCCAGAACTTCCATACTGATCTCCAAAATGGCTGTACAAGTTTACACACCCATCAGCAGTGGAGAAGTATTCCCCTCTCTCCACATCCTCTCCAGCATAAACTGTCACTGGTGTTTCTGATTTTAGCCATTCTGACGGGAATAAGATGGTATCTTGGAGTTGCCTTGATTTTCATTTCCCTGATGGCAAAGGATGTTGAGGACTTTCTTAAGTTTCTTTCAGCCATTTTGGATTCCTCTATTGAGAATTCCCTATTCAATTCTGTACCCCACTTTTTACTCGGATTATTTAGTGTTTTTGGTGACTAGCTTCTTGAGTTCTTTGTATATTTTTGAAATCAGCCCTCTGTCAGATGTGGGGTTGGTGAAGATCTCCCACTCTCTGGGATGCCTTTTTGTCTTATTGACTGTGTCCTTTGTCTAACAGAAGCTTCTCAGTTTCAGGTGGTCCCATTTATTAATTGTTGATCTCAGTGTCTATGTTACTGGTGTTATGTTCAGATAGTGGTCTCTCTTCTGTACCAGTTCATTCAAGGGTACCTCCATTTTAATATGCATTTCATTGTACTGATTTTGTTGAGGAAGATTCCCGAAACTTTTTTCTCCCCCACATTCAATAATTTTCACTCCGGTCTAAAAAAAGACCCATAATTCTTTGCCATTTAAGTTTGAGAGCAACTTCCATCTATGTTACAGATGAGGAAGCTTAAAGCTAATGTCACAAAAAGATGTGGAATGAATCCTAAAGATAGAAAGAAACTATATGTGTTACCCTGACCTGATGAGAGATACAGTCTTTGTCCTTGCTTTCCAGGAGATAACTTCTGAGTTCTTGGAATGTTTCTTGCTCAGAAAAGGACACTTTTATCAAGGATCCTATTATTTATAGTGGAACTGTGTGGCATCAATAAGTTTATTTATTTTAAGGGTTGGAGTATAAAGTAAGCCACATAGTTGGATGGAATAGATTATAATCATGGCTCCTATTAATCTACTGCCTCATCAGGTGGACTACATGTTCCCAATCTGGTCAGGAATTGGTGTTATTCACACAGCCAATCACATCTTCCATAAGATCTCAAGAGTCCTCTAACCTCTTGATATACAAAGCCTGATTCTCACCTCTCTTCTTCATGCTTACATGAGTACAACCCAGTGCACTCTCATGGTCCATGATGTGCTTTTGTCTCAGGCATCCGGTATATTTATCCAACCACACATTTTAGTCTGTCTTATCTGTCCTCTTTAATATGCTGTATCTTGGCCAGTATCCTATTTACAAGTACAGTGATACAGCAGTCAGAACAAAAATGAATGAACAAAATGAACCCATCTTTCAAATGAAGAACACACAGTAAAACTTTGTCTATATCGTGTGTGTTTGTGTGTGTGTGTGTGTGTGTGTATGTGTGTGTGTGTGTGTGTGTGTGTAAGTGGCAGGGAGAACTCAGGAGTTAAAGAGAATGAACAAGAGGCTTTTCCAGGGCCAGAACCAAGGTTGTTGTACACATTAAAAATGCTTTAGGGTTATTTTTGTTTTGTTTTGTTTCATGCCAAAAGAATTCCCTGTAAACCCTGATAGCAACAGGCTCAGAAAAGTAGATTAATTTTGGTCAGTGCCAATATCAGTGCTTCATGGAACCATGTTATAAACAGTTATTCTTGAGTCACTTAGCTTCTTTCAATTTCATGGCCATGGTTTGCAGCCATGAGTATAGCCTTGTACTCATCACAGTGTTCATAAAGGGAACACTGAGTGGTCAGGGATGGCTACCCTGAAGGGGTCAGGGCACACAAAGAACCTGGAGCTCTTGGCTCATTCTAGACAGCAATTTGGAAGATTTAATTTTAGTTTATTGTGAAGCCTGTAGATCTGTTCTGGGAAGTTCTTATGGGAGTCTTTAAAACTTAGTGAAGTATAGGATCAGAGTAGTACAGATTCACTTTAAAGTGAGAAGAGAGAAATTTCAGATTGTATTTTGAGACCTGTGATATACGGAAAATAGGGGAGTCTTGGCACTGTGGCTCAGGCCACGTTCACTTTTGCCTCCTGAGACTGCAGAAATTACAGTTACAAGTTACTCTGCCATAAAGTATTTTTCTGGAAAGAAGAATCTCTTAATATCAAGTTTATTGTTTCTTATGGATGTTCATATTTTTGTCACAGTTTCGAAACCTATGAGATTGTAAATACAGAATTATATTATTCAGGCTATAAAATTAAAGCAACCCAAAATTTTTTATATGGTCTCTAGATGAATACATAGGCATGATAACATCATAGAACATAGTTGGGTGGGGCAACAAAAGGCATTATGTCATTTTCTTTTAGTAAATTTAAAAATTAACAGCAAAATAACCATACTTGATTAGAAGCTGAAGAGTATTATACATTTAAATATTATTTTTAGTTTCAGTCTCACTTCTTAGTTTTCATGGACTACATTGCCTATTCAAACATTGCTGGAAAATATTAATTTAGCCTCGGCTATGCTAAAATAATGGCACTTTGCCTCCTTGAGGAGCATCCTAAAAGAGACTGAGTGATGCTGCAAAGGCAACAGCATTTCTGCATAGAATTATGTATGATACAGAGAGGGATTCAAACATCCTTTCCAAAGTCTGACCTGCCTAGTGCTTAATACAGAGAAAGGGACTCCTTTCATAGAAAGGAAATTTTAGGCTACATTTCAGCTATATTGAATTTTGAAGAGGAAAGTGAGAAATGTAATCCATTTTAATATCCCTTTATTGTTCAAGTCATTCCAAATTCTGAACTCTAATCCATATTTTTAGCTATCGTTCTCCAAACTGTTTTTTTATTAGTTATATAGCTGTTGGCCAATGGCTAGAATTATCATTGGTTATCTCTGTCTTAAATATTAACCCATTTCTATCCCTCTAAGTGTTTCCATGTGGTCTTATCTTACCAGAGAGAAGGTTTGGTCCTCTTCTCTCATGTCCTACATCCTGACTCCCTTCCTCCAAAGTCTTGACAGAAGGCAAGATGTTCACATTTTCCTTTTCTCATTCAATGATAACATGCAAATCTTAAAGCACATATAATTGTTTTGCCTTAATTTTATACTCAAAAGAATATAAAGCATAAAAATTAAAATGTTATTATGCAAACATGTTCCAAGAGTGAAGAGTGAGTGCTTTTATGTTTGTGGCAGACACATCAGAAAAATTAATCTTTTATGTTGATTCATCCATAATCCCATTGTTGTCTTCAGACAAAGAAAATGTATAAGCTGTCTAGGGTAGATATTGATTTGGGCACACATAGAGTCTAAGTGAAAAGAGAACTATAAATCATTCTATTATTCATTTAATAATGTAAATATAAAATTCAAAAATTTGGCTGCAAATTATTGCTTTCCAGTGAGTTTTCAAATTCTAGATAAACTAATTTGCCTACTTTTAGGATTTTGCATTCAAGCTACTAAACATGTTATTGGTTTATTTGTTTTACGTTTACTTCTGTGAGCCTGCATGAAGTTATGTGCACCATTTGTATGCAGGAGTCCACTGAGGCTAAAAGAGGGTGTTAAATACCTGGGAACTGGATATAGCTTACCCATAGGACTCCACTTTCCTTTTTCCCTGTCTTATACATTGATCTGTCTTCCTAACGATGTTCCTCTTGTCATTTTTCCATACCTGTACATATGTTCTTGAGGAGCCCATCTGTTTTTATGATTTCCATCATAGTCTGTATGCTCATGATTCTGAATCTCAGACATTACTCTTGCATCTTATAATCTACTGAAAAAAATCAGTTGAACCTCAAGTTTAAAACTGAAACAATCTATTTTAGCAGCTTCCTTTCATACAGCCTCATTTTCCATCAAAGGTACTGTATCCACCCAACTTGAGGTCTTCATAACTTCTCCTATTCCAATGGATGAATGAAAATATTTCATCCACCATTCCTTTTTAGTCATCTCTAAAAATTAGTTTAATTTCTCTTTATGACTGACTGTGAATCTTAAGAGCCCTAATTAGGTTTACTCTGTCCCTTTACACACGAACAGAGAGAGTGTTTTGTTTTCCCAAAGTAAAATGATTATATCTCTTCCCTTCATAAGAACACATAATAATCTTAATCTTTGTGGATTACATTATAAATCTTTAAAGCAATTTGTCTTCCTTCCATAAACCTGACCTCCCAGACCTCTGGTTTATTTATCATTCCTGCTCTTATGGACAACATTCCAGAACTGATTTACCTACTTCTGTAATTACTTTTGGATACTTTGCCTTTTTATAATTCATATTATACTCTATGTCTTCAAAATACTTTCCATTGTCTTCCCTAGCACATCACTGAGATAACAATTTCTTTCTTAAGAGGATAAATATTCCTCTTCCCTCTTCTCCAACAATGCCTTGTGCACATCTCTATTGTGATACTGAATAGATTAAATTATGTTTTAGTTTGTGTCTGCATTTATTAATAGAGTGTTTTAGGAGTTGATGTTATGAACTGGGTTTTCCTATCACTACAAAATGACATAAAAGAAAAGGCAAAAACATTGACAATTAATGAATTATAAAAAACTGGAAAACTGGATGACTGGATAGTACCAGTGATGAACCACATCTCAATGTCAGGTTTCTTTGCCATCTTAAATTCTATCCTATAAGCTTCTAATTGTCCTCAATCATGGACTTTGCCATAGTACATTAAAATGTTCTATACAACAACAGATACATGAATGTGGGAATAGAAACAGGATTGAGGACACTTGCTCTTCTTACAGAGGACATGTTCAGTTTCCAGAACTAATGTGTCAGCCCACAATCATCAGTGACTCTAAATCCAAGGGAACTGATGTCTTCTTCTGGCATCTGTAGGCACCAGACATGCCTGGGGTGCACATACATACTTTTAGGCAAAAATACAAACAAATAAAAATAAGTATAATTTTAATTTAGGTTTTGATAAATTAATGCTAAAGAGCTAATGTTTAAAAAGTAAATTTCAGACTAAAGAGTTTATAGCCAACCACAGGATTCAAATACTAAATTATACATTTTGTATAACTGATTAGTATGTTATATATATATATATATACATATATTTATTATCAGTAAGAGAGAGAGTGTGTGTGTATGTGTATGACTTCCATTAAAGTTTCCTCTTTTGTACTTAATGAATTAAAGGAATAAAGACATTATTTCTATTATGGGTTAATTATTTGGGAGGAAATATAGAGTTCAGTAGCTATTGAAATGTATTAAGGCTTCTGGGCTTTTCTTAAACAAATAATTAGAAACTAAGGTAAATCTGACAACATGCTGTTTTATTTTGTGAAAAGTTTTACACTTACAGCATTTTAAGGAAAAAGCCTGTACTGCAATTAAGATTTAGTTTTAAGCAAAGAGATTCCCATACTTTCAAGTCATTAAGAAAATTAGCGTCCATTTCAGTTAATTTAGGCAAAGCTAGAACAGATAGTAAACTCAAGAAATTAATCTTGAGCTAAGAATAGATTAACATTTAGTGAAGATGCCAACTATGAAATAGCTGAGGGATTTTAAGAAAGGAATTGTCATTTCAAATGTGAATAGGCAAAAGGAATTATGTTCAGTAAGGACCTGGGCATTAGAAACCCCTTTTGAAATCTCTCTCTCTCTCTCTCTCTCTCTCTCTCTCTCTCTCTAGTTCCTCTTGTCTTTTTGTGTCCAGGACCTGCTAAAGAAAAACACTTCTTGAAGACAGACATCAGCAAGTGGGAGCTCACAGA
Source organism: Phodopus roborovskii (assembly GCF_943737965.1). Lineage (NCBI taxonomy): Eukaryota > Metazoa > Chordata > Mammalia > Rodentia > Cricetidae > Phodopus > Phodopus roborovskii. The sequence continues at coordinate 11,104,829 of NW_026126629.1, forward strand.
CCCCATCCTGACAACTGGGGAACCAGCATAGGGCCAAACTAGGCCTCTGAATGTGGTGTCAGTTAGGAGGCCTGGACAGTCTATGGGGCCTCTGGCAGTGGAACCAGTATGTATCCCTAGTGCACAAAAAGGGCAATGGAAGCCCATTCCATATAGAGGGTTACTCTCTCAGTCTAGATACACTGGAGAGGGCCTAGGTCCTGCCCCAAATGATGTGACAGACTTTGATGATCCCCCACTCCCTGGGGAGTGGATGGGGGGTGGGATGTGGGGTTGGTGGGGTGGATGGGAGGATTAGAGAAAGAGGAAACTGGGATGGTATCCAAAATAAGATTGTTTTAATTTTAAATGAAAATTACTTTTTAAAAATTGTAAAGAAATGATTTTAAAAATAAAAGAAAGAAAGAAAGGAAGGAAGGAAGGAAGGAAGGAAGGAAGGAAGGAAGGAAGGAAGGAAGGAAGCATGGGGCACTCTGAGTTGCTAGTCACAGTTCACCAAATCTGATGGAAGTGCAGGTAAGTTCATTCATACCTAGAACTGTAAACAATATCTATTTGCAAATTAAGCAGTGGGGCTCACACAAAAAATAGAAAACAAAATATGTTACACTTTTTACATAAACACTTTTAGAATCTAAACATGTCTCCATCTACAATTTTATAATCTACATGTTTTGTTTTGTTGTTTAGTTTTTGTTTTTAGAGACAGGATTTCTCTGTGTAGCTTTGTAGATCAGGCTGGCTTTGAACTCACAGAGATCTGCCTGCTTCTGCTTTCTGAGTGCTGGGATTAAAGGTGTATGCCACCATCACCCAGCTATATTAAAGATGATGATTCGGTGTTCAAATAAATATTTAAATATTGCAAGTTACCTGGAAGATGTGTAGTTATGGTGACCCAATTTCCAACCCAATTTCTAATACTTGGTTGGATTAAATTCTTTTGTGTTTCCAGAGCATTGAGGAACATAAGTTTTAGTTTGGGTTATGGGAGGACCCAGGGATATGAGTGTCTAAACCAGAGTTTAAGTTGCCTAAAACAAGCAAAAATAAATATCAAGAACAAAAATAATACAATAAGAAAAAACAAATGTTGAATGTTAAATCTGAAAAATAATTTATAAAATTATTCATGACCATCAAAGTTGGTGAAACTACTGGTTACATTTTACCAAAATTTTTAGCATTTTAACTGAAAATAAACATTCAGTAGACATTTGTTGGCTGAATTAATGAATGGTTGAGTTAGTGAATGAATGAGTAAATAACTGGATGATGGTATCAGAATATTAGAAATATTGTTATCAACACCGACCATTAGAAACTGGAGAAACTAACCCAAAGGAGTCACTGCTAAGGTACTAGTTTCCTCCTTTAGGATGTGAAGAGATCGGGAAACCTAGATTTTTCATGTAGCATTGTGGGCAATGCCAAGTATGTATTTCTTTGGTAGAGTACATTCTTAACATATATGAGATACTAGGTTTAATTCCCCAAACCAAAGTAAAAGTAAAATGTCATAGTGAAAAATACATGATGCCAAGTTTGTCCCTCAAATACTTTGATCTGGAGAATAAATATTGACAAATATAATGGAGTAGAAATAACAATGGATGCACTTTTTAATTATCTTTTCTTAACAATAAGATTTAGCATTTGCAGAACATTGTGGCTTTTCAGGATGATCCATTGTTAGACATTGTGTCTTGGCAAGCTTGTGTTTTTCTGTCAGTGTGCTTAACTAATGACCCTATAACCAATTTATAAAATTTGTGGATATTTGAAGCTGTTCTAAAGTTTGCAGTAAGATTTTTAATTGAATAATGCCATGAATGTCAGTATTAAAAATGCTTCTAATACTCCTTCCCTAAAATTTTGGGGAAATATATTTTATCAAGATGCTATTACGATATACTTTATTTCCCTTTACAGAGAATAAATACTCATATAAGAAACTTGGAAGTAAGACAAAGCAAACTAACAACCAAAGGTTTTGGACTAGGACTAGAATGCTGTAGTACATCCTCTTGAGTCTTTGCTGGCTTTACCATGGCTATAACTGACAGGTTCCTGGAATTCTTATTCATTTCCCCCTCTTGGCATTAACCTTAATTGTAAATGACATGCTTCCTTAAATTTGGTATACATGACTTCTTCAACAGTGCCAGAGAATACCCAGCTCTCAAATAGATTCAGAGCAGGGCTAGTATCTCTGTAGTGAGCAATCAAACTAAAGATGATAGTATCAGCGGTGATCTGAACAAGAACAGAATCTATATGTTCATATGTTTGAATCCTTGATCCCCATTTGTTGGAATTGTTTAGGATGTGTAACTTTGGTAGAGACATATCCTGGGGATGGACCCTAAGGTTTCAAAAGCCCATGCCATCCTCAGTTGGTCCTGCCATGTGGTTGTATTCAAGATGTAAGCTCTCAGCAGATGATCCAGCGCCATGCTTTCCTGCCTGCTGCAGTGCTTCATGCCACGTTAGTATGGACACACACTTTAAACACTTTCTTCTCTAAAGTTCTGGGATAATGTATCTCTTCATAATGATAGAAAAAGTAGCCAAGACTTAGGGAAACAATACAACCTCTATTTTGAAAGCTGATTAAAATGTAATGCACATGCAAAGGAGTTTGAGAGAAGTATCCTGTGTGGGTGGATGATGCTCCTGTCCAGAAAGCATAGTTTATTGCCTGGAAGTTTGAGTACCAGGCATGAACTACCTACCCATGAGTAGCTAGCCAGGAGGACCTAGAAACACCCCAAACGACACAGCATATTGCACCTGCTCTTGGTTGCCCACTATAATTACTTGGTTAAGTCCTTATTTCTGAAGAAGTTCCTTTCATTTTGGTCTAGGAGACTCTTTCACTGCTAAATAGCTCTCATGATGCCAGAGGGTGCTGTTCAGGCTACCTGGAGAGAATATTCAGAATGGTCTTCTAAAAGGACTAGAGTTTGGCAATTTAGCAGAACAATTATTTTAACATTACCAAATCGTGTACACGAAATGATGAAAATCTTCTCAATTCTTAGAAATATGTTATGGTTGAAAAGAAAGACTCCATAATTCCAACTGACTTGTCGCCGTGAGGTAAACTCTACTCTTGACCAAGAAGATGCTCTCAAAAGGGAAGACCAAGCACAGCCCGACAGAAAGTGCAATTGGAGTTTATTCAAATGCAGATAATTTTGCTGCATCTTTTCTCCATTGGAGTCTGAACTGCACTCTTGCATTTTTTTTTTTTTAAGAATTGGTACAAAGGTAAAGAGGGGGAAAAGGATCACTCACTTGAGTCTGAGAGTACAGCAGGGTCTTTGTATAAACAAAGATTTACCTTAAGGAAGGTGGGATTGAAACATTTACATATGAGTTTAACAAGCATCCTCTTATACACTAAACCCAAATTAATCTCCCTCTTTTAAGTTACTCTTTTGGATATTTTGTCATAGGACAAGAAAAATACCAAATTCATCAATCAATTTTATTACTTCATTGCTTCTCTTGTATGTCAAATCCATTTCTGTGAAGCTGTAACTAAAACTTCAACAAGTTGTCTATTGACTTCACACCTTATGGGTAGCCTTCCATAGTGACTGCCATGCCTTGCTTCAGCAATGTTTCCTATTTATTCTTTGTGTCAGACCACTTTGGAAATAGTGGTTTGCACCTCCAAACCACTACAACATCCTGTAATGTAAGGCATTTCTCACACTAAGTACCTGTGGTTAAGTCACACTTCAAGGTTAAACAATTCTCTATATGATTGCCTCACTTCAGACTTCAGTTTCAAGGTCACCTGCACTACTAAAAAAACTAACTATAAATGGGGGGCGCTCCTACTACTGCCTTTGTTTTCTTAATTAGCTAAAATTACTCATACAGCTCTGGAAAATAGTATAATTGCAATTAATGTTTTCCTGCAATTACAAGCGAGAATGATAAAATCAAGACTAGGCAAAAGTAAAGACAAAGGGTATGGTGTAGGAGAAACTTCTGAGACTACCTACAACATCAGCAGGCCAAGTCATTTTTAGGTATTTACCTCAGCCAAGCTCAGTTAATAGATCTTATTGGGATCTCATTATCCATGCATGATTGAATAAGTAGAAGCATCTTTTCATTCAGTCTTCCGCTCCTTTCTCTTTTTGAGAGGCTGACAATATCAAATTACATAAAACACTGAGTCTTTAGCTACATGGTTGGTTATATAGCACACCCAGGGCCCATTCTGAAACTTCCCTTGACATATACCCAAGAGGCCTTCCATTAGCCACAAAGACATTTTTGTCACTCATGGCATCCCATAGACAAAGAAACTCCCTCTCTGAAGCTGTGGACAAAGGTCATTTTGGTTCCCTCTCAGAAACTTGGACAAAAACTTGCCTATTGGACGAAGTATATAAAAACTGACATTTCTATTACTTGTCCCCTAAAATAAATAAACATAAAACAATGTGAGAAAAGAAGAGGCAAAATTCACTGGAAAGCCAGAGAAACACACACACACACACACACACACACATAATTTTTCATACTTTTGTGGTTGAGTCCTTTAATCCCAGCACTTGGGAGACAGAAACAGGCAGATCTCTGTGAGTTTGAGCCCAGTGTGATGTACAGAATGAATCCCAAGACAAGCCCCAAAGTGACAGAGAAACCCTGTCTCAAAAACCAAACAAATAAAAAAAAATCACATTAGATGAATCAAATCCAGGGATCTAATGCAAATGAATATATAAATTGATGGAGGGAAAACCTGGCCTTAAAATTGAGCAATGGTATGAAAATATTGAGATCAAATAAAATTTGGTCTCAGCTAACTTTCCTTTTGCATGAAACACTTTGAGGAATAATTATTTTTTTCAGGAGTGAAAAAATAAAGTTTGTTTGACTTAGAGAAGAGAGAGAGAAAGAGGAAGAGAGCGAGGAAGAGGGAGAGAAAGAGTTATTAGAACAGTAAACAGATCCATCAAGCATACAGATTGGTGAAACAATGAGTTTATTGGTGTTACTTGAAGAAGCTTGAGTGACTAACAGAAAATTACCCTAAAAGAAGTCTCTCGAGTGATTTACAGGTAGATGTATCACTGAAGAGTCCATTCATTTACCTCATAATAATCTCATGACAAGGTGGTGGTTCAGTAGATCTCATGAAGGCTTCATGAAGGTCATGGAGGGTCACATAAGTCTAATGGCTTCGTCCTCATTTGTGACCACATAGTAATACGCCTTATCTTGTAATGACACTGTGCAAGTCATCACAGCTGCTCCAGTACAAGATGGCAATTATCATACACAACTAGGAGGAAATAGCTAAGCTAAAGTTTTAAATCAGTTTTTGTTGTTGCCTCACTTTACTCATCTCTAGAAGAGGAATAAAATATCTTGAAGTGCCCTTGAAAGTAATATATTTATGGAGTATAATCTAAATCCAGGCTGAGTTTAAGCATCTTTCTAGAGAGGGCCTTTCCTGTGCATGTAAAGTTTTTATTCCCATAGTCTAGACATTGAGACACCTGAGCATAACCACATGATTTTACCTCCTGCCTAGCCAACATCAAACAGATAAAAAGTGTTGGTTACAAACATTGGTATAAAACTACCCGGAGAAATTAAGTTTAAGCAATGGTAGCATATATCATCTCAAAGTTACTAGATAGCAGCATGCACAATTGTAGTAAGTTCTGAGTAACACTGGCATACTAAGTTTGGTTTCTGCTGGAGATGAAATTCTGCTGGAATATGAATTGCTTCTTCCCCCACAGGTTTATGTGTTTGGGTACTTGGTTGGTTCACCAATTGGGTGGTGCTGTTTGGGGAGCCTATGAAATCTTTGAAAGATGAAGCCTTACCAGAGTAAGTACACATGGCCAACTTGAATGTTTTCTCCTTTTTTTCAAAATGAAGAGAGAATTTTGACCTCTCAGCTTCCCACTTTTGCCACCATGTCTTCTTTGCTATGTATGATGGACTCTATCCCTGTTGAACTGTAAGCCAAAATAAGCTCATTCTTTCGCAAGTTGTTTTCTTGTCAAACTGTATTATCACAGAAAAAGTAAAGGAATGATAACATTTCTTTTTGCTGTTTGAACAATGATGTAGACATTATTGGAAATCTTAAAAGAAACAAAAACAAAACAAATAAGCAATCAACCAAACAAAAAAACTACTTTTCCATCATGGCGATAGCAATGACAATGTGTCTTCTGTGAAATTCCAGAACCCTCTGACACTGTCCTCTATAGTGGCCACACCCTTCAAGCAAGCTGTTCTACCCAGCATCTCACATTTCTGCAGGATATTAACTTGAAGATTTCAGTTTTGGTTTGTTTTCAGACTCTTCCAAGTTCCTATGGCTAAAATACCAGCAGGTAGTTAATGTGTTCTTCCCTAGGTCTCAAGTTCTTGTAGCTAAGGAAATGAAACTCTCTTTTTTATCCATATATGTGAAGTAAAAAGAATTCAAGATACACGCATATACTAAAGTATGATGACTTTTCCTCTACACATAATGGTCCCTGTTGCTTTCAGTATCCTACCTGAATCTTCCCAATTACCAACCACCAGCTATATTCTGGCAATCTAACAATGGGGTATAGAAAAAAAACTGCAAAAATTGAAGGCTTCAGAAATATCCTAGAAGCAAAGATTCTTTCAGCCTTACTCCTTTTCCTCATCTTCCCTTTTTCTCTAAAGGAAGGCCAAAGAAACTAGAAATACACTGTTTCAAAGAAAACCACAAAAAATAGAACCTCTTTTATCCAAATCAAGACATTAAGCTTAAAATATTACTCTATTTATCTTCAATCTTTCTATCCTACAGTTGTTCATCAAATATTTTCATACCAGCTTTATTCGTAATAGCCAGAAACTGGAAAAAACCTAAATGTCCTCAACTTAATATGTATGTATGTATGTATGTATGTATGTATGTATGTATGTATTACTCACTGTTAGAAAAATGACATCATGAAATTTGTAGGCAAATGGAGAGAACTAGAGAAAAATCAACCTGAGGGAGGCAACCAGACCCAGACAGACAAACATGGTATGTATTTACTTGTATGTAGATATTAACTCTTAAGTTAAGGATAATCACGCTATGATCTCCAGACCCAGAAAGGCTAACTAACAAGGAGGAGTCTGGGGGGGGGGAGGCGGGGTAACAGAAGGAAGGTGAAATGCAATAGATTTTGATGTGGACTGCAGGCAGGAAGGCATGAGTACAGCAGGGATCAGGTAGAGAAGGAGGGAAAGAGGAAGAGAGTACTGGGAGAAGTGACTGGAATCAGGGATGGGGCAAGGGGTTAGGGGTAATGTGAAAACCTAGAGCAGTGGAAACTTACTGGCACCTGTGAGGAGCACCCTATCTAAGAATCCTAGTAATAGAGGGTACTGAGCCTGAATGGACTATCTTCTATAACCAGGCAAGGCTACCAGTAGTAGGACTGGGACACCACACAACCACACAGATTTACAAACATCAACACACAATTGATCTAACTTGAGGCCCAAGACACTAGAAGGAGCCCATGCCCAACACTGCCTGGATGGCTCTGTAGCTGAGTGGCTCAGAAACATAGAGAAGAACCAAACACAGCTGACAAAAACAAAAGTCAATAAAATGATTCTTAATGATATTCTGCTATACTATACTCATAGATCAGTGCCTAGCCCAGTCGTCATCAGAGAGGCTTAACAGGGATCATATGGGCTCACAAAGACTGAGGCAGCAATCACAGAGCCTATGTGGGTCTGTCCTAGGTCCTCTGCCTACATGCTACGATTGTTTAAATCGGGGAGACTCCTAACAGTGATGGTGGGAGTGTTTCTGACTCTCTTGCCTTCTCTCTGGGCCCTTTTTCTCTTATTGGTTTGTCTCATTCAGCCTTGATATGAGAGGCTGTGCCTAATCTTATTGTTTCTTGTTATGCCGTATTTGGTTGATATCTATGGAAGGCTTGCTGTTTTTTAAGGAAAATGGAGGTGCAGTGGATATGAAGGGAAAGAGAGGTGGGAAGGGTTGGAGGAGTGGTAGGACAGGAGGCTGAAGTCAGGATGTATTCTCCTAGAGAAAAATAAATTTTAAAAATAGAAGAAAAACTTTCTGCTGACTCATCCAATAGTACATCATAATGTTTCTATTAAATGAATGTCCTGCCACATACCCAGGAGAAAGGAATGCTATACCTACAGGCCAAGAAGAATCTAGAATCTAGGTTTCTTCACATAATCTATAGAATTCCATTAAACCTTTTGTTTCCATTCATCTTCTATACATCCACTATCCTTCATCCAACCTCATCAACAAAATGGCTTATTCATCTTTACTCTTCATACTTGCTTCAGTCTTTGATAGCAAGTCTCCTTTGTCACCTAAAACTATTATCAAATAATGTATTATGGTCTTGTCTCAGCATTTTTGCATAGGAGTGTTATCCAGAAACTGTTTGATGTGCCAGGAGGCAATTGTTTCCTTTTTATTCACACCAGTAGCTTATAGGAAACTGTGTGTGTGTGTGTGTGTGTGTGTGTGTGTGTGTGTGTGTGTGTGTGTGATGAGTAAAAATATATAAAGAGTTACAAACTTCTCACAAGACTAGCTCCTAGAGCTCTACAAGTTGCCAAAGGAAGGAAGCAATAAATAGTCCTAGCAGGCTGCAGATTTACAAACCACAACAATGACCAGCCTGGCAGGATAATCCCAAAGAAGCAATAGTGATACTTTATCTTCTGGGTAAAAAAAAAAGTCTAACTAGATTTAAAGCTCATTCAATAGAAGGGAATTCAAGCCTGACACAGTAAACCTAGTCAAAGTGTCCATGACTGAGAAAGTCACTGACCTTGACCTATAGCAGAACTTATTATTTTCACATTCCTAAACTAATACCATTTCTAACTGCATTCTAAATACATACTCTTATACTCTCAGAGAGGGGTTTCCTTCACCCATAATCAAAAAGTTTCTTTCTGCATCAGAAGATAACAACTGACAATGGGGACCATAACCCCAATTTATACATACATAATGAAACTCCTATAGCTAAGATTTGGGGAACACTATATAAAGGGAACAGAAAGATAGTAACAGCCAGGGGATATACAATATGAGACTGTGACTTTTATGCAGAACAGGAAGCCTACATATATGTAATCTCAAAAATATGGCTGCTTAAGCCAGACCTGCCTAAAGACAATAGCAATTGATAAGCTGGCCTGAATATGGGAAATCTCACAAGCCCCCATTACTAGATAAAAAGCTACAGGCAATTAATGGCTGCAGGGAAACATAGCTAAACACATATGCAAGTGAGCAAGCCTAAAGGGGCTCTCAATAGGTTACAGTTTGATGATAATAATGGATGGATGAACGATACACAGTTAGATGACAGACAGAGAGATGTAAAATAATATTTAAAAAACCGAGGGGTAGTGGAAGTGATAAAGAACTGAGGTGGGAGAGAAGGGGAGTAGAAAGAATAAAAACACAGCTCTTGTGTATAAAATCAGCAACAAGTAGGAAAAAATTGAAAAGAAAACATTGTTAATTAAAGTAGTATTTTCTAACATTGTTAGATTTATTTGTGGTAGAAAGAACGTGTATGAAATGTGGATGATGGGATGATACTGTGAACCTGAATACCATATTTTAGTTATGTACCTCAATTTATATTGTTTTGTGCATGTTATTCACTTGAAAGGTTTTGTGTGCCTTGTGTAGTTTAATATTTACATGGTTCCATAAAATTAGTGCCATACCTTCTTCAGCTGAGAACATTTGAATGGATTGCTACAGGGGCTAATGTCAGGAAATGACATACTATTTTGTATAGCACTCATGCCACTGTTGCTAAAGGCTACACAATCCTGCTCTGTCTCCGGAATAAAATTCACATTAAATCATAATATAGACAAACCTTAATGCATGCTCTCAATCAACAGAACAAAGATGAAGTGCTAAATTTGACAAAGACATTTAATCTATCTTAATATAAAGAAAGACTAGTAAGCAGTCAGAACCACCCTGACTAGGAAGTAGCTGTGTTAGTGTGTGTGAGAGCTCCCAGATATAGATGGATTCCAAGAAGATGGAATATTAGCCCATTGGGTATGAGAAACATTTGAGAACATTGCATCTTGTACATCTAAAATAGATATGCTCTGTGTCTACATATTGATTAGACATCTAATGTCAAAGGTATTTATTTATATGCACCGCCAGGTCTCCAGTTTCATAATACTGTGGTTTGAGTGTTTCTTGTTTATTCAATTATTTTCAATTTTCTATTTCTTGTTGAACATTCTGGAAAGCAATAACATGATTAATTTATCTCCCAGAAGAGGGATTAGAGAAGCAAGGTCTCCAAGTATTCCTCCCATATAACGTATTGTGGAACATTTATTTCCAGATTCCTAATTATTGGTTAATAGCCTGATAAAACAGATACTTTTCAAGTGTCCTGGTATGGCATCACATTGTCATATTATGAATATTCACATGGATGTGGTTGGCTTCTCCTATTCTTGGGAGTGACAAGACTCAGTAGCCAATTTCTAAAATCTCTTGGTAGTTTTCTGAGATATTGCTAAAGTATGCAAAAGACATATCCAGAAAGCCAAAGTACTATAACTAACATTAAAATAATTCTATTGATATTCAAAACATCAATTTGGTTTAGAAAAATTGAAAGGAAAGCCATGATTTTATAGTGCCTTTTACTAGTAGGCTCACATTTTATAGTCTTATATGTCATTGATTCACTTTTGATGAGAATTATATGTATTGTATGAGATTACAGTCCAGATTCATTTTTCCACCTGTGAATATCCAGTTATAATCCATTCATTGAAGAGATTTTCTTTTTCACATTGTGTGTTGTAAGGCCTTGTTAAAAATCATTAACCATAAACACATTTCTGGGCTACTCTGTTCTTCTACTTCCTGGATCATTTAAGAAATATTACCATGCCGTTCTAATGACTTACAATTTAGTGAGTAGTTTGAAAATCACATAGTGTGAAATCACAAAGTGTCCTCTTTGCTCATGATTCTCTCGGAGGTCTGGGCCTTAAAGGGTTTTAGTAGTGAGCTTCTAGTTCCATAAAAAAGTGTCACAAAATGAGTGCAGGAGGAAGTTCCATTGCACTTGCAAAACTTTGGGTAATATGGATATTTTCTGGGTTAAATTTTCTTTTTTTCTTTTTGCTCCTTTTTAAAATCAAATCCTTCAGGAAACAAGAGCAAAATCAGACAATAGAGATGCTGCCAAGCTAAGATGTTTGTCTATAACAACTGGGCATAATTTAGTCAGTAGGACCCCTTCATCGACATTACAGGTAAAAGCTCACCTCAAGATTCTTGTATTGTATTGGCACACCTGTGAAGGAAAGCATGAGTACTAGCAAATGTCAGAGTAATAGGCAAATAAAGATTCTACTTTAGGAAGTAAGAAACAGTCAGTTCACAACCTTGACATGGCTCAGGCTATATGAAGAGAGCAAATCAAAGTCTGGGATGATTACTTTAAGTTAAAATAGATAATAAAATGTAGTAAATGTCATAAGCCTGTATCTCTGCTTTTGTGAATGTATTCTTTGGGAAGTTCCTTGGCCTTTCTGATATACAAGGACAGGTCTATGGGCCCAAAGGCAGGTCTTCATCAGAACTTGAAACTTCTGCCACTTGATCAGAGGAAATTCTCAGCTTTCTGAACTAAGAAAAATAAATATTACTTGTTACTTATTTTGCATTTCACATATAATAATTGTATATCTTTATAGAGGACAATGGAATAGTTTGTTATATCTGTATCTGTATAATGATCAATACTATATATTTAGGATACAAATCACCTCAAAGAGTTATCATTTCCTTATGTGTTTTGTTACTTTCCATGGGTAGGTTTGAATAAATATTTACTCACCCCAGATAGAACACCAATGGCAATCCAAAATAATAGCGCCACCAAAGTCCTATTTGGTGAGTCAATGAGTTATGTACAGGTCATGGTCAACTCAAAGGAAGCCACATCACCAAAATGTCACCTTAGTACAGATGATGACTATTGAAAGCTGGATCAATAATTCAGAAACTCTATAGCACACCAGCCCTTTGCTGTTGTTATAAACTTGGTCAAATGCCCTGTGAAAGTTGTTGTATTTAGGGACTTCCTGAGTCATGAAAGTTGTTCGTGTGTGTGTGTGTGTGTGTGTGTGTGTGTGTGTGTGTGTGTGTAAAGCCTTTCGCCTCTCTCTTGGGGACATATTTCAGTTCTGAGGAAATTGCAACAAAACATTATGAGAGGAAAATCCAAAATCTCTTCTAATTATTTTGAATTATATATTCCAGGTTATAATCCTGTGTGTGTTTGTGTGTCTGTCTAGTTGTACATGTACATATAAGAATGTGTCCATTCATGGGTGTTTGTGTTTGTGGCTGGGATTATATCTGCCCATTTTGAAACATGTGATATCCAGAAGTTAACAACTAAATGTCTTCATCACTTAGTCATTTACCTTATCCTTTGAGACAGGATCTCCCATTGAAACTGGAACTTGCTGTTTCAGCTGGGTTTTCTGGCTAGTAAGTCAACCTGTTCCTGCCCCTAGCACTGGAATTGTAGGTATTCATGGCCATGCTAAGGTTCTGTGTGGGTAAGAGAAATTAACACTCAGTCCCCCATGCTTGCATAGCAAGCTTTTTATCCATTGAACAATCTCCCCAGTCCTGACATAATTACCCTACTCTATCATAGCATACCAACACTTATTTTTCCTCCCTGACTGTGACTTTGCATCCTCTTGTTAACAGCCACCCAATCTCATTTTTCAAATAAGCCCAAACAAAAGTGTTGAATTACACCGAGAAATATCATTCATAAATGTTCAGAAAGTAGGTGAGAAGTTGCCATAGAGGTAGGAGTGTGGATACATGGTATTGTGGTAGAATGCTTGTCTATCATTTGTGAGGCTTTAATTTGATACCCAGCACTGAAAAACAGAGTAGAGAGTAATTTACCTGAAAAGGAAGTAAATACAGTTTTTAATTGGTTGACATTTTTCTAAATATACATCATACCTTAGACACTGTGAAAACAAACCTCTCCTGTTCATCTGAAAGGTTACAATTGGGTAAGTAGTTTTCACACATTTTGAAGAGATGTGGATTTTCTTCCTGAACCCACTACTTCAGGTATATAAACCATTTGCTACAGCTGAGGGTCCTGTAAACTAAACAAGTTTTAACCTTGTTAATGGTGCTGGGGAGACACCTTTACACAGCAAATACACGTGGCCTGCCACCCTGTATTTGGGGCAAGGATCGATGGTGTGAATGAAGAGACCCAATTCCTTTGCCCTGGAAGAACAACTGCAATTTTAGCAGGAAAATGGTTTATTGATGAGAGAAAAGACTGAAAACTAAGATGCAGCCCAGCCACACTTCCTATTTCAGGCCTAATTGGCATCAAACTGTTTCGATAAATGATGCCCTCACAATGCCCTAATACCATGAAATACACCCATTTCAAACAGGAAATTCTGAGAAAACAAAGTGTGAAATATTACTAGCTCCATCATCTACAGATGTCCTAGCATGAGTTGGTGAAAAAGGTTTAAGGACTGGAGATTCTTGCCAACCTACTTGGGCTTTGTCAGCCAGGAAAAAGTAATCATCCAAGGTTAGGGGACCCTGCCTCTGTGACTTCTAAAGAGGGATCATGAATTACAGCTCCAGAGATGAAGCAGTGTTCAGGCCAGACTACAGAAAGAAAATAAAATGTTCTTGATAACCAAGCTTGAGGAACACTTCTAGGCAGCCTTCATCATCAGAGCTACATGTTAAGTGGGTCATGCTGAGGAAAATTGACACAGAATTACAGAATTCCTAAAGTCACCAGAGGACAGTTAGAATGCAGGTGTTTCTCCTCAAACCTTCACATAATGTGGACTGTGTGCTGGAAAGAGTACAATATAAATGCACGGGGGAACGGGGGAAAGAATGTGTGCATGCTTTTCTGAATACAAAGTGAGCTGGACTTCGATAGAGGAGCAGCAGCAGCGTGCGCACCTGTGTGTGTTTGTGTGTGTGTGTGTATGCCTGTGTGTTTATAAAAATATGGAAATATGTGCATGCATAATTAATCTCAAATTGCAAGAAACAATGTAACAATAAGTTGCAGAGCTAGAGAGATCTAAAGGTCACAGTGACAGCTGCTGTCACTTTTAGCAAGTGTATGTGCCAAACAGGTTCTTTCTGACTTCCTGGTATCTAGGACCCACTTTCTTTTAAATACAAGTGGTGGGCTATTTACCTTCCATTAAAGTGGTTTAATCAGGGGATGTGAGCCATCTCTCCTTTGGTAGACTATATTGTCAATGTAGAATGTCTCAAGAGACATCAAAGTAGTAAACTTACTTGGGATATGTTTGAGTGACATAAAGCTCCCTATTCCACAGCAGAGAAATTACTTCCAGAGACAAATTTGAAGATAAAAAGTATACAGAAGTGGTTAAAAACAGCTTCCATTAATACTATGATTCATTCTATAATACAATCATACTCATCTCCATGTCTCTATCGAATTCTACACTCTTCTCTTCTAACTACTATAGTTTGGAAGTTCATCTCAGGATGGAAGTCCTGCCAATAAGAATCCTTCTTAAGGATTTTTTCCAAAACACTAAGGAATAACCTTCCTCCCTAGTTACAAGGTCACATTACTTCCAAACTTGAATATTCAACTTCATCTCTGTCCCATAAAGAATTTTTTTCATAGAAACAAATGAGAGCAGCAGAGAAAAATGAATGAAGATGAAACAAAAGGGCCCTTTTTGTGCTCCATGAGACTCCACCCTGAATGTTAGACTAGGATACCTATTTCAGTTGATCACCAAATTATATGGGCTGGCAACCATTTAGCTCTTGGCCTAATTCAATTTGCTGTTCAATCAGTCTTGACAAATATATATATATATATATATATATATATATATATATATATATATCTCCTATGTATTTGGAAAATATCCAAACTGCTGGGTTAATGAGCTGAGAGATATGAGATCTCTACTAGGTTGTCAGGAAGAACCTTAACTTGATATCTATAAACAAAAAATGAGAAAATGAGAATACCGACTGCCAGTTTCAGAAAGGCCAATTCTTTATGCTTCCCTGAAGGGAGTTCAAGAGCATCAAGGCAGCCAAATAAGACAGAGAGAAATATAACCATAGCCTAATGTACACCAATATCTCAGTTCTCATCCATGGTGCTCCTTCTGCTTCAATCTCTCTAAGGATAAAGGACTACTCTGAAGTTTGCTAGGATGCCAAAGTCTCCATATGTACAGAGATGTCAATCCAAAGAATCTTGGTGCTTTTATCTGTAGCTTGAGAAGATGTAAGCACTTCTTTTTTTAATTTAACTGAAGCTTCTGCTCACAGATATGTTGTGTTTCCAACAAAGAGTTATCTTTTATGATGTCTGCAAGTTAATAAAGAGGATTTTCTATTTTCCAGTCTTATTTTACTTCCCTGACCTAAAGTCATAATTCGCTAAACCCTGAAGCCACAGTTGCAGAAAGGGACCTTGAAGACACTTCTGATAGATACCATCATCTCCTGATAGCCAAGGTATTTCTAGAATGGTAGGTTCCACTTGCAGAATGGATTCTTCTCAATAGAGTGTGGAACTCCAGAGAGTGAAGGAAGAGTTTGTCTAGTAAAAGCAATCAGCTGTTTTAGCAATTACTACAAACCTGAGCAAGTAGGCAAAAATGTTCATAAGACTCAAAACTATCATGATATAACCAAATATCAATGCCCGTCTGAGACTTTTGTGATATCCATAGGTATGAAAACACTACGTCTGAGCAAGCTGTACGTGAGGAAGGATACACAGCTGGTGCTGCTTCATTATGCTCAGCTTCACCTGGCTGCCTCAAGTCAGAGGTGGGGAAAGAACAAAAGGCAAGAGTTTGGTAATAAAGAAGAAATAGGAGCAGTATTTATGATAATATAATGGTGCTATATCATGATATGTGTTGAAATTATTGTATATAGAACTAAATATATAAGCACACAAATATGTGCAAATAAAATTGTAGAAGTCTAAATAAGAGTGTATGATATCAATTGCATGGTGGCAATCGCATATAGCAGAGAAAACTGGGTATAGTATTGACATAGTTAGGGTATCTATTGCTGTGAAGAGACACCATGACTACAGCAACTCTTATAAAGGATTTAATTGAGGTGGCAGCTTACAGTTCAGAGGTTCGGTCCATTATCACCATGGTGGGGAGCATGGGTGGCATACAGGCAAACATGGTGCTGATTACATCTTGATCAGAAAGCAACAGGAAGTCAACTATGACACTGAGTGAAGTTTAAGCATAGGAAACCCTAAAGCCCCCCCACAGGCTATACTCCATCAAAGCCACAGCTAATAATAATGCCACTCCCTATGAGCTTATGGGGGGGGCAATTACATTCAAACTACCACAGGTACACATAAAATTATAATCCCTCAAAATAAAAATGTTATTATTACTAGTTTATTCTTTTCTGGGCACTGTGCTTATAGCTCAGGTGGTAGTTTTTGCTTAGTATTTAGGAAGCACTGAGTTCATTACTCAACACTAAATAAAACTGGTGTGGTGGCATGCCTGTATTTCTAGTACTTCACAGGTGAAGATAGGAGTCAAGGTCATCTTCCACTACATCGTTAGCTGTAGGTCAGCCTGAGCTGCTGCTATATGAGAATCTTTCTCAAAAGAGAAAAATTCATCCTGCCTTTATTTACTGTTAGAGCTAATTGCAGTGGTCAGTCTCTCTGAAAGTAGTTTGAAACTTCTCTTATTATAGTATTAGTAGGGTTGTTTCTATGATAGAAATATGGGATGTGTTCTTGATTAAAAAAAATGAAATCTAAATTTCCTGTATATGCTGTTCAGTAGTTACAAGCTGGCTGTCTATTATTCTCCCAATTTCACATGTATTATGTTCTACTCTGATGGAAAATACCTTCACACTTGCAAGGAAGGATTCAAGTGTCCTTCAGAGTTCTCTTTAACAAGGATGGATAAATCATCAAAATATTCCTTCAAAATTTTATTGGCACATGACATTGAACCAAAGAAATATTTCCAAGGGGATGTACTGGTAATGGAAGTTTTACTGATGCTAAATTAGGGTGCTTTTTCTCCATAAATGCTTTTCTTTTAAAAATATTCTCAAGCCATAGGAGGAGTGTGGGGGGGCAGTGAATGAAGAGAGAAGTAGGAGAAACAGAGGGGGAGGAGAGGAAAACACATGCGACTAGGAAGACTGAGTCAGGGTAGGAATAGAAGACAGGAGAGAGAGAGACAGAAAGAGAGAGAGAGAGAGAGAGAGAAAGAGAGAGAGAGAGAGAGAACATAAAACAGGGAGCCAATATTGGTTTAAAGAGAAAATTGAACCCAAAGAAAGGTCTAGAGAACTACAAGACTGCTGCCAACTAACAATTTGAGCATCCCTGGAAAGGCTACCATAAATGCCCTTCCCGGATAGTGAGATCAACAACTAACTTATCCATGGAGCCCTCATCTAATACTTGTTGGAAACAAAAGCAAACACCCATACATAAACACTGAGTCGAACTAGAACCCAGATGCAGATGGAGAGGACAAGGTGAGACTGCAGAAATACATAGAGACAGCTTACCTGAAAAGGAGGAGCTAACGGCCACCAGACTGATAGCTGGGAAGCCAGCATGGGACTGACTCAGGGCCCCCTGAATATGGGTCTCAGCCAGAAGGACTGAGCAGTCTGAGGAACCTCAGACAGTGGAGCCAGGATGTATCCCTGGTGCACAAAAGGACCTTGCAGACACATCCCCCATGGAGGGATAACTGCCTTAACCTAGAGACAGGAGAGAAGCCCTAGTCCCTACTTCAAATGACCTGTCAGATCTACATGACCCCACCTGGATGGCATTGCCCTACATATGGAATTGGGGTGGGGGGATGGGAGGGGAGGGTGGTCAGGGTGCATGTGAGAGGGCAGAAAGGGTAAAAGTGAAGGAAGAAGGGAAGAAGGGAGGAAGGGAGGGAGGAAAAAAGGGAGGGAGGGAGAGGGAACTGGGATCGACATGTAAAATAATAAATTAAATAAAAAAAAATATTCTCAAGCATCTGGCCTGATCAAGGCCGTGGAAGGAGATCGGATGGTAGGAACTAAGTTAAAAAAATAAACCAAGAAAGGATGCCCTCCTTCATCAACTCACAGGTCATTAGTGTGGATAATTCCTATAATTATACAACTATGAGAACACAGTGTTTAAGATCTGCATACAAGCCTATGTCCATGATTTTCTCTTGTCCCTGGTTCTTTCACTGTACACTATACAGTGTGCTTGATTAATAGAAAAGAAAAAATTGCTAGTTATTTTTCTTCTTCAACAGCTTCATGCATCATGAGAATGTACATGACTATGGTTACCTTTTTAATTCTGTCTGCTATTCCCTATGCCTGTCCCATTCTCGACCTATTTTTGCTTAATTATCTGACCTCCAGAGATTAACTTTGGGACTAACCTTCACCTAGCTATGCTATGTCCTTGTCATCTCTACTCTGTATTAATAAACAAAAGTCAAAAGAAAACACAGGGAAAAAATCATAGCAACTTCAGGGCATCTATGCTTTCATGCTTTCCTTCAACACATACTCATATTTTCCTCGTTCTCAAACACAGCCTTCCTAAAACTGGATAAGACAATGTGAGTACAACTTGGGACAGGCATTCTCTTTTCTATTGCAGCTCCTTCCCTGGATCAGAAACCATTTCCTGCCCTAGCCCTTCATGTGCTGGCTGATAATGACTTCTAAGTCTGGTTAATCTCTGGGAAAATCAGTATTACTGGTTTGTTTACTTCATATTGTCTCTGTCTTTATAACAATCCTTGATCCAAACTGTCCTCAACATCACACCTAAATATGCTTTTTTTTCTGGCATGACTAGATAGCACACCTGGTATTATAACTGTAATTCAAAATTGAAAAAGATAAGTGAGAATGGCGATGGATTAGGACATTGCTCATGTTCAGTGGAGTAAAACATCCCTTCTTGCTAGCTGATTAGAGAAAGTTTTGTGAAGAGAATGCCTGTAAGAGAGGCAATAGTTAATCCATCACGTTTCTAACCAGAAATCTTATTTTCTTTGCCTCCTAGAATTCTGTTATTTATGGGAAATAATTAATAGAATATTTCCCTAGTAATAGCAATCAAAGGTTAAAGAGTTTGTCTTTCTGGTGGAACTACAAATAGCCATTGTCTCAAGAAGAGGCCAACCAAAATTCACCTGATGAAATGTCATGGGGACAGTCATGCTTACAGAGCACAAGGACATATTCTCAGCTGGCAAGCTCAATAGGCTGCAACACTCACCACAGCCATGCTGACTCCCATGCAAATGCAATATGCTTTTTGCAACCCCTTGTCCATATTACTCTTGGTACACTTCATGTAGCCCTATTAAAAACAACAAATTTAGCACAGCTTGTAGGGATATTGCTTTAAAGATTGAGATTAGTTTTTGAGCCAGGATCTCTTCTGTCCTTTAGGTTAACCTAGAACTCCTGTGTGTGTGTGTGTGTGTGTGTGTGTGTGTGTGTGTGTGTGTGTGTGTGTGTTGGGAGATGTCATTCTGTATATGTTTCTCATACTGGTTAATAATAAAGCACTGTTGGCCAATAGGAAAGGAAGATAGGAGGGACTAGGAGACCAGGAGGAAATAGGAAGGAGGAAGGAGGAGCCAAGATGGAGAGTCTGAAGAAAGCAGTATGCCGCCGGCTCCCCGGTAAGAGAAATACATAGATCAGCAGAAATGGGTTAATAATTAAGATAGAGCTAGCCAATAAGAAACTAGTAACTGGCCAACAGGATAATATCAAATACAGAGTCTCTGTGTGTTATTTGGGGCTGGTGCGGCGGCGGGACAAGACCGGGCGGCGGGGGAGAAACCCGTACATTTACCTGTAGGTACAAGGACAAATATTTAGAATGTAGTTAGGGATTATGGTTATAGGTTCTCCTCCAAGACGCATAACTTCATTTTCCCTGAGTGGTTGGCTAAGTTTTCAATATTTGGCATGATTCCCCTCTTGTTAAAGGGGTTTTAAGAGTTATTGAATCCCACCAAAACATGTGAAACATTGCTGTACCTTGAGGATAAAGACACCATGAGTGGTTAATCATAGGCATCATAGCTGCATAGAGGACAGAGGACTCACTCATTCAGTAGCTGAGTCATATTAATTTACAATGTGCATGAAGAGAAAATGGCAAGTAGACATCCCAAATAACAGTCCAGTGGAGAGCCTTATATGCAGGAAGGCTCTGCCTCTACATCCTGACAGCCCTCATATATTTTTCTCTCTTCATTTTATTGCTCTTTCAATTCACTCCTTTTCCCATTCTCTTTCCCCTGTGTTCTTACCTGGCAGAAGGCAGAGATATTACAGCCATTATTCACAATCGGTCTTGCATGGTCCTCAAAAGAGGAATTGAAAGACCTGCAGAGCGTGGACCTTCATGCTCCCTCTCAGGAAAAGCGGCAACACCCCAAATCACTCATGAGAAGCGGTCTTGATGTAAAAGCATGAGGTCTTTTATATTCCAAGTGCACTGGGGTCCACAGTCATACACCATGCAGGGGTAGAGGGCTGAGGACCCTGGGTACAGAATGGAGACAGTTTTTATAGGGTTACAACAAAGCCCGCACATTGTAAACCAATCATCTCATAGCATCCAGAGCCCATAGGGTGCAGACCAATCAATTTAAACCATCCAAGCCCTCACTTTATAGACCAATCAGTTTTCTATAGCCTCGGAGGTCTGCATTTGTGCAGGCTTCTAAGTCGGGTGACAAATGGCAGTTAGGTTAGGTCACTGGGGCTGGGGTTTCACAAGCAGTTTAAAAGTCAGGTAAGCAGCAAGGAGTGTGACCTTTCGCCTATTTACTAACTGAGGGCAGGGTCTGGAAATTAAGGTATTTAGTATTTTTAAACTTCTAGCTTCTTGGGGTCATTGGAGAGTTAGGCTGTATTTTTCCATCCTTACAGAATCATTTCCAATAAGATACTGAAAAATGTAAAGAACCCGATTCCCTCATTAAAATTCAAAATATCAACTATCAACTCAATTTGGTCATGACTTGCTCAAGTCCAAAGAAAATGAGACAGCAGAAACCAGAGAAAAGGTCTCCAGTCACTCATTGCTCAAGAGATTTCAGAAGCCAGAGTTGTGGGGAGGAACCAAGTCAGTGTAGTTCTTGTTGTGTGTGCACATGTGGAGTGAGCAGACAAAAGCATAATAATGCTATCACCCTTTTATAAAGCCTTGCCTAACATGACTTTCTCAAGCAGGTACATGTGTTATGTTACATGCCATCCTCCTCTGCATTGTATTTACCTATGTTCCTTTTTAAATCTAAGCTATCAAGGCAATGGCTAATCTTGATCCTTACTGATAGATCAGTGGGCTCAGTAAACATTTAACAATCTTTACTTAATAAGCAGTTAATTAATAATTATAGAAAGTTGTGGGTATTAAGAGGAACAGAGGCATTCTTCTGATTGTTTTGAAATCTTTCCTGTAAATAACATTAAATCAAATTGCCATTTTATTTCAGCCCTTATATTTACATTATAAGAACTTTTTTGATTGGAGGGATGTTTGGTGAGGCAAGATCTATGTGGCCCAGTATGGCCTCAAACTCATAATCCTTCTACTTCAGTTTCCTACATGTTATGAATACAAGTACCTACCAACCACCACACCCAACATATTACAAAATTGTACTATTCTGTTCAAATCATTGAAACACACAAAATTATAGAACAAAAGACCCACCTTTGAAACTTGGAAAGCAAGAATCCCATGTTACCTCCACCCAAATTCAACATTATCACCCTCTGACGCCTTGCCTATAAATCTGTCCTTCAATCTTTTTTTTTTCCCTTTTTTTCTTTAAATTTCACACAAAGTTTGTTACATGTCAATCCCAGTTACCTTACCCTCCCATTCTTTCCTATCTCCCCGACCAAACTCCAGCCCATCCCCTTTCTGCTTCCCAGGGAGGGTGATGACTTCCATGGGGAGCCTTCAAAGTCTATCATATCGATTGGGGCAGGGCCTAGGCTCTCCCCCATGTGTCTACATGTTTTATCCCTCTATGTGGGATGGGCTCCCAAAGTCTATTCTTATACCAGGGATAAATACTGATCCAGTCTTATGAGAAAATTACAGTTCCAATTCTGGAGTTACTTTGTCCAGTATGTAAGATCCTGTCCCAAATCATTTTGAGATAAAAGAATACAGGCAGACAGATGCACGCTGTAGAGAGATATTTATTGGGGACTTGCCAATAGAGGTGTGGTCCTAAGTAGTACCAAGACTAAGTGTATGTTTGTATCTTGCATGAAAAACTAAGGGCTTATATCATGATGGGGATAAAAGGCACTTCATTCAGAATGGAATGTACTTGGCTTATCTTGGGCTAATTTCAGTCATGCTCCTGGTTTTGATGTCATAAAGTTCAACGCATCACTCCAGTAGTTTTTAATCTGATCATAATATCCAGTGAATAATGCTGCATGATTTTACCAAGCTAACTTAGGTGTTGTCAAACTGACTATGGCTCATGATGGCTGCTATCATATCAAGCCAAAACTATGTGATTCCAGTGTTATATCATTATAATTTCATTCATTCTTATTCTTCCTCCTCACATAGTGTCCCCTTTTTATCTTCTTACTTAGCAAGTGAGTTCCTTCCATTCTGTGCAAACTTCCAGATTTTCCTATGCTCCCCTACCCTTTTCCACTTCTGTGCCCATCTGATGGTTGTGGTTTTCTGTATCTATAAACCATGATCCATGTACAAACCTCAGTACTCACCACACTGTGATGTAAAATGACATTCCTTGACCCTCTCCTGCCATCCTCCATCATGCAACCATATACAGATGTCCATTCATGGAATGGATTGAGACATTTAAGTGAAAGCATATTACTTAGAATTACTTATTAATTACCCTATAGGTGTTAAGTGAATACAGGAACAAAGGCCCAGACATAAACAGCATCAATTACTTGGTATTGTTTTGTCAGTACTGGATTTTGCTCTATGTTCTTCTAGTGACAATAACAAATGTGCATTACCACACTGAGAATGGACTGTGTTCTATCTTTGCAAATTCAGAAGGAAAATTTATCTTATTGTTTAAATGTGCATTTTTATTATAAATGCAATTTATTTTTTCCCTCAGGATTAATGGTCATCTATATGTTTTATGGAAGCATTTACTTTTCCTCTTTTTATATTTTATTAGTATATTCAATTTCCTGGTTATTAATACATTTTCTCTGGACAATAAAAACAAGTATATTTTTTCTATTGATTTTCAAGTATCTCCTTAAAACTTCCTTTATGTCTTTTTCTTTTGTTTATTTTTGTCTAGTTGTTGAGATACCAATATTTCTGACTGTTAGTCATCAAAATTTAATATGATTTCTGTTGTTGAATTTATTTATGCAAGGTTTCTTATTTACTTATTGTTTCACTTTTAGAGTTCAGTTTTTTAATCTTTCTGGGATTTATTTTGGCAGCATGATTAATTGTCTCAGCATGACTTATTGAATGATTCATAATTTCTTTTTCACTTGAAATATCATACTTCTCAGATAGTATACAGATAGTATACACACACACACACACACACACACACGGGAGGGGGGTATTGTTGAGCTAACAAAATCTTGCTCCAGTGAAAAATATATTCTTGCCTTCACATACCACTATAAGAATTTTGTGTTTAAAAGATTATTTTATCTTTAGAAGATATATTATAGTTGCCATGTAAGTCACATACCCTCTTCAATTTATCCTTCCCTTTCTTTATATGTTTTGTCAGATTTACTTTTCCATGTGAAATATAATTAGAAAATCCCAAATATCACTAACCAAAAGTATCTACTAGAATGAATACGTATCTTCAAACAAATGAAAAAGTAGCACATTTAATCTCTGAGTAAGTTTCCAAATATATTAATAGACATATATTTTTCCTTTTTATTTATTTATTTTTTATTTTTATTTTATATATCAATCCCAGTTCCCTCTCCCTCCCTCTTTCCCTCTTTCCCACCATCTCATTCCCCCCCCCCGACCACCCTCCTCTCCCATCCCCCACTACACTTGTAGGGTGATGCTCTCCAGGAGGGGTCATCTAAATCTGTCAAGTCATTTGGAGTAGAGACTAGGCATACTCTCCTGGTTAAGGGAGTATTCCTCCATGGGTAATGTGCCCCCAAAGTCCTTTTGTGCACCAGGAATACATCCTGGTTCCACTGTCCAAGGTCCCTTAGACTGCTCAGTCCTTCTAGCTGAGACCCATATTCAGGGGGGCCTGACTCAGTCCCATGCTGGATTCCCAGCCATCAGTCTGGGGACCCTTTAGCTCCTCTGTGTTCAGGTCAGCTGTCTCTATGTGTTTCTGCAGCCTGGTCTTGTCCTCCCTGTCTGCATTTGGATTCCAGTTCAGCTCAGTGTTTAGGTATGGGTGTTTGCTTCTGTTTTCATCAGCTACTAGATGAGGGCTCCATGATGGTGGATAAGTTAGTCATCAATCTCATTATCAGGGAAGGACATGTATGGTAGCCTTTCCACTGTTGCTCAAATTGTTAGTTGGGGTCAGTCTTGTAGGTCTCTGGACATTTCTCTAGGTTCAGTTTTCTCTTCAAACCTATAATGGCTCCCTCATTTATACTCTCCCCACCCTCTCTCTTCTCTCTTCTATTCCTCCCCTGACTCAATCTTCCTAGTCCCACATGCTTTCCTCTCCTCCCCTTCTCTTTCTCCTAGCTCCCTCTCCACTCACTGCCCCCCAACTCCCCATATTCTCAGGAGATCTTGTCCCTTTCCCCTTCTGTGAGGGACCTTATATGAATCTCTTAAAATCCTCCTTGTATCCTAGTTTCTCTGGCAGTGTTAATCCAGAAAATGGAAAGATCTCCCATGCTCTTAGATAGGTAGGATAAACATAGTAAAAATGGCAATCTTGTCAAAAGCAATCTACAGATTCAATGCAATCCTCATTAATAGACATATTTTTAAAGACAGCTAAAACATTGCCTTAATAAAGTTCACCGCAAATACAGGAATGGTCTTATCAAAGATGCCTGTTTACCTCTTGCATCAATATCCTATTCTTGCTTTGAGAACTTAACATAAATGTAGCAACACCACAAATCTGTTGTGTTATACTATTAGATATCAGAAATTCGAAGTAGGTTGTACTGTTCTGAAAGCTTCATATCAGGTCGAGTAATGCTCCCTCAGAAAGCTCTAATGAGAACTTCTCTAACTATTGCTTTCTGGTGTGGGACTGGCTTCCTTTCAGCCCTTGACTCATGACTGCTTTCTCTTTTTTTACTTTAGGATGATGAATTTTCCATATACATCTCTATTTTTTTAACCACATTATAATTTTCAGGAATAAATAGGTTTTGTTTTGTTTTGGTTTGGTTTGGTGTTTTTGATTCAGGTTGTCTCTATATAGCTCTAGCTCTCCAGGAACTTGCTTTGTAGTAGACCAGACTGGACTCTACCTATGGGGAACCTTCCTGTCTCTGTCCCAAGAGTGACAGATTAAAAGCTGGTGCCGCCATACCAGGAAAATGTTCTCACTTTTCTTTTGAGGACATTTTAAGACTCAGTCAGACTTAAATTAATCTTATGTACAATACTCTTTCTGTCATGTGTGGTGTAAATTGTATATGACTAAAATTAGAATTTCAGTATCTTTTGGGTCATTCTTCAGTCTACCACAACTGTGGGTACCCAAAAAGTTGGCTGCACTCCATCTTGGCACAAGGACAGGGAGTTCAAAGCTGTCCCCAGCAAGTCAGAGACTTAAAGCTCAAAAGTGTGGCTACATTAGGATGTTTGGCTGTGTTATTCTAAATAACAACAGACCTGAATCTGAGGTGTGGCTACTCCTGATTCTCAAGGCTAGGGAAGGAGAAGTTGAATCTGAGGTGTGGCTACTCCTGACCTCAAGGCTAGGGAAGAAGACATTGGAGCTAAGGTGTGGTTACTGAACTCTTAGAATAAGTGAGGAAGAAAAGTCTGTCCCATATAGGTAATACTGTGTTCCCCATTTTGGATAAGGTATATAAGATCAGTATTGACTGATTTACCCTCCTGGCCTTTATTCTGTCTCTGTCTATCTTTCTTTATTGTCTATAGCTAGTCTTTTCCTCATCTAAACTCCCCCCACTCAGGTACGGACTTGGGGCCCCTCGGCTGGCTCTGATTGCAGCCCCACAAAGACT
This sequence comes from Phodopus roborovskii, assembly GCF_943737965.1. Taxonomy (NCBI): domain Eukaryota; kingdom Metazoa; phylum Chordata; class Mammalia; order Rodentia; family Cricetidae; genus Phodopus; species Phodopus roborovskii. The sequence goes on from NW_026126629.1 coordinate 11,131,215, forward strand.
GCTCCCAACACACAACAACTACAAGTATTTATAATTTAAAATATAATTTTATTTCATTCTAAACAGTTCTGTGGGTAAATTAGAGTAAATAGAAATATTGACAATTTGTTGCTTTTTCATGAGTTCAAATTTTCATGTTTCTTATTATAACTTAAGTACAACTTCAAGAAAAATAATAAAGTAGTAGAAGATATACTTTTCTTATTTTAATTTATTTAGAATTCCACTTTATTTATTGATTTTTAATAACATAATTATTTGGGGTTTTTTGGAAATTTTACATCATGCACTTCAAACTTGTTCAACTCCCAGGCCCTCCATATCTATCCTCCACTCCCACAGAAATCCCAAGAGAACCGCCAAAATTAATTAAAAACAAAACAAAAAACCCCACTTTGCTCCTCCATCTTTTCAGGCTTATTAACACCTTTTCATTTGCCCTAGTGCTATTGGGAACTGCTGTGACTCACACATCACACCCTTCTGTTCAGTCAGTCCCATCTGCAAATGTTCATTACAATGAATCATTGGTCTGGTTCAAGGCCTCTGGCTTCTGACGCTGAACAACAGTAGAAATTCCTCTTGGATATCCTGCCACTACCCAGAGTCATGGAGATCCTGCAGCTATGGTTCACAGGCATAGTACCTTCACATGCTCCAGCCTGTCACAGATAGCTGTTAGATGTTAGGGTATGCCAACACAAGGCTCAGGATGTCAGTCTGAGTGGTAGATGAGCTAGTTAGTCCAGGGATACTTAGACTACTCCCTCCTCAATCAAGGGGCAGAGCCAGATTTTCTAGGCCCAGGCCATTGAGGCCAGCTCTCCCATAGCTATGGTGATGGATGGGGCCATCTCTCCCAAGTGAGGGACCTAGGTCTCCCATGAGAGATGGAGCCAGATCTTTTTTTTTTTTAACATATCAATCCCAGTTCCCTCTCCCTCCCTCTTTCCCTCTCTCCCACCCTCCCATTCCCCCTCCCATCCTCCCCTCCCATTCACCCCCCCCACTCCACATGTAGGGTGATGCCTTCCAAGAGGGGTCATCTAAAGCCAGATCTTCTTTTGTAGTGTCCAAGAAGGTGCAGAGCTAGCCATCACAGGGCTAGTGAAAGACAGGGCTGGCTCAATATGGCCCTTGAATTTTAACATGTCTTGTTCCTATGGCCCCCTGTGGTAACATGGGGCATGAATATCAAAACAGACTCTGACTGCAACAGGACCATGAATGCAAGCATGCCCCTTGGCAGAAGCTCTGGCCCAGATGTCACCATGCCCCTGGTGGCAGTGTTAGCTACTCAAATGAAGATAGCTCAATTGTCAGGATAGCCCTTGAACAACAACATGGTTTCAGGTGGCTGACCATACCCTGGGCATACACAGAGAGCTTGGTGATAACAGGAGCCATGACATCAATTCAAACTGGCTGCTATAGTACCAAAGACCCAGACATGTCCCTACAGCATAGAGCAGGCCCAGATGTCACCACAGCCTCAAATGACATCACAGGCAATTCAGATCAACATGGCCCAGCAGTAGCTCTAGGACACCAACATGGACTCAGGTGGCTGATCACACCCCTGGCATGCACATAGCCTTCAGTGGTTGCTTAAGCAATGGACAACAACACATACTCTGGCTGCTATGGGGCCACATATCCAGACCCGGCCCTTGGCAGCAACTCAAGACCAGATGTCATCATGGTCCATGGCCCCAGGATGGATACACGGGCCACTCAGATCAAATGTCTGGAGCAGTGACATAATCCTTTTTAACATCAGGTTGTGACTCAGATCCTGGGCAACCTCATGGCCTATGGTGGCAACATAGGTCATGAATGCCAACACAGACCCTAGCTGCAGTAGGACCATGGACCTAGACATGGCCCTTGGAAGCAGCTTATACCCAAATATTCCCATCGTCCCAGGTGGCAAACAGGTCTCCCACATCAGCCTGTTCCTCACCACCATCACCTCTTCAGTTTTGCTTCTTTCCACAGCACATGAATCATTCTGTTTCTCTTCCTCTTACATTTCTCCAACATATATTTGTTTATCACAATGGCACCTACCTGACTAGCAACTTTTGGATGTGAGGACCTAAGCTGGCTTGAGCATGTTCTTCACTTGCCTGGCCTGAGTGGCACCAGGTGGTCCTATGGAAGCCTTCAGGCAGCTCAGACTGTGAGGACCCAGGCTGGCCCATGAGTGTCCTTTATCCACATGGGCCAAGTGTTATAAGGCAGGCCTGTGGATCTCTAAGTTTGTTTTTTAATAGAAGTTACTCAAGTGTTTCAATATCAAGATATATTTTTTGCAATCTATTTTATCATTTCTGTTATTAACATATTGTTAGATGTCCACATTAGTGAAATAACATGATTAACATACTAAAATTTTCAAATGTAATTTTCCTCCTCTAAATCTCTGGTAAGACATTACTATAATTATTAAAACCAAACTTTCCTCTATTGATTTTAGCTACTCCTCTCTGAAGCCTTCATCTCCATACATCCAGTGCTTCCTGTGAAATCAGTGTGCTAGTCAAAATCATCAACCAAGTCAAAACTGGTGCTATCAGAATGAGAAGCGATAATCCATCATTTATAAAAATGCTGTGGGGGAGTAGAGGAAGTACTAAGGGAATGAAATTCTGAGTGAATATGTGTTGTTGACATACTCATGGCTGTGTCAAGAACTCCAGAGTCTCAGACACATGGACAAATGGAAAAACCTTCCCTATATCCCTCCCAACCCCCACCTGGGGTGGCAAGGCTCAGAAGAATAACAACGTCTTCCTAAGGTCATGTGTAGATGCAGATAGTGATGTGGAAAATGTCTAGCACGGTTTTTTACCTTTCCATCCTCCCTCATTTTTTTACTTTTCCTTGTGGACTACTCCAAACAATGTTAGCTAAACCTGTCTCCCTGATCTAGCTGTACACACTAAACCCTGACTCATTGTTTGCCTCTATATAATCAGTCACCTACCTCCTGTTCAGCTGTAAACAGTGACCCTACCTCTCTTCAGCTCTATATAATAAAAATGCCGATCTGAGGTGTTGAGGTTTCTCCAGCATGGAGTCCACACACTGACCTGACCCCAACTTTTTGTCTGTGTGTCTGTCTTCTCTTCATGTCCTCATTGTTCCAACAGGTCCATCCCTAGAGCTGTCCTAGATTCTGTAAAGAGTAGTAAGTTTTGTGGCAGTACACTGAGTTCATAATGAAAATAAAGGGAACAAAACTGATTGTCTATGAAACTATTATGTTTTTCAAGATATTACACCAACATAGAAAAATAAAAATCCACTAGATAATATAAGACAAGAATACATGTTCCTTATTCCATAATTATAAAAGAAAAGTTGACTTTGTGGACAACATAGAAGTTTGATGTGTTTCTGTAAGTATATTTTGTAAAGCGTTTACTTTTATTTTTTGAGAAAATCAGGTAGGGATCCCTCCCTTGCTAAGATTTTTCATGGTAAGAATCATGTGGCTGGCTAGTAAGTGTTCTAGCATTGTGTTACTCTGCACTTCCAAATGATTGCTACCAGGACAGAGAATACAAAGAGCAAGAAGAATTCCTGATTGTATCACTGTTCTAGGATAACCTGCATTGCTCAGGTTTATTGAGAATTGGTGATTATTTCCCTTTGTGAGACAAGTTTTATAGTAATTATTTCCTTCGTACAGGTATTTAATATTTAGTCTCGATATATGGTACAATCTCTCAATTTCATACATTTGTCAGTTTCATTATACTTGTTTAAATGCATGTCCCAGGCTCTTTCATGGAAATGAGTAACAGTGATGTCTACTGTTAGAATTTGTAGTTTAATTGTGAACAAATAGGAGGATGGTTTTATGCTCACTGGCATTTGGGACCTACATTCCTAATAATTACATTCACTGACTTCCTGCTCTAAACACTTCCTGCCATGTGACCTTTGACACTATTACTTAACTACTTGAGACAGTTTCTTCGTGTATGCAACAGAGGTAGAAACCTGCACGAGCATGTGAAGAGATTTAAAGTATTAGTTAAAATTATGTTTGCAAAAATCTTAGATGTGACAATGGTCTTTTTACATAAGTACTTCTTTCACTACTTTTTAAAATGATTTCATATTTATATAACCTCTGTTATTAGAAGTCATAATTTTACTGGGCTCAGGTTCACATTACTATGCAGTTCAGTTATATCATACCATAGCAATACTCAATTTAATATGATTTGTCTCTTTGATGACAAAAGACATTCTTGAGTATTTTGTTACCCTTTTATGGAGAGTCCTCAAAGGAGAAATAGTTAGTGTGCTGAAACAAGAAACATTAAAGCAGATAATGGATTTAAAGGGATGGAAGTGATTTTCTCTGCCCTTTCTACACTTATTCATAGTGCCTGAGGTGAAAGAAGCAGAAAATTGGAATTTCTTTTCTTGCATAAATTTAGGCAACCAACCAAATGTTATAAATAGAAACTTTATATGAAATTGGGAAGAAACTAGAAGTTTGCTATCAGTTCGAGTATTAATGATGACCCATCAAAATATGGAAACTTAGTTTACACTAGTAATGAAGTTGCTGACTAAATTTATAATATGAACCAGGTATTGGAATCAAAGTTAATCAGTTAGCATAACAAATGCCCAGCATCAAAGCTAGGAATGCATCAAAACAGAAAGAAGTCTTCCATTCCCTAGAAGTCTCTTGACAACTAAAGGCACTTGGATGCTAGCCATACCAACCAAAGATTACATTTAATGAAATATAACAAAGGCATGAAAGCAATCTATATAACAGTCATCAGTGCTAAACTTGGTGGAACTCACTTTAAACCCTGCATTAAGGGAAGTAGGAGCAAGTTGGTCACTGTGAGACTGAGGTCACCCTGCTCTATATAGCGCAAGACAGAGCTACATAGAGAGACCCTGTCTCAAACAAGATTCATAAACTACAACCAATATAGGAATGCGAAGCCTAAACAGTAGAAAATTGTACATCAACTAGCTATCTCAAAGCAATATAAACGTGTTAAGAACTAAAGCAAGCTGGAAAGATGGCTCAGAGGTTAAGAGCACTGGCTGTTCTTCCAGAGGTCCTGAATTCAATTCCCAGCAACCACATGGTGGCTCACATCTGTCTAAAATGGAGTCAGATACCCTCTTCTGGCATAAAGGTATACATGCAAATAGATCACTCAAATAACTCTTTGCCAGGCAATGGTGATGCATGCCTTTAGTCACAGCACTTGGGAGGCAGAGGCTGATGGATCTCTGTGAGTTCCAGCCTGGTCTACAAGAGCTAGCCCCAGGACAGTCTGCAAAGCTACAAAGGGAAACCATGTTTTTTTAAAAAAAAAAAAAAAAAAAAAAAAAGCAACAACAACAAAGAACTAAAGCAAAAGAAGAAAAAAAGAAACTAGATTGCAAAACCAAGGGTGTATTATTTACAATTCTGTTGCTATGATACAATATATAACAAAGAACTGAGGGATGAAAGAGTTTGCACTGAATTCCAGACCCTCAACCCTCAGTATATTATGGCAGGGAAGGCACTGCATGGCAGCAGAGCAGGAGGCCAATGGTCAGGTTTTTCCACACAGGAAGCAGAGAAAAAAGGAGAGTGGCTACATAGATCAAAAGCCTGTCCCTCACAGTGAAATATTTGCTTCTGCAAGGTTCAATCTGATAAAGGTTCTATAATTTCCCCAAACATTACTACTGACAGGTGTCCAAGTATTGAAATACATGAGCCTAAGGGGGTGTGTATCAAAGGACACAAAGAACAAAATGGGAAAGAAAAAAAGCATAGGAATATGTTAAAAAATAATCAAGTAACATTGTAGAAATAAAAAAAATTGGCACTTGAAATAAAAAAATGATTTAAATAGTATGAACAGTTAGCAAGAGTGTTGAATGGAATGCTGATCTCAGGAAACATTGACTAAAGAGTAGGACCAAGAGATGACCCAATAGAAATTGAGAAAGAAAAAATTCAGAAATATGCAAGATTTTAAAGTCACCAAAAGAAGTAAAATTAGATTTTAAAAAGGGAAAAGAAAGAAATGTGAAATGTCTTTAAAAAATAATGGTGGAGTTTGAGGTCAGCCTGGTCTACAAGAGCTAGTTCCAGGACAGCCTCCAAAGCCACAGAGAAACCCTGTCTCAAAAAACCAAAAGGAAAAAGAAATAATGGTGGAACATATTCTAGAACTGATTTAAAGATCATTAATTATTAAGTACAAAGATCCACAAAAATTTGGAGGAGAGAGAATGAGAGTGAGAGAGAGAGAGACAGAGAGACAGAGAGAGAGACTACTCCAATTTAAAAAAGAGGCTGCTTCCAGCACAATGGTAAAATCAGATAGTTTGGATGGTGGAAAATTTTGGCAAGAACATGAAGACATGAGAACACTGGTGACTAAAGATCAGTCCTCCAGTTACTCTAGATGACAATATGACTAGATGACAATGTATACTATGACTTTTCTAGAACACAGCAGTCTGACTTCTTGAAATACACATCATCCTTTCTCTAAAATCCATCTGGTCTATGGAGGAGACAGTGTCATCAGCATTTTCCTGGGGTTAGTAGAGGTTTAGAAATAGGTTAGGAATTAATTTCCAGTGGATTGTTAAATGTAACATGGTATTTTTAGTTTAGCTCCAGATAGACTAAAGAACACAGTAGTTTCCCCCAAAATAATTTTTAAGCCTTTACTTCATTTTAATTATGTGTGTGTGGGAGGGGGGTATATATGAGTACAAGTGCCCTTGGATCCCCCTGGAGCTAGGATTACAGATTGTTGTGACCTAACTGTCACAGGTGCTGGAAATCTAACTGGGGTCCTCTGTAAGAGCAGCCTGTTCTTAACCACTGAGGCATATCTTGCAGAGTTGCAGAGATATTACTGATATTTCAAGGAAACCAATGAGGTTAGAGCTTCCAAGTCAGAGATCCCTAACATGTCCTATGCTCAAGAGTATTTTCACTGCATTTATACAAATATTTATCAACATACTTAAATGAGGAAACTACTATAATGAAGAGAGAAGATGAGTTTTATGTTCAGGACTCACATAGGGTTGAAAATCAGGAATTTCTTCATTACATAGACCAGAAAATTGCTAGTCAGTGAAACACATAGGTCTCAGTCCCAGGCTGAGTACAGTATTGAATAAGTTTAAAAATTCATGTAAACAAAACACAAATGAATCAATCTATATTAAAAACGACTTAATAGTATCTCAGAATAAGGCTGATGGAAGATTTTTAAAAGTTCAGGTAATAGATCCTTCATACAAGAAGATAAAATTTATGATTTTTAACCAAAGATTACCAGTAAATACAACTCACATAAAAATATTCTTAGTTGAAACACACACAAAACTGAAGATAATTGTTAGACTCAATTGCAATGATGCTAAATATTACTATAGCTATATCCTATATGTTCAAGTATTTTATACACAGATGGAATAAGGTAAAAGAAAACCAGAATGGAAACCGGAGAAGGTTAAAATTTTGAACAAATGTAATCCCTAACAACAATCTATAAATATTTGTCCTTTTACTTGCAGAGTTTTCTCTTTACCTCTCATAAAGGAAATTTCTCTTTGCGAGATAATAGAGATCGCTACGGAAAACCACAACCAATAAAAACACAGAGCTGTGGAGGTACCTAAGGCTCAGGAAACACTGTAGAAGGAGTGCAGGTAGGCTATAAAGCCAGAGCACTTTGCTGTGAGATTATGCCACATAATAATGTCAGAAGCTAAAGCTACACCCATAAAGTTTTACCATCACGATTGCCCAAGCGTGAGATGAACAAGGATGACAAAAACGGTCTTGCCAAAATCAATGGGGAAACACCCACAAAGCTGGGACACCAAACAAAGAGCTGTAGGGGACTGAGTAAAGCTGGGTTAGAGTGGGAGCGGGAAACACGCCAATCTGTTTCCCAATTCTAAGTAGTCAGTCGCTAAAACATACATACAAGTACTATTATATGGACTGAACAAGTTATATTTAGGAATATAGGATATACATATTCATAATATGCATACAATAACAATCAACGGAAAAAAAAAGGACCATGGATTTAGAGAGGAGTGGCAGGGGCATATGGGAGGGTTTGGAGTAAGGAAAGAGAAGGGAAAATCCTTGTAATCATATTATAATTTCAAAAAAATTAAAATTGCAATTAAAAAGTACTTTGGTCATTTTCGCAAACAATATATCTTGATTATAGTTTCCCCTCCCTCTATTCTCAGTTCCTCCCCCACCTCTCTCCTTTCTGTCCCTCATTAGAAAATAACAGACTTCTAAGAGTTTAAAAACCAAACAGGACAAAATAAAATATAATACGAAACAAAACCTAACATATCAAAGTTGACACAGCAACTCAACATTGGGAATAGAGTCCTAAGAACAGGGAGAAGAGTCAGAACCCACTTGTTCTCATACTCAGGAGTCCCATAAAAATATTAAACTAATACCTATAATATATATGCAGAGGACGGGGTGTAGACCCTTGAAGGCCTTGTATCCCTTGTATCTGCTGCTCATATGCACCTTGCTTACTTATTCAGAGAAAATAATCTATGTTCAATAAAAGGAAGAAAACAGTACATTAAATGGTACTAATGATTAAATAGGTAATCAGGAGAAAAGCGTAATGAATTTAAGAACAAAGAACCAAAAATATAAACAAGATGCTGTGAGATAACTCAAGTAAACTGAGTGTGACTGGAACCGCACTGAAAAGTGAAGATTTTACTAATCCATCATGGTGTTGCACATGTATGGTCCCTCCCCTCGATGCTCAGAAAAATGATGTGTCTTGATGCCAGAGATTTGAGAATGTGATAAAATGTAGTTGGTCTGCCTAAGGATAAAGCCAGCTGGGGACGATGAGCCTGATTGTCCCTAATTGTTGACTCTATTAAAAGTGGCTTAAAAGATCTATAAGATTATATTTAGCATACAAAGTTCTTGTTACCCAGGTCTCTTTGAAAGATTATTAAATAAAAATGCTGAAACAGCCACATGGCATTGAGGTTATAACATATATGTTATCTATCTATATATCATATATATGTACATAACATAATTTATGTAATAAAATGTATGACAGCAATCCATAAAACATGGAAAGGATAAATGAAGGTATCAATTAAATAAACATAAACCAAAAATAGTAGACATATATTTCCATAATATTAAATTCTGGACAAAAACTGAACACTGAGAAGTCATTATAGGTGAAAAATTCTACCTATATTGGTGAAAGACTATTTGAAACCAAAATTCAGATATAAGTAATGTATTATACCTTTAAGCTATGTTAAAATGTGCATGAAACAAACAACAATGGGTTTCACATTTAAGTTTAGTTTCATCTGCAAGACAGCTATGCAAATAATCTAACACTTGAAACATTTCTGACCACACACACTTCAGATAATGGGTACCCAACCTCAATTATTAAAAAATTCTTACCTTTTTAGACTTCAGCAATTTCTTTCAAATAACCAGTGTTCGTTGTCTAATGGGTTGAACAAGCAACCAACTTAACCAGTTAAAATTTCATACCAAGATACTATCTACTAACTCTTTTAATATTTTAGAAATAATTTATCTCTACAAATAACTTAAATATTTAATAGTTGTATTTAACATGGAGTTGTGTTCTGGTAAACATATTCTAATCCACATTGACAAGGAATGTCACCTCCTGTTTGTACCAATTCCACTGCATTTACTACTCTTCATTTCAAAACTTCCCATTAGATTATCAGATTTTTGTGTTCTCCACTTTTTTTTTTTTTTTTTTTTTTAGCTCTGATGTTCTCTAATGCTCCTGGCTTTTTCCCATTGTGCTTTCATGTGACTAATTGTGTACGTGTTTACTTTTGCTTACTAGTTCTTCTTCATATGTACTTAATTTGCTCTTTAAAATGTTGATTGGAATTTTTATTCTTGTGTTTGATTTTGATTTATTTCTTTGTGGAGATCTACTTTATCATTATTATAGAATCTGCATTTTCATAGGATTTCAATTACTTTTAATGTACTTCAGAAGTATTAAACTTGATTGGCTTGCATTCCTATTTTAATTATTTTATTATTGTGTTTCTGACTTTAATATTACTGCTGATTGATTCTCTTAAGTCTCCTTTTTGGAGCATTGTTAACTTTTACTTGTCATTGTGAGATGCTCTCTGCTTTTATTGCCTTCTATAAAGATGCCTTTGTAGTTATGATAAAAGAATTTTCCCCTAGATAGATTTTTTTTTCCTTTTCGTTGCCAAAATCCTAGGATATTACTTACCATAGGTAATGTTCTTATTTCCAAATATTTAAAGTCCAGGATAGACAGTTGGCAAATGAGAACATATACCGAGAGTTTGCTTAGAGTCATTAGGACACTTTCATTAATTTTTAAAATTTATTTTACACACTGACCACAGCTTCCCCTCATTCCTCTCCTCCTGTTCCCACCCTGTACCTCTCATCTACCACCCCCCATCCATTCCTTCCAGGAAAACACTTCCATGACAAAATCTGTGATGTTCATTGTTTTTAGTCCCACCTTCAACGGCATATAATTATTTGAGATTATTATTTCTTTGAGGGGGTGTTTGCAGTCCCCTCAATAGAAAATTGTGTCCCTATGTGCTTAATGTTTCTAGACAAATGTTCTCAATGTGAGTGCTAATGACAAACAATTCTTGTTCTGGATGGCTTATTTTCAGCTAATAGGATGCTTAGCAGGAATTCCTTTCATCTGTTCCTTGGATATCATTAACATACCCACAAAATGTACAGACAGCCTCAGATGTTGTTCAATGCCCACACGCAGAGCACAAAATCTAGTAAGAACCACTGTTGTATGTTAACAACCATAATTTCTCTCAACCAACCAAAGACTCTCCCTTTACTCAACAAAATGGTGTTATAGTACCTTCAACCACACTTATATCTGGGCTTACTAACACTGTCTTACCTTTCTTCTAACCCTAGAAAAATTCCCTTCCAGACTGAAACAGCTACATACTTTCAGCTTCTTTTTAATGTGTAATATTTCTGTATGTTTCAAATAAAATGATTTTGATACATTTTAATACAGAACATAATGAAAGAAAAGGAAGAAATCCCTTGAGTCTTCAAAGGTGAAGCTAGTACTTATACACACTCTACAAAATCTTAGAAATTTGACACAAATTCTCATTATGCTAATTTGACACAAATTCTCATTATGCTAATCAAATGGTATCGCAGTAGAAATGTTAAGTGTTAAGAATATTGCAGCATCAAGCATCAAGTACCATTGCCAACACCAATAAATTGTAGAGCATCTAATTCATGGAGAGTACTTTGTGTGAAGATTTCTATTCTAGTCCATAATCAGCATATGTTCCTATCCTTTTGTTGTTGTATTTCTTATAAAATATTGATGTAAACATTAAATAGATATATTCTCTGAGATGATTAGTGTACCTTATACATAAAAAGATTAAATGGTTTGAGTTTTATTTTGAACAATTTAAAGAATCAACATGCATCATCATAAATACTTGGTGGCTAGTAAATATTTATTAGATTGACTTTAGAGTCTGAAAGACTCAATTAAAATCCTGGTGGTTCAAATATGCCAGCAAAAATAATTTTCCTAACTTCTTTGAGCTTTTGTTTTTCATTGTACCTCAATAATGACTTTTACATATTTTTAAGATAATGTTTGTCAGTCTTTCCAAGGTGTGAGATCAGCAATCTATAGTAATAATGTGCCTGCTAGTGTAATAATGGCACAAATATTATGGGAGTAACTAACTACTTTCTGATGGGATTTAAAAGCTGCTCTACAAGAAAGATGAAACTCATCCTTAGTAGTACTAACTGCACCAGAAGTCTGTGGCTGCTTATGACATAGGTCCTTGGGTATAACCTAATACTACTATTATGCTAAATGGATAATGTAAGAAACTGACCCCTAAGTTCTTACCTTTATACCTGTAGATTAGTGCATTTGTCAGCCCTCATCTGAGAACCTTACATTCAGTAGTATAGAGTGATTTATACAGGGACCGGTCAATGTGCAGAAAATAAGAGACTACATAGCATTCAATCATAATCAACTCTGCCCCCAAGCTTCAGGAATCACCATAGAATGGGGTACAGAAAGATTGTAAGAGCAGGAAATGTAAACTTCTGGAGGAAAACAATATTTGTTGGTGTTACATTTGTTGGTGTTACATTTGTTGGTGTCACGCCAATTAAATGTCCCAGAATGGATAGGGGTCCCCTCCTAGAATAGGATCTGCTTCCATTGAAGTCTGCTGGGAGTTTTCTTCAGGGATCTGGCCTCTTCTAGGGGAACCCTCTCAGTCTGCCCATACTTCAGTAGATAGTCCTATATCCATGCTCATAAGGTTTTATAAAGGACAGATAAATCTCCAAGGGAGTAGTTGTGAAGAGATTGAGGAGAAACTAGAGGGGTTCATAGGTGAGAGGATTTGATCAAGCACATTTTATATATATGCATCAAATTTTTAATTAAAAATCTGCAAGTTTAGCCATATGTGTGTATGTATATACATATATACACATATACATATATATACATATTATTAGCATTACATATTTAAAAACAGTTTTAAATGAAAATATGAATTCTATGATTGTCTACTAATTTTCAGATAATTCCATGGAAAGTTTGAAGTTTGACAGTTTCCAAAATCACATAAGAAAAAAAGTTTTTATTCTAAGCTTCCAATATTTGGGTTTGGTGCCTCTGCCCAGCAAAAATGGGTAAAGACTATACAAGAATCCAACCTCAGATAAAACTCTCCCTAACTTTTCCAAAAGACTCTTGGGCTTAACTTCTGAAATACACCCTTGTAAATAATTGTATACCTGCATACATATACAGGCAAGTTTCTTCAAACATAACCAATGCTTTGGGCTTTTATTGTAATTCTAATTTTGTTATTTTGGCTTTTGTTGTGGTGCTAAAATATTTCCAAACAAATAAAGAAACACAGTCCTCTGTTATTTTCCATGAATGAAAACAAAATGCATCAGAACACATAATTTTTTAAAACTATTTGTGAATCAGACAACAACTACTGTGACCGTGCATGAATCAGTAAAGTATTCAGTGCCAACCAAACATGACTGTAATTCTTTCAATGGCTTCTTACACAATAAGTTATGTCCCTGCTGAAGCTTAATTGGTAGTACACTTCACTTTTAAATTATAGAACAGAAACCATATTTCTTAAAAGTTTATATGTACACACACACACACACACACACACACACGCACATCTATGGAATATACACATATGCATGCATACTTCTTACAGATACAAGATACATATTACTCTAGAGGTAAGCATGTGTGGACATGAAGACACCCCTTTATCTTCACAGGGGATTGGTTCCAGGATGATCTCAAGATAACAAAACTCACAGTTGTTCAAATCTCTTTTATATAATGGCATGGAATTTATTAATTCCGCACATATCATCTCTTCTACTCTAACTTGCCTCTGGATTTATCCATATGATACCTAATGGAATTAGTATACTATGTCAATATTTGTATTTGTTAATAAGTAATAGCCAAAAGAAAATGCCTGCAAATCTTCCAATAAAAATACATTTTGTTTCCAAATATGTTCTACCTACAGTCTACTGACTTCCCAGTTGCAGAATGGTTGTTACAGAGGATCAACTGTTTTCTCTCACATTCATATATGCACAATAAGAATTTTAGATACAAGGAAGAATGTGCCTCATGGGAGATACTTACATAGCTCCATCTTGCCTTTGAAAATAATCATGTCTTTTGCTGAGTAAAAGTGTGAACACAGTAGTGCTAGTCAGTAACAAGCTTTCAGTGGAACAGGTGTGAAAAGCTCAGGAGCTACTCAAGAACTTTCCATTCAGAGGGAAGCTGGGTAAGGACACAAAAGAGAAGGTCTTGCCCTCCCCCTAGAGGCCGGTGTATGCAGGTGCTTCTTCAAGATCGCCACCCCTACCAACTTAGACCTCAGGAGACCAGAAAACAAGTATCCCTAGAGAGAACAACTCTCTAACAGGACATGGAAAGCAACAACAAAGAACCTTTCTTGTTTTATCTAATACTCAATTGTTTCTTAATTGACCAACTGGAAAACCAACATAGGAAATGTATTCCTGAAAACTCAGTAACAGTTCCTATAGAACTTCATAATACCAGAATTTGTGTGACTCCCAGCAAACAGTTATTGAACTCACATTTTCTCTTTTCTAATAGCACATCAGGCTATGTCAAAGAGACAGTATAAGTCTAGGGGACAGATAAAGATATCAGAAATAACAATGAATATCCCATAACTCTACAAAACAAAATTTGAATCATCATTTATCCACTCATTAGTCGACACAGAGTAAGGAAAATTCTGTAAACATTACTAAAGACTCTAATAAAAATGCCCATATAATTGTTCAAATATGTAAGGAGTTCACCTTCCATTCCTCTACTTTTTTTTTTCAAGACTGGCAATGTGGAAATTTTTTTCTTGTTGTACCTTTTCTCAATCATCTTCCCTGGTATGTTTCAGTAACTAAGAGTATCCTTTACCACCCATAAATATGGATTATCCACCCTTGAATACATGACTTGTATCTTCATAATTCAATGGGACTGTAGAGCATGTTAGAATGACAAAATACCAGCACTATTTAGACAATGCAAGGAGTATCCCAAAATAAAACATGATGTTTGAAGCTTGGAGCCTTCAAAACAAATTCCATACTTATGTGCAAATATATAAAGAACAAGGCATTAAATTTCCAGGCCTGAACTTGTTGCTACCTCCCACAGAACTGAGTGTTATCCAGGGAAACAGGGAGTACAGGAGGAAGAGAAAAGAGCAATTGTAAGTTTAGTGTGTTCAATTTTGTGTGTCTCTGGCATGTATCCACTCACTCTAATTGGAAGATATTTGTGTAAGTAATATATTAAGAGTTCTCTTGTTATTTATTGTTAGATTAAAAAAATAAAAACACCCCCAAGTCCATGCCTTTTAGCAACATCTTCTCTCTCGCGTTCTCTCTCTCTCTCTCTCTCTCTCTCTCTCTCTCTCTCTCTCTCTCTCTCTCTCTCTCTCTCTCTCTCAGCTCAGTAGGTTGACTGGCTCAGTTAGCAGCTTAGACTTTCTCATCACATAGCAGTCAGATTATATGGTGAAAAAAAATGGCTCCAAATCAAGCATTATAAGAGGCCTAGGAAGAAGTCACACGGCCTTTTATGGCTTCACCTTGGAAAACAAATGACACCACTATGTGAAAATAAGATTTTCTCCACCAAGAAAACCATGAAAATGCTCCAGGTCTAAGAGGAAATGCAACATAAGCAATGTGTTTCAATTCCTTTGATAAGGAATGGACAGACAGCAACTGATGACAGCCAAGGGTTCCACAAACTACCACACCAAAATTGTACCCTATGATTTCCATAGTTCAGAAAAAAAAATTTATAGTTGCAAATTGACACATGCTCTTCGTGAATAACAAATTAATCAGCAAAATTTTACAGTGATGTATCTTGTAACTCCCAGGCAATCTCTGGAATTTTATCATTCAATTCCCATTTTTAATATTTCTCATATAAACTATTTCTACCCATCCCCACAAACAGAGCTTTTAGTTCCTTTAATTCCTAACATCCTAATTTTAAATTGCATAGACTATGTCCAAGGATAGAACCTACTTTACTTCCTAGATTTATAATAGACAAAACTTCAAGCAATTTCATAGTCTTACATTCTTGAAAATCAAACTCAAGCTGCCTTCTATTTATGTGTGCAAGACAGCAGGTTTCAATACTTCATCCCTAAGCCACCAGTATTTCATGTTTAATGAATGAAAAAATAAGTATTTTTTCAAACCCTCTGAAAATGGTACACCCTTCTGAGAAAACATGCCTCTTGCCTCAACTTCGTTCTGCCTCAAAATTAAATTTACCCAAATGCAGTAAAAGCCTGGTTACTAAGTTAAAATTCTTTATTTTTATATCCTATTTCATCCTATAACCTGTTTGTCCCTAAGTTCACCTACTCAGATGAAGCTTTCACGAGTATCATTCCTTCACGAACATCTCCCTGAAGACAATGGGTTACCAAATTAAGAGAGAGAACCTAAAAATCAATTTCTATTCTCAGAAATACAAACGTATACCACTAGATATAAAGGGGCCTTTCACAAGCAGTGATCCTCAGAGGCAAAGTCAGAAAAGGATAGCTTGCATGGATTTTCTTGCAATCTGAAGTTTTCATTACCAGTAGAACTACACCACAGATAACATGATTTTTGTACTTAGGAATATGAATAAATAGGTTCAGGCTCGAGTAGTAAACAGATGCTTTTTACTACCACCAAATTCTCAGCAAGGAAACTTTGAAGTTTTTATGGTACTGATGCTTTATCTACTTGGGCATCCATCTCTTCTACAGAAAAAGAAAAGTATTGAAAAAACTTTGAGGACCCAGGAGGAAACACAGTGTAACTTGCCAGTACACAGCTCATTGCTTATGTAAATGCAGCTAAAAAGAGACAACACAAAATAATGTTTTCATTTGTGTAAAAGTACAAAAGATATGAATCTTTTAAAAATGATTCAAATCAACATTGCAACACTAAAAGAGGAGGTTCAGGAAGAAACTGGGTCTTTCTCATATGGTTGCCTCTACTACTCAAAGGAAATAGTTTAAATATCAATTATCACAGAAATATATATCTTTATATTTAAAGTATATTTTCTATTTTGATTATGTGTATGTTTTTGCACTTGTGTGTTGGTTGTGTGTATGTGACTATAAATGCCCATGGAAACCAGAAGACAATAAGTGCCACTAGAGCTAGAATTGCAGGTGATGTGTATGCCATGAGTCAAACTCAGTCTTCTGCAAGAGCAGTAAGTACTCTTTCCTGCTGAGACATCTCTTCAGCCACCCCTGCTACACATTAATTCATAACTTTCCTTTTTCATTCATGGATGGGAGTATGGGGTATATAGATATGTGTGTGAGTGTGTACACACATATTTGAAAGTGTACATATGGAGGTCAAATGACAAATTTTTGATTTAGTATTTGCTTTCTATGTTTTGAGTCAGAGTTACTCTTGTTTTTAACCACTGCACTGAGTAATACTGGTTGTCTGGCAGCAGATTTTCGTTCAGTCTTCCTGCCCTCACCCCTTTCTTCCCCATAGAAGTATTGGAATTATAGACATGCACCACTGCACTTGGCTTTTTACAACTCAGGTGGTCAGGCTTGCATGGACAGTGCTTTTATCTGCAGAACTATCTCCATGGCTCCTGTGGCCTTCACTTAACATACTGTCCATATTCAAGAAATCTTTTGTCCAGACAAATAATCTCATTACTCATTATAGGACTTTCTCCAAACAATGAGCTTAACAATTCATCAATAGGAAGTAGTACCAGATACTATTTCTTTATATAAGTTCTCATTATGTAGCAGAAGTAGCCCTCAAACTCACAATCCTCTGCTTCAGGGTTCTGAATGTGGAGATTACAGGCATGCACCACAATAACTGGAACCAACAGGTACTTCAGTATTTTAGATTATGTCTTCATTTAATTTTGAGATAATAATGCAATCACACTGTTTTTACCTTCACTTTCCTCCCTCCCAGAGCTCCTATATAATCTTCCTTCATATTCATGACCTCTTTTCTTATTAATTATTGTTACAAGCATATATGTTTATGTATATGCATATGTATTTCTAAAAATAACGTGCTCTGCCTTTATATATTACCTGTCCTTTTTCCTTCGCTGCTTTTAATATTCTTTCTTTATTCTGTATGCTAGGTGTTTTGATTATTATATGTCGAGGGGTCTTTTTTCTTTGGTCCAGCCTATTTGGGGTTTGGTATGCTTCTTGTACTTTCATGGGCATGTCCTTCTTCAGATTGAGAAAGTTTTCCTCGATGATTTTGTTGAATATGTTTTCGGCACCTTTGAGCTGGGCTTCCTCACCTTCCTCTATGCCTATTATTCTTAGGTTTGGCCTTTTCATGGTGTCCCACATTTCCTGGATGTTTTGTGTTAAGGATTTGTTGAATTTATGATTTTCTTTGGTCGATGAATCTATTTCTTCTAGTTTATCTTCTTGTGCCTGAGATTCTCTCTTCCATCTCTTGAATTCTGTTGGTTTTGCTTGTGTCCGTAGTTGCCGATTTTTTGCCCAGCTTTTCAATTTCCAGCATTCCTTCTGTTTGTGTTGCCTTTATTTTCTCTATTTCAGTTTTCAAGTCTTGAACTGTTTCCTTCACCCGCTTAATAGTTTTTTCTTGGCTTTCTGTGCTTTCCTTAAGGAATTTTTCATTTCTTCCACTTTTTTGTTTGTTTTTTCCTCCATTTCTTTAAGGGATTTTCTCACATCTTCTTTGAGGGCCTCTATCATTTTTATGATAGTAATTTTTAAGTTGTACCCTTCTGCTTCCTCTGCTTTGTTGTTGTGTTCCATTCTAGTTGGTGTAGATTCCCTAGATTCTGGTGGTGTCATGCTTGTCTTTCTGTTGTTAGGTGTTCTCTTGTATTGCCTTCTTCCCATAGTTTCTTCCAGTAGGTGTTGGTGGGGTCTCCCCCTCTCTCTTTGGTACTTCCCCGATGGGCTTATGTGGGTCTGAGATTCAATATCTGTAGCTCTGTGTGGTCCAAGCTCTTAGGAGGTTTCTCCGCAGACAGGGACCCAGGGATGGGGTCAAGGATGAGGATCCAGTAGAAGATGCCAGCAGGTACTCACAGTGGTCCTGCAGAGATATGCGGATCTCTGGGAGGGGCCCGGTACTCCAGCATAGGACTGGAGCTGGGGTCAGAGACCAAGCAGGTGGAAATTACAGTTGGTCCCGTGTGGATAGTCAGGTCTCCTTTGTTCAGAGTTGCTCGGAGAAGTCTCCAAAGTAGGGTGGACTGTTGCCCCCACCCTCTTTCCCAGTGCTCAACCAGAGCGGCAGGACCGTGGGTAGGGTAGGGCACAGGGTGGGGGGGGCAGGCTCCCGGTGGGGATGGGTGGAGGTGTATCAGAGCTCCAAGGGTGCTCTTGATGGGGACAGGAGACAGGAGCAGCAGGAGCAGGGGCCAACCCAGGGAGTTCGGGGGGGGCGGAGAGGTTGTAGGGGACAGGCAGCCCCAATTGGGCCCAGACTCACCTCTGGCCAATAGCTGGCGGAAGATTTTCCCAATACCTATCTACAAATCCAGCCCTACAGAAAGTATTGGAAGGAAAACTCCAACCCAAGGAAGGTAACTATGCCCACAAAAATGTAGGCAACAGATAATCCAACTACACCAGAAACCAAGGGTAAAGCAGAACTAATATATTCACAATACCACTGCCAACAACAAACCTAAATCAAACAAGCATCAACAATCAATGGTCCTTACTCACCCTCAACATTAATGGCCTTAACTCACCTATAAAAAGACACAGGCTAACAGAATGGATACGAAGACAGAATCCATCCTTCTGTTGCATACAAGAAACACATCTAAGAAGGAACTGGGATCGACATGTAAAATAATAAATTAAATTTAAAAAAATGCTTTAACTCCAAAATTTAAGTTCAAGGACAAGTTACTGGGGAAAAGGATTTCTAATTTTGTTTCCACAGAAAATGAAAAGATGTGGATTCCTTCAAGACTAATGTGGTTTCATCAAGCCAGACCACCTGAAACAGAGTACCAGGTGATCCTACATTCAAAACAGCTGGACAAAGCAGCCTCACAGACTACAGCCAGGATTTCTGAATCTTCTTAGAATCCCCCATGACAGTGCCCCTTACTAGCAGGAAGTAGTTTGGAAAGAACAACGTTCAACTTCCCAAATATTGTCTATAAATGTTTGTTTTCATTTAAATGGACTTTGTTATATAAAATAAATAAATAATAATAACCTGCTCAATATGTATAGTGTTACTTGTATGCATGTCTTCACTGCTGACCATTTGGTATGAGAAACCAATTGGTGAGCTTTTCCATGTAGAACACTAGTTCTCCCTATTTCTCATTCCTTATTTGTATGTAATTCTTTGTGTAGTGTCAGAGCCTCCATATACTTGGCATATTTATTGTTTATTGTTCTAGTTAAGCTCATATTTTGGAGGACATATTTATAAGACTCCATGGTCATATAAACTATGGGTGTAGCTTTTGTCATTGCAAGGAGACACAGTCTCAGAGAAAACTCCCTAATTCTCTGGCTCTTACAGTATCTCAACTTCTTTTCTGCAACATTCCCTGAGCCTTAGATGCAAGAGTGTTTTAAAGATGTATTCATCGGGCCTGGGCTTTCCTAACTCTGCATTTTGTTAAGTTGTGGTTTTCTGTCATGGTCTACATTTGCTGCAAACAGAAACTTCCTTGTTGAGGGGGTGGTGACTACACTTATCAGTTGGTATAAGAACACATTTTTTAGAATGTAGTTACAGATTAGGCTCTTTTATTAAAGTGGAGGTTCTAGGTTCTCTAAAATCGACAATTTCGCTATCGATGGGTTTTAGTAGTATTTTCTCTTCAGGATTGCCAGCCCACAAATAATGACTTCTTATTAATTATGAAAGCTCAGCCTAAGCTTAGGCTTGTCCATTAGTTCTTATAACTTAATTTAAATAATTTATTTTAAACTATGCTCTGTCATGTGGTTCATTACCTTATCTCTCTGTAGTGCCTATGCTTCTTC
The DNA here is from genome assembly GCF_943737965.1 of Phodopus roborovskii. Taxonomy (NCBI): domain Eukaryota; kingdom Metazoa; phylum Chordata; class Mammalia; order Rodentia; family Cricetidae; genus Phodopus; species Phodopus roborovskii. The sequence goes on from NW_026126629.1 coordinate 11,151,984, forward strand.
CTTTGTGTCTGGCTGGAAAGTCTACCTTCTTCCTCCCAGAGTTCTCTCTGTGTCCAGAAGTCCCACCTGTACCTCCTGTGCAGCTTTTGCCATTCAGCTTTTTATTACAGCAATCAATTTTAAATAGTGCATAAAAACATAAAAGATTGCATATAAGAGAAGAACTATGTCATGACTAATGTATGCCTGAGTTTTTATACCATCCTTGAATAACAAGTTGCAGAGATGCAGAACAAGTTAGTATTTTCCAAGAATTAGTGGTGACAATGAGGGAGAAATAGCAATGAGGTAATGAAGACTATTTTTATAGTTGTGAAATTGTTGGGGCTTTGTTCTGTGGTGGATAGATAAAGACATCTACACAGGTGATAAGACTACATAAGAAAAACACAAAAAACAAATATTAAAAGGGGAAAATGCCTTTATTATTATGTTAAACAAAAAGTAAGTTTATAAGTTACTAACAATTCTGGTTAGCTTAGATTTATTTCTGATCTCCATAGGAATTTAAAGGCATTGACTTGAAAACCAAAGATCACATATGCGTATATATGCCTGCTATATTGGTGGGGGTGGTAAAAACAAGGACAGGAGAAATTCAACTCTGATATAGAGCTCTTATTACAAAGATAATGACTGCAAAGGAGTATCATAACAACAGAAACACTGTTGGGCTGGAACAATACTATCAGGAACTGAGTTTAGAGTTTGGTGTGTACTGAAAAGTCTTCAATCTTCAAAGCAACCATTTTGTCAAAGAAGAACTATTAATTATAGCCTCAAATTTACAGGTAAATTGATAAACAGTGACTGTGATAAACTCATGCTCTTGCTTGGTCTTGCCTGTCACAATGCTTTCCATTGTGTTATATTTACTTAATTTATTGCTGATTTCATTTTCATCATTTCTCTTTAATTGTTTTTCAGAGGCTCAAAATCCTTGCTGAATTTTTTACTCCTCCACATCTTATAATTTCTCCTCCAGTCACTACTTTGCTTTCTTGTCTAGGCCCTAAATTACAATACCTAGAGATTTTAAATGGTATGTTATATATCATTCTTTTCTAAAAATATCTTTTTAAATCTCAAAACATTTTCTTAGATAAGCAATGTAATCATTTGTGTTTCTCAGCCTTATATGCTTCATCTCTCATTTGAGAGTTTCTAGTTTGAATTTGCTAGCAAAAAAAAATTGTGACTATAACTATCTTGTCTTCAGATCCAAGAAGGATATAATATTACTCAAGTAAATAGGAAGTGTAGAGCAAGCAACTTACAAAACTATACAAGTGATAGAAACATTTGAGTACCTCAAGAGTCACCCAAGTTTCCTCTGCAATGTTGGAGCATCTATGTTTGGCCTACAGGCCTAGAAAATCTTACAGGATTTCATGTGAAGCAGAACATTTTTGAAGGACTGTCTTACCTTGTCTTGGCAAATTTTGCAGTTGTCTTATTTTGTGTCTTGCTTATCCAATTTGTACAGCATACTGTCAGCAGTAGAGCCAAGGGCAGTTTCTTTCCCAAAGGGCTAGCTTTACCATGTTGAAATCAAGCTCCATATGGAAGTTCTTTAATGTTCATCATCCTTTTTTGAAGGTAATTGGTGGTCCCAAGAGTAGACTTGCCTCACTGTCATGAAAAGCCTTATGTTAAACATCTTAAATTCCATATTTTATAATTCTTTGAAGTATTTTAATATCATTTATCCATATAGTTAAAATATATCTCTGTTGACCTTGAAAACATACCTAAATTTGGTTGTTGTAAATGACTAACTACTACCTGTATTTCTTTTTTTTTATCCTAAATAGCTTTTAAGATAGGACTAGAATTTTATGTTACACTGTTACATGAGTTACATATATACAATACCTTAAACAAGAATAGAAACATGTATGTAGTATAACAAAAATAAGTATATTTGTATTAATATACAAAAATTCATATTGATATAAAATATTTGAAATTAGTAATTGAAATTACAGTAGATTCAATAATCTACTTTTTTTTTTACTATCATTCCTATAATGGGTAGTTTGATAGACTTGATATTCTAACCTCAACATTGTTGTGTTTCTGTTCCCAACAGCTCTCAACTATAGTATCACATTTTTTAACAATCCTAAGTAAGTTTCCTTAGCAGAGGAAATAATTACAGTCAACATCTTATTGTCCTTGGAGAACTGCACAGCTCTAAATAATCATATCCCTCTTCATTGCAGTGACCAGGGAACTCAGTGCTTTAGTGAGGGTTTTGCTAATTTTTAGAAGTTGCTATTCCACAGTTAGCCATGCTCACATGACTTTTAAATCACTGACAAGAAAAGTAAAAATAGACAAGAATACATCAAACTGAAAATATTCTGCTCACCAAGGAAAAGAATCAATGAGATAAAAATACATACATAATGAGAAAAATCATGCAATCCATACATCTGACAAGAGGTTAATTTTGAAAATATGAAAGGAACACATACAGGTCAGCAATAAGGAACAAATTACCCAATTAACAAGTAAGCAGAAGACATGAACAGACATTTATCAAAAGGAGTTATATTAATATCTAAGAGGTATGTTACAAAATGCTCAATTAACATCTTGTCAAATTAGCAGTCATCAAGAAAATGAAGACTAAAATTATGATGATGAATCACCTCATACCTGGTAAATGCTTGTTATTAAAATGCTGAAAGAGAATCAATGTCAGTGGGAACTTGAGGATATAAATTAGTATAGCTACCATAGAAAACATTATGGACAGTCCTCAAAGAATTTACAGAATATCAATACCTCATGAAACAGCATTCCTTCTGCTGGGCATACAGTGTGCAGAAAATAAATATTATCAAAATATCAAAAAGAGTTTGAGGGTTCTATATTCATTTCAGCATTATTCAAAGTAGTCAAGATATGGAACCAACTTGGGTATCCATCAACAAATGTCTGAATAAATAAAATGTGATCCATAAACCCCAAAGAATCATCTCACTATTCAATACTTAAGTATTATAGTTCACAATAGTGGATCCAGAACTTAGACAGTTACATGAAATAAATAAGGCAAGCACAGACTTCACCCACACAGTTTTAACTTTATGTAGAATTTTCAAATTGTGAACCATTTTAAGCATAATAGTGGGTACCAGGGCTGGGAGTAGAAATAATTGAGGAAAATTCATAAAGTGGGGATATGACTGCTTCAAGGTATGGTTGAAGAGAAGACTTTCATTGTAGATATGAGGTAGAGTACAGTCATAGACACCTGGAAATGTCCAGAGAAGAAAGAGAAAGTAGTATATTAACCATGTCTAGTAGACTGAACTGAATCATTAAAGGAGAGAAAGAGAGGAAGAGACAGAAAGGGAGAGAGAGGGAGAGCAAAGAAGACCAGGAAAGGGAACCAAAAACCAAGAGTGAATGTGGATAAAAAGGCAGGGTTTTATGGGAATGAGAAACTCAGGGAAGGGAAGCCAATGAACTACAAGCATTCAAGCTAAGGTGAGCAGAATTAAGAAAAGATTCCGAGTGAGCCTGTGGACTAGGATGTGTGCTGGTATGCAAATAAGCACCACAGATAACCCTGTGTCCTTTTGGACCTTATAGGAATGTTGTTCAAAATGTATCAATTTTCATTAGATAGGAGAAATAAAGTTCAGGAGATCTGTTGAAAATTGTGAGTAACTTGGTTAATAACAGGATGAAGGATGCTTGATGAATGCTAAACCTGAAGAGTCTTGGTGTTCTTATCATACACACAATTCAATGGTAGGTAAAGTGGTTACAGGTTCTGCTCAGCTACTCTAGGAGCCTATATCTACTCATCACAATGTTTTTCCTGAATATTTGGAAGTTGCACTTTTAAAATGTAACTTATCAATTAAAGTATTTTCAGCTAATTTTCAGGATGTTATAAATAAACCTGCCCAATGAAGGCAAAGAAGTAAAGCTGAATTAGTAGTATGAAAGAGCTCAAATTGCTAGGCCAGTGAGACCGGCTGTGTGGTTAAAGTTGCATGCTGCCAAGTGTGATGACCTGATTTCTGTCTACAGAGTGCACATGATGGAAATGAAAACCAATGCCTAAAATCTACGGGCGTGTTGTGGCACACACACTCACTATGCACAAACTCTTAGGCACACACAAACACTCTCTCTCTCTCTCTCTCTCTCTCTGTTTCTCTCTCTCTCTCTCTCTCTCTCTCTCTCTCACACACACACACACACACACACACACACACACACACACTGCAAGTACTTAAAACAAAGCCAAATCCATAATGGATGTATAAATACTCCAGTATTTAAGCTTTGTTCCATGGTGAGATGAGGAAGAAGCAACCAACACACATCAGAAACTTGAAACCCATCATCAGTTGTCTTCCCACCCCTCAGAGTCCCAACCCCTTCTCTCCTTCCTTGGCTCCTCATTTAACACAAATTTCTTCTCTTAGCAAACTAGCTCTTAGTAGAAGCAAGGCCCACAATTAGTCTTGAACTTTTGTCCCACTGGAATGAGGTTTGGTGATGCAATCTCTGCCACCCCAACAAGGCAAAAAGTGGGGGTCTTGCTTTCTGGTGCTCTCACTTTATCACAGAACTTACTGCCAAATTTCATAGACACAGTCTATTTACACATTACTAAAATTGAATAGTGCTTCCACAATAAAGCTATGGCTAAATCCATGTCATATGCACACTGGAAACTCAGATAATAAGCTACCTCAGGAAGCTCATAATAACAAATTTTTATTTGTTAACAAATAATAACAAATATTTGTAGACAAATATTTGGTGACCTGGAAAAATTAAAGTAAATATTACTTTCAATCAACAGAGAGAGGGTGCTAGAGAAAGAGAAATATATTTTGATAATAAAAACATGACTATGTTCATTTCTTCTGGGCTACTTTGTTTATGCCCTGTCATGCACTTATGGAATGAAATAAATAGGAAATGAAGATAACAATAAGTATGCTCTGTGAGTTTGTGCATCAGCCCACCCACAGCCACACTGAAAAGTTTTGTCACGTTCCTAAATCCTTTCATTATTTAAATAGGAAGGACAATAGTATCCAGAACAGTTTGCAAGAGGACAAAAGGCATTTGTGGAAGAAGACATACTCCAGTCTTGCTGAAAAACTATGAGAACTTGAGTGAGGATTTACAGCACAAAACAAGCCCCTGTGAGAGAATATGGCTCTAATTCCAACACAGGAAGGAGGGAGCACAAACTGGGAGGATCCTGGCCCATCATTCCAGTCAGTTGTTGTGTTGGTTTGAATGACAATGAACCCTATGGGTGCATACATTTGAATATTTGGTTATCTGTTGATGTTTAGGAAGGGTTAGGAAGCATAATCTTGTTGAGGATATATGTCCCTAAGTTTCAGTCTTCAGCAACTGCTCCAACACCATGCCTGCCTGCTTTGATGATGGTCATGAGCTAGCCCTATGAAACTGTAAGCAAGATCCCAATAAAACAATTTTTTATAAGCTGCTTCAAGCATAGTGTTTTGTCACAGCAATAGAACACTAGGACAGTCGGTGATCTCAGGTTCATGAGAAACTCTGTCTCAAATGGGGTTTTTGCAAAAGAGGCAAACACCCAAAGTCAACTTCTGGCTTGCACACAGTTACACATAGCCATACAGACATGTGCACATGCAAATGAATGTCTATGTTAAATACACATACAGGCTTTGGGTGTAGATGGCAGCTCTTAGTGTGTGACATGAGTTCTTTCCCTGATCCTGGGAGTCTGGACCACTTTCCTACCCAGCTTAAACCATAGGCTTTTCTTTTGACTGCAAAGTGAAGTGATCAAAAAAAAAAAAAAACGACATCATCCTTTCTTTGCTCATGTGCATCCTGGGCTCATAACTTATTCAAGAATTTGGCCACAGCAAAAATTCCCTTTGTTTTTATACAGATATACAATCACTGTGCTGGAATTGCAACAACTGGGGAGCGCTTAACAACCATTTGGTGCTGTGGCAGCTTGGTTTTCTGTTATTGTTGCTGCCACTATTATTCTGGGAAAGCAAATATTCTTTGCTGATCATCACTGTTCTGAGGTATGTGCATCAAATAATAGGCAGTTTTCAAGCTTCTTTGACAGGTGCAATTACGTGCACCCAGACACCCACATGAATAAGCCTGATGAAGTCAGACATCTGTTTTCCTACACATGCTACTCCCATCCCACTAGAGCTTCATGATAGTCAGTTCTCTAACAGAGACTGAGAACTGGTGAGATAATGAGAATAAGACAATTCAAATCAACTTGCAAACAGCCCAAGCTCACTACCTTGTTCAAGGCAAGCAGACCAAGGTTGATAAGAGCAAGATACACACAGAGGAATAGTGCCTGGTCAATTGGAGTTCTAGCTTGGCTTCTTGATTCAGAATCTTTACCTTTGTGCACACATTCATATTTCATTTCATCTAGTGTAAGCGGGCTTCATTCTGGCTCTAAATGCAAGCTAAGCGAGGCCCTTCCTCTCTTTCTACTAACAATAAAGAAGAGAATTTAAACCATCAGTTCCAAGACATAGCCACCAGTAGAGACTGAAATAATTGACAAAGAAAAACAAAACCTGTGGACAGAGCTCTAGGTCTTTGCTTTTCAGGCCTGACACCAATGACAGGTTAGCTGCTCTCAGATGACCTGCAGGCTTTCTCTTGTGATGTGTGAAATGTGAAGTATATTTGGGTAATATTTTAGTGCCAAGCCCAGGAAAACAAACAGCACGGGAAGACTTACTAATAGATGTGAGTTACGTTTTTTCTACAAATTTGTTTCCTCCATTTCAGCATTATTCCTAGTGTTTTAATCTAGATTGAGATAAACATTTACTTTTCTTGCAATTTATCCATTATATACACACATAACACATACACACATACACACACAAGAATGAATCATGCAATCAAGTTCCCTCAATGTTTAATCTCTGATGGATTTTCCATATATAATTAAAAGAAACTTTAGTTCATTTCTCCACTTTCTTCCTCTTATAACAAAAACATTAAATGTAACTACATCTACAGTTACATCAAAATTTCTGTTACCTACAGATAGCTGACATATTTATTTATTCCAAGATGAATAGCCTTTGGATCTGAAGGCCATCCAAAGGCCCATGTGATTAAGGATTCCTCTCAGGGTGATTCTGTTAGAAAGTATTAGACTATGTAGGAACTGAAGCCTGGTAAGCTGTCCTTTCACTCCCTAGGAACAGTGTTTTTGATGGGGATAGTGAGATCTGGCCACTTTCCTTTATCTCTTTTGCTTCTGGGCCATGAAGGTAGTGGTTATATTACAGTGGTTGCTTCTGCCATATTCATTCTCACCACAGACCCAGAGAGACAGTGACAACAAGTTGTGGATTGGAACCTCCACACTTACGAGCCAAATAAAGCATTTGACTGGAGAGATGGAAAACTCAGTGGTACACAGAGAAATGTGTTTAAATGGAAGTTTAGGAGGCATTTTCTGTGTATGTTCTCTTTACTGCCTGCACCTACATACATGATTTTGACATTGCCATTTATCGAATGTATTGTTTCAGGTGCTAGTGAACAAAGTTGATCTATTTATGCCATTTTCACACAAATCCACTATTATTAGGACCATATGATACAGCTCAATACATGAAGGAATGCATAATTTAGGGGCTGGGAAGATTGCTACCTAAACATGAGGACCTAAGTTTGAATCACTGGAACCCACCTGAAAATCTCATGCTAAGAGGTAAAGACCAAAGGACCCCAAGAGTTTGCCAACAAGGATGTCTAGTCAAACACTAAGCTCCAGATTTAATTAGATGCCCTGTCTCAAAGAAGAGAAACCAGAAATGACTCAACAGGTCAAGGCACTTGCCTCAAAATCTGATAGAGTTTAATTCTCAATACCCATATGGTGGAGAGAACCAACTATCACAAGTGGTCCTGTGACCTACATCAATGTGCTATGATATGTGTATGCATGCATGAGTGCACACAATAAATAAATAAATGTAATCAAAACTAAATATGCATGCAAGTCAAGCATTAAAGAAATAAGATGTAAAGTAATAGAGAAACACAGCTGATGTTAATATCCGTCCTATTCAAACACATGTACAGATACACATACCCACAAACATATATACATGACAAACAAAAAACTAATTTTAGTTCTGCCTATATCCAATTCTCCTCTAATATCAACACTATTTATATTTTCTATATTTTCTTGAGATCTACTTCTTTTTTTTTCTTCTTTTTCTTTTAACGGTTTATTTGATTTAATTTTCTTTTATATATATATATATATATATGGTTGTTCTTTCTGCATGTATGACTTTATGTCAGAAAAGAGCATCACATTCCTCTGCAGATGACTGTAAGCCATCATGTGGGTACTGGAAATTAAACTCAGAATCTCTGGAAGAGCAATCAATGCTCTTAATTTCTGAGCCATCTCATTAGCCCCTTGGTGTCTATTCTAAAAAGACACAGGTAATCAAACTCAAGCCAGCTTTTCAAAGAGTTTCAAGAATGAGTTGAAGATGAACTTATATCCATATAGTTTGAAGAGCAGTAAACACACAGCACAAACAAACATGCATCAGGGACCTTAGGCAAGTGAGGTATCTTTCTTCTCTATTATTTATTTTCAATGTTTCTTGTGCTGTGGTCTGAAATATAAGAACTTTCCATGAATCTATGGAATCAGTGAGAAATAAATGATGTTAATGAGTGGCATCAGTTGAGTCCAAAATTTAAAAGGTAGACTGTGTAATAGAAGAGGTGGCATAATGTATGAATTCTATACCATAGCATCTACTTGGCACATATGTCCAGAGTAAAAACGATAAGCTGTCTGCTACAGGCAAACTGGTATTTTATGATAGAATAATAACATCAAGAAAGCAGAGGATAGAGTCATATTCCAAATAGTGGGCCGGGTACATGAGCAGAATTTGAGACTCAAATTATCATCATACCAGGCAAAACGTCTTCTTCAAGAATTGTAGAGGCTGGGAATGCCGTTCCATGGCAGATCATTTGCATTGAGTGCATGACTTGGTCCATCCCAGCAATGGAGAGGGAAGAATACATTTCAAGTATACATAAAGGAGTGAACTCTTGGAGATAAGGTTGGGAAAGAGGACTGGAGATAGCTTATAAAGAGCTCTGATCATGCCAGGCCACAGTGGCACATGACTTTTATCCCACCCCTGGGAAGGCAGAGGCAGGAGGATCTCTGAGAGTTCAAGCACAGCCTGGTCTACAGAGCTAGTTCCAGGACAGTCTCCACACCTACACAGAAAAACTCTGTTCCTAAAAACAAACAGACAAAAAAGAGCTCCTTCAACTGTGATTTGTGAAAGCTGATTCTAATGAACATGTGTCTGGCAGTCGAATTCTGGCAGTCAAAGCATTAGACACACTATTAGTGAAGGATAGGAAGAGTTTGAGTCCAACCCTTCTGGCTGAATGTGAGATGGGTACTTTAGAAGACACAGAGTGCAGACATGAGAACAGAAGAAATCTGTATTTCAGAAATAACCAAGATCTGCTAAATCCTCTTGCACAATGGTAGCATAAGACAAAAATACCCAAATGGTTCTCATGCATTGCATGAGAATTCAGAATATTAAGCAAGAGAAAGCATTCATTCACTTTAGTCTCATTTTCAGTGTGAAGGTGTAGCAGTAGTACCAAGTAAGACTGTACATTGGTTCTCAGCAAGAAGGACCAATAAAAGTAATATATTTAGGTTGATTTATTAATAGTCATGTGGGTGATAATCAGATAATGAAAGCCTTTTGAGGTAACTTTATTCATTGCCCTCTCATCTGTAACACATTACTTGAATTATTTTAAAGGTCTGGTGACAAAAACAAACAGATAACTGGAATCTTGAAGAAAAGATTACAGGCATTTTTTTTCAGCAGAATACTGAACATTGATTTCTATGAGAGGTAGGGCCCAGCCTGGAAGCCTAAAGGCCTGGAAGGAGTACATCAAAAGCTAGCAAGACTATGAGTGTGTAGTGGGAGAAAGCCTAGAGAGTAGAGAATTCTGAAGGAGAAATAGTGGAAAATAAATTAGAACTCTGCTCAGATCAAAGAGAAAGAGACTAGAAAATAGATCATAGCCTTTGGTCTAAAGGCGCCTTTTGTGGCCAAGAAAAGAGCTAGCAATTCTAATGAGAAAGTGAATAGAAACTACATTGCTGAGGAATTAGGATAAGAGAATTCTGAGAATGCAGCAAGGCAGCAAGGAGCCTCTTTGGTTCAGATGTCTCAGGGTGAAAGGAAGATGACAAAGATTATAGTTTCAAATATTTTGTGAGCAGGAGAAAAAAATATTTACCGAGTTAGAGGAGACTTGCATTGTAAAAGAAAGAAAACAGAATAGCTCCTTTAAAGAATCTTTCACTCTTGAATTTATTTAACACTATCGATTGTCTGCTTTATTATGATGTCTTTGCCATTTCAATGCTATCATTAGAAAGAAAAACAGTCCTAAGTACATATTGATACAGGCCCTGTCGTATTACTAACACCTCTACCGTATTTTGCTAAGTAGAAAACATTAACAGTAATTCCATGAAGTAAATCATACTCAGGAGGATGACTTTTTCCTGGAAAAGAAAGACCTAGGCAAATGAACACTTTTGCTTACACACATTTTACTTAATAAGATCTGGTTAGCTACAACTGATTTGTGTTACTCTTCTATGACTTAATCTTCTGCCTTATGAAACTCAATGGGACCAGTCAACCAGTAAGTGCCATGTGTGTTCTTGCCTCATGGGCAATGATTTAGGGAATAAGCAGGGACAAATCCTGGAAGAGTTTTAGAGTCGTGTCATATAAAGTAAAAGTGGCCAGGAAATTCTGAAATCATGACTCTTTTATATTTTTCCTAACATATATTTTGTACCTGTGTATTTGTAGACAACAGAATCATTTTGGTAATTGCAAGACATTTAAAAAACAAGGAACCTTTGGTCATTATTAATCTATAGTATTGGATTTACAGTGAATTGAAGTAAAATATTTTTAATATATTTCACAACTATTAAAATTGTTGTTTACATTCCCAGCACAGAGATTCTAGGATAAATTAATCTAAGGGGTTTACAAGATACATGTCAGAGTCTGTGCTGTTGCTAATGTTCCCAAGTAAAACATAAGAAACTAAGAAACAAGAAAGTTTGAAGACCAGTATAACACCAAACCCCACCATGTACCACTGCACACTTCACAAACATTAAGCTTAAAGGGGCAAAACTCCAGTGCTCATATTGGTTATCCTTCAGTTGAAGAGTATGGATAAGAACTGTAAACAGAGAGTCTAGAATGACTGTCTCTGATGGAAAAATTAAGTTAGTTCTTCTATAGAACATACATATTTACCATGTCTATCACATTTTTAAAGATTTAGTTTTAGCTACATGCATGCATGTATATGTGTTTGTGGGGGTATGTGCGTATGAGCTCAGGTCTCCAGAGAAGCCAGGTTTTTTTAGGCTGTTGTTCGGAAGCTACACTCAGACCACACCAATTCTGAACATACTGTTAAAGTTGCTTCACAGAGGCCAAACAGATAATGAAGTCTGTTTCTAGTTGCCTTCCTGTGTTACTGACATTTAGACATCAGTATTCCAATCAGGCATGTGACAGAGAACATTTACATACACAGTGAAGATCTAATTGCCTGGGTTATTTTGCCAAAAATGATCTCATTATATAGCCTAGGATAGCCTCTAACTCAAGACACACAAGCGTCAGCCTCCCAGGTGCAGCAAGGACAACATGTACAATCATGTACTGACATGTCTGTCATGAATGGATCTCATTAAGTTATCTTCAACTTGGTTTCTGTGGTTTTGAGATATGACCCATTAGAACTCAAAGTGTGCTAAAGATGGAAAGCTATAAACATCAGTATGTTCAGAGACATCCCTCAACTCCAAGTCAACTGAAAGAGCTAGTTAGGCACAGCTCTCTCAGCTTCTTATTTAGGACAAGGGTACTTGCTTGTTTACAAGAGTTCTTCTTAGATGAGAATGAAATTCAAGTACATAAGACAAGAGGAGGTGAGCTCAGCACAAGTTAGGGTACTGCAGGCTAAAGCAAACTGAAAATGATTATCAGAACATATAGATGAGAAAATGACTTTGTAACAGAGTTTCTGAAATCAAAGGTAACATATAACAGGAAAAACCTACAGAAATCATTTGAGAAACACACACACATATGGATGTTTCTTGAGGTATGTTTGGATGTAGTAGTGTTTCTTCTAAATCAAACCATTCTGGGAACAAACTACTCTTTTGGTTTCCTAGAGTAATATGTTGGAGTATCACTCTGCAAGATTTCAGCTCTAGGCTGGAGAGATGACTGTGCAGTTAAGAGTACTTCCTGTTCTTCTAGAGTCCTATGTTCTGCTCCTAGCATGTGGCTCATTGCTGTTTCAGGGACACCAGACACCTTCTTCTGGCCTCTAGGGACTCCTGCATGCACAAGATGCACACACATATACTAGGCACACAATGACATAATAAAATAAAACAATATAAAATAAAATGTTCTGCTTATTCTCCCACCCTTCAGACAAGATGAACTCTTCCACTACAAATGTGAATTAAGGGGTAGGGAGATGACTAGCAGTTAAAAAGCACTGGTTTCTTTTCCACAGAATCTAGATTCAATTTTCAACACCCACATGACAGTTCATCTGTACCTCCACTTCTGGGGATTAAACATCCTCTTCTGACCTCCACAGACACCAGACATTTCAGTCTTGTACAAATATACATGCAAGAAAACACCCATACATATAAAATAAAACAAAATAAATTGTGAATTAATAGAATTTTTCATTCTGACTCCCACACAACTTAATAATGGTGGAAATGATCAGAAAAGGTTGATCAAGCCAGAGATTACATAATAATCTTTGCATAGTAAAGCTGTGTTCAATTTTTAAGTTCCTACCAAGAAACAAATTATGCATGGTGTCTAATTCAAAGAAAACTCAGGAAAAAAAAACCTGCATTGTAAACTGTCTATATTAAATCAGAAAATTTAGTTTTTTTTCTGGTTTTTTTCCCATCTAACTTCAGTAGATAGCAATTGATAGCCTGTAGTTGTCCAATGAAGTTGTTTAGTTTGTTTATGACTGAAGGTTTTTGCTTTTCATCTGGAAGTGAGGCCAGATAAAAATATCAGTTTCTAGAATAAGAATCTACACACTACTTACAAACACAAAGGTAAGACATTCCTGAAAGATACTACATTAAAGGCTAAAACATGACCATGGAGCCAAAGAGACAGTGCCATGGGTCATAGACTAACATATTCTTCCCTGCTCCCAGCCCTGTCGGGCACATTTAATTCTTCCTTTGCTTCATTTTCTCAGTTACTTGCTCTAGGAAGTGAAGCCTTGCCCTCACTCTTATGAAAGAGACCTTTGGCCAACTGAGTGGAAATAGGAAAGGAACCCATATGGGCTCTTGCTCTACCCTGGAGTTCAGTATCTACCACAGGAAGAACACAGCAAGTTTGCTTATCGCCAGACAAGAAAATTGGGCCCCCATAAAACCTGTGGCATAATCACAAGAGCCAACTCATAAACCTTTAAGAAAACTAAATTTGATAGAAATGATTAATTGCTACTGTTTAAAATGTTTTTTAAAACATCCCCCAGAGTCATAATAATCTATGGAATAATAACAAATAGCCTCAGAGAAGAAGTATGTTTGTATGAAAACACATTTAAGAAGAAAACAGGACTGGAGGAACAATGAATGAGCACAAGACTGTGGTGAGACTCTGTTTCTAATACCCAGCTTGACATTCACTGGGATGGACATGCACTCTTCCTACTTAGACTGGTGAATAAGTAAAACACGAAGCACTCACATCCTTCAGTCCTCAAATTCCTACCTACTCAGGAGCGGCCAGGCTGAATACAACCCAGTGATTGAATATCAGTAGTTATGTTACTCTCTGGATGGCAAATTCCTACAAACCGGTTGACTTAAAAGATTCCCTTTCTAACCTCATACTTTTTGTGGGGCAGAAGACTGGGGACAGGTAAACCAGGTTCTAAGATCAGTATTTCACAAAATTCACATCAAGGTGTTGGCTAAACCATGATCAAATATGGAGGCCTGCCTGGGAATACCCTCTTTGATCTCCCTTAGATCATTGGCAATGCTGAGCTTCCTATAAGCAATGAATTCTTGGCATTTTACTTACTTAATAGACAGAGCAAAAAGTGAGCATTTCTCCTTGGAAACTCTTTTTTTTTTTTTTTTTTTTAGAAAGTCCTGGATCATTTTTGAAAATGCTATACTGATTAAGTGAGCCCCCCCCCAGCTTAATTTACAAAACGTCCATAGATGATGAATTTTAATTCTATTTGCAAAATCATTCCAATGACTTTTGCTATATCATGTTTGGAGATAAGTCACCGAACACACAGCACAGTAGACAGGAGGATTACCCCTCAGTGTGTCTCTTGAGAAGTCATTAGAGTATGCCTTTGCACAGAATTTACTAAACTATGTATGTTGAAGAGAATTATATCTCTGGGGACCTTCCATTGTTTCCCCATTAATGTAACAAGCCAGACAAAGAAATGAGAGGGTTATGATGAATGTAAAGCATAGGTAAATAATGGGACTCAGGTCCTTGACACTGGAACAACTTGGGAAGGCTAAACTAGGCAGCTATGACTCTGTTCATTAAGGAAGCAATGAAAAGAAGCTAGGTCTGCTTTAGTATGGATAAGCAGGCTCATTAATCTCCCCTAGAGTTAGACAGGGGTAATAAAAGAAACAGTGCCATGTTGGAAAATGTCTCCTATCTTTTTTGAACACTTGGAGATGGTAACTGGGCATACTTGAGCCTCTCTCTCTCTACCTCTTTTACTCCTCAGAGACCCCAGGATGTATGGAAGTAAGACTGCATTTCAGTACTGGCTAGGAGGGACATCTAGTGGCATCTTAAAGCTGACAAGGCTGTCATCTAGTTAGCATATGACTTTCAGTATGGTAAATCAGAGCATAGGTTAGCCATGATAATACAGTGTTTGCTCTCTAGACAGTCAGATACTATCAAATTCAAGTTATGAGAAAAGATTAAGAAAGTCAAAAATAAGCTATACCTGTGACCCCAAGACATCTAAGAAAATTCACATGTTTTCTCATAAAAACTAGACTAAGTAATTACAAGTTCTAAGAGTCACATTATATCTTTAGGTTTATCAATACAAAACCAAACTGTCACCTTAAAAGACTAATGCTCTTACTTATCCATGTTGCTTCCAAATCCTTGGACAGTGTCCTTTTCTTCTTGATTTCAGTCCCCACAAAATGAATTTATGTGACTCTCTGGAAATAATGAAATGTAGCATTTTAAGAAACGCAATTCCAAATAAGCAAAAAAAAAAAAAAAAAAAAAAAAAAAAGGCTACTTTTCATATTGAAAAGTAAGTCAACAAAAAGAGAGCAAGTTGATCTATATAGTACAGTGCTGAGATGGTAGGGAAAAGAGAGGAGCATAAAGAAAAAAATGAGTAATACAATGAAGGGGCTGGCACAGGGCATACAGCTTGGATTAGTGGTGTGTCACTGGCTATCCAGAAGCCAAAAGAGGAAGAAAGGTGTAAAAAAGAAGAGAAGAGAGGGAAATGGATCTTCTTCACATGTTATAAACATAATGGTTATGTAGTGGTTTTGTCCCAGAATATCACTGAATGTCCCCACATAGTGCAAGTCCAATTAACTGCTCTAGGTGAAGGTTTCCTATCTCATTCTACAAGTCTAGGCTGTTGCAATCCAGATACAACCAATACCAGTCATGGATAGTCTTTAATGATGTTTGACACTACCATGCTACCAGAGGATAATGGTCTAAGGCAGTTAGCAGAACTCCAGTGTGGACTTAACATGTATCCTTATAATATCCCAATTTAACATAAAA
The DNA here is from genome assembly GCF_943737965.1 of Phodopus roborovskii. Lineage (NCBI taxonomy): Eukaryota > Metazoa > Chordata > Mammalia > Rodentia > Cricetidae > Phodopus > Phodopus roborovskii. The sequence goes on from NW_026126629.1 coordinate 11,167,979, forward strand.
TGCGCAATGACATATACCATTAACTCTTCTATCAGTAATAAAGATGATAAATGAAAAGACTGAGGAGATCTTTGGGTTTAGAGTGTTTTATGTACAAATATGAGGGCCCAAATTTGGATCCCAAACACTCACATATACTCCAGGTGTGGTGGCACACATCTGTAACTCCCACTTCTGGGAGGAAAAAATATGTAGATCCTGAAGACTAGGTAGTCAGTCCATCTAGTAAGTAATGGAGATCTCCAACTTTAGTGATATAACCATTTCTGGAAAAAGGAAGGGAAGGGGAGAGGGAGATAGAGAGGGAGGAAAGAAAGGAAGGAAGGCAAGACAAAACACAATTGCTTATACAGCGATAAAGAGACTCAATGTTGACCCCGGCAAGAACACACACACACGTACACACACACATACACACACACACACACACACGTACACATACACACACACGCACACACACACACTGTAGATACGAAAACCAAATTCTATGTACCCACATGGAAGTAGTTTCATAAAGTTGTATAGTTTTACAGAACAATGAAAAAAATAAATCAAGGCAAATATCAAGCATCAGAGACGTGGTTACAGCAGGGTAGGGGAAGTGTTCCCATAGGTCTGTACTATCTAATGACACCCTTAGATTTTGGGTTGATAGAAACTAGTAGTCTACAAATTAATAGATTTCAATATTTTTATCTATTAGTCACAGGATGGTTCATTCTGACAGAGGTAAGGAAGGAATTACTCTTCTGAGTACCCAAAAGCAAGTTAAAGTAATTTACCTCTAGACCTGTATGTAACCTTCTGCTATGTCCATTGTACCACAGTTCTAATCAGTCAGTTTTTACTGACTCAGCTTCTTTACAGGAGTTTGTATTCATAACACGCATACACCTCACATACATGCACATACAGCATCCCTTCCAAAACACTCAGTAATCCCCCAATTCATGGTATTTAAATATGACAAGTGATGAAGCATATAGCATTCTTTAAATAATCAAAAATTCCCTCCATTATTTTCTTTACTTACACTTAGGTCCTTTCAACTATTCAAATTCTTTCAGAGATAGGAATTCAGTGCAGTATTAAAGCATGTGCCTGATGTACCTGGGTTCAATTTGCAGCACTGGAACAACAAAAATTACTTTGTATTCCACCGTTAACCTCTCTCCATTTCCAAAGCTCTTTCCAAACCTTCTTACATGTGTCAAATGAGAACTTTTTATTCTTTATTTAAATTAAAATCAATCTTATTTTACATACTAGTTTCAGATCCCTCTTTCTTCTGTCCTCCCACTCACCCCACCACCTCCCCATCGCATCCCCATCCACTCCTCAGAGAGGATGAGGCCTCCCATGATGGTCCACCAAAGTCTGTTACACCACTTGGGGCAAACTGAGGCCCTCCCCACTGTATACAGGTTGGGAGAGTATCTCTCCATAGGTAATGGGCTCCAAAAAGTCAGTTCATGCACTAGGGGTAAATACTGGTTCCACTATCGGCGGCCCCATAGACTGCCCCAGCTCCCAACTGACACCCATGTTTAAGGGACCTGATTTGGTCTTATGCAGGTTCTCCTGCTGTCAGACTTGGGTCCATGACCTCTCACTTGCTCAGGTCAGCTGTTTCTGTGGGTTTCTCTAATATGGTCTTGAACCTTTTGCTCATCACTCCTCCCTCACTAAAACTGAACTTCAGGAGCTTGGCTCAGTGCATAGCTGTGAATCGCTGTTCTGCTGCCAGATTTTTGACCCTTAGAAATGACGGTCTTCTAGATCAAATGATCACCAGCCTATAATTCACATCACCAGACGAACTAGGATACAAGGTGTATTCTAAGAGAGTCATATAAAATCCCTCACAGAACTGGGAAGGGATAAGTCCCCCAGAGCTCAGGTAAAGTGGGGGAGGACAGTGAATGGAGAGAGAAGTAGGAGAAAATGAGGGGGAGGAAAGGAAAACCTGTGCGACCAGGAAGATTGAGCCTGGTTAGGAATAGAACATAGGAAAGAGAGAGACAGAGACAAAGAGAGAGAACATAAAAGAGGGAGCCAATATTGGTTTGAAGATAAAATTGAACACAAAGAAAGGTCGAGAGAACTACAAGACTGCTCCCAACTAACAATTTGAGCTTCCGTGGAAAGGCTATCATAAATGCCCTTCCCGGAGAGTGAGATCAACAACTAACTTCTCCATGGAGCCCTCAACTAATGCCTGTTGAAAATTGGAGCAAACACCTACCTATACATAAACACTGAGTCGAACTAGAACCCAGATGCCGATGGAGAGGACAAGACCACGCGGCAGAAGCACATAGAGACAGCTTACCTGAACAAGGAGGAGCTAACGGCCACTAGACTGATAGCTGGGAAACCAGCATGGGACTGACTCAGCCCCCCCCCCCCCTGAATATGGGTCTCAGCCAGAAGGACTGAGCAGTCTAAGAGACCCCAGACAGTGGAGCCAGGATGTATCCCTGGTGCACAAAAGGACTTTGCAAACATATCCCCCATGGAGGGATAACTGCCTTAATCTAGAGATAGGAGAGAAGCCCTAGTCCCTACTTCACAGGACCTGTCAGATCTACATGACCCCAACTGGATGGCTTTCCCCTACATATGGAATTGGGGTGGGGGGATGGGAGGGGAGGGTGTTTAGAGTGCATGTGAGAGGGCAGAGAGGGTAAAAGGGAGGGAAGGAGGAGGGAGGGCTTGGAGGAGGGAGAAAGGTTGGGAGGGAGGGAGAGGGAACTGGGATCGACATGTAAAATAATAAATTAAATAAAAAAAATGCTTTGACTCCAAAATTTAAGTTGAAGGACAAGTTACTGGGGAAAAGGATTTCTATTTTTGTTTCCACAGAAAATGAAAAGATGTGGATTCCTTCCAGACTAATGTGGTTTGATCACGCCAGACTGCCTGTAACAGAGTACGAGGTGATCCTACATTCAAAACAGCTGGACAAAACAGCCCTACAGACTACAGCCAGGATATCTGAATCGTCTTCGAATTCCCCCAAGACAGCGCCCCTTACCAGCAGGAAGTAGTTTGGAAAGAACGACGCCCAAATTCCCAAATATTGTGTATAAATGTTTGTTTTCATTTAATTGGACTTTGTTATATAAAATATAATAAAATTAAAAAAAAAAAAAGAACTCTAGTATCCAGATGCTCTTAATCTGTGATCCTTCAGTTTTCACCCTCCCCTCCCTGATAGATTACTGTGAGTTTTTATCATTAAGATCTATTAGACCTTGTCCTGGAAATTATGTTTTCTTTGGGAAAGTATGAGTTTTAAAATCAAAAGTGCTAAAAATTTTAAATTATTAAAAGATATTGACTTTATTTTTTTAAAAATTACATTGGTATCTGTTTACTTTTTTAATTTAAAAAAAAAAAAAGAAATGACGGTCTTAAAACTTTGCCTGGCATGTTACATACAGAATAAATTTACCATAGAAATGAAGAATCCACTATCAAGCACTGTGCGCTATTAGGTAAGCAGAGAAGACAGGTAGGCAGGGTCTTTAGAGCTCTCTCCCTGGAGCACTCCCTGCTTCCTTGTGATGGCAATGTACTTGTGAAGCTTGTCACCTGTAAGATGCTCATAATTCAGCCCATCTATTTTCTGTCTGGGCTACTGGTTGTTTGAAGGAAATACCATGCCTTATGCATTTTCTGGCCATCTTAAAGATATATTTACATACAAGAAATAAGATAATTATGAAACAATGTCTGAAAGGAAATTCATTTGGCAGCAGTTTACCAGTAATTTATGTTACTAAACCTATCTGAAATAATGAAAGTGACTTTTGTTTAAAAAAAAAATTCTTGTATGAAAGTTTTAAAATTCAAGTGAAATGGAGTCTTTCCTCAGTTTCCCCCAGTTAAGAGCATTGAGTTCTATGTACACATGATCCAGGTGCTTTAGCATGTACCAATAAATTCCACAGATACTGTATCTTTGTCATGGGGACTTGTCATTTGAACCACTGTATTCTACTCACCAGCAGCCTGAAAAGAAAAACCTGATGGTAAACTGTTGTATTCAAACATATAATAATTCCTTTCTCTCAGTAAGGAGAAACAAGTTGTAACATTACAGTTCATATCCTCAGCCTATTCATTCTCTAAAGAGTGGTCTGTCTGGAATTCTACCAGAAATTCAAGGAAGAACTAATACCAAATCTTCTCAAATTGTTTCACACAATAGAAACAGAAGGTTCATACCAAACTCTTTTTACGAGGCCACAATCACCTTGGTACCCAAGTCACACAAAGACACAACTAAAAAAGAAAACTATAGACTAATATCCCTCATGAACATTGATGCAAAAATACTCAATAAAATACTGGCAAACCAAATCCAAGAATACATCAGAGAAATCATCCACCATGACCAAGAAGGCTTCATCCCTGGGTTGCAGGGATGGTTTAACATATTAAAATCTATCAACGTGATCTACCATATAAACAATCAAAAGAAAAACCACAGGATCATCTCCCTAGATGCTAAAAATGCCTTCAACAAAATTCAAAACCATTTCATGATAAAGGTCTTAGAGAGATCAGGGATAACAGGAACATACCTAAAAATAATAAGAACAATATACAGTAAACTAACAGCCAACATCAAACTGAATGGAAAGAAGCTTAAGGTGATCCCTGTAAAATCAGGAACAAGAAAAAGCTGTGCTCTCTCTCCATATCTCTTCAATATTGTAATTAAAGTTCTAGCTAAAGCAGTAAGACAAAGGGAGATCAAGGGGATCCAACTTGGAAAGGAAGAAGTCAAACTTTCACTATTTGCAGATAATATGATAGTTTACATAAGCAACAAAAACCTCTACCAGGGAACTCCTATAGCTGATAAACACCTTCAGCAAACTAGCAGGATACAAGATAAACTAAAAAAAAAAAAAAATCAGTAACCCTAATATATACAGATGAAAAAGAAATCAGAGAAACATCACCCTTTACAATAGCTACGAACAATGCTTACCAAACAAGTAAAAGACCTATATAATAAGAACTTTGTGTCTTTAAAGAAAGAAAGTAAAAAAGATACCAGAAAATGGAAAGATCTCCCATGCTCTTGGATAGGTAGGATAAACAGTAAAAATGGCAATCTTGCCAAAAGCAATCTACAAATTCAATGCAATCCCAATTAAAATCCCACCACAATTCTTCACTGACCTTGAAAGGATAATAATCAACTTTATATGGAACAAAAGACCCTGAAGCCAAAACAACTTCAGGAGGCATCACCATTCCTGACTTTAAGATCTACTACAGAGCTACAGTCCTGAAAACAGTCTGGTATTGGCACAAAAATAGATGGGTAGACCAATGGAATCGAATCAAAACTCCTGGCATTAAACCACACACCTACCAACACCTGATTTTTGAAAAAACAGCTAAAAGAATACAATAGGAGGAGGAAAGTATCTTCAACAAATGGTGCTGGCACAACTGGATGATGGTGTATAGAAGACTGCAGATAGACCCATGTCTATCACCATGAATAAAACTGAAGTCCAAATGGATCAAAGACATCAACATAAATCCTGCCACACTTTACCTCTTAAATAGAAAGTGGCAGGTACCCTTGAACAAATTGGTACAGGAGACAGCTTCCTGAACATAACTCCAGTAGCACAGACACTGAGATCAACAATTAATAAATGGCACCTCTTCAAACTTAGAAGGTTTTGTAATGCAAAGGACACAGTTGAAAAGACCAAATAGCATCCCACAGACTGGGAAAAGATCTTCACCATTCTTACATCTGACAGAGGGCTGATATCCAAAATATAAAAAGTACTCAAGAAACTAGTCACCAAAACACCAAATAACCCTATTAAAAGATGGGGTACAGAACTGAATAGAAAATTCTCAATAAAAGAAATAAAAAAGTCTGAAATACACTTAAAGTGCTTAACATCCTTAGCTATCAGGGAAATGCAAATCAAAACAACTCTGAGATACCATCTTACTCCTGCCAGAATGGCTAAAATTAGAAAAACCAATGACAACTTATGCTGGAGAGAATGTGGAGAAAGGGGAACACTCCTCCACTGATGGTGGGAAAACAAACTTGTACAGCCATTTTGGAGATCAGTATGGCGGTTCCTCAGGAAAATGGGAATTAGTTTACCACAGGACCCTGCAATCCCTCAAATGATCCACATCCATGCAACAAAGAGATGTGTTCAACTATGTTTATACCAGCGTTATTTGTAACAGCAAGAACCTGGAAGTAACCTAGATGCCCCTCAATTGAAGAATGGATGAGAAAGATGTGGCACATCTACACAATGGAATACTACTCTGAGGGAAAAAAAAATGGAAGTTGAAATTTGCAGGCAAATGGATAGAACTTGAAGAAATCATCCTGAATGAGGTAACCCAGTCACAAAAAGAGGAACATGGTATGTACTCACTCATATATGGATTTTACACATAGAGCAAAGAATCACCAGCCTATAATTCACACTGCCAGAGAAACTAGGATACAAGGAGGATTTTAAGAGATTCATATATGGTCCTTCACAGGAGTGGAAATGGACAAGATCTCCTGAGAACATATTGGGAGTATGGCGGGGAATGCGGGGGCGGGGGGCAGTGAGTGGAGAGTGAGCTAGGAGAAAGTGCAGAGGAGGAGAGGAAAGCATGTAGAACTAGGAAGATTGAGTCAGGGTAGGAATAGATAAGATAAAAGAGAGAGAGAGCATAAAGGAGGGAGCCAATATAGGTTTGAAGAGAAAACTGAACCTAGAGAAATGTCCAGAGACCTACAAGACTGACCCCAACTAACAATTTGAGAAATAATGGAAAAGCTATCATAAATGCCCTTCCCTGATAATGAGATTGATGACTAACTTATCCACCATCATACAGCCCTCATCTTTAGCTGATGGAAACAAAAACAGACACCCACAGCTAAACACTGAGCCATACTAGAATCCAGATGCAAAGAGGGAGGTAAAGACCAGGCTACAGAAACACATAGAGACAGCTGACTTGAACAAGGAGGAGCTAATGGGTCCCCAGACTAATAGCTGGGAATCCAACATTGGACTGACTCAGACCCTCTAAACATGGGTCTCAGTTAGAAGGCCTGGACAATGTAAGGGACCTTGGACAGTAGAACTAGGATGTGTCCCTGGTGCACAAAAGGACTTTGGAAGCACATTCCCCATGGAGGGATACTCCCTTAACCTAGAGGCAGGAGGGAAGGCCTAGTTCCTACAATGACTTGGCAGATTTAGATGATCCTTCCTCTAAGGCATCACCCTATATGTGGTGTGTGGGTGGGGAGGAAGGGGAGGGTAGTCAGGGGGTATGGGAGGTTAGGAGAGAGGGAAAGAGGGAGGAAGCAAGGGAGGGAAGGAGGGAGAGGGAACTGGGATTCATATGTAAAATAAGTGTGGTCTGTTTAGACAAGTTGATTTGTAGATTTGGAGGCAGCTATTTCACAATTTCCATGAAAGTCTGTGATTTAATTGTGGATATTTTAGATATTTTGTTTTTTATTCCCTGTTTGCTTTTAAAGAGGTAAACTCACCCAATAGTTAATAATAAACAAAGCAGATGGTAAAGGGCTATTAAAACAAAGAAAGAAGACCTAGAATAGAACAATGTTCTGGGAGGCACAACAAGAGTCTGGCAAAAGATGGCATTTAAAAGTTAGGAAGCTGACACACTGGCAGCTGATGCTTTCCATAGGAAATAGTAGAACGGATTGGGCAGTGTAGACATTAAAAAAAGAAATGATTAAGAAACAACCCTAAAACAAACATGTATGAAAATACAAGATGAGAAAATCAATATGAAACAAGCATTCAATGATGTGTAGAATTGGGAACAGAATGAAGGCAAGGTGAGGAAAGGTGAGGACCATTCTAAGAGCATCACTCTAGACTTGCAGGTCCTCCATGTTGCTCTGCTGGATTCTATCTCCTGCTGCATCCTGTGATATCACAAGATAAATACCATGGGAAACGTGTCTTTAATTGGAGGCAGAACTTACTGAAGAAACACATTACAGGTTCCAGATCCAAAAATAGATGAAATTCTAGAGAAATAAAGCCTTACCTTGTGTGGAAGGGAGGAATGTGAAAAATAATAATAAAATGATTCCTAGACTATGGGTATGACAAATCTGAACTCAGTCTTTCTCTCCCACTCTGTAAAGTAAAATGAGGACAGGCCAGCCATGAGCTTTTATAAACAATCATGTTAGTGCCCAAGGTCAGAGAATGTTCTTGTTTGAGATAAATTTTAAAAAAGGAATCCTCATAACACAGCCATAACTGTATTATTGACCATGACCTGCATGATCTGAAATTCCTCTGTAAAATGACAGGATATAACCTGACAGCTAAACTTGGTTGTCTCCAGATCTTCAATCAATGTGAAACCAGGCAACTGTCTATTTACAAAAGGGATCATATGCCCTATAATGAGCACAGACAAGTAGTGAGACAAATACCACCCAAAGACACTGAAATGTCCTTAAAGGAAGAGGCAAGAGTGAGTGAGAACTTCCTATTATTTAGTCCAGAATTATTTTTAGATGGTCCATGGTTGAAGGAGAATGTTCACAGTACTGGATGGCCCAGAAGAGGAAGTCACTTGGGTATCGTCTTTATCGTCACTCTCTAACGGGGACATCAAGGTTTCATTTAAGATGACACAAGTCTCCATAAGGTGACTCATAGCACTCTGGAAGAACATAAAAGTTGACACAGTTTCAAAACAGTGAGTAGAGGGCTCATTTGTAATGGTCCTCTTGACCCTATTTCTTCTTCACTTGCAGCACATCTGTCACCTGGCAAATATTCTCTTTCCTGGAATTGCAGAGATTCTGAAGAGGATCTGTCTCCCACAGCAGGATAATGGGGCAGGGGTAGGGTGGAAATGTGTCATTTATGTACATTATGATAATTTGTCTTTACACAGCCATGTAGAGCATGCTTCTTCAAGCCAGAAGAAATTGTTTTGTAGATGCATTTGCTTTTATTATTTTGTGTGTATGTGTACTTTTGCCTGCATGTATATATTGCACTATATGTGTGTGGTCACTAGAAGTCCTCCAAAGCCTTAGAACTGGTCTCCCAGGTAGTTGTTGACTGCTATTTGGGTTACTGAAATTGACTCAGATTCCCTTTGAAGAACAGTCAGTGCTCTTAACCACTGAGCCATCTTTCCAGCCTTACTGTTGAGTTTGCCAATTTCACTGGCACAAACTGGTTGGCCATAATTTTGCCTTTAAAGTAACGTAGAACTGGGATCCAAACTTATTCGTTAGTTTGGAGTTATTTCCAAAAGATATTTCTGGCTTTCTAAGATATGCATTTATATTCAAGACAAAAGGAAACATAACATTTGGCTTGCAGGGCACTATCTATCTTTATCTTTTGGCATCATGACTATGTAGCATTTATAAACTCCCTGTACACTCAGGCAAACACTTGGACTTCTGTGCATTGATTTAGTGCAGAGTCCCACTACTGAGGTTCCTGGGTTTGCAAATGGCCATTATATGAATTTACAAATCACTTGGCTAAGAAGATGGTTGGGTAGAAATGCCATAACAGTGACAGAGGGCTAAGTTGGCAGCACCCATCCATCAGAAATGGTTTTGCCTGATTTCAACATGAATTGTAAGCAAAGCATTCATACAGAAAGGGTAGAAAATGAAACAGAGCTGATTGAAGTAGATATGTTTTAGAAAAACACTGAAGACAATGACTATTACATAACAGCTCAACTTTCTCTTTTGATCAAAACAATGCTTAGAAATAAAAATAATTTAAGGTATAACTTCAGTTCTCAAAACTATTCAAGTACCAAGCACAATTCAAGTTTGAATTCTCTCATAATTTTTATAAGGATAATAAATAAACTGTTAAAAAAAATCCTACGTGATATTGTTCATGACTCTAATACCACTCGGAAGGCTGAAACCTGAAAATGGTGACTTCAAGACTAACGGAATGACAATAAAACCCTGTTCCAATAAAACAAAAAGCAAAATAAAACAAAGCCTATTACATTTTGATGCAAGAAAAATTTTAGTTTTATTTTTAATTTCTATGTAGCTCCAGATAAGTGTGAGAAGAACTTGTTTTATACTTCAGAAGTCTTTCTGTCAATTCAACATGAAGTTAAAACCTGTGGACATGGACAAACGGTATTTGTTACATAATCTCCAGCCCGGAGGTAGTGTGCCTCCTGAGACCAGCTAGCTCCCCATGAATTCAAGGCACACTTTGTCCTATTGAAGCCTATCTGCTTCCCATAGTGACAAGTCATTTTCAATTTATAAGAAGAGAAATTTTTCACAGGGAGCCTAGAAATCCTCAGGGACTCAGCAGGGAATTACATATGTAACTCCTGTACTGTGCTGTGGATGTGTTTGTTGTATAAGAAAAACAAAAATATAAATAAATAGAAATAAAGCATTAATTTGAACATCTTACTTTGTATGTTTTTATGCTTCCTGACAGCAGCAAACCTCTGTTCCCAACCACTTGCTGTCCATATCACTTCATACATAAGCTTTCCAACTACAAATGCCTCTAACAAATTCATGAGTTTCTCCACAAATCTATTTTATTTCCTGCTCCCCTTTCCCTGGAATGATAATTTCATGTGTCCAGTTAGCAAAATTATAGTCTCATAATCATTCTTAAATACATTCTTTGATAGCTTATTTGTTATCCTCAAAATGCAATTATTTTTTTCTTGAACTCAAATTGGAAAATTCCCTCTTGTTCACACAAAAAAAGAAAACAAACAAACAAACAAAAACAGCAAGCATTACAGAGGGCTGGTGAGTTGGTGAGTCTATCTTACAAGGTGCTTTCTGTGATGATACTTAGAATGTTTGCCCAAAGAATGAACACAGATTTCACATAGCCTCCCTCTCTGCTTCTGCTGCTTCGGCCCTTCCCTTCCTTCAGTGATGAGAATTAATTGCAGGGTCTTATACATGGTACAAAGTGTTTCCATAGGCAGGTATACACCCAACCAATGAAATATTATTTTTGTACACAAATTATGCAAGGAAAAATGAATCCAACAAAATTTAAAGCTCATTAACAATAATTATTGGCCTTGGCAATGAGCCAGATTACCATTTAAGTTATGGAAGAGATCCACCCACCATTTTTTGTCTACGTTTTATGAATTTTGAATTACTCCTAAGCAAAGCAGCTTTCCTTCTGAATGCAATCCTGTAACTGTGTTGAGAAATACTTCCTGCAGAATATTAAAACTTTAAAATGGCCTGTCATTATGTGCTAGGAAAGTCTTCTAAATTTGTTGTTTGGGACTTTTGGAAGTTGTGAGTATTTCAAATAGCATTTTGATATTGGTTCTGGCTGTGAGTTAATTTCTTCTTAGCATTTGGTTGCTGCAGTTACTACACTGGAAATCTGGCAATCACGTACTCTTAACAGGCTTATTATTTGGCATTTTAACCGCATTTTGAGTGTTAAAGCCATCCCAATTTGGTTTGGCACCTCATCTGAACAAACCTCACTCATTGATTTCTATCCCTAGATATTGGGACAGTCCTTGATTTTGTCACGATGTTTGTAGGCAGCCAGTCTGACCCAGGACTTTCTCAGAGGCCCTGATGGGAGGACGAGATGAAAAAGAATGTTAGTTCTGTGTCCTTGCCCATGAATGAACTTGGTAAGGCCGGTCTAGGCCAGGAGCCAGGGCCTCGGAGGAGTTGAGGTTATGTCTTCTTGGGACTCTACTCTTACCCCTAGGTTGTGGTTATCAGTCCTAAGGCAATGGTGTTTGAGGAATCCTTTGTTCTTTTAACCAACATTGACTGACTCGGCTGTCTGCTGATCTTGCAACCTCCGACTCAGCTAATAGTCTTTGTGGTGCTGTACATCTTATTCAGCATCAGTTAATGCAAGATCTCCTGGACCCAGCTATTGCTGTTATCTTTACTTCCCTACTTTATCTCTCATCTCTGGTCCTCCCACTTCCAGGACCCCTATTCCTCCTGTTTTGGGTCAGATATTGTGTGGCCACATTTTCAGTTTGCATGTGGGATATATCCACTGACTCTCATTAAACATTGTTCATGATTATCTTCATAGATGTCTTTACACATGTAAAAAGTCACAACATGACCTGCCCCCTCTCTGTGGAAAGAGTTGCCTGGATGTCAAATTAGTCACCTTTTTTTGTTTTTGTTTTTTGTTTGTTTGTTTGTTTTTCAGGAGAAATTTACTCTGAGGCAACCACATAGATGCTAGTACCTTGGAGCTGTGCCTCATCATCTGGCCTTCATTTGGTATTTTAGATGTTCCCCCTGCATAGATACAACTGACCTAGGACCATCACAGGAGGTGTTATTTTACTTCTGCATCTCAATCCTTAATGTGCTTTGTGGAATCTTACTATTTATGGCTGAAACATGGTGAATGATAATTTCAGAAGGCTGCATAAAATGAAAATGGTTGTATTTGAAACCTCAGTTTCCCCTTCTGATGCATGAAGGTTTTGTAAGAATCAGGAGGATTTATATTGGTGTATTTTATAAAATGTAACTTGAAGTAGGCTATCAGTGGCATTACTTGTGACACAAAATCACAATTATTTTTCAACTAATTAAATCAAATTCATTTAAAAAGAATAATAAATGTACTTTTTGAGACAGGATTTATCTGTGTAGCTTTGGAGAATGTCCTGGAATTAGATCTTGTAGCCAGCCTGGCCTGAATCACAGAGATCCACCTGCCTCTGCCTCCCAAGTGCTGGGATTAAAGGTGTGAGCCACCACTGTCCAGCTTTGTAAGAAGAATATTAAGTACTAGAGGTAGTAACTCCTGTATAATAAAGAAGGAAGTATGGATTTCACATAAGCTACTTAAGAAGACAAGAGAGCTCTCTATTCACAAGAGGAAGTTCAACTGCAGAGTAGCAGGGAGAAGAACATGCTCTAAGTTCAGTGACTTAGAGATTTTTAAGAACAGATATATTTATTTTAATCAATCCTTGGTATCCTTGGAGGATTGATGTCAGACTTCTGTACTACACCCAGAATCTGAAGATGCCTAATGCTCCACATGTAGATTCTGTCCTGTCTGTATATGACCTGCATGTTTCCTCCTGAATACTTTAAATGACCTCCAGATATAATATAGAGTGCTATATAAGTCCATGGATGCTATTTTTCAAGTGATAATGACAAGAAAAACAGGTCTGTTCCTACTCAGCACAAATATATCTCATTTTACATGTTTAATACATGGCTGGATGAATCTGAGTTTGTGGAACTCACAGATAGAGAGGATTGAATGCAGGAAGTGTTTGTATTTTGAAGTGTCGTGGTTCACCCTTACATCACCTTCAAGCCATCAGCTAAGAGACCCGTGCCCACAGCTTTGGCTGTAAAGGGAAGGAATGAAGTCTTGGAGGATCAGGGTGGATAAGCAGAGTGGCACCTGCCTACAGTTCATGAGTTGTTGCTCTTTTAGGTGACAAGAAGCAGCCAGGCTGCCCACTTTTGCCTTTATTCGAAAAGGATTGCTGTCTTTGGAAGGAAGGGAGGATGGAGAAGATGTGTGAGAGGCAAAATGGGCAAGTTGTTCCTGTTTGAATGTTCATTGCTAGTGTTATTTCTGTTGAGAAAAGCTAGTGTTTGGCTCCCATGTTCACTACATTTGTTTGATGCCTCTAGTAATCTCGTCTGTTTCTCAGATTCAAATGGTATAACAATAAAAGCAGTAGGGTGATTTGTGGAAATGAGGGATCTGAGTTGGAGAGGGCAGAGCCTGAGATTTCCTACTAAGGGAGCATCTCAGGAAAATTTAGGTATAACTGAGAAAATGCACTATGTAAAAAATAATATATATATAAATGTAATATATATACACATAAGTCTCTACCTACCAGCTACTTAATAAATATTTCCTTAATTTTTAAACATGCCATAATTGGATAATAATTATAATATTCCTCTTATTTATGAAGCTATGGATGTTTGTATGTTTGTAAGATTTGATACTCATCAATATTGTGTATCTTCAGTTAGTTTCATAACTTCAGTTACTACCAGCAGTAACTATACCCATATCCTGTCAGTCCTTAGTAGCTATTAACATGCATTCTACCACTATAGCTTTTCCTATTCTGTTTATTAATTATGAATGGAAAAATGCACACTTTTAATTCTGGATTATTTATTTGCATTCACAAAATTATACACATTAATTGGCACCATAGAAGCACTAATGTTTTAATACATACAGTATAATGTAAAATACTAGAATGTTTTTTCCCCTCAGGCCTAGCTAAACTGTAGCTGTTTTCCAATACTCTCCCCAGACTGTGATAACTACTCTGCTACTCTTAATGTCTATGAGATCAAGTATTAAGATTATATTTATCTAGACTGGCCTTTGTCTGTCTTCTTTCAGTTACCAAAATGTTCACAAGATTCATCTACAGTGTGAGAGGGATTGGTAAAATTTCAATAATAAAAATTATTATTCTTTCTTGAATGACATTCCAACCTTTGAGTAGAACACCTGCCTTCATCAGGTGGTTGTCACTTGGATCATTTTGCCTTTTAGCCATTATTAATGTTCCTACATCAACACGGGATTTCCTTTGTGTGGACGTATGTTTTCTTTTTCTTTTCTTTTTCTCTCTTTCTTTCTTTTTTGTTTTTTGTTTTGTTTTTTTTTGTTGTTGTTGTTTTTGGCATAATTGAACTCCTGTGAGGAGCTCTGTTAGGTCATAGAATAATTCCATATTTAACTCGCTGTGGAACTCCCAGAACTTTATAAAAGCAGCTTCACAAAGTTAACATCTTACCAACAAATTTGGGGGCTTCTTTTTTTTAAATTTATTTTATATAACAAAGTCCATTTAAATGAAAACAAACATTTATAGACTTTTACTACAATCCTTGTTATTGTTTTCATTGTCCTTTGCCTTGAAGCAACAGCATCCAGATGCCAATGAAATGGCAGCTCATTGCTACTATTTGAGTTTCTAAACACTACTGAGCAGACTTTCATGCATTTATTGCTCACTGTATTTTCAACTAATTTAAAACAGGAGCATCACGATGTTCAGACTCACTGCCTATTTGACAGATGTGGTGTTTTCTACTGCTGCATATCCTGAATATTATGCATTTCTAAGTTATATGATTTTGCAAAACCTTTTCACCAGTATTGTGATTTTTGGTAGTGTCCTTCACTATTAATTATTTTGGATTATAATATATCTGATTTTTCTCGCTGTGATTTCCATACATTTTTCTCAAATCATTTAATGGCTTTCTTGTTCTTGCAGGTCCTTGATACATTTTGAGTTCAAGCTGTCTAGAGTATTCCTGCACCTGTGTGGGCATGTTTTCAGAACATTTGTTGACTGACAATACTTACTTCTCCAAATAATCTTGTGCCCCTTGTGAGAAATTAATTGCTATGAATGTGAGTATATTTACAGAGTTCTAAGTATCTCTATTTTTATGCTACTAACAGCCGTGATAGAGCTTTGTGTTAATATTAAATTTGAAGCCAGAGATGCATTTTCCAATTTTGTTGTTTTTCTTCTTTTTTATAGTTTAATTTTTAAATTTTGATTTATTCTTCTGTCATATAATATAGCATGACCACAGGTTCCCCTCTCTTCCCTTCTCCTAATTCTTCCCCTACCTTCCCTTTTACTACTTTCTATAGGGCTGCATTTATAGAGAGATGTTGCTTAAATTTAACTTCATTGCAGAATTTCTTGTTTTCTGCGTGTGTGGCGACTGATAGTTTTGCTTGATATAGTAGACTGGGCTAGTATTTATGGTCTCTTAGGGTCTGCACGACATCTCTCCCAGCCCTTCTGGCTTTTAGAATCTTCATTGATAAGTTGTGTCTAATTATAATAGGTCTTCCTTTGTGTATTACCTTTTCCTTGTACCTTCTTAATATTCTTTACTTTTCTATATTTTCAGTGTTTTGATTATTATGTGAAGAGGGGATGACATCCTTTTATGGCCCAATCTATTCAGTGTTCTATGTTTCTTGTACCTTCATAGGCACATCCTTCTTTAGATTAGGGGAAATTTCTTCAATGATTTTGTTGAAAATATTTTTTATGCCTTTGATTGAGCTTTGATTTTTCATCTATTCTTACTATTATTAGGTTTGGTCTTCTCATAGTGTAAAGATTTCCTGGATGGTTTGAGTCATGAATTTTTGAGATTTAACATTTTCTTTGACTGATGTATCTACTTTTTCAATCTTTAACACCTGGGATTCTTTCTTTCATTTTCTGTTAGTGAAGGAAGCTTGCCTTTGTAGTTCCCGTTCATTTACCTACATTTTTCATTTCCAGAGTTCCTTGCTTCTATTTCCATTTTCATGTTTTCAAATGTTTGTTTCCTTCAATCGTTTGCTTTCTTGGCTTTTATTTTTTAAGGTACTTACTTATTTCCTCCAATATTTTCTTGTGTGCTTTTCCCGATTTCTTAAATGAGTGTAATCATTTCCTGTTTAAAGACCTCTATCATCTTCATAATATTGGTTATAAGTTCCTTTTCTTGTGTTTCAGTTGTTCCAAATATTCAGGGCTTACTGTTATAGGAAAGCTTGGCTCTGAGGGAGACATATCGCCTGCTTTTGCTGTTGTTAATTGTGTTCTTAAGCTGGTGTATAGGCATCTAGGTTTGGGGTGATTTTGTTTTTCTGTGCAAATATCTGAGTTTGCTTTTGCTGGGATGGTGTTACCTGTGGTTGTACATGGGGCCTGAACTGCATTTTTTATTTCTAGTTAGCTACTCTTTAATCCCAGAGAAGTTTGTCAATGCTTTTCCTTCATACAAACTGATTATATATATATATATATATACATATATGTATATATATATGCTTCTATATGTTTCCACACATTCATGCTGTGTGCACTAACCAAATCTCATATCTTTTATCTAGAAACTCTGTCCTCTTCTATGGCCTCTAGTAATTACCATTCTATACATGTGTCATCTATATATAATAAAATATATTGTATTTATCCTCTATGTCTTTCCAGTGTATTTATATTTCATATATATAAGAATTGCAGGATCAAAGTACCATTTTATTATATATACATGTAGATGATTCATGTGTTGCATGCTATATATTACATATGTATATGTTTATTTTCATTATATAATTTTAAATAGTATGAAAAATCAGTACATTTTCATGCACATTTTACGTTTACTACAACAGTTACATTTTTAAAAGGTTATATTCTTTTTAAAAATGTGTGTACATGTTTTGTCTACATGTGTATATGTACACTTTGTATGTGCCTGGTATCCACAGAAAACAGAAGAGGGTGTCTGATTCCCTGAAACTGGAGTTATGGATAACTGCAAACCATATAATGGTGCTAGAAACCAATCTGCAAGTATGTGTGTCTATATGTGTATGTATGTAAGTTATATAACATATAATGTGTATAAAACATTTTTTATTTTGATTTTTTTTCATTTGACTGATGACCTATGACTTTGATCAAGTAAAACCAATCTTTCACGTGGTTGTTTCAGGGTTCAGTAGACAGATATAAGAAAAAGGAGATCTTTCAGACTGAGTTTTTAGAAAGTTTCCAGAGACTTTTTGCTCCCTCTAGTGTGCTGGTTGGTATTCCCTGGTAGTTGATGGGTATCCATTTCAGACTACTATGCAGTTGGAAAGAGAAGAATGGAAATAGAAAAAACTTAGTGTTCTGATCAAGATTCAGTCATTTTTTTAAATAAGATCCAGAATGATGCTTTTGTTAATTGCCAGTGTTCTAAAGAAAGTTCATTCTGGCAAAGTTTTTATTTTCTCCCATTGCTATTATGAAGGAGAACATTTTCAGAGAATTTTAGTTTACAATCTTGCTGACTTTACATCAACTCTTTACCAAAAATAGATACTTTGATAATTCAGGGGAAATTATGGCATGTTATTTACTATCTATATTCCTAACTTATGACTTGTTTTGTGTATAATTTCCTAATGTATTAACAAAAAATAATAAAGTCCCTGAGGGTCCAGCAGGCAATACAGGTCTACCAAATGGTGAAATCTATATGACCCTTTGGATTTCATTGTCTCAGCTCACTTGACAAGGATGCCATCAGAAAACACAGAAAGATCTAAAAAACATGGCTACAAAAGATACAATCATCAAATTTCTGACTCCTATAGCTTGGATAACAGTGGAAAGAGAGAAAACAATGCTTCAAAAAATGTGGGATGGCAGTCTATATTCTTAGGGAAAAGAAAAAGAACATCAGAATTATCAGAAATAAAAAAGAGGGAGGATGGAACACTGCCAAACTCATTTTGTTTAGCCAGTGTTATCCTGAGGCCAAATTCAGAGGGGGATTCAGAGGGGAAAAAAACGCTATTTAAACCAATATCCTTGATCAACATAGACTGAAAAATACTGCAAGCAGAACAGGTTTACAAATACATTAAGGTATTATATGCCATGATGAAACTTGTGCCATTCAAAGGATGAAAGGGAACAGTGCAGGTAGATCAGTGTGTAACACCATGCATAAAATGCATCAAGAAAAGAGTGCACATGAGCATTCTAAAAGAAACAGTTAAAAGCTTTTGACAAAATTTAACACACCCTAAGGATGGTAAGCCTTCAGAAACTAGGAGCAGAAGGAATGTTGGTTCAACATACTGAAATCTGTCGTCAGCATTATACCTACAGAAAATTTGTGAGAGCATCTTCTCTAAAGTTAAGAAGGAAAAAGGAGTTTCACTCTCACTGCTGTCAATCAATACATCCCTCAAAGTCTTTTATAGAGCAGCAGGATATGAGACAAAAAAAAGAGAGAGAGAGAGAAACAAAGAAGAACAGAAGAAGTCAAATATATCTCTGTACATAATATAGTACTATAATTAAGATTCAGAACTTATTAGCTGATATCACTGCAAAGCTTACTCCTTTCTGAAGAGATATGGAGGAATAGTGGGTCTGAGAGAGAGGAAAGGTGTGGGGCCCTGGGAGGAGTGGAAGGAAGAGAGGCTGAAGTTGGGATGTACTGTATAATAGAAGAATAAAGAAAAAGAAAGAAGGATTAAGATCTCACAAAACACTAGTTAGCCCACTCTTGGGACTCTTTTCTGCCTATTGGTTTGCCTTGTCTGGCCTCGATATGAGAGCTTTTCCTTGTAATATTTTATCTTGTTATGTTATATTTGTTTGTTGTCTCTTGGAAGGCTGCTTTTTTTCTGAAGGGAAATGGAGAGGAAGTGTATCTGGGGGAGAGGGGAGGTGGTAGGAGCAGGGAAGAGTGGAGAGAAGAGAAACCATGACTGGGATGTATTTTATAAGAGAAGCATTTATTTTCAATAAAAAATAAATTAACTTAAAAAATGAACCAAAAGAATGCACTAGAAAATTCTTTGATTTGATACGTTTTTTAGCTAGTGATCAGAACACAAGATTAATACACGAAAGCCATTTTTCTATGTATGTGTACTGAACATACTAAGCAAGAGTTCAGGGAAACAACCACAGTCCGAATACTCTAAAGGAAATATATCTTTTGTGTTGTTTTTGTTCTTTGGTTTTCAAGACAGGATTTCTCTGTATTGCTTTGGAGCCTTTCCTGAAACTCGCTATGTAGACCAGGCTGACCTCGAATTCACAGAGATCTGCCTGACTCTGCCTCCCAAGTGCTGGGATTAAAGGCATGTGCCACCAATGCCTGTCAAGGAAAATAATCTTTGAATTAAATCTAATCAAGGAGGCAAAAGACTTCTATAATGAAAAAAAGACTTCCATACTGAGAATTTTAGCAATATAACAACAACAACAACAATAATAATAATAATAATAATTGAATTAAGGAAGGTCCTAAACGATGAAAGCCTCTCCACATTCCTGAATCAGAAAGAAATTGGCAAAGTACTAAGCATATTCTACCAACCTTCCTTAGAAATACTAAACATGGACCGACAGAGTTAGCTCAGCAGTTAACAGCACTGGTTGTTCTTCAGGAGAACTCAGGCTGGTTTCCCAACACCCACATGATGACTCACCACCATCTGTATCAGTAGT
The DNA here is from genome assembly GCF_943737965.1 of Phodopus roborovskii. Classification (NCBI taxonomy): domain Eukaryota; kingdom Metazoa; phylum Chordata; class Mammalia; order Rodentia; family Cricetidae; genus Phodopus; species Phodopus roborovskii. Next base: position 11,188,085 of record NW_026126629.1, read on the forward strand.
TCCAGGAAGTCTGATGCCCTCTGCTGGTTCCTGTGGGCACCAAGAGTGCACATAGTGCATAGAAATTCATGCAGGCAAAAATATCCATAAAATAAATTAATAAAATTTAAAGAAAATTAAGCATGCAAGTACTTTATGGTATAGCTATACCATTCCTGGATGTATACCTGGAGAAATCAAGTAAGTAAACATGCAATGGTAATACTTGAACAATATGTTGTCTTCAGGAAATGGGGGGACATGGAGATCATCACGTGGCATGAAATAAGACAAGTCTCAGAGATACACACAACACATGATATTTACAGAAGAGAGACTATTTAAGTAGAAAAAGTGGTCAGGGGAGGGGAATTAGAGGACAAATGAGGGTAATGGGAAGGTGAATGTGCACAAAATACATCATATTCACATGTATGAAAATGTCATTATGGATCTTTTATATAGTTAATATATGTTATTAAAAACACAAAACAACTTAGATAAGAACTGATTTCAAATTAGTTTTTTGCTTCCATCTCTGTATCAAAGACAAAAGACAGAGAGAGAGAGCCTACTTATTTAAGGGATCATTGTGAAGGGCTGTTCCAACCTGGGCCTTGGATCTGTGTGTACTGGTCACATTTGTTTACTGAGGGACAGGGATACCCAGAGAAAAAGAAAAATATCTGACACATTATGCATGTACATATATATATATATATATATATATATATATATACATATATATGTGTGTGTGTGTATACAAAATTGTTTAATGCATATTGTTAAAATCCACATTTGTGTATAAATCTTATATTTAAAGATACCGATGTTTATTTATTTTCCATATCATTTAATAGAAAAATTATCTTTGGAAGTAGAAATTTTCACTAATAATACTAATTAGTAGTATGTATTTTTCAAATACATACAGTGTTTTAAAATTTGAATATATATACACACTAAGCTTTTTAAACATTATATTCATGGATTATGATGGTGATATTAAACATGGATATATCTAGTACAGTTTATGAATGCCATAACTCAGTCCTATAGAGTCCTACTAATTTCAAGACAAGGAAAGATTCAAGTCCAGGATTTTTTGTATAATTGATGCACTCTCTGCTGTGTACATCCTTAATCATAACAAAGAATCAGGACTTACTACCTAGAATTCTATTCATTTCCTTGTAGAAGAAGCTTGTTTTCAAATTCCATTAAGGTCTGGGCTCCCGTGTTTGCAGAAGTCATGGTGAGCCTGGGCTTGTTGTAAGCAAGCTGTTTAAAGCTCCTGTGAAAGCATTGAAAAGGGACCATAAGAAGACATTCTCCAAGGTTGTTTCTCTGACATCATGCCATAGACAGAATGACCCTGTGATGATACATCTCTCGCTAGAGATAAACAAATGAATGAAACAAAATAGAACAATTTTTTAAAAGAAAGAACAAATTGTTATCTTTCTGTATGGAGAAAGAAAAAATTTGAGACTCTGACTGATAATGTTTGTCTGCCCGGGAATGATCTCATCTTGAACATGCTTGTCACTTCAAAGGGTCACTGGAGTATGACTGCCAGGAAAGACTGGCTAGTAGTTTCTTTTGTGATTATGAGGGAGAATATGTTCCCCTAATTGCAGTTTCCATAGTACTTGTAGGTGGATGTATCTTCTAGTATTGTTCACAAGGTCCAATACATGTGGGCACTTTCTTTTTAGGTACATCAGCCTGAATAGACTGTTTCTATCCTTTATTACTTGTGTTTCATATCTAAATCATCATTGTCTAGTGCAGTTTTCCCAAATTCTCACACATATAATTTCATTCGTGTTTTACCTAGTTCGGTAAGTAATGCAAAAAGTCTTTCAAGAACATGTTTACTACTTTTTCTATTTCAACATCCATGAGTGTACACACACCACACACACACACACACACACACACACACACACACACACAAAGAGAGAAAGAGCACAGAATGAACAAGTAAAATTATCTAATAAATATCTATAAAATGTTCCAAAAAAGACTAAAATCAAAATCAAAAGAGAAGTCATATCCACTTTTATATTCTTACACACATTAAATGTAATTAAACTTTGAGGAGGTAAAATAAAAACAAAATGTATAATAGACAAAAATTACAAAATATCTCCTAAATACTCAGGCAACTGGAATAATGTGGATATTTTGCATAATTTAGATGGAGTTTTCTTTTTGTCTAGTTGGTAAGAAATCCTTTTGTCTTTTGATAGTTTTCATAGGCATTAAATATTTGAGCAGCAATTTTACCTCAAATTTCCCAACTGAAGAAAATGAAAAGAAATAATTATTAATAATTAGTAGTCCATAAATATTCTTGTAATATTAAAAAGATAACTGTAAGATCATATGCCAATGTTGAGCTTCATCTAAGATTCTACAGAATAACACTGAATAGACCTTTACACAAGACTGCTTTGCAGAAATCTCTCCATCGTTGCATATTCCCAAAAGCACCTTAACACCAGACCCACCCTGCCATATAGGACTGTAGAGACTCTTCAGCCACTTCTTCTGTTGGTTCTTATAAAGGTACTTGGCTGTAATCTCAGCACTTGGGAGACTAAACTAGAAGGATCATGGGTTTGAGGCCAGTTTTGATCCTATTGCACTCTCCAGTCCAGGCCAGGCAACATAGAGTGTCTCAAAACAAAACAAGCTGGAAACACATCTCAGTACTAGATAGCTATCTAGTATGTACAAAGCTCTGGGTTCAATTCTTATTGCTACAAAGGAAAATGGAGTCACCAACAATCCCTTGTTTATCTGTGATAAGGCAAAAGAACTCTATACTTCTCCCCAATGACTGCAAATTCTTAAGTCATGAAAGGTTATCTGAGATTACAGATGTCCTATCCACATGCAAGCAGCTAGATGCAGAGATGAATAATTCCTGTTCTGCTAAATCACTTACAGTCAAACATCCCATATTAAATCACCTTAACTTCCTCCTATTGGAAGTTCAGTTTTAACTGCCATGTTGAAATATTTTGATCATCAGATTTGAGGCATCCCTTATAGCAGTCACCCAAATCACCTGAGTAAAATCAATTTTTCTAACTTGTTCTTCTGTCATTGGCATCAGTGATGCTCAACAAAACTATCACCATTACTAAGTTTCTCAGACAATTCTTAATATAAAGCTTGATCCAGTTGATAACTTCCTTCCTAATCTGGGCAATTGTCTCCAGTTTCTTCTTACACTTCTTATCTACATTCTGGAATAGTACACTAGTACACTAGTACACACACACACACTCAGATACCAACACTAAACTTTCCAAATTTCCTTAGAGAAGCTTTTTCTGGTAATAGAGATGGCAAACTTAGTGAAAATCTAATAATCACTGGACTCTGGAATCAGATCTTTGCTGTGTACCACCATGCTGCTGGTCCTGAAGTGTACACACACACACACACACACACACACACACACACACACACACACACAATGCATCTTAAAGGATGGTGCTGCAGTCTACTTTTCTGTAAACCTCTCCTGAAAAATGCAGTGCAATTGGAAGATTCTTTAGGCAATACTGTTATCTGAATATTTTTCATCATTGCCATGAAATATAGATCACAACCTAACTAATAACCTCAAATGGCTTATTTATCCCACAATTTTAGAGGTATAAGAGCAAAATCTAACAGTTTTCTGAATTGAGACCTCTGCAGAGGTCCCTGAATGGCAAAGGCAGCAGCATTTGTTAAAGTGGGGTGTCATCTCTCTAGCCAGGAACATGAAATAGCTGAGAGACTAGGATTCTGAAATCCCTTTTGTGGGTTTCTCCAAATGCCCTAAAGACCTTTCATTTAGTACAATCTTTAAGGCCTGCACCATCTCATAATTCTAGCATTTCAGGGAACCATTGGTACACAGAGACAATGAGGATTTTCATTAAGTTATCCTTGCTCCTACCTGCATGTGACAATTACGGCACCAGGCACAGGACACATGGCCATTTTCAACCATATAGTGACTCACTCCAAGATATGTTTTTTTTCCTTAAATGATTAAGCATAAAAGTTTAGACACAGTACACAAAAGAAGGCAAAGATTACAGGATACCCGAAAAGCTTTAGAACTATAGACAATCTCCACAGAAAGTAGGTAGTGGAGAGCAAAATACAGCCCACATGCAGATCTTAATATTCTACAAAAAAAAAAAAAAGGTAAAAATGTGAGGGCCATGCTAGGGGCATCACCTATTGTGGACACGATTTCAGGGTTTGACACCAAAGCTGTTTCCTCTTTTCCCCAAGTGTCTTAGATGGGTATCTGCCTTGTTGTAGGAATCATGTAAGCCAGAGGAGAACTATGGAAAATTATCTCTTTGCTTTCTCCCATGGAGAAATATATGGAGTGTTATGAAGGTTTCCCTCTAAATCTAAGAAAGCAGAGCACACACATTTCTAGAAAACACAGGTGAGGTGCAGCCAAAGAGTTATTTATACAAACATGAAATCACATCGTTCTCTCTGAAAGCAGCAATATTACTTTGCCTTTCTTGGGAATAATGAGGCTTGAGACAAAGACGTTTTCCTTGCTTATAGGAAGGCACTTCAGAGATGTGGCATCACAAGCTCCTCTATCATTGTGGCTTCTCCCACTGTATTCTGAACTAGGAATATGAGAGTATGTTCTTATGCATTGAGTTGATAAAGAGCCCAAAGAAGCAGGTAAAGTCATTGGATGAGAGATATGGAGTAAAGAACATATTTCTCTATAATATCTATAGAACTCTTATAGTTCCAAACCTAGTAGTAAGCTCAGACTAAGTCAAGAGGGCAATAAGAAATAGATTGTGGTTTCACAGAAGGTAAACTCCAGCAATTATAAAATGTTTATACTGAGAGATGTTTCCAGGTACTACACTGCCTCTGAACCTGATTCCAGAGGGCAACATGGAGAATAATAGGGGTTTGTAAGGCAGACTGGCTTTTAAGTGACTGTGGTATCAATTGAACCTACAGTTAATAGAGTACTCTACCATCCAATTCGTGGAAATGAGGAGTTCTCAGGGATTAAGAAAGGATGAGGGGAAGTCAGTTTGAGACATTTACACAAGAGAGATCTACTATAATCATGTCAAGTAAGCTTGTTCTTTGTGGACCCAAATGACAGTTCTCATTATTATTATTATTTTGATATTTTAGCTTATTTTGTTGTTTGCTGTCAATCACTCTGCCTACAATATAAACTCCTTGAAAGGCCAGTTCCGCTCTCTATTGTATCTTCCAAGCCCAAAATCTGGTTCATGATGAATGACCTGAGGGAAAAAAAAGAGGAAAGTAATAAAAGCAGACCTTTTCTCAAAATCAAATTTTCTTAAAGTGCACCCTTCATAGACTGGGATGGCTTCCCCATGTAGGGACACCTTCTTCAGAGCTCTGATGAGGATAAAGTGACTTGTCAGGCTGTACTATTTTATGGGGTGATAGATTGGAAGTGTTTGGCCAGTGTTACTCCCAGCTTTATAGTTCTTGGTCAAGACTTTATTAAGGGTCCATCATTGAAAGAAATCATATTGTAATGATAAAAATCAAATAGCCTCATGTTTCTGAGCTGAGAGATCTAGGGTCTTTGAAAGAACTGAGTTTCCTCTGGCTCAAAAAAGTAGTTGATGATCATGCTTCAAAGAAACCACAGTCTCCTTATTTATACAATTTTATAAAATTAAGTAGCAGCTGCATTTCCTAGTTGAGAAAACTGGTTTAAAGTTTTTTGTTTTTGTTTTTTAAAATCATGACCAAAAGCAGAGATCTAACTTGAAACTGTGTCTTCATGTGACTCTACTCCAGTGTTTGGCTTCAATAGGCTATGAGTCATCAGAGTCAGGTAGGTGTCTTAGTTACTGATCTCATATTTTCTCTTTTATGAAATAGCTAGCAAAAGCATCCTTTGCTCTTATCCAGAGCTTGAGGATACAGTTTAAACAGTAAGGCAGGTGTGATGGCAGCTTCTGGAGGTAGCTGCTTGCACTGCAGCCACAGGATATACAGAGTGATATGTGATGGTGCTTAGCTATCTTTTTCCTTTTATTCAGAACTGGACATTAGTCCATGGATTACAGTTTGAGTGAGTCTTCCTTACTCAATTAACCTGGTCTAGAAAATCTCTCACAGATATTCTCAGAGGAACTTGTCTCCTTGATGCTTCTAAATGATGCCAGTTAATGGGCACCCATTTGGTCTTTAGCAGCAAGAGGGTCATCACTTGATTTTGACTATTGTGGACAAACTTTTTCAGTTTCAGTCCAAATGCTTACCACCTACTACCAGAAAGTATTCTGGTATAACTCCCCCCCCCCCCCCCCGCCCCAGAGCATGGTCACATCTGCTAAATGTCCCTAGATGGTGTAACTGTTCCCTACTGGAAAACTATCAATGACTTGGCATTGAGCTCCCCTGTCCTGTTCCCACTGGAGATACTTCCTAAGAGAGTAGTTGATGCTGAGTACAATGGCTCATGCTCCAGGAAAATATGACCTCAATAGGGAGGCATGAATAAGCTCTTAGAGCCAAGAGGCAAGGAGAAGAGAGGGAATTTGGAAAGAGAAATCAAAACGGCTTTGGGAAGCAACAAAAAAGAATGTGGACACTGTCCAATTGTGGTTTCAGGAAGAGAGCATTTACCCAGAGAAGCATTACAGCACCTCTGTGATTTGGATGCATTCCAGTGGAGGAGGAAGACAGCATAGAACACAGAATACTGGGGGTGGGATTTGTGAGGGATGGTGATGAACTAAGTGCAGAAAAGAAATCTTTCTCAAGTTGCCAACAGCAGCACCTACTATATTATGGAAAGGCTTTTATTTACTGCATGAGAAAAGCACTGAGCAGATGCCTGGCAGCCTACAGAAGGTTAAGGCTGGGTTAATTTTTACTTATGCTTTGCATTAGAAAGCCAAGAGTATGGATTCCACTTTTTCCCCCACTCGAAGATCTCAACGCCATAATTCAGCTCAGCTAGGTAAGGGCATGTTCTGTCAAATTAAAAACCAAAGGTTTTCCTATGGGGGAAATCTCAGTGTTAGAGCTAAAAGAGGTGACAGCCACATTACTGCCATCAAAAATAATTTATTAATCATGTCTGTGCAAAGAACTCTGGTAGGCACCGTTCCCCAAGGACTTCCTGTTAGAACACATTCTCCGCACTCTGCCATCTCCTCAGAGTAGCTTTTGCTTTTTCTCTTCACCTGTGAATAAAATGGATACCTAGGAAACTTCATCTTGGTGAAATGCATCACAGGACAGGAGAATGCATCAGCATCCCCATACAGTACTGGGAGTTGCACTATGAGGAAGTTGCCTTTCTCAACATCCCATTCTTGCTTGGCGCTTGTAAAAGTAAATAAATAACATAAAAATAAAACCAAAATCGTCTCTTTCCTTTCCACTTTAGCCTAGGAATCCGAATAGTGTTGGGAAGCAGAGCTTTGCACCAGTATCTTGTACCATATTAGCACCGGCTCTTGCTCTTTCCCTGACCCACCCGGTCCTTAGGGAGGTACCATCGTGCACCTGAACTGGAAAGACTCATGTATCCTTGTACCCAAGGGAATAAACTAGCCAAGTGATTTGAGGAACCAGCCAGGATCTTTTCTTATTTTTTGCCTCTTGCACTGTGACGTGTGTAAGAGGGCATACCTACATTTACTAAAGACAATACTTTTTAAAAAGGTAAGTTAATGGCTTGGAGATCTGATTGCAGGAAGATCGTCTGCTTCAGCAGTATCTTTCAGGAACTCCGAAGAAGCAAAGGCAGCTCTCAGTCCAGCCTCACCGTGGCGGGGCAGTGGAGCTGAGAAGCGCCCTCCCACCTAACACGCCCCTGCGCCTTCTCCCAGCAGCTTCAGTCTCCGACCCCACAGGATACTCAAGGACCCTTACAAGGCTGATCGGGAGCTGCGGGTGCTGTACCTCTCCAATGGGGGTCCACTTGGATCATTTATTATCTAGCGCGTTGTAAGAAAGCACCATTAGGTGTTGGTGGGAGGCGCTACTCTGTCCGAATCCCACCCCGACCGCGGCAATTCCGCACACCCGCACCCGCCTGGCTGTGTGCGAGAAACCGCCTGAAGCATCCTTCAGCTGGGGAATCAGTGTCGCCTGGGACCCCCTGTCGCCGTTTTCCCTTTCTGCTTTCCAGGTTCAAACCGGCAGCTGCACCGGAGCTGTTTGGAAACCTTTCTGTGCTGGACAGGGTGCGCCCCCGAGTTCTCCGCTCCGGGGCGGCGGCGGCGTCGCTTGCCGGAGTTTGACTCAGGGGTGGTGGCGGCAGTGGCTGCGCAGAGCCGCGGGCGGCGGGAGCGAGGCGAGCCCGGCTGCTCGCCCTCTGCGCTGCGCTAGGATTGGTTTCTCCCGGAGAGCGCTGACCGAGGGTTGGCTGCGGGCCGGCTGAAGAACAGGTGCACCTCATCGCCCGGGCTCGCCGAGCAACCACTAAGCATCTCTGCACTCCGGGGTAGGCGAGCAGCTGCCAAACTGACCCCCTGTGTCGGAATGCCGCTTGCCGGCGCCTGGCATCCAGAAGCTGTCCGCCGGGGCCCCTGAGGGCGACGTGAGGCTCTGGGGTGGGGGCAGCGGCGGCGCGGCTAGGCGCCCCAGGGAGCGGGCCGGGCGCGGCGCCCCGAGGATGCCGGCGAGGCTGGAGTGTACCCAGGCGACAGGCAGCATCCACGGCGGCATCAGCATCAGCATCCGAGGCAGCATCAGCACCATCAGCAGTCGGGGGACCCCGGAGCGCAGGAGGCAGCAAGGCGGGCTGCAGACGCGCCCCGCCGCTCCCTGACCGGCCGGCGGCGCCGGGGCCGGTCTTGCCCCTCTTCTGCGCTCCTCGCCGCCCCCTCCCCGGCCCGCGTCCCCTCCCCCGTCCTCTCCTCCCCGCCCGCCGCCCGCCTCTCGGGGGGAGGGGCGTGGGGGCAGGGAGCCGATTTGCATGCGGCCGCCGCGGCCGCTGCCTGCGCCGGAGCCCGCCGCCGCCGGAGCCCGCGCCCGCGCCCGCGCCCGGCCCGCGCGGCCCCATGCCTCTGGCGCGGCCCTCGGGGGGGCGAAGGTGAAGACCGGCTCCTAGGATGAGTGAAGGGGCGGCCGCTGCCTCGCCACCTGGTGCCGCTTCGGCAGCCGCCGCCTCGGCCGAGGAGGGCACCGCGGCGGCTGCGGCGGCGGCAGCGGCGGGCGGGGGCCCGGACGGCGGCGGAGAAGGGGCGGCCGAGCCCCCCCGGGAGTTACGCTGTAGCGACTGCATCGTGTGGAACCGGCAGCAGACGTGGTTGTGCGTGGTGCCTCTGTTCATCGGCTTCATCGGCCTTGGGCTCAGCCTCATGCTGCTTAAATGGATCGTGGTGGGCTCCGTCAAGGAGTACGTGCCCACGGACCTGGTGGACTCCAAGGGAATGGGCCAGGACCCCTTCTTCCTCTCCAAGCCCAGCTCTTTCCCCAAGGCTATGGAAACCACCACTACCACCACTTCCACCATGTCCCCCGCCACCCCCTCTGCCGGCGGCGCCGCCTCCTCCAGGACGCCTAACCGGATTAGCACCCGCTTGACCACCATCACTCGGGCCCCCACTCGCTTCCCTGGGCACCGAGTGCCCATTCGGGCTAGCCCGCGCTCTACCACGGCACGGAACACTGCGGCCTCCCCGACGGTCCTGTCCACTACTTCCCCTTTCTTCAGTAGCAGCACGCCAGGCTCCAGACCCCCGATGCCAGGAGCCCCTAGTACGCAGGCGATGCCTTCCTGGCCCACTGCGGCGTATGCTACCTCCTCCTACCTCCACGATTCCACTCCCTCCTGGACTCTGTCACCCTTTCAGGATGCTGCGGCCGCCTCTTCCTCCTCACCCTCATCCACCTCTTCTACTACCACCACCCCAGAAACTAGCACCAGCCCCAAATTTCGTAAGTAGAAGAGTCCTTGTCTCAGCTGTGATTTACTGCCGAGTTTCTTTCTGCCTTCTGGCTCTCTTTTCTCCTGGTTGCCACTTCCCCAATACCCGGTATGGGGCAGAGTGTGAGGCTGTGGTTACAAATGGCCTCAAGGGGGCCAAAGGTGTTGGTCTCTGCTGTGTGTGTGAGAGGAGTGGGGGCATCAGGCAAATGGGGGAGATCTCCAGAGCCAGGCTGCTACTTCAGTGGGTCCCAGATGAGAATAGACTCCTGACTCCCTTCAAAGGGTTAAGGCTAAGGCGAGTGCAAATGCTTCTCACTGCAGGTTTGCAAGTGTGCCCAGGTTGAGTTCCCTATAGTGGCCGGGAGAGGAATTAGACTGCTCCGGTGCACCCAAGCCTTCCCGCCCTCCTGTGGGAAGCTTTCCTAAGCACAGCCAAAACTGGCCTATGATAGCCCACAAAGGGAAGTTATGACCAGTGTGGCTGTGCAGATCGGATGCAGGTATTTGGTAGTGATGTGTCCTCAGGCTGTAGCTCTTGACTCTTCCAGCATCCTTGCTGGGGCAGTGCCTTGGAAGGGTTAATTAGAGGCAATTGGGAGAGGTGGGGAATTGAGGCACTCCCAGATGGATCCCTCCCCTCAACCGGTCCCTGGCCTTTGCCAGGTGTGGAAATTGTGCCTGAGGCCACTGGAGTGAGTTAACTGCAAGGAAATGCAAAGGGGATGCTGCAGAGCTGCGGCCCCCAGGGTCCTGGAGGTTTTTTCTTCCTTGTGTTCAGCTGTGCCAAGCTTTTGCTTTTGTTCCTTTCCCAGAGGGGTGAGGGGTATAAACCTGATCTCTGCCTCCCACACAGTATATGGTGAGGAGATTAGGACCTGATTTAGTAGGATGTCCAAGCTCTTTGTAACATGTCACCCTTTGGGTATAGCATTTCAGCCTGGCTCCGTTGGTGCCACTGTCGGCCAGTGTACCCCCTAAACATGGTAGCTTTCTCTTTGGAACTGTAAGCTTTCTATTTTTAAGAACGTTGCAGGTAACTAATTGACCTCCACCCCACCCTCTCGGCTTAGTGAATAGCAATCCCAAGAACCCTCTGTTTGTGCCTGAGGATTCAGATCAGAAAATACTAGTGTAACCTGTGAAGGTTATTCAGGACAAGCCCCTATATGTTAGTTCAAGTTCCAAGCAAAACCATTCTGGAAAAAAGAAAAGAAAAGAAAATAAATGGTCTGGATAGGTTGCCCTTAGTATTCATGTTTTGAGCTGTAACATCTGGGTAAAGAAAAAAGTGTTCCTCACTGCTCTGTGCTGGTAGGAATATGATGGTTGCTTTCAGTTGTGTTAATTTTTGTTTCCTTGATCCATGATCTTACCTTGGGTGTTACTTAACATTTGTGACTTTTTTTTTTTTTGAATGTAGTGTACTTGTAAGTAATGGCCAGGGACAGAGACTTTTGCTTTTACACTGCTTTAGAAAAATGCATCTATCCCATGATGGTCAGTGGGAGCCAGGAAGGCAAAGAGAAGGAAGAATTCTGCCACAACCTAGAAAGGCAGTGGAGCTGGCCCCTTGCAGCTTCCCCCTGCTTTTCACAAAGCAGTGATTTCTGAAAGCACATTTTTCCCAGGAGGAGGGGGGTGTTCAGGTTCCTTTCAACAAATGTAGCTTGAGTGTTGTGGCCGGATAAAGGACTGGTGGTGCTTGTGAGCACATTCATGGGACTGAAATAGGTTCCTGTCTCTGTTGAAGACCTTATAATTTTCATCTGTTCTGAAGCAGTTGATATGAATAATGGATTGTGGCTCTACTTCTCACCCCCAGGGCTGTGGGGAACACAGTGGGGGCATTTCCCTGTCCTTTCTGTATTGATTTCTTACCTTCCATTCTGAGGCAGCCTTTAAAGAAGAACCCAAGGTAATTATTCCTGCCCCTCCATGATCTTGTTCTACATTCAGTAGAAGGGAATGGATGGCAGCCTGTTTAATAAGTCATGATTATTGACACAACTCTATGCCTCAAGGAAAAAAGGTGGGCACTCTATAAAGGGTCTTGGTGCTTGCATAGACATATAAGCAGTATTTGTTTCATTTCTAACTAGGGTCCAGCTCTTTCTCTGCTTGAAATCTTTATAAAGAGGGTTGAGTAAAGAAATAAAAATGCGAGTATCCAGATCTAGCAGTTAATGGCCTGGTTTAGCTGCACTAAGAAGCGGCATTTCAATGAAAGGAATGTGTATTTTCCATAATAGGTGAGTTTAAATAGGTAGGCTGTATGATAATTCAAATGACAAACAATTTATTTTTTCATGTAAGATTTTTGGCTGATTAACAAGTTGGAAGATATTTCACTTGTGGGGTTATCAGCACTGGTATAGTAGGTTGAATTATGGCCCAAGTAGCTCTCATTCAAATTGTTCACTTCTTTTCATTATGGCATTAAAGTTCCCAAATGATAGATTGGTTTGTGCACATCACCTAAGAATGTACTTCAGTAGGTTTGTTTTCCCCCTTGCTTCCCACCCCAACTTTTCAGAATGATCATCCTGGCTTCTTGTGCACCAGCTGGAGGCAGTTAAGGATGATGCCCTCTTTGTTGAGACTAACACACATATTGTTTAATGGACAGGGTCTTGGCTTTTTGAATAGAACATTTCAAGGCTTAGGGGATGAATACATTTGTGATCATCTTTGGCAATGGCTGCTATCTGTAAAATCATCATAGCTCTTTGAGTAGAAGTTTGTTTACTGAGAAAGATGAGTGTTCACTGGCCAATGGATAACAGGACTTTACAAAAAAAGAAGAAAAAAAAAAGGTCTTTACTTGTTGTGTGAAAGGCTCATTTTGTTTGTTTATTTTTGATGAGAGATTGAGGGAAAAATAAGACTTAATATCAAGCAAACAAAGAAAGTGTGGCATTTTACTTTTAGCTTCCTGTCTCCATACTTTGAACAAGGAGGGTGTACCAAACTTCTTTGGAACTTCTAGCAGCCTATTCAGTGACCCAGAGCTGTCCTTTCCTTCAGACTCTTGAAAACAAATACCTTAAACATACTGCTACTCTAGGATCAGTTCAGTATGATTGAAAACATTTTCTGGCCATGGTATAGATTAAGGTTTTTGTTGTTGCTATTTTTTTCTTTTGTTTTGTTTTTGTTATTTATTTATTTATTTATTTATTTATTTATTTATTTATTTTGAGCCTAAGGAGACTATGCACTACAGATAGAGAGCAGTGATTTTGTAAAGTGTACAAACACTTTCCCTTTGATTAAAATGCATTGTTTCTTCCAATTTCAAACTTTACTGTACAGTATTGACAATGCAAACAGGAGTTGCTGTGGATTCTTGAAATTCTTTTACTTAGCTGAAAGCACTGTTACAGGTGGGAAAAAAGAAGCGGGAGCCACTAGTGAAGTTCAAATCAAGTGCAGCTCTTAATGGTTTGTTCTTGTAGTCACTTTGAATGGATATATAGTGAATTCTCATGAATAAGATCACAAGTATTGAATAGTATTCTTAGAGAAGGAATTTGAAGATAAAATGTCCTATTGGTATTTAAACATGACAGGGAGGTTGTTTTAATTTACTTATCTAGCTAAATAAAGTTTGATCAAATCATATTAATTGTGACTTTTAAAGAGAGCCCTTTCTGTTCGTTTTTCTTCTCAGCATCTTCACTCTTGCATCAAGAGTGCTCAGTGGCTCTATGAGCAGCCTCAGTTATAACTGCTTTAAAAAGTTAAGCCTCTATCTTATGTTCTGGTTACACGAGTCAAGGCCTTCAGAGGAATCCTTACGGAGAAGGTACTGACCTCATAAATGTACAGTGACCAAAATGGGAGCTCAAGATCAAAGTTTCTTATGACATGCAATTGAATTTATTTTTCATATGAGCTTCTGTTGCATTTTTGATATGTTTTTTTTCTTTGTCATTATTTCAGGATTATGAGACTTTTTGCCTTTAGCTTATTATACTGTGAGTTTTGAGACAAGAATGCATTTTGTGGTCTTAACCAGAAATAAAATAACATCCCTAATATTGTGGGGATAGGCATAGCTTTTCCAGACTGCTTTGTGGGCTCTTTTGAATTTAATTTTACTTCATTTAAAGTAGGTATTTGAAGCATCCCTCCGTGGTCTTAGAGAACTGTGGTAAGGGGTTGGAGGTGATTTTGCTAGTGGAGAATGTCTTGAAGGCTTGATTTGGGAGTATAGTCACCAATTTTTTTTTTGTGTGTGTGCTGTTTCTTAAATGTATTTCTAAAACCATATACTATTTACTTGTAAACTTGGAAGGAAGGAAATAAACCAAAAATCAAAATAAACAGCAAGCAAGCTGGCTTGTGGAACTCTGTAATACTGGCAGTGAACCATATCAGAAGTCCCAGGACAGATTTTAAATAAGTGCTGTCCCCAGAGAGACAATACATGTGTGAGAAAGTTGCCCTTGCCTCTGGGTTTTTCAAACCTATTTCTGGTTACAGCACAATGAAACAAAAGAAGGCTTTTGACCTATTCCTCTTTTAGAAATTCTTTCCTCAAATCCTCATATCTAGATCCAAAGCATATCTCTGTATTCTATCAAGAATACTGAAATGAAAGATGAAAATTGGTCCAGAAATATATAAAGGCAAAGGGTGAGACATAAATGCAGGTCTTTAAAACGCATTTGAATCACTTCTGTATAGAACTGAAATTCATTTCTATTTGGCTGTGTCTTCAGAGTTTCGTGTTGGGAAAAATAGAAATGTGTTACCTTGAAAAATAGTATTGGCAAAGTTTGAGCCCCTAGACATTCTGCTCATCCATATGTGGGGACATTTTATGTAGAACTGTGAACCCAAGGAAAAATGAAGGGGAAAGGATCCAGTATGCATTGGGTTCAAATTATGGTTTATAACAGGTCTGCATAGGTTTTCCCAAATCATCGGTCAGTGAAAATGATTGCATGTGTATAGTTTGGCTTTCCATTTCTTTATTCTTCCAGATTTCAGTCAGTCCCACACTCCCTGCCCCTTACTATACTGAAGAATGTTTATGACTGAATATTGTTTCTGACTCTCAACTTTATGTTTATTGTTCTGATATTTATTTTTTTTTTATTAAGGCACAGATACTACTTATTTATTGCAGGAAATTGTCTTAAATAACCATATTTAAATTCATGTCATTTCAAGTTGTTCTTTTAGTAGTGTGTGTGTGTGTGTGTGTGTGTGTGTGTGTGTGTATTTTATTCTATATTTTTGTTTGGCATTTTCATATATTTGTATAATATTTTAATCAAGCTCTCTTTAGTAAGCCATATTGGACTTTCTTAGGTGATTTAGGAAGTTGAAACTTATCTTTCCATTTCTATGATTGATATTAACTGTTTTGGTGCTTTAGAAATTTATCTAAAGTACTGATAGGATATTACTGAAAATTTATTTTTTCTATATTATATTGGCTTATATAACAACTTTTCATAGCATTCATTTGATTCATCACTGTATTTGTATGATTAAATGTAAGTTATTATTTACTTTCATAACTTATATGATATATTTTACCTT
The DNA here is from genome assembly GCF_943737965.1 of Phodopus roborovskii. Lineage (NCBI taxonomy): Eukaryota > Metazoa > Chordata > Mammalia > Rodentia > Cricetidae > Phodopus > Phodopus roborovskii. Next base: position 11,203,560 of record NW_026126629.1, read on the forward strand.
TTATATTCATTTATTAAGCATTTACTATGAAGCCTTAAATGTTGTTTGTTGGTTTGTTGATTGTATAAAATTTGTAGAAATCATTATTTAAAAGGAGACTGTTATACAAGTGTGGTGGCACATGCCTTTAATTCCAACATTCAGTGGACAAAGTTCTCTATGGGTTTGGATCTGTGTACATTGGAGACACTTTGGTCTACATAGAGAACTCCATGCAAGGCAGGGTTACAGTGCAAGACCCTGTCTCAAAAACAAACAAACAAATAAATAAAATGTAGGAAGGAAGAAGGAAGGAGACAAACATTATATAGTCATTTTTTCCATATATTGGTTTGGGGCCATAGTTTATTCTTGAATATATGTCTATTTATTTAAGGATAGCATGTGTTTCCAAAGATCTCCCACTAATTACTGGTTTCTTTTTCAAGGCATTGCATGGAGTGATACATACGTGGAATCTTATTCTTCTGAGGTCAAGGCCAGTTGAGCATGAGTTCAAAGCCAGTTTGAACTTTATTGCAAGATCTGGTGTCAAACTTAGATATAAAACAAGACACAACAAGGGACATTAATGAGGGAATTTACAGGCAAATGTTTTTCACAGACATTGTAATAAGTTCCTTGGGGATCTTTTAAAGCTTTATTCCTTGCCCATCTATTTTCTTTCCTTAAAAGAAATAACCTCACCTTTTGGAGTTTCTTCAAAACACTCAACTACAATTTAATTGAAACTACAATTACCTTGCGTTCACAAAATTATTTAGACAAATTGCATACTTGTCATAACACTGGCATAGAGAAGTTTGTTGCCCCAATCTTGTTAGTAAAACTGTAATTCATCTGGCAGCTGTGGAGCTGTATGGGCAACTATGAGGTTGACCTTTCTTTCTATTGTGTCTGTGTCTATGTGCAAAGAGGGTGAAGAAGGAAGGTGGTAAGAAACAGTTAGGAAAAGACTATTATAAGGAAAAACTGACTTTTTTAGAAGACGGCAATCATTGCAACCACAATAGAGATGCTTATTATCAACAAGGATGGCAAAAATGACAGCCACAAAAAGCATATCTTTGTTTCCTATAGGAAAGAACTGTACAATTTAAAATACTGGTTTATTCTCTCACAACTTAAAGTTTCCCTCATGACATTGTGAGGGAGATAGTTACAGCCTAACTCTATAGCCCTCCTGTAAAACTCTGCTGCTTCTGTATCAGGGAAGACTTGGGATTTTCATGCAGCAGTATATTAGTCACTTCACTGAGTTCAAATACTGGGGCTTGTTCACTGTCCTACATCTCTTCGCTCTGTTGTCATACCATAGCATGCATTGGAAGAAGCAGCATGAGAATCTGCCTCACTCCTGATTTCTCAGAAATAGGAGTGCGCCATTTCTAACCCATTGCTTATTAGGTTCTCATTAACTTGGACATAAGTATAACACAGAGAAGAGCTGAATTTGGGAAAGATGAGTGAGACCATGGACAACCTGTAAGTCTGAAGCACACAATGACTTGGAGATCAAAAGACACAATACTTCCGGGATCCATTTTGTGCCAATTCCTACATAGTCCTATTGTCACTAAGTACTTAAAGTTTGAGTAGAATTCAAATGGAAACAGGGAAGATTTTTATTGTTCCCATCTTAGCAGTTCCTATAAGTGAGGTTCCACAGGATTAACAGGCTGTTTCTCCATGAAAGATCTTTTTGGATATGTGTATGAACTGGAGAACCTTAATATTATTGTTATTTTTTAAAGTATCCATTATGAAGTCTGTCTGTTGGAAACTCTTTCCTCGCTTATTGTTGTTATAAGATTTAATATTTTGAGAAATGCTAGCTACTATTCATAGGTTGCTATTCCCAGGCTTAAAAAGGGTTAGTCAGAAATAGTTCTGCAAAACTGAATTCTGAATTAACTTTAGTTACAGAAGTTTTGCACTGTCCATGGTTAAGATTTTTCTTATTAGCAATTTCTGGAAGTTACACACACATCATGGATGCAACATAGGCCAAAAGAATAGTATGTTTATTTCCTTGTCTACTTAAAATAATCTACACATTTACTTTAGCATTAATATGCTATAGGATTGTGAGAATAGCAGTATCTTACTTAAATAACAATTGATAAACGTCCTAGTCTGCCTCCTAAGATCATCTTCCCAAGACTATTTATAGCCCAAAATATGATCAGCCATGTGAATTCCCAGAGGTTATTAGTTCTCTACAAATATCATCATCATTTTTTGGTCAGGTTTACTTTAGTTCTATATAGCGTTTTACTTTGAACTGTGGGAGGCTTGTTTGTTCACAGGATCCCATTCTTGGAATAAATTTGAGACTTAGGTAACAATAGAAATAAGAGTAGCCATGTGGAGTCTTCCTGTGAATCAAGATATTTTATGTTACCATGGCATTCTTTATGTGGCTTGTTTTCGAAGGATAGACTCAAATATCCTTAGTGCATTCATGTTAGTAATGAACTGATCTGAAACTGGTCCTATAATGTGACTGGAACATATTATATTACGGTGGTGATCTGAATATAGAAGAAGCACTTCATAGGTAAATAAATGATGGGGTACCCAGGAAACACTTGAGCCCCATAATACAAGGACCACAGTCAGCCATACAGAAGTTCTAAGAGGAAATTGATGATATGTGATATTTTCCAGAAGATATCCCAAAGAAAGCAGACCCACTCATTACTTTATTTCTTATTTGTGTAGCAGTTTTTGTTTTTAAATTTATATATGAAAAGAATAGTCTATTGGATAAATTGAAAGATGATTGAGATTGTTAAATATGAATAACTTATGAAAAGTATTGAATGTTTGAGGATATAGCTTAGTGATAGATTGTTGAGTGCTTGGCTAATATGCACATATTCCCCAGTTTAATCCCTTTTAGTGTGCATGTGTGTACATAAATTGAAACATAAATTAGTAAGTTTTTATTATAATCTTTGATCAGCCATTCTGAAAGCTTAGTAAGTTTTTATTATAATCTTTGATCAGCCATTCTGAAAGCTTAGTAAGTTTTTATTATAATCTTTGATCAGCCATTCTGAAAGCAAGGGGCAATTTAATGTCAGGAAACTTTATTGTCAAAACCAAAGATGATGTGAGTAAAATGAGTAGATCTCATTGACAAAGAATGACAGAAGTGGGATTGGTTGCTTGGTTGACACTTGTGGGAGGTCTGTCCCCTGAACAGAAACAGAAGAGAGTAGATTCAGGCATGGCGTGATGGGAAGCAAACGGATGCTGGGGAGATGGAATGGAAGGAGAAGAGGAGAAACTGTAGTCAGAATGAAAATTTAGTGAATAAATTTAATTTTTTTAAAAAAAAGGTGTGGGACAGGAAAATTCCTTGCCCAAATTTATTGTTGAAGAAAAGCTGATGTTGGCACACTGATAAATTCTATTCTATTATTTAAAAAAGATAATGATGTGAATAATTATTTATAATAAATTTTGTTTTTAATTGAATCATGCTTAACTGAATATTTGGCATTATATTCTGTTTTCATATTTAACTACTGATGAATGAATAGTCAGAATCAATATAAGAATTTTCCCTTTCACAAATGAGTGATGTTTGCCAGTGTCATTATATTAGCTTCTGACCATTTTTATGTTGGGTTGTTCCTGTAATTGTGGATAGGTAATATATTAAGTGTTTTACAAACCAATGAATTAATTGTGATTTATATTAAGCCAAGTAGATTACGTTGAAGATATTCTATAAAGATTAAATCATTTTTTAAAATGCCCATGAAAGAAGGTGAGTACGATAAGGATGAATATATTTATATTTGTACAAGAAATCAATATGTGTATTGTCTCACACTCAAGTGAATCTAAAAAACAATTACAATATATAGGGGGCATAAATTTTCTGAAGGCAGACTTTTCAAGTAGGTAGTTGGCCAAAGAAAAGCCGTGAGCTCTATCAAATATTTGACAATACTGTGCTTCATGTTACATTATAAATATTTTAGGTTAAATAAAAAAATTAGAAAATATGATTTTATTTACACAATGGTGATATGAGGCTATTAGATTTGGCTTTTAATGAGCTTAATTCAGGGTGTTAGAAAATGTAAAATGCTTATTATTATTATTACACAAAACTTATGGTAGAAAATTAAATAAGACGTCAATTTCATTAAGCCTTATACATTTACATAGGTTTAATTTTGAGTATCCAAATTTAAAGAAAAAATTTTAAGTTTAGTGGATATTTCCAGATTATTAAGTGAGAAGCTAGTTATTCTACTGTACTTTTCTATATTTTCTACATTTTAGGTAAGGGCTCTGAGTTCTTTCTGCAATCAAAAGTGGTTAAGCTGCTAAAGAAGTAAAAAATAGTCCTCATGGATCAGTTTAATTGTTGGGGTTATTGGTGCTGCTTCTGTGTATACTCTTCATTTTTTTCTCCAGACATCTGTGTTTTAATGGTGGCGTCAGCATGAAGGGGTGGACTGAGGTGAGGCTTTGCTGGGAAATGTATTTTCCTTTGTTCCTGCCTTCTTGGAAGCTCTGTGGTTTAACCTAGCCTTGGTCTTTTAGGGACAGGAACAAGTATGAACGTTTAGTGAGCCATTAATGACTTTTGCAGTCTGCAGAGGTTCACCAGTCCTTAGTATTGTTTTTATGGCCGGGGGGTGGGAGGGAATAGAAGCTGGTAAATCACATGTTTGTTATTTGTACATCTGTGCTATATTAAGGATGAGAGGAAGCTGAGCAAAGGAAATGTTAGTCCTGGGTCTTAGAGGGCTCACATCAGCTGAAATGAGTGAATGAGTAGAAGGACAGTAAACCACTCCCAGGATTAACAGACTAGATAGCTGAACTACAGATTGACATATTTCATGGACCAGGAGCCAAGAGAAAGTAGTGATTTTTAGGAGCAAAAGGTAAGTTATGTTCACAGTCCCACAAATAGCTCACAGACATGATGAGGAACAAAAAGAACTGGGAAGGAAATAAGATTCTATTTCTATGATGTTTGACTAGAGGAAGTTAAGATATTGATTACCTTTAGGGAATAAGGAGCTCAGTCTTTTTGCTAACATTTTGTATATTATTTTGAGTGCAGGTTACAGGAGACATTTAATTAGATAAAATGTATTCATATGCACACACTATAAAAATCAACACAAATTTCAAAGATAAGGGAGTTTTTTTTTTTTTAGAATTTTTTTTTTGTGGTTTTTACTAATTCATACCACCAACCTGGTGGGCTGAGATTAATAAGAGTTTTCCTATTTGTAGAACCTGGACCATAACTACAGTTCCCTATGGCGCACAAGACAGTCTTCCTGGCTTTTATTTCCAACATCTGGGCTGAGGGAATACTCCATGCAGGCAGTAACATCCCTTTCTGACTTAAGCCTTTCTGAATGAATATCTTGTATTTAAGTCAAACTTGTCTTCATTTAAATCAGGGTACTTCTAAAACAGTGTAAGGTACATATTTCTCGCATATATCTCTAAAACTATTCTTGAGTTTTGATAATGCCTTTATCTCAGCTCTGCAAATAAAAGTATATAATAGGCAGGCTTTCTAATTTGTATTCCATTACTGTAATGAAATATTTTCACAACTTGGGTAGCAAAGGGTTTATTTGTCTTATACTTCTAGGTCATGAGCCATCATTGAGGGAAGTCAGAGCAGGAAGTAAACCAGGAATTTGAAGCAGAATTCATGGAGGACTGTTCCTAACTCTCTTGATCTGTGGCTTTTACTCAGCTAGTTTTCTCAAACTGCCAAGACTAGCTCTGGTGATGGTGCAGTCCATTTCATGGTATGATGGACACTGCCACATCAATCATCAGCCATGAAAGTCTCTTTCAGACATTGCCATAGGCCAGTTGGATCAAGGCCACTCTTCCTAAGTGTGTAAAGTTGACAATAAAAACTGACATAGATAAGAAAGTCAATTCACTATTTACATATGTGGTTTTGTTGAGAAACAGAAGGGATATATGAGAGGCTGCATAATCTCTGAAGGTATGTTTCCAAACTGAAAGTATATCAGACCATTTCAGAAAGGAGTCATTGGTGCTGAGAAAGAGAATTTCTTTTTGCCAGAGAAATGCAGAAGTGAGGGCAAGGGAAGCAACTGGTAATGTAGAAAGACAGAGCTCTGCAGTATCTGCACGGTAGAAATAGTTCCTCTCTCTGGCAAGAGTAATGGATATACTTTCCCTCGGTCGGTTCTTTGTGGTAAACAAAGTGGTTGTCATCACTCATTTTACTTGCTGGTAGGTAAATAGACAAATGAAGTTCTCCTATCTATGAGACGAGCCCTCCAGAAAGCCATGAGCCAGCCGCACATTGCACAGACCCCATTATCTTCCATCTCTCAGTTGCACCCACATGATGAGTGTGGCCTGGAACCAAACCCAGCATTCCTTGAATGTTATGCAGCACCAGCATTTGGTCCTCAGAGGTGCTGAGTGTGTATGGAAGAAGATCCCAGATGGAATCAGATTGTGTGTGTGTGTGTGTGTGTGTGTGTGTGTGTCAGTCCTCGCCGGAGGAGGCTTTTGGAACACAGTCATGGGTTAATTTAGGTGAAATCACTCAGTCAGGGGATCCCTCTTGTTATTCTCCTAGTATCTCCACTTGCAAATTTTAAGGGGTTCGAAAGCTGTTATTTTGCGTTAAACCCAGGGCTGTGTTGATGTGACTGTGGATAAACGAAACATCCTTGAAACACAGCAGTTCTACTGCTTTGGACAGCACTTTGAAGCAGCAGTGGAGTGAAGCCAATGCTTAAATACATCTTGCACAGATCAGAGCTCCTGTCTTTGAGTAATTTGCAGCACGATAGCCTTGGGGAATCTTTAGAATTGCCCTGCCCATGGAGCCCTGGCACCTGCTGAAAATATCAGAGGTACTGTCACTTCCTTGCCTTGCTCCTGGCAGTGGCCTCCCTAGTTCCTCTCCATGATGAGAACCCACTCTAAGGATAGATGAAGCTGCTTTGTCACTTCTCCAGAGGCGTGAGTGTGAATGCTAAATTAGCAGTGTTGCAAAGAAAGTATCTCTCTCCTTTATTTTCCATTGATCAGGTAATTTTCCACGACATCAACATTTTTAATATGCCAATCGACATATACTGGTGCTATTTGCTTAGATATTTTCAGTTTATTTTATTGACATAGATAAAGTAAACCTTAGTTGTTTGTGCATGCCTTTGTGCATTTCACCACATGAGAGTTGTATGGGAAAGGAAGGCAGGGAAGGAGATCTGGGTTTCAGCACACTCCTTACTGAGTCTGTATTTCTCCTTCCTCCTTCTGTGGTTCCACACTGAGGCTCATCTTTCAATGTGAGCAACTCTGAGTAATTTATGATAAATAATGAAGTGCTCTTTCTTGTCATGGTCTACAAATGGCTGAGTGTTGTAAAAGTCTGAGCAGTGCCATTATATCTAAATGACTAGATAACACGCAGATGTTAACCTTGAAGAGAAGAGGTTAATGACCAGGATGCTTTTGAAGCAGCCCTGCCTAGTCTTTTCTCATGGATCTGTATACAATGTAGACAAAGGACTGATGCCTAAATAATTGCTGTTTGGAATGAAGGCATAAAGTCTTTCTATTAGTTGTATTGACTGGAAACAACAGTGGTTTGAAGAGATGGAGATATGCCACTGACTGAATGGATTTTCACAGGTGGTGGATGCTAGTATGCCACAATATATACATTTTGTTTGGGCATTTTTTACTAAAATGGTGTCTTAAAGAACATACAGAATCATTTTTATCAGACTTTAGCTCTATAGATATCTGACTTTTTTATCAAAATTAACTTTTATCATGATATATTTATATTATGCTCATCCACATTTTCAGGATTGGAGCCAATCCAAATCTATGCAACTGCAACAAGCATCTCTTGCCTACCTGGTCTTCTGCAGTGTATTTCACACAATTGCAGAATGTTTTTTCACAATAAATGCCTACTCCCTTCAACTCGGTTGCCATAAAATACCTATGTATCTAAGTGCTAGGGTATGAAGACTTTAATTGCTCACTCCAGACTGTCTTTATGTGCTGCACTCCCATTGTGAAAATTGAATTAAATTGCTGGTCCATGAGCTCTTTATGCTGAAAGGAAACTATACGCATTCAAACCATGGAAAAGGTGATGTGTGACCACTGGAACATCTACACTGAAAAACTCTGCTAGATTTTAGCACTGGATTTTCTCCCATTCCCCAGAATTATCACTTTGCCAAATACAATATCCCGTTCCCCCAACAGAGCAGCCTCTATTCCCCACATGTCAGCTGTAAGGTATGAAGTGAATTGCTTTAAAATAGATCACATTTTCAGAGGAGTGCTCTAGCTGTTCTCTCGATTTCTTTTCACTTCTGTGCTGGGAACTCCACTTTAATCTTCAATTATTAGTTACCTGCAACCAGGGGAACCTCTTGACCTTCACCAAGGAGAGGTGTTTTCGAGCCAGGGAAGTTGGGGAGTTGGATACTTGAGAATATTCTTGACTCCAGATCCAGAAAGAAAGCTGCCATCTATAGAGGAGAGAAAATCAAAGAGAGGCAATTCCCTAAGTACTGTGTGTCCCTGTTTCCTGATCATGTGCCTTATATAAGGTTTGGGAAGGGTAGCCAAGGAGCAGTGTGCTCTTAACAGTGTAGCCACTCCTGGGCATCTGAGAATGGACTCCGAGGTAGAAATGCCAATGGTGCAGGTGTATGGCTTCATCTCCACTTGGCTTGCTACCACTTGCTCTGAAACCAGGAGCCATTCTGGGAGTCATTTCAGCAGTTCTAGGATTTCCTCAGAGTATATCAGATCTCCACAGATTCTTTCTTTACTACTGGGAGGTATCTAAGAGCACTGGATTAAAAGGAGAAAACAATTAAGGCACAGTGCACAGTGGGAGTGGAAAGGCTGACCTCGGCTGGGGAAAGTAGTCTCAGAGCTTCTACTTAGTTGTCTGAGACTCAGTTAATATTCTGCTTCTTCTAGAAATGAAGTTGTTGGACAACACTTTCCCGGACTCTCTGTGGCAGATACTGCAAAAGCTGAGGTTCTAGGTCTGGGATTAAAGTTTGCAAAGTACTCTACCTGTTCTCTTTCTGAAGCCTTTCTTTTTTTCCTCTCTTTGTGCAAGTGTTTTTGTTTCTAGTGTATTGCTAATGGGATATATGGAGGAAATCATACTGTGGCCCGTTTTATGATAAATTTACTTCTTTAGGATCCTGAAATATATTTCCCATTACATACAGGCTTTCACACACACAAAAGTGTGTGTGTGTGTGTGTGTGTGTGTGTGTGTGTGTGTGTGTGAGAGAGAGAGAGAGAGAGAGAGAGAGAGAGAGAGAGAGAGAGAGAGAGAGAGAGAGAGAGAGAACTGAATATAAAAATAGGAACATGAAGAGGAGGCCTGAAGCAATTATTTTCCCAAACAAGTTGATTTCTTTGGAAGTATAAATTCATCTAATTCTAGATATAATCCTGTCAGATCCTCCTTATTCAATAAAGTTTCTGATTACAGAATTTGACTAGATTGCAAGTAGAACAGATGAAGTCCCAGAAATGTTTTATTTTTTTTCTTTTCTGAGTCACTATTGTAAGTATGTCTTCTGGGAATTTGTGAGAGTCAGGTTTTTTTTTTTTTTCTTCTTTCTAACCTAGGTCCTTTGGCTGGGCAGCAAGAGCCTTTATTTACTGTGTCTCCTCATTTGTCCCTAATTCAAGTTCTGATCAGAGTATCAGAAGGGCCATTATTATTCAGCATCCTGTGGTCTATGACCATCACAACAAAGTCTGTCCAAACAGTTTTGGGGGGATCCTAAGGGCATTCTTCTGCAGGAGGCTCTGGTCACAGGTGAGTAGAAACCTTTAGCTAATGGTGTTGTGTGGCTGTCCTATCCTTTTGGCTTGATGCTTAGCATCATCCAAGCCTCCATTGTAGCCCAGAGAACTGTAGCCACAGGTGAGACTAGAGTATTAAAACTGTCCTGTGTAATTCAGTGACAAATGCTTTCATCATAGGCCCAGGATGAGTGCTATGGAAGGAAGACTATGTCAGCAGTAAGGGACTGGCAGGCAGTTCTTACTAAGTGATTGCCATAGTGGCCAGCCCAGGTTGCCAGCACAAAAGGCCACGAATCGGATGACTTAGACAGTAAATACTTATTTTCTCTCATCCATAGGTTGTAAATCCAAGGATCTTTGGAGGCCACATTATTTATTTATTTATTTATTTATTTATTTATTTATTTATTTATTTTCTGACCTGTCTCTTTAGCGTGATGTACCCACACATGATTTTTTTTCTCTGTGTATACTTTGGTTGCCTTTGTGTGTTGAAACTCTCTTTTGGAAAGATATCTGTGTGATTAGATTAGGCTCAATTCAGTTTGATTTGATCCCCTCTTGTCTTCTCTCCAAACAGCAGTTACATTTTGAAGTATTGGGCTTCAGCATATGAATGAGGAAATGCGATTCCGTCTATAACAGTGGCAAAGACAAAGAAGCACACCGATCAAAAGTAATTTCAAATAGTCTGCAAGCCTGAAATTGCAGCTTTCTCAGTGGGCAGACTGGCTCCCATGTTTCTAAGATACACCCAGTGCTCTGTTGTCTTGGTGTTCTGCCTTCCACCATGTCTTCTCTGAGATGTGGGCATGGAACAAGGGAAGGGGTTCAGCTTCCAAGAACTGTGGCCTCACTGCTCTGCATCTGAGTTTGTGACAGCCTTTGCCTCCAGCTACTGCAGTCTAATGCTGTTCCAACTAATAAGTACCATGGAAACCCAGTGTGCTCCAGGGGTGGTGGAGAGGTGGGTGAACATCAAATCACCAAGTGACACTGGCTTTTCAAATGTCACTTTATAAAAATAGAATTGCTTGAGAGAGCAGGGCCATGCCAGCCTTTCAGCTCCTGACTTTGGCATCTGCGCTCCTTTGCTTGCTTCTATCTGTCTCCATCACAAGCGGGGAGAGTCCATGTTTTCATTATTGGCACTATGCTTGTCCCCACATCTTTGATTCCCTTATTTTCAAGTTCTATCTTTTGTTTCTAATGTATCCTCCCGCCTCCCCCCACCCTGTTGCACTATTTGTTTTTTTAAAGATTGAGATATATTATTTTGTATGAGTGTTTTATACTATTAAGAAATAAACTTTGTTTTTTTTTCACAGATAAATAAACAAAATCACTCATACCAAGATGGATATGAGGCTGTATATTCTGATTTGGTGTAGCCTTCTCTGTGCTCTTAAACACTCAGCTGGCCAAAAGGAACCCCTAACAATTAAATTCAGAAAAAAAATTAAATTCAGCGAACTATTTCTCAGATTTTCTTTAGTATGGGTTTTTAATATTTTTGTTTGTATTCTGCTTCATGATGCTATTATCAACTTTCTGGGTTGAAAATCAGCTGCCTACCTTGGAATATATGAGCAGAGATCATTTTTCATTGGATCATAGTTTGTTTGTCATGATATGATTGGAGACAGATGGTGTATGTGAGCACTACAGAAAATTCACACATGGACTATTAGCAAGAGAAGATTCAATGCAGGTTTTGCCTTTTATTAGATCCTGATCTTGGTGACCAAACCTATAAGAAACTCAGTTTCCTGATTTGTGGAGATAGTTGCTGTAAATGCTATAGCTATTTAAAGATTTACCAAACAAGGGCTAGCACAGGTTAATAACTTAGACATTGGAATCTGAAGGGTGTTGTGCTATGAAAAACTGAGACCATTCAAGAGGCTGAGTGTTACTGTGAGTCATGGGCCCATCTTAAAACATAAATTTGGAAGCTAGATTTAATCTTAAGTGTTCGATACTATGTGTAGAAACTAGTGTTTTAAGCAAGTTCACCTTGGAAATCATTGTTGATAGGAAGAGAATGATGCTGTGAAAATTTAAATTTCACAATAGTGTTGAATAGAAAAAAGTATTCATTTCCAGACATCTGGGCCTGAATTTCTCAGGCTTCAAGGAAGGCAGGGAGGCAGACTCAGGCAGTATGCCCTTTCTGTGTGATTGCCCTTGAAGTGTGGTATGCACAGTTTGATACTGAACTCAGTGTCAATCTCTGATGTCTCAATTTCTGAAACAGTAAAAGCAGCAGAAGATGGAAAAGCCTCCAAAGCCTCAAGGACCATCTCTATCATTTTCTTGACATCCTATATCATGCTGTTTCTCCTCAGGATGACTGTTCTTAAGAAGTGATTTTCAGTGTTGAATAGAGAATACTTTTTTTTTGGAAGCATATGTATCTTGCAAAATATATCTTGATAGATTGGGCAAACTATTAATCAAGATTTCATATGCTGGAGTGGAAAGAAAGATGATTTATCATGTCAGTAAAAGCTAAAATTTATCTCATGGACCCTTTTTGATCTCTCCTCGTTTCCCTCTTTTTCATAAGTTAAAAAAAATAGTAGAGAATTTAATCTTCTAAAGATGAAAATTTAGAACTTTGTTTTCTTCTGTTTATATTGAAACACCGTGTGACAAACAATGTTTATTATGTCTTAAGACAGAATGAACCTGTACAGAACTGTTAGTGACAGAAGCAAGCATGCTTCATCCCTCTTCCACACAGACTGACTCAGGACCATTCCTTTCCAGTTATTTACTAAGTGCCCACTCTTTTCCATGAGCAGATTTTAGCATCCAAGAGAAGGGCTGAGTTAATAGTGAAGACTGACTCAGGCATTGTCTTGCCTACATGCTAGTGAAGGCGTCAGATGCCAGTGAGGAAAATCATTTGTTCCATTAAGAAATTCTGACATGGATAAAAGTCTAACCGGTTTGAATATGTTCAGGTGTGGGACATTCCTTCTGTTTTTCATAGTTTTACTGAGTCATAGATGATGAGGGACAGCTAGACACAGGAATATCTTCCACACGGAGGCACCAGAACAAGAAGAAGGGATTCAAGGGCATGGTGCTCCAGGAGACAGCTGGTAAAGTGTTTGAAATATAAGCATGAAGGCCTTAGTTTGAAATCCTAAAACCCACCTGGAAAGCTGGCAGAACTCTGTCCTTTTCTGTAATGTCAATCCTGGGAATCCTTGTGGCTTGCTGGCTGGCACACCAGTGTATTCAAACATGTGAGCTCCAGGTTCAGTGAGACACTGTCTCTAAAACTAAGTTGGAGAAGCCCAGAAGATGCCCATCATTGGTCTCTGGCCTGCACGTACAGGCACACATATACACGTGCACAAGGTGGTATGTTCACACATACATACACAAGGATTAAAAGGCCTAGAGTGATAAAACAATAGCCAGTGTTCCTGGGTGTGATGGCAGGCTAGGGTAGTGGAAGCTGGAGTAGAGGATGGATGTGCAGGCCTCCGAGTGAACTTGCATTTGGTTTGTGTTATACTGGAAAAGAACACAGGCTTATGTAGGAAATGGCTCAAGTGCTGTGTGGTTTAGATTCTAATGGCCATGTAAGTGTGAACATCACTGTCAGGTCTTCCTAGGAGATCTGACAACTTAGACTAAAGTGATGGCCTGTGCTGGGAATGATGCTGGATTAGACTGGACATACCCTAAGGATAAGAAAAAGAACTTACGTGAGATGAAATATCCAAGATTTCTGTCCTGAATCAGGGTGGGGGCCTCGGTGTCACTGTTGAGTGGGATGAAAGGTTTGGAATCGGCAGGGTTTGGGGAAGAGGGATGGAAGAGTTGCCTTAAGTAAACACACTTTCTGCTTCTCGGGTGATCAAGAGGCCGTTTTCAAGAAGGTAATTGGTTATAATATAGAATTTGTCAACAAAACAAAGTGTTTAAGGGGGTGTTAGCACAGAGAGATCATTTTCAATACTGAAAACTAGTACCAAAAAAGACATACCTCCAGAATCTAGAGGAGCAGCTTGTAGGGAGAGGATGCTGAGTGTGTTAACAGCCGGTTCCAACACCATTCATTCTGAATCACATGGCAAAACGGGGGAAATGTACCCTAAAACACAGACCTCACTGACGAGCTTGTTTGGGGAGTTAAGAAAAGGCAGGTGTAAGTAGTTTCTTCAAGTTCTTTAATGGATTGTAATGTTATTACCAGGGCAGTGGGCAGCTGAGTAGAAATGGAGGAAGGCATAAAATGCTAAAAATGTTAGAATGATGGAGATACACCCCAGAGAATGGCACAGCCCTCTTCATTTGCAAAAGAAAAGTGAGTGAAGTCCAAGTGTTGTTGCCTGGAGGATAGAAATCATCTGCCACAAACTGGCATCGGTTCCAGGAGAGTGAAGCCAGCCAGCACTCCATTTTTTCCCACATCATTGATATGGATGGAGGGAGAGTGGCGACTTATTCCTCAAGTGGGAAGGAGAGGACAATTTTTCAAGAAATTTCTTGCAGACAAGACAATTGTTCAACTTGCTAAGGCAACTGTCCGACTCTGAGCCCTCCCTGTGTCCAGAGTTGGCAAAATCTACTAACTGGACAAGACAATTCCAAGTTCCTATCTCTGAGAAGTGGGCAGTCATTTTTCTATGATATCCACCATTGATAAAAATCTCTGTGTGCAAAGACATTGATCAAAGGAATCTCTGTTTTCTAAGAAGAGACTTCTACTCTATGAGCTGAACAAAGATTTTCTTAAAACCCATGGCCCAAGGGAATGCTTATTCCATAATGCAGTGTGAAAGGAAGCTTCTGATTATATGTGCCTAATATGTAACTACGATGGATACTTCAAGATACAATGTGATGGGATTGTAACTAACTTTAATTCTCTTAGATATTCCAACTTAAATTTTACTTTCTCTCATTTTGCAATTTCTTAGTTTTTCACTGATTTCAGATTCCTGTGATTTCAGTAGGAAGAGTTGAAATGTCAGTTGACGAGGGCTTGATTAATACATTCCTAACTTTAGTAAAGTTTAATTATGGGTTTTATTATTTGATTCTGTTCACATTGAAGGGAGACTGTCTGTCTCTTAGAGATGTTTTACAAATTGAATAACAGATGATAATCAGGCTATGTGAACCTTGGTCTGTGTTAAAATTCCTTCACTATCATTTTACTGTTATCTTAGTTCTTAACAATGTACTCTAGTCCATGACAGTTCTAATTTTTACCAAATGTTCTCTTAGCTTAGGTAGAAAAATAAAATGAATAGATGTCGGACTAAGCATTTTGGTTATTTAGTGTGTGCTTTCATTGTAGAACAATGAATTATGCTTGTATACTTTGTTGTGGTGATGGTAATCTATACTTGATCTAAGCTGAGGAGACCAAATGATTATTGTAGTTATATTTGCAATTGATTAACCAGGGAGTTCATCAAGAAGTAATGGGAAATGTTCACGGGGACACAGGAAATGTCCTACACTAATTAAAGAAGGAGAAATCACTGGAGAGAGAGTATATGTTCTGTCCTGTGCTTGCTAGTTTTCAATGGAATCGTGTTCTCTGGAGATTCACATGCATGCAGCTTGACACCATGAAGCTCAAAGCTTCATGGTGGAGTTGTCAAAGTAACCAGAAAATTGAACACTGGGTTTTCCCAAAGAAATAGAAAAATGGGAAAATATTTACCATGTATCTATTTTAAACATTCATGGCATCATTTCTTTGTTTAACATTCTTCCTATAAACATGCCTAATGTTTCAAAATGATTTCATTTAATATACTTTTTAGTATATACCTCTAAGTTCCTTCAGAAATCAAAGCAAATGAATTTGAAAGAACCTGTTGGCCTTACAAAACACATTGTGAGTTATAGGTTTGCAAAACCTGTGTTCAGTGTTGATGCCCTCAGGTTTCTCTGAGCATAATCAGCAAGTTCCCTCTGATCAGGGTGAGACTGGAAAGATAACTTTGATTGCCTCTGTCAAGGAAAGTTCATTTAGCTGAATTCCTGTGAAATGCTCAATATATACAACATGATAACACAGAAATGCTTAATTTAAATTAGACTTCTCTGTGTAGTGTTCTAGGCCTCATTAAGCAGATCTGGCTGCCATTCAAAGGAATGTTACAAATGATAGGTAAGTTCTTTGGATCATTTGCGAAAGTTCTGTGAAATTCTTCCCCTTTGAGTTTAGAAGCCTCTTATTAATTTTTAACATTTTACTTGTCAACGAGGAAATAAGCAAATGAACCCACATGACATTGATGAAAATGAAATGTGTATTGGTTTTTCCTGGCCTCTGGAAAGGTCAAGGGACTCTGGAGTATAAAATCTGGGGGAGTGATAGATGGGTATAAATGAATATGAAAGAAAGGCACAGGCTTTAGATTAAAATATAGACCATCTTAGATGCCTTCTTGACTTTGTTGCTGGAATCTAGGCCAGGAACTATGTTTAATACTGCCTCTCCATTTTTTGAACAGCAGATAAACACAATCCTATAGCCAGCACCGCCCTGAATTTCTAGTACTGGGAGGAAAGAGAGAAGGTAACCAGCAATAACTGGAACTTGGTCACCATTCTTCATAGAGGATAGTGGCTTTACATCCATCAAATATGTAGTCTATGTTTGTGGAAATGACAACATTGGGCAGAAAACATTGAACTAATCTTTAACAAATCCAAGTAAGCATGAAATTTAAGGTAAGATTCCTGGCTGTGAGAAACAATGGCTATTACAGAAAGATCATAGAAATTGCTTAGTTGTCATATACAGGTCCATACTTTTCACTTGTGTATAATGATAATTATCTCTGTCTATCTGTCTTAATCTGTCTGGGTCTGTCTGTGTGTGTGTTTGCTGTTTATACTACCCAGTTTTTGATACTTTTGTTCATTTGTTTTGTAGAAGCTCATGATAAGATACCTGGCTTGGTCACTGAGTACTTACTTGATTGAAGGTAGGATAGAACATTGACTAATGGCCCCAGGATGGAGAGAACACTAGTCAGGTGACTGCAGCCACTACTTCTCTGGCTTTAAAAATCTTTGGTTAGTGGTTAACTTCCATCTTTCTAAGGAAATCAATAGGAGGGATGCCGGTGCAACTGCATTACTGTAAGCATCTTCTAATTCCTTCTCCTGGGTTTTACATAGCACCACTACCAATTTCTGATAGCATCCAGTGAGATAGGTTCTCTTATTTTCTTCACTTCACTGGAGGAAACCTGAAGTGGGAGTAGTTAAGTAGCTTGCCCAGTATATCCCCACTGGTGATGAAAAAGCCTCATTTTAGAAACATATCACAATTTAAATATCTCTCTTCCATTGCCTCCCTTGAACTGTTCACTTACATTCAAAAATAACCCCAAAGATATTTGACCTAAATATTCTATAGCACGCAGAAAATGGATTGGCTTACTTAAAAAAAAAAAAAAAAAAAAAAAAAAAAAAAAGATTTTTGTTTTCTTTACACTCAGCACCCTACCCTCCAGGCATGTGTTTACCACCTGCCGTGCAGGTGCAAGGCATGTAATTATATCTTAAAATCATTTCCAGATATGCTAGGAACAGTGATAGGGCCAGCTGTGTTTCTCATAAAAGATTAGGCATAAGTCATATCTGTGCTTTTCCTCTATACTAACTCATGAGTGCCCAAGCACTGGGTTAACATGATAAAGGAAAACAAAATTAAATAAACTGGTGTAAACACAGCTCAACAGACTTCCAGAAGGGAGGTAAATGTTGCATGGAGACATCCATCGAAGCCAAATTTCTGTCCTTAGTATTTCTGTTTGAATAATAGTGGCTATATTAGTTGAGAACCTGTATGTCACATGGCCAGGAGTACATGGCTTCCAACACTCCACTAAACCCATCTGGAGAGCTTCAGCCACCAGGGTTTGGCTGCCTCATTAGCTGTCTCCAAAAGGCCTTGCTGAAGTAGTACAAATCATTGTTGTTTTAGGGCAATGGTGCAGAATGAAGGAAAACAAACACATTCAAATGCTTTGTGTTTTTCCATGTTAAAATCTAAGGATGGATGCAGAATTATTCAAGGATTCCAACAGAGAAATGAGCCTCACTTTAAGTATTCACATTTGAGATCAATGCTACCAAGGAGATGCTATTGGTGAAGAACAACCTATTATTCATCTCTGAGACTCCAGGATGCATCTTCATAATTATGGCTACATGGTTGGCCATGCGTTTGCATCCTCCAGCAATCTGAGTTTGAGAAAACTCTGGTGGGCTCCTAGATTAGTCACCCTTCCTTGTTTAAACCCCTGAGAGTAATGACTGCCAGTCTCTGCTTGATTTCAGTGGCAAGGCAGCTCACAGTCTCATTACACCTTCCCTCCAATTTCTATACAATTCTCAATATTTTAAAGCCTCATATTCTTAATACAATCATACCTCCAGTGCATATCTGTGACTCCCCTACTTAGAGCCAAAAGGGGATGTGTGCGTGTGTGTGTGTGTGTGTGTGTGTGTGTGTGTGTGTGTGTGTGTGTGTCTTGGGGAGGGGGGCTCCTGCATGTTCTGGAGGCCTAGAGTTGATTCTGGTCACTGGGTATGTGAATCCTGGTCCTTACACTTGTGCAGTACACACTTTATCTACCATGCCATATCCCTAGCCCTTCCTCTGTTCTTACTGGCCATAATGTCTGGTGAATAGCTGTTGCCTTCCATGAAAGTTTGAGTTTTGTTTTCTTTCTTTTTTTTTTACACTATATTTAACTTTTTATTTTATGTGCATTGGTGTAAGGATACCAGACCCCTTGCAAATGGAATTACAATCAGGTGTGAGCTGCCATGTGGATGCTGGGCATAGAACCTGTGTCCTCTGGAAGAGCAGCCAGTGCTGTTAATCACTGAGCCATCTCTCCAGCCCCTGATTTTTGTTTTCATATCCCTTAAAATATCTCACTTTAACTGAGCTTTGGTGGTGCATGCCTTTAATCCCAGCACTCAGGAGGCAGAGGTAGGTGGATCTCTGTGAGATTGAGGCCAGCCTGGTCTACTGAACAAGTTCCAGGACAGAGAAACCCTATCTAGGAAAAAATATGTATGCATATGTGTATATGTGTGTATATATATATATATATATATATATATATATATATATGTATAATCTTTATTTGCTACATTGTATGGATTCTACTCTGTTCTATATTGGAATTATTTGTGACTGAATGATTGGCATATACCTTTTTGAAAGTATACACATTTCAGGTCATTTTCTCTTTTATTAGAGAACAACAACTTTTAATTCTTCTACAGCTTATATTTTATGATTTCTAGAGGTTATCAGGTTTCTTTTATAGGCTTATTTGATCAAATGGATTTGTTTTGGAATAGCACTCTTTCTTAGTTATCCTCTGTGTTTTAGTTACTCATCTAGTAATATACAAATAACTTTTATAATATGCCTGCATCATAAGGCTATTAGAAGAATTAGATGGGTATTACAGGAGCTCAACTATAAGCTAGCATTATGAAATCCCAAGGTACTATTGGACATTCTTTCCTTGAGTATGCTCTACTTTTTCTGATGTTACCATGACCACCATTTTCCCTGGAAAACAACATTGTAAGGAGTATGGGTCTTTTCTCCTGCCGCCGCCTGGTCTTGTCCCGCTGTCGTACCAGCCCCAAATAACACACAGAGACTCTGTATTTGATATTATGTTATTGGCCAGGTACTAGTTTTTTATCGGCTAGCTCTGCCTTAGTTATTAACCCATTTGTGTTAATCTATGTATGTCCACGTGTTCTTCTTACCGGGAGTCAGCTGCTGCATATTGCTCTCTCCAGACCCTCCATCTTGACTCTTCCTTACTAGTTCCTATTTTCTCCTTGTCTCCTAGTCCCGCCTATCTTGCTTTCCTATTGGCCAACAGTGCTTTATTATTATTAACCAGTATGAGAAACATATATACAGAATGACATCTCCCATCACAACATTCCATTTTCAATCAGAGAGATTTCTGCATATGCATTCAAATATTTATTTTCCATATGTTCCATCTCAGGCTAAGTCACAATTGCAATTTTGATGAAAAAATTGCTGTTCTAGCTAACTGATACTGCTGGGGACATTGTGTTAACAAGAGCAATGAAAAAGAGACCTCAACTAAGAATATAACATTTGAGGAATTTCCCAGTAAGCCTGCGAAGTATCTTCAAGAAATATCTTTTTGATATGGGTGGGAGTATATGGTTAGAATTTAACTAGGCATTGAGTCTAATCTAGAAACAAGAGTTACTTGGCTTGCAATGAGGTGGAAGAGTGAATGACAGATGGGGAAGGCTGGAACTAGCTCAAGGGATGGGTTATAGTAGGATGTTTGAATTGAGTCTTTGAAAGATGAGAATGATTTGGAAACCTTCCAATGGGGTAGCACTGATTTGGATAGAAAATAGATGATTTAGGGGCAGATGTAGAATCAAGAAAATGAGTGGCAATCACAGAGGTCTTGGTAAAAGATGTTTTCACATAGACTGGGGGGGGGGCAGAAAAATATGTGTGAAAACAAACAGTTAAAGGTGGTATTCAAGGCATAGGTTCCCATGGGGCAGGCAGGTACCATGGCACTAGGCACTCAGAAATACAAAATTTGATAGAAAATGTTTTCTCTGTGTGTTTAAATTGTTCAAATTGTTTCCAATGGAGAGAAACTAATGGCACAGGAGATATTTAGACCTGGAATTTGCATTCTGGGTTTAAGTCCTATGCATTTTGGGCTACTGTTAGAGTTATAGTGGGATATATGTTCCTACAAAAGTGACATCATTTGAAGACTTTCCCAGCTTGCATTTTTCATGTTTCACATCTGACATTTTATTAGTGAGATTATATTACTCCCATCCTTTCAAGCTCTCCCATATGTCCATCTATCCTCTCTTTCAAATTCATGGCCTCTTGTTTTTTTTTTTTTTTATTTTTTTAAAATTTATTTTATATAACAAAGTCCATTTAAATGAAAACAAACATTTATAGACAATATTTGGGAATTTGGGCATTGTTCTTTCCAAACTACTTCCTGCTGGTAAGGGGCGCTGTCATGGGGGATTCGAAGAAGATTCAGATATCCTGGCTGTAGTCTGTAGGGCTGTTTGTCCAGCTGTTTTGAATGTAGGATCACCTGGTACTCTGTTTCAGGCGGCCTGGCTTGATCAAACCATATTAGTCTGGAAGGAATCCATATCTTTTCATTTTCTATGGAAACAAAAATAGAAATCCTTTTCCCCAGTAACTTGTCCTTCAACTTAAATTTTGGAGTCAAATCATTTTTTTAATTTAATTTATTATTTTACATGTCAATCCCAGTTCCCTCTCCCTCCCTCAGTCCCTTCCTACTTCCCTTCCCTCCCTCCCTCCCTCCCTCCTTCCCTCCCTTTTACCCTCTCTGCCCTCTCACATGCACTCTAACCACCCTCCCCTCCCATCCCCCACCCCAATTCCACATGTAGGGGAATGCCATCCAGTTGGGGTCATGTAGATCTGACAGGTCATGTGAAGTAGGGACTAGGGCTTTTCTCCTGTCTCTAGATTATGGCAGTTATCCCTCCATGGGGGATGTGTTCACAAAATCCTTTTGTGCACCAGGGATACATCCTGGCTCCACTGTCTGAGGTCCCTTAGACTGCTCAGTCCTTCTGGCTGAGACCCATATTCAGGGGGGCCTGAGTCAGTCCCATGCTGGCTTCTCAGCTATCAGTCTAGTTCATGGCCTCTTGTTTTAAAAATAATTTTTGTTACATAAACATATGATATACGTACATACATATGTACATATATATATATATGTGTGTGTGTGTGTTCTTATTTATAACATTCTCATACATTCAAAGTAAGCAGCAGTTCTCTCATTGGACTTAAGCATTCTATAAACCATGCCTAGTACTGGAAACCTAGCAAATTGCCCAGCACAGGTGAAGTAATGGATATTAGAGGAAAATCTACAACCACCACTTTATTAAACCTTCATACCCCAAGCACATTGTGTTTGTCTTTATAACCACAGATAACTACATTTTAAATTAATTGTTTAAATGTTCCAAGTGTGTGCTTTAGAATGCAGAAGCTGCCTTTATTTTGACAGGGCTTAGATATTTGAGGTACTCTTTATTAACATTCCAACCAGTGCTTTTGCAAGACCAAGTTGATGCCTTATTCATGCATGACAAGAATTCTGTATCGTAGGAAATGACCTCTAAATTACTCTGACTCTTTATGAATGGACAGAGTTACTGTTATGGATGTGCCCTGTGTCAGTTACTTGTCTTGTTTCTATGACCCAGTACTGGAAAAGTGAAAATTAAAACAAGCAGTTTATTTTGGCTCACAATTTAAGGAGATATAGTTCCTCACTGCAGGGAAGGTCTTGTGTCAATGGTAGGAGCCAGCTGGTTGCATTGCATCCCCAGGCAGGAATCAGAGAACAGGAAACACTGAATGCTCGTGATTTTCTCATTTACTCTTTTTTATTCAGAGCAGGACTTTAGTCCACAGAATGGCACTACTTATATCTAAGTTGGGTCTTCACACATTGGTTAATCTAATCTAGAAAACTCCTCATTGACATGCACATAATTTCATGCCCATGGTGATTCCAAAGCTCTTCCAAGGTGACAGTCATTATAACCATCACCTTCTCCTTAGCAGTGGATGGCATACCTTTTTTTCCATCTCTGCTACCAAGTAACACCTTTCTTAGATGCTATTACTTGATACCCACATGGATATTACAATGACTGTTTCATTTGAGCTTTGGCCTGGTCAGTACCTTCTTCTTGTAAGGTTTACATATATTTCCATGACCCAGTGAAGCAAGCCCGTTGATTAGTGTTCCATAGCAACTATTAAAAACTGAGCACACCCACTTCTGTGGCAAGCAGTCTTAAAAAACTGACCGAAGCCCCAGGAAATCTGAATTCTTATTCTGGTTTTGCTAGAAACAGATTGGCTGGCTTTATTTAAGTGTCTTTACCTCTTCTAAAAGATGGGTATTTACTTGCTCCATTTGAGCTCTTGATCCAGGTTCCATCTCATAGCACATACACTAGATTGTAGCAGAAATGCTTATTGCTTATTGATCCAAATTTGGCTGCAAACCCATGAGTGCTTCTTGGCGTGTGAGCTATTATACTGCAAGGAAGACTGGCCTGTTGGAAGTGCTTTAAGGACTCCTAGAGAAGTGAGGGAAGAAGTTAGCTGTAGCTATGGAAGCCAGTAGAGCAGTTTCTCTCTCTCTTTCTAGGAAGAAAAATGGAATCTATAATTGTAAATTATGCTCTTATATAGCAATAACATTTAAACACAAGCTACCCAACTTTTCACTCAAGTTTAGCAAAGATAAATACACACACAAACACACACACACTTACACACATGTACGTGCATGCATGCAATAATTTTCATAGTCCAAATTCAATATAATTTTCTCTTCTTTGTTTTTGGTCTCTCCCTACTCTATCCCAGACTGACCTGGAACTTTTGGCCCTCCTTTTCCTTGGCTTGCTTTACTTCTTTGTGTTTTTTGTTTGTTTTGCTTTTTGTTTTTCAAGACAAGGTTTTACTGTGTTGTGTAGCACTGGCTCTCCTGTATCTCATTCTTAGATCAGACTGGCCTTGAACTCACAGAGACCCACCTGCCTCTTCCTCCCGAGTGTTGACATTAAAGCTAAAGCGTGTGCCACCACTGACTGGCTTTATTGTTAATGAAAATCTACATGTCTGCCGTCACATTGTTCATTGGTCTGAAGCTGGGTGTCTTTCTGTTTCCTTTAAAAGTCGCATTGAATGAGTTGACTGTGGAACCTTTGTGCACTAAGAATTGCTTATTCTGTTATTTCTAAAAAAAAAATTCTAAACTCCTAGCTGGTAAACTGACATGAATCATTTAGTTTTGCTCCTAAAGGGCCTTTTCAATTAACATTTTTAAGGTCATAATATACATAGTATCCTGCAAGGGGACCTTGGTGGTGGTGGCAAATGATAATCTGAATGATTGACTGCCTCCTACTATATAATTGGTTCCTGCTCTTCTTCCAGTATACAGCAAGTAAACTACTAGTTGTCCCATTCCCTAGCTTTAGCTTTTAGCAGTCAGCAGAGACAAGACTCCCAAGGCTCACAGATAATCAGAAATATACGATAACAATATGGCCCTTGAAAACTGAGTCTTGAGTATTTAGCAAGGAAATGAAGTCTATTAATTCATCAAGAAAAGAGACAGGTTTATGAGATAACCTAGTGAAAGCATAAGGCACTCTGCTTTGGGTAGTTTTAAAACTTCACTTGGTGCTAAGAATTCTTCTTCTCTCAAATGGAAATAGCAACTCCATTGCAGCTGTTTGGGAGCATGGAGCTTCAGATCTAACTGGACATGAATACCACAGATGCTACTTCCCTGCACAAGGAAACTGCTGAGAAGAATTATTGTGACAAGCTTTTTAAGCTTAGTCCTTGTTCCTAAAACTTCCCCTTGAAATAAAACCAAGCCAGGCAGTGAAGTTTATCCTTGGAGTGTAGCAAAATGTGTGTCAGCAGATATTATTTCCAGAAAAACAAAAAACAAAAAAATTTGTATTTAGTTACCAATGTTATGATCCTCACTCCTGCTCTGCCTGTTTGGTTCACGCGAAATGCTTGAGCTTTAAGTCTTATTGCTATGTCTTTATCAGAAAAGCATTAGGGGGGATTTTGGCATTTGTCCAAATCATTGCTAATTATGTCAGTTAGCCAACAGGAGAATTCATTTATTTCTAAGCAAACAGTACGCTGCATTTTCAACAGAAGCACTAGTATAAAGTTTGCTATAGCGGAAACCATGGCAGATCACCAGCAGTCATCCCTGTCCCCTACTCCCTCTCTTCAGGCACCACCAGTCTCTAGAGAACAGCTCTTAGTCTAGAGATGCTTTGAGAGATGCTTTGACTGGAAATTAGCCTCCTGCAGACTCTTGCTGCAGGACCAGAGGAAGGACTAGCCTGCCTGCCTTTACTGTTTTTTTTGATTGAAGTGATAGTTTGTACTTGTTCTTCTGTTGTGAGACATAGCTTGTTTCTTCAATGTGCCTATTAGGAAGACATTTTTCCCTGTGTTGTTTATTCTGAGTATTCTTCTGGCCGAAACCATGCATTCTACCGCCAAACTTCTCTGTTCACCAAAAGCAAACAAAACAAAATGAAGAAATCCTCCAGTTCTATAAAGGGCCATGCAGCACAGTTAATCTGAATTTCTTTAGACACCTAATGCTGAAAGAACCCAAACAGCACTAAACAACATCTTCCTAAAGTAAAAATCCTTTTCTTTCTTTTTCTTTTTTTTTTTTTTTTAAAAAGGCTCATAAGTACCTATTTTAGGATTGCCATTACACTTAGGAAATGCACTCTGTATAGTAGGAATAAATGTTAATTATCAAAGATTAAAAAGTGAAGGCAAGCCGAAGGGGAAAAAAGTCCAAAGTTATATTTAGTAAGAAACAGATTGGCTGTTAATACAATACTTTGAGGTCTTGCTTTCCAGAAATGTTGTTTTTTCTTATTTACTTCTTCATTATTATTTATTATTATTATTATTGTGTGTGTTTTATTCTGGCTTTGAATGAGGACATATGATGACAAACAAGGCTTGGAGGGATACATGTGGCATTGCACATTGAGTATCATTTGTATTTTACAAGATTGCTGTAAAAACTGCTTCATTTGTTCATGCTATGATGGGGATAAGAAAAAAGAGAATATTCAGCAGTTGATGACCAGGGAAATGGTTTTTGACAAAAGGCCTTAATGCTGCAATAATGAGGTTGAGCTCTTTTGTTAGGCTAAGAATGGGAAAGGCCATTGATAGGGAAAGATGGTGGTAGGGAAGAGGGCAGTGTTCTTTGGAAAGAGGGCTGAAGCTCCCCTGCATCTTTCAGAAGCATGTGACTGAAGTTAAGGGGACCTTGCATGATAAGAGAGAAGGTTAGTAATAACCAGACCTTCAAGGCTTCTTTTTGGCTCACTGTGCTCATTTAACTTGATATACTGTGTCTGTCTTCCCCTGGTCAATAATCTAAAGGCAGTTGAATGTGGTATTAAGAGCCTGGCAATGGAGTCAGATAAATCTGGTGTGTAAACTTATGCAAGCTAATTAATGTCTGTAAGGCTTAATTTCCAAATCTTTAAGTGGAAATGAGTGTACTTGCTACCAGAAGGGGCTGTGAGGAGGAAGTTCAGATAATATGTGGGAAGAAATGTAGAAGGTAACACCATCTTTAATCAGTTTTATGGTTGGATTTATTCAAGGTACATTGATGGAGGAACCCAGGGCTTACTTAAGAAAGGTTCATTTAGCAGAGGCTTTAATGAGCTTCAAATAAAAAGCAGTGGAATTTGCAATTCTCTTCTACCCCACCTTTGGAATAATGAGCTGAGGTGTGCCATTGACCAGTGTGCCGTCATGCAGAGGCAAATGCTTTTATGGTCCTAGTATTTATGATCTTAAGGTGGAGATGAGGTTTTTCTTACTCTTTCTCACCTAGTCACACTTAGTATTGTCTTCCCAGCATCTTAAATAGAGATGGTAACCAAATATACTGAGGTCACTGTGCTTTGCTTTTCCAGGACAAGTACCCTCAGCCTTTGCTTTCTAGGACAGATACCCTCAGCCTTTGCTCTTCTAGGACAGATATAATTTGCCCAATTTAAATGATGTAACTATAAAAGACATTTAAACTGCATTGCCACTTTTAGGAAAGGAGGTTCAAAAATCTGTGAGATATGATGATTCCTTTAAATGAATTGCACACACCTGTGGCTTCTGTGACCATTACTCTAGCTATGTAGAGTGTCCTGAGCAGCCTCTGTAGGGTGTGGCTTCTAATGTGTCACAATAGCTGCCACATGTGTTAAATGTCACCTTTGTGCTCATTTCAGTAGTTATTGACAAATTAATGGTAGTTGCTTTCTGATTCGTGAGTTATAAGAAATTTTAATTATTCTTGTTTATAATTTCATAATTGACATATATTACTATTGTAATAAAAACATTTTTTGATACTTAAAATTACATTTTAAATTGTTTTTCCACTCATTTTTTTTTTATAACATTACATTCTTGTTTAACATTTCCATTCCCACAGATCATGCCGGTGTATTCTGTCAGAAACCCGCAAATAGGGAGGCCTCAGAGTAGATACACAGTTTGTTCAAAAGCATGTAGATTGCTTTCTAGAGACTTGAATTGACTCTTCCTTTGGTTATTTACTAGGTATAAACTCTGGCTTTACCCCCTCAAGCGCAGAATGAGGGAAACGGTGCCCTTAAGCAATTTGTAGGTTATCTTGTGATTCAAACTAAGTATGAAAGTAAACTATGAGCACAAATATTCACATCTGATTTTTATTATGATTCATTATTGTTATATCCTGTGAAGACCCAGTTTTGTTTTTATTGAAGGTCTTGTGGGCAAGTGTCTTACACTTGGGTAATTTATATTTTATTAAAACAGTCTCATCCTCATTAATGGACTATTCCCTTTGAAAATTAGCTAATAAAATTTATGATTTTTTGTGACTATACTGGGATATGTGTTGTCCAAGTCCTCCATTAAAAGGTCATTTCATGTATTAAGTATCAATCAGACCTGAGACTATTTGCTTTTCTATTCTCTACTTCTAAGGGTCTATTGTCTGCTAGATGTGCTTGATATTTAGTGTTGAATATTAAACATCTCTACTCATGGCTGCTCCTGACTTGGAGAGATTAGGTTCTACAAGCTGACATAAGCACAGACTGTCTTCTTGGATGTGCAGAAGATTAATGTATTTATTGAGCAATCAGAACATTTTTAAATGTTCTTTATAGTATTCAACCCACCTTTACATACATATTAGCTATATATTTCCACAATAAAACCAAAACATCAAAAAATATGTCTGGTTGTAGTCTGTGTTCAGCTGTGGGTTGCTTTGTCTTTTTAACTCCTCTGAAATGTGCAAATACTTGACATTATTGAACATAGAGTGTTTATTGATCATCATCAATGATTAGGGAAAAACAATCAGCCAGTTTTTTTTTTTTTTCCTGGGATTAACACTTGGGGAACCTGGAGTTGTCCAGTGACTTCTGGGAGTTCCTGGGAGTCTCTCCACCGAGATTGCAGCTTCACTGCCTCTGATGGCATGGCAAAGCCTCATGATAATCCTGACAATGTCACTGAACTCTGGCGAGTCACAAATCAGGGGAGTTTAATAATTCTAGGAAATGCTTATTTCTCTTCTCTCAGGACGGGGAACTCTTGTCTGTCCAGTGAGGTGAGCAGTTCCATGAACCATATGTAAATTACATGGGCAAGTTTATTTCAGCATTTTATTTAGCATATATATTCTTATACATTATATATGTTAAATATATGTAAGATAATATATATTAAATTTCACATCAAAATCTAATCAATTTAAAACCGTGCTTAGAATACTTTATTTTTTCTGAGTTTTCAGTATTCAGTATTCTGCTTTAATTTAGATTTGGAGTTTATTTGAATTCATATTCACTACATGTCAAGTGTCCTCTTGCCTCCTGCCTTAGCAGTCATGGGCAGTAGAAGTCTATTTTATTCAAGTTTGCTCCATAGGAAAAAGTCGTTGTTTCTTTTCTCATCACTAAATGCTTAGTGGACATCTAACATTTTCACCATTTTCGTTGTTTCAGCTATGTGACCACATAGTTTGAATCTTGAACAAAAGCAAGAAACTGATAATCATTAGTAGAAAAGAAGTGACTTTTAAAAGATCTATGTACCATACAAAAAAGCTGGCTATGAGTTTTCACACATTAGAGGTAGAACTTTAAGATCATCCGACTTCAAATTCCAGGCTGAATATAATATAAGCATGGGCATAGTTGGGTTATAAGTAACATCACAAAGAGTTGACAATCACCATATATAAAGAACATAGGCAATTTGAAAAAAATTAGTGAATTCAAGGAACTTCCATAGAAGTGAGAGCATGCCATTTGGGAGTCAGATACAGGGGAAAAATGACTATGAGCAAATATTCTGGTTCAGGGGCAGATCATGCCAGCTGCTGTCCTTAGTTTGTGTTTGTATTTAGACACCTCATTTTGGGGTGTCTCCTGACTTACTTGGGCAACTGGTGGTATGATATGTAACAATGTATTGTCATTCTGCTGAGTAGTATCTGCTCTGTGGTATTCTGTGTTCTGGTACATATTCAAATTAAATTTTCATAAAAAAATTTCAAAGTGGAGACTACAAACATCTTCATTTAATAGATGATAGAATTTGAAATGTAGTAATATTAACAATGTGAATGCTGACCCATGCTGATATTTCCTGGAGGAATCTAAAACTTTGTCAGAATTCTGGCCCATCCTAAAAGTTGTATTTTTAGTTTATATTGCTTTCCTAATTAGATAATATAATGGCTAAAAAAAACATAAATAACCAACATATCCTGGTTAATGGAGAGCTTGATAATATGTTGTCTGAATTTTGCCAGGTTAGATTGAAATGAAATTATTAAGTACACTTAAATCATTTAACTTATTCAAGAACCAATTCAGATCCACTTTACATTAAGAGTTTTCTACTTCAAGACCCTCATTTGAAATTCGTATCTCCTTTCCCTGATCTCCATAAACAGTTTACACATCTCATGGTGCATAATAACCTCCTCTGATTGTAGCTATCAATGAGCATGTTTCATCTGGCTTTTCTCTACAGCCACTGCTGTCTTCAGAAAAAAGTAGATGCTGCATGGGCTATTTCCTTCTGTCATATGAATATGCTAAATGGTTTGATGAATGGTTAGAGTAATGATGGTTGTCAGAAGGAAAGAAAATACCTTTGTGCACTTCAAAATAAGAGAACCGTTTGTATTAATTATATTGAGAATAGATTTTGGGTAATATCCTTTCATTATGAAGGCAACCACCATGCACAACTCTTTGAGAGGGAGAAATGGCATGGATAACTGAAATGATCGTCTGGTTGAGGTGGTAAAGGTTCCTGCTCCTGGTGCACAGGCTTACCATCATTTACCATGTGCAGTTTGTATAGAATTTCACAGAAGCAGCTTCATGCATTTTTAGATAACATCTTTTCCCAGAGCCCTCTTCAAGCTGTATTTTGGCAAGAATAAAACCGAGAGCACTGGGCAATGTAGAAACCAATTCTTATCAGCTGTGGGGTGGGTAATGTTTTTCCATAACTGATGTTTCAGGAAACATGGGGCATGTTTACTGTTTTTTTTTTTTTTTTGAATGTGTTTTAGAGAAAATTTGCCTAGGGATAGATGCTGAGTTCAAAGGAAAACTATGGGTTGATGATGAAGGAGAGTTTTGCACTGGAATATCTGTGACTTTTGTCATCTTGGTACATCTAACTTTACATTTGCTGTATTTAGAATGCTTCTTGATAGTTTGGTCAAGGTGTAAAATTGTCAATTTGAAGGACTGATCTAGCACCTTCTGCTGCTCATTTTACTTTTGATGTTGATATTATTCAGTTGTGTTTTCCTTCTATAAAAGCAGAGGAAACACTAATGTAATTTTTGACAGCACTTTGGGATCCTCATGTCAAGTTCTCTCTAATATGTGGTGATATATTATTCATGATTTATCTTGCCTGAGTATTCAGAAAGCAAAGTCAGCCACAAGATATAAAGGCCAGGCACCACCTTTGATCCCAGCAGCCAGAAGCTTGGAGGTGATGGTACACACCTTTAATCCTAAAATTTAGGATTAAGAGGTTCATAGATCTCTGTGAGCCCAAGGCCACCCAGATCTACATAAACGTGGGACACTGTTATGCACATCATTCACTGCTAAGTCAATGGAGGAAATCATTTACAAGCAGAAAAATCAAGAATGCAGGATTAATGTGGGTGGTGTCCTATATGTCTTTTGCATGTATTCCAAAATATATTAGTGTAACATGAATAAATAAAAGACCCAGAGACTGATATTGGGGTTCCAACTTCAAGCTGAGTATCAGAAAAAGCAAAGCAGCCCGTGACTGTGACTAGCTCTCAACTCTACCTCTAGCTGAATGGGCTGGTCTCCAAGGGCTCTCACCAAGCCTCAGACTGTAATCTCGCCTCAGCATGACTGGAGAATAAATGTTTCTGCTGAAACTTTACTTATGTCTTATATACTCTCCTAATGTTGGGATTAAAGGTGTGAGCTGTCCCTTTTAGACTGATTCAC
Organism: Phodopus roborovskii; assembly: GCF_943737965.1. NCBI lineage: Eukaryota > Metazoa > Chordata > Mammalia > Rodentia > Cricetidae > Phodopus > Phodopus roborovskii. The sequence goes on from NW_026126629.1 coordinate 11,234,658, forward strand.
GTTTATGTAGATCTGGGTGGCCTTGGGCGCTGTCTTGGGGGATTCGAAGAAGATTCAGATATCCTAGCTGTAGTCTGTAGGGCTGTTTTTGTCCAGCTGTTTGGAATGTAGGATCAGCTTGTACTCTGTTTCAGGCGGTCTGGTGTGATCAAACCACATTAGTCTGGAAGGAATCCACATCTTTTCATTTTCTGTGGAAACAAAAATAGAAATACTTTTCCCCCGTAACTTGTTCTTCAACTTAAATTTTGGAGTCAAAGCGTTTTTTTTTTTTTTTTATTATTATTATTTTACATGTCGATCCCAGTTCCCTCTCCCTCCCTCCCTCCCTCCCCCCAAGCCCTCCCTCCCTCCTTCCCTCCCTTTTGCCCTCTCTACCCTCTCCCATGCACTCTAAACACCCTCCCCTCCCAACCCCCCACCACAATACAATATGTAGGGGAATGCCATCCAGTTGGGGTCATGTAGATCTGACAGGTCCTGTGAAGTAGGGACTAGGGCTTCTCTCCTATCTCTAGAATAAGGCAGTTATCCCTCCATGGGGGATATGTTTGCAAAGTCCTTTTGTGCACCAGGTGGATCTCTATGAGTTCGAGGTCAGCCTGATCTAAAGAGCTAGTTCCAGGACAGGCTCCAAAGCTACACAGAGAAACCCTGTCTGGAAAATAAAAAAGAAAAAGAAAGAAAGAAATCAAGGAAGAAAGAAAAGAAAGTCCCAAAGAAACAAACCCAAACAACAACAACAACAAAACAGACAGGATTTGTATTAAGGGCACAGAGATGCTCTGTAGCAGATTCCACTGTCACTGGTGTGTCCTCTACTAATAGTTTATAGACAGACTGGAATCCAGGTGGTCCAGATGGTTAAAGGGTGGCAGCACAGTCACACAACAAAGCAGCACACTGGCTAGGACCCCCAGGTTCCACTGCAGTCCTGGCTTTGTGCATAGGAGGCATGTGTACAAGGGTGAGTAGTCAGACAGACACTATTCAAAAGCTACTCTACCCTGGATTCTTTGAAATATATTGGGGAAACTTTGGGCTTTGTTCTTTCATTTTATGTTTTAAAGTTTTATTTATTGTATTTAACTATTAAATAGCAAGATCACTGAAACTCATGCATGCTGCAAAAAGCCTCATGCAGTAGTTAGATAAAAGGTCCAAGCCATTTTTATTCATACATACACAAAGCAGCTTTATTTGAGGTTTCAATTTTTCTCTTCAGTTTGAATGTGGAATATTAGGGGGCCTTTTGTGTGTCAAGGGGCAGGAAGCAGAGATCACCTTCCCCTCCTACCTATTTTTACCTGCTAGATAGAAAAAAAATAGATAAGTGGAAATTATTATCATATGTATTTTCCTTTTGAGTTTACACAGTGTAACAAGAGGGACGAACCTGAAATTACAATCACCAAACAACCCAAGATAGCTGTTATGTTATTCCCTTAATTGATAAATACAGCCCAGAGTTCATTGTCTCCCAGTGGGGAGGTCATCAAAGAGGAGATGCAGAGGCTCTTTTCCTATATTAGTCTTTTTTTTTTTTCTAAAGCACTATCTAAAGGCATATATCCACACAGCTCGTTTTACTCAAATCTGCCATCTCCCTCTGTTCATCCTCATCTGAGGACGAGCTCTCTTAATGCACTAATGTGAACCTGAGGAGCTCCTGGACCAACAGGCTATGATCTGTAGTTTCACTTTCCATGGACTGACACTCTGCTTCTGACCTTTTGGGATTGTGTGACTTTGTTAAAAGGAACTGAGAGTTCTGTCAAGCCTACTGGCTGTTTTATGTGTTGACTGTGGCTGTGGATTGTATTGATTATAATGGTGTTAGTGTGCTGCCTTGTGTTGGGAGCTGTCTCCAGTTGTGACCTTGCTGCCTGTGCATGCTGCTGCTAGAGTTGCACCTGCATGTGCAGTCGTTGCATCTGAGAGGTGTAAGCAGCAAGGCCAAGCAGTTAAGCTGTCCCACTACAGAACCTTTCACTCCTCATACATGAGGTAACAGTTGCCTATGGTACTCTATGGCTTGGTTTCTCTACTGTGTGGAGAGTATAAACTCTGACAAAAAGAGCTCCACATGTAGAACAGCCAGTAAAGTGCCTGCTTAACCTGTGAGCATGAGCTACTTCTAATTCCCAGCCTGGGTAAAACCCTGCAAGAACATTCAAATAGCCCTAGATTCATCTAAATCTGTATGGGCTCTGTGCTCAAGGGCCGGATATACTGCAAAGACCTCTTTGTCATGAGTAAGATTGCCCCCAGGTACTTCTGCACATATTGAACAAGTCTCTTCTCTTGATGTTTCTGCAGGCACAGAAGTAACATGTACTTGAAGAGATGTTTCCGTTTAGCCTATCTTTCCACAATAGGGACTGTGGCTGCTCTACAGAGAAAGCCTTCCCACCATAGTGTGAAGAAAAATCTATCCGTGCATTGGATGGTCAGCTGTATTCCTTGTCATTGCCTCACTTTCACAAGAAGATACACAAAGATTGTAATCGTAGCAAACTAAACAAGTGACCTGGAAACTTTTCATTTAATTACGAATCACAGTTGATACCTTCATGTCAGGACATCCGAGTCCTAACATTGGTGGCACAGCCCCTCCTTCTCTTCTGGCTGTAATGTGCTACCACAATGGGCTTCCTGTATTGCCTAGGTTTTGTCATACGGCAGGGTTGGTAAGGAAGAGGGCACACCATCTTTGGTATTTTCACAATAATTTCATGGTATCTATAAACCCTTTGGGCAACACAGACCTTTTAACAGTGTCAATATTTCTCATCCATGATCTTGGGAGGCCTTCCATTTGTTTGAGTACTCATGAATTGCTTGCTTTATAATTACCATGGTAGAGGTCTCTTATTTCCTTGGTAATTTTATTTTTTTGATTGTTTTTAAGGAGGTGTGTGTGTGTGTGTGTGTGTGTGTGTGTGTGTGTGTGTGTGTGTGTGTGTGTTTTGTTTGCTTGTTTTTGGTTTTTGGAGACAGGGTTTCTCTGTATTGCTTTGGAGCCTGTTCTGGAACTTACTATGTATAACAGGCTGGCCTTGAACTCACAGAGAACTGCTTGCCTCTGCCTCCCGAGTGCTGGGATTAAAGGAATGAGTCACCAATGCCTGGCTTTAAGTTGTTGTGAATGAGATCACTTCCATGATTTCTTTCTCTGTATTTGTTATTGATGCATAAAAATCATATTCAGTACCCCCCAAAACAACTCAACTCAAAGTGGATGAAAGACATGTATATTAGACCAGAAATTAGGAAATTATTAAATGAAGTCATATAATAAACAGTTCAAATCATCAGTGGAGACAATGCTTTTGTTTGCTTGTTTGTTTTTGTATGATGCCAAGAGCATAAATAACCAATGCAAAGGGAAGTGATTGGACATGGCAGAAGAGTCAATAAAATTGAAAGGACAGTTTACAAATGGGAGACTTTTTTTTCTCAAAGCGTTTACCTAACAAATAATACATATTCAGAATGAACAAATAGCTAAATAACAGCAATAAAAGCCAGATAACACAGCCACAAATAAATGGTCAAGTGATCTAAAAAAACATCCCTCAAAAGAAGATAGTCAGCAGATAAACACATTTATGAAAAGAAAAGGCTCAGTTTTATTTGTCTTCTGCAGTGTCAAAATACAAATTTAAACCACAAGGAGATATGACCTCACCTCTGTGAGAATACCTGCTTCCAAAAAGACAAACGATAACTGATGCAGACAGGGAGACAGAAAACAGGGAACCTCTGCACATATTGTTGAAAATATGGATTATTGTAGCCATTATGAGACCATTACAGAAGTTCCTTCAAAATCTAAAAATAGAACTATTACATGACCAGCTATCACATATCTGAGCCTTTAGCCAGCAGAAATGAAATCTGGATAATAAAAAAGATATCTCTGTATCAATGTTTATTGCTACATTATCCACAATTCATTATTCACAGAGCTGGGATACTGCACTCAGGTCTGTTCATGGATAAATGAGAGAAGAAAACATGGTATATATTGAGTAGAATATTATTCATATGTAGAAAAGGATGGTATGTATAGTATAATGTGCATCAAAATGGATAGAATTAGAATACACTATGATAAATTATAGAGAGAAGGAAAAAGTATGTATTATCCTATGTCATATGTGGTTGCTAAAAAGTCTATCAGAATATAGCACAGTGATTACTAAAACTTGCAAAGCGTGGGAGGAAAAGGAAAGAGACAATTTGATAATGAGGACCCAAACAGAAGAAACTCAATTTTGTATAGTTTAGTGGAGAAACTATGAATCACCATAACATATTCAATATTTAATGGAAAACTATAGAGGAACACAAGGCTTCAAAACATAAAATAATGATAAGGAGATGGAAATATATTCCTTATTTGTTCAGGAGACATTGAATAAGAGTATTAAAACTTCACAGTGTCTTTGCAAATGTGTGTAATTACAACACATTACTCTATACTTACAAAATTACTTACTTAGAAAGCTTGGCTGATTGATTATTGCACATTGTATCAAATTAAGTATATATCATATATTAGGAATTTAAAGTAGTGTTCGCCAGATATTTTTATCATCAAATTTGATATTGCTTCAAATGATTTATATCTGTTTTTGAATAAAAACACATTATGTGAACTTGTATGTATGTACATATTATAGATAAAGCATATATCTTAAAATGTATCTGACTCATTGCTTTACACAGACTTTGCAAATTATTGATATACTACATGCCTCCAAATTGGGGTAAGGTGAGATGTGATGTTGAAGAAATTTAAGAAGTCAAAATCAAGACTACTAAAAGACTGAGAAGATAGTCCACTTAAAGTCCCACAAGATGATGTAGAGATGCCACCAAAGAATTCTGTTTGAGAGCTAAATATAAGAGCAGAGCTAGGCAAATATAGCAGGAACTGGTGTAGATAATGCAGGTCAGAGGAGCCTACATTGATTCTCGTTCACTCTGGAAAGATTTTTCTGGTTTGTAGGGTTTAATTATTTACCAGTTCCCCTTTCCCTTTCACAACACCTCCCAATACACTATCATGGAAAAATTAAATAACAATAAACTAGCCTTGTATGACAGGCCACCAGGCAGAATGAGCAACAAGCCCCAAGTGACATTGGGATTATGTTAGAATACAGAGGAAGCTAATGTCCTATGGCCTAAAGTATACATGGATCTTTAACGAGGGGGAGTTTAGCTTCTTTTTTACAGGGAATACCCTGGGGAAAGTAGGGTTTCATGATTGATAGTCCCTTGGTTGCTTTCCGACTATCACCTGTTACCACATAGACAAGGTAGACTATTAAAGTTACTGCCCTCACCCCCAACACCCTGCAACAGAGAAGATCAAAGGGAAAACTCATTAAAGTTGATTTTGTTTATGTAGCAACTTTTGCATTCATTCTTTGCCCTGGCACCCTAATCTCAGCTCACTCAATGTGATGTTACCTTCTAATCTTATTCTATCTAACTTTGGATCAGAGCACATCCAGGCTTAACAAGTAGAACTACCAATCTTTAAAAATTAAGTAATCTATCACATTGTTTTTCTGTAGACTCTTGTTACTTTTCTCCCCAAATAGCACTTCCTTCTTTACTATGGAAGTTTTTCATTGGGAATTTTAATTTAATTTGGAATAAAATGAAATTCAGTGGTTCTGTATCTATTCCACGCCAAGAGTGCTAGCAAACATATTACTTTATATATACTTCTAAATTCTAATATGTCTATGTTATATTAAATATTACCATATATGTTATTTCATGACACAAGATTATTTATCTATAGTGTGCTTTATTTAATTCATAGTTAATGGACACCTTTCCTTACCATATAATAGTACAATAATAAATATTTAATCTTTGAATGAACAGACATTTGTTCTTTTCATATCCTTGCATTTATTTCCATGTAAATGTATTAATGTCTTATAAATTGATACGTATATGATGCATTGTGACTAAACATTTTTATATATTACCAATAACTTTTAGAGTAATTTTTTTCCATAAAATTTTCTGGTTTAAGGTGACCTGAACAAGGGGGAGCTCCTTGACCCAAGTCTGATAGCTGGGAAAGCAGCTTAGGACCAACCTCAGCCCCCTGAACATGGGTGTTAGTTAGGAGGACTGGACATTCTATGGGGTCTCTGGTAGTGGATCATTATTAATCCCTAGTACAAGAATGGATTTTTGTCCCAGGAAAGAACGACGCCCAAATTCCCAAATTTTGTCTATAAATGTTTATTTTCATTTAAATGGACTTGGATATATATATATACATATATATATACATATATATATAGAGAGAGCGCTTGTAGTTTTGGAGCTCCTATTGACCTGTGTTGTTTTGGAATTATTCTACTTTATTATATAATTTGAGATAGTTTCCAGTGCATATTGGTAATGACAACTTCAACTTTGCCATAAATGCTATATGTCTTTGTTTGGTTCAAGTTCTCTTGGTATTCGTGTTTTTCCTGTTAATTAATTCTGATGATTTATGACTTGATTATTTTTGTTACTGCATTTTTTATATTTAAGTGTTAATGTCTCCCAAAGTATTTTTATGGAGATGTAGAATTTAATGTATAATTTTGATTGTTTACATGCATCTGGTCTGTTTTATTTCCTACTTATATATTATTAGTAACTTTATGGTTTGCTATAACTGTTGCTTTAATAAAACCTAGAATCACTTGGAAAGAAAGCCTGTTTTATCTCATCTCTTAATTACAGTAGCAGTTTGACTTTTAGAGATCATCATTAGTACTCATACCTCTGACCATATCATAACCCATCTACGTGTGAATACTGTACTGAACTTCCTCAACCAAACAGGTAGACTGTCTTTATGTACTGAGCCCAGCCCTCTTGTGGACCCTGAGCTTTTTGTGTTCTCTACCTATTTGCCTCTATCCTGAGTGACAGATTCCTAAAAGCACTCAACTTCTTCCAGATACCAGATACCCACATAATGTTTCTTTCTTCAAGCCTTTCTCTTGCTCTCCTTTGTTTCCATATTCTATCCTTCTCTGTCATTGTGACATTATATTTATGGCACTATATCAGGTTTGTATATTTGTGAAACCACCTTGTTATTTTCTTCAGATGCAGTGTAAGCAGAGTCCCTGGCACCCAGGAGTCACAAGGAGAATATTTATAGGGTGTGTGTGCTATCAAAGGGGCTGCATGCCAGCAGTTTCATTGTATGTCTCAAACCCTGAGTAGAAGTGCTAATTATTGTTGAATGGATGCTGAGTACATGGAGAATGCATGATAATCTTGCAGTAAAGCTTCTTGGAACCCAGAAGAATTTATGGAGAAAAGTAGTAGGAGGTAACTTAGGGTCATATCATCATTTAGTATGCGAGAGGGAATAAGGAGATTTGGGAATTGGAGTAGCACACAGGGGACATATTTATTAGTAGTGTGGCTAGTGTAAGCTAGGAAACTATCAATATATATCTTTTCTAATTCAAATTTTAAAAGAAATATTTGTTTCAAGATAACAGATATACTACTTTTGAATCCTGTTTAAATCAATTCATCATCATATGTTTTAGTGTTGTTTTTCAATGATAACATTGTAAAATAACTTAGAAAGATAGTGATCTAATTTCATAGGCTGTATATAGGATATTTGCCAACCAAGTAAGGTTTTCCTCTTTCCTTCCTGAGGTGAACTATTTGTGGCTTTCCTGTGAATTTTACTCAGAGCTTTACATGATCCTTTCTGGGGCTTAATTACATCTTTTGATCTTTTGAGACAGGGTCTCTCTATATAGCCATGGCTGTTCTGCAACTTGCTATGTATAAGCAGGCTCACCTGAAACTCAAGAGAAATCTGTCTGCTTCTGTCTTCTGAGTTCTGGGATTAAAGGCCTGTGTCATTATGTTCATCTATTTACCCAGAAGCAGTTTGAACAGTAGGAGTGCGAGAAATATCCCCTTCTATGGGCTTCATTTAGATAGCATGTAGATAAATTATAAAACCTTTTCATCATTTTGTGAGTCTTTGAATCTTTGAATCATAGTTCCAACTTCATTATTTTAGATGATTCTTTAAACTTTATCATTTGTAAAACTTGTTCTAGTTTTCTAGAAATGTTTATATGGATCACAGCTGTCCTGTCAGTCAAGGAAGGTAGCCAGAGTCCAAATGACACATAATCTTATTTAAGTTTATTCATTAATTACCTTTTAGAATTTGACTTACAAGAGATCTAATGACATATATTTCAGAAAAGTCTCAAGAGGATAAAGATGTTTTAAATTTTATCTGTTTTTTCCCCTTCAGTTCTGTATTCTGTGGATTTGGTTTGTAGCTATTTTGAGAAGTGATTATTTAGCCACTATAGTGTTTTTTGTTTGTTTTGGTTTTGCCCTGCAATTGTCTATAAGAAGCCACCCTCATGCTCCCCCCACAAGTACTTGTTATGCTTAGCTAATTAGTATTACTACTTGTATTTGACAATGTCAAACTGGTCACTGATATAAGGTAGATACATAACCTTGTCTTAAGAAGTATCCAGCTACATAGACTATGTAATCTAGAATGACACATTATGCAAAGGAATTCAGAAACAAAAATAGAAGGTGCCTTTATCTAGTTTAACTGTCTTTATTATGTGTAGAATAATATGTGCTTAGGGAATCTGAAGATGGAGGTTTCTGTTTTGCCTAGTCCCACAGCCATTTGCCCTGAATAAACACATGGGTGCTATATTAATTATTAAACTATTTGGCCAATAGCTAGGGCTTCTTACTGGCTAGCTGTCACTTAATTACTACCCATTTCTTTTGATCTAAGTACTTCCAAGTGCTCTTGGCTTACCCAGTAATGCTCTGGCATGTTACTCTTTCTACCTCTACATGGCATCTCTCTGGCGGCTCCTCTCTGCCTTCCTTTCCCCAGCCTTCTCCTGGTCTGGTAGCCCTGCCTAATCTTCCTGCCTGGCTACTGGCCAATCAGTGTTTTATTCATCAACCAATAAAAGAAAGATATATACAGAAGGACATCCCCCATCAGGTATCCCACTTAGAAAATGGAATTATAACATATGAAAATGTTTAGAAGTAGGAATACATTTTTGTCTTTTCAAGACTAAAAATAAACACTGTGTCATGGGAGTAAACTATAGATGGTTAGAGATTCATATTTGATTCTGAATAATTTGATTACAATATCATATTCTATTGAAATATTCAAGAGCCAACTACTGAAGTTGTTCATGTAAATATGAAGTAAAAATTCTAATTAACTATCCTGTTCTTTTCTGGGAAAAGTACTTTCTCTTGTCATTTCAAGGATGTAATGGAAAAGTACCTCCTGGATTTGAATTAGCTGGGTAATTCTTGACTTTGGTCAAGCCTTTAAACTGGTGGGAACTTTAATGGATATTAATTAGTGTGAAAGCTTTTCATTCTTGGAGGGACCTTTCTTTTTGTGAAAAAGAGAAATCTATCTTGATTGACAGATGGATCTCTCTGTTTCATGTTTTATTGTTTTTGAAGAAAGGGGCTTTGATTTCCTGCCAGGGAGCTTTCATAAAAGGACCTGGGCATGCTGAGCCCTGATTAAACATCTCGGAGAGGTGATGCTTCTTTTATGTAGCTCTCTCCTGAATGGTGAGAAAGCCAAAATTACAGTGACTGTCAGAGAGGTATCGGAAGAAGGACCACATTCAGCTACAGGAAAAATTGACACAGCGAAGGGAGCAGGAAGATTGGGGTGCAAGTACTGTTACTTAGAATTCTATGAATATTTAAGGAACATCTATAAAAGCAAGGATCAGACCACAGCTTCAAAACATGGAATACCAAGTTCTTTCCTATATTGCTATTGAGTATTGACCTACATAATTGAAGCCTTTTTATAAAATGGTTTTTTACTTTCATTAAAGGATTATATGAACATTGACAGATATGAGAGAATCACATAATATAATAAGTAAATAATTAAGCATCTCATTTTGTCTTAGATTTATTATTTGCTTTCAAATTTTTCTGTGAGGCATTCCTATTCATTAATTGTGTCTTCCATGGTTAATCATGAAATACATTCATAAATACACAAAATAAACTGGTCTCAATGTATATGACAAGTGGGATCCTGGAAACTGCAGAGGCTCAAGTATAATCATTACATATAACCAGGCTCTGCCCTCTGCCAGTCATGTGGCCTTGGGTGAGATGACTCTGGTTCTGTTAATGCAGGAAGGAGATAATAATACTTACATGGCAGAGAAATTTTGAGGACATAGGGGGACAATGAGAAGGAACACTCCACATGCTCTGGGCACTATGGGGCAACCATTATTATAATGTAATGCCCCCAAATAGAACTAAATAAAGACAATATAATCGATGCCTGAGTTACTGTCCTTATTCTTTGACAAAGAGAGAAAAGTACATTATTGGAGAATTTGGAGTCATTTACAGTTCTTTTTGTAGAGGAAGGAAGGGAAAACCATGATTCTTTATGTGCCTTTAATTTCACCCAGAACATAAGCCATAGGGGTAGATAAAGAATTTCTTTAGAAACAGAGTGGCTATTTATCCAATTTGTTTCACTCGTGAGTGTGGCCTGAACTATTAATATTCTATTTGCTGAGCTTTCATATTTCACAAAAAGGATAGTGATCAGACTATAAATCTCTATATCTGAAGATTTGAAGGCATGTGTACTAAATTTAATACATTATCTTCAAAAACATAATTGTTGCTATCAAAGTGAATATGCACTATGAATATTTAGTGTGTATTAACTGTTCTGACCAACTTATATGCTAAAAATGAGATATATTGATTGAATGATGAGAAATAACATACTTTTAGAACATGTAGCTGTGATTTGCTTTTGTATTTTAGTCCTTATTAGATGTTTCATTGTCATGGAAAGACTGTTTTAGAGCAGGTTTATACTGGCAGAAAATGATCAGGAAATATAACTTTTCTCCTAGTAGTCCCTCTCTTACACTTCCAGTCTCAGAAGCCACTACCCTGTCTCTACCACTGTGCATTTCCTAAAATACTGGAGTTTTACAATGCAAACACTTTTCAGCTTTGCTTATTTTGCTTATCAATGTGTTTTTAAGGTCCCGGTGTACATTTTTATGACTCATTTTCAATGCCACAAAATATTTCACAAGATGGATATATCACAAAATTTAAAAGCAGACACCTTGGATCATTAACTCTTTAGGTAGTTATGAATAAATCAGGCATACACATTCATAGGCATGTTTGCACACACACACACACACACACACACACACATATTTTAAGTCATCTGAGTAGATACCACATAGCAAAAAATGTGTTTTAGTTGATAATAGCATGTTTAATAACTTTGAAAAATACTTTCCAGAAGACTGGCCATGCAAGCACTCACCAGCCTGTAGTGGTTTTAGTGTATGTGATTTCAACTATTGATTTTGATTTAACGTGTATGCATCTGTGATTGTGTGTGTGTGTGTGTGTGTGTGTGTGTGTGGGTGTGTGTGTGTGATATTTGCAAATGTGTTTGTATTAGGGTGAGATAGTGAGTGAGATTGTGTGGGTGTGTGCTTTTTACATTTCACCTATAGTATCAGCACCATAAAGCATATTATTTTATCATGTATTTATTAATAAAAATAATATGTATGGTTCTCTCACCTGCATAGATGTCTGTGCACCATGTGCTACATGCAGTTGCCACAGAGGCCAGAAGGATTAAGTTTCCTTGCAATGGAGTTATAGACAGTTGTGGGCCTCTATGTAGGTGCTGGGAAGTGAGTCTCCTTCCTTTGCAAGAGCAGTTATCGCGGTAAATAAGGATCAGGATAAACAAATAGGCCGAATAGATGTTTATTCAGGGAGAAATAACTTACAACCTAGACAGATGAACACCAGGAAATTCAACCCGATCCTCTCCTGTCCGAGTCACGCCAGAAAGAGAGTGCCTTTTCTGGCCCCCTCTTACCTCCTTCCACAGGTCACTCCACCCATCGCTCCAACCCCCAATGGGCGTGGTCAGTGCCACAGAACTATCTCACTACAAGCAGTAAGTGCTCCTAACTGCTGAAATATCTCTTCCACCTTTCATGCACCTTTTTTTGTTCACTGTATCCCTACATCTGTAGGACTGAATGACTCAAATGCTAATGGTGTAAGCATTTTCATAAGGTGTAGGAGGCAGACATTTTTGCTTTGTATGATCTTACTCGCCACAGTTTCAATCATGTGTGGTCAACCATGCTTCAAATTGTCAACTGGAATGCTTCAGAAGCAATTCATGTTTTCAATTGTGGACTGCCCTTACTGTGGTGACATCTCTAAAAACTGGGAGTTTGAAACTTCCCTTTGTCCTGTCTACCCAAGGCATTAACATTGCTCCTTAAGCCCAAGCAGCCCTCGTGCTATTATAAGGGCTGTGGTGGTATCACGGTGATGGTATTCCAAACTCATCTTATTTCATAACAAACCCAAAGTTCAAAGTCATGATACAGACAACCCATGAAATTTATAACAGTTGTGTACTACTTTTGTGTAAGAAAAAGGTGAAAGTTCTCAATAAGAAGAAATCTTAGTTTTTTTTTGTTTTTGTTTTTCTGAGATTTGTGGTAATAATGAACCATCTATCGATAATAAGAAAAAAAAATGTGCTGGCTTTCCTGTTAGATCTCTAACTGAAAGAGGCAATGGTGTTTAATGCCTAATATTAAAATGGGAGAGGTAAAAGTAGTGTCCAAGGGAATCTTGAGCATCTTTGAACACTTAAGCTATGAATCCTTCAGATAATGGGCACTAAGCATTTGCTACAAATGCAGTAAAGAATGACTATCAGTAAGGTCCAAACTGCTGTATTGTTCACCACGATACCCACGTTAATTCACACATTTCATCTCTTAATGCAGGTACCCTTCTTTCATCGTCACAGGCTACACACTACAGTGAGACAATGTGAGAATGCCTGCAGTTATGTAACTTTCCATTACAGTATTTAAATGGTGCACTCACTCTGTTATTCGTTAATATCTCCCTCTGTCTCTTTTACAAGTTGATCTTTATCACTGGCAGGAACATATAGAAAGAACCATAGTACATAGGGAATTCAGTGCTGTCCATTCCAGTAGCATCCACTGGGCTCTGTGCAGCTATCCCCAAAGATAAAGGGCACATTGTGAGTCTTAACTATTGACCTTGATATAAGCTTCAGTGTATTTGTCTCCACGTAGCCACTTAAAAGAGTAAATCTTCTCTTAGTTATTTTGAAAGGAAATGACCTTTTCTTTAACATCTGCAATCTGATAACCTTGACTGGTTGGGATATTTTTCACAGTGCTCTTTCACTGTAGGGATATGAGTCAACTTTTCTTTCTTCTCAAACCATTTCCTGCTCAGTTCTGAGTTCTCCAGGTGATTCCACAGGGGACACACTGCCAAGCCCAGTCAAATTGGGGTCTCAGCAAGCTGCAGCACTAAGTTTAGTTTTGAGATACATAATCAAAGCATTTGAAAGAAAGAACTCATTATACTAACGTAGATTGTGGGTCCAGGGACATGGCTCAGTGAGTAAGAACTATGCTGTGCAAGCATGCGGACCTGAGTTTGAATCTTCAGCACTAATGTAAAAAAATCAGGCATGACTAAGTATGCCCATGACCCCAGTTGTGGGGTTTTTGGAGGGATTCTTGGGACTTACTTTTCTGGCTTAGTCAATGAGTGGAGAGGTCTAGGTGCAGTGAGAAAACCTGTTTGAGAGAATGAGGTGGGTAGTGAGAAAAGATACTTTCCTCCTCTGATTTATAGATGTGTGTGCATGAGTGTGCACACCTGCACACATATATTATGAACGTGGACCCAAATATATAGTAAGGAATTCAATGGTTTTTAAAAGGTTCACTAGATCAAAGTTTACCAAATAAGGTTTCTGTCATTTGCACAATAAAAATACATGAAGCAAATAGATAATAAAATCTCCTTTTCCCACCTTTCCTGCTCTATCCCAAAGGCTTATGAGAGATAGATGCAAAATATGGTCAAACTGTAAACAGGATCAGACCGCTCTATCCTCAGGATAGAGAGATCAGGCTATGTTGGAGCTATATCCTCTTTTGAAATTCAGTTTGGAATTGATATTTAAAATTCATTCAAAGGAATGAAGAAAAAACTTGTAATCCCACTCAATGGGTTTGTGGAGGGAGAATTTCTGTGGTTTCAAGACAGGCCTGGTCTACATAGGTATGCCCTGTTTCAAAAGTTAAGAAAATATCATATCCATTGGTTCAACATTTCATATTTAAGAAAGTAACTAGTAGAAGTAGATTTTTCTGCAACATTAAATGTCTGGCAATAGAGGGACAATGAGTAGGCATAAGTCAAAATCTTTATTTTTTTAATTTAATTTATAAACAATCTTATATTACATTGCAATCCCAGTTCCCTCTCCCTTCAATCCTCCCATGCCCCCCACCGACCCCCCCATCCCAACCCCCCATCCACTACCAGGGAGGGTGAGGCCTTCCATGGGGGAATCACCAAAGTTTGTCACATCATTTGGGGGAGGGCCTACGCCCTCCTCCGTGTACCTGGGCTGATAGAATATTCTTCCATGGGGAATGGGCTCCCAAAGTCTATATGTGCACTAAGGATAAAAACTGGTTCCATCATCAGAGGTCCCATAGACTGCCCAGGTCTCCTAATTTGCATCCACATTCAGAAGGTTTAGATTAGTTCAGTGCTGGTTCCCCAGCTTTATGACTGGGGTCTGTGGGCTCTCACTTGTTCAGGTCAGCTGCTTCTATGGGTTTCTCCAGCATGGTCTTGATCCCTTTGCTCATCACTCCTCCCTCTCTGCAACTGGAATCCAGGAGTTCTGTTCAGTGCTTAGCTGTGGGTCTCTGCTTCTACTTCCATCAGGTACTGGATGAAGGCTCTAGAATGACATTTAAGGTAGTCATCAATCTCATTATAGGAGAAGCGCATTTAAGGTAGCCTCTCCACTATTGCTTAGATTAGTAATTGGGATCACCTTTGTGGATCTCTGGACATTTCCTTAGTGCCAGATTTCTCTTTAAACTTACATAGGTTCCCTCTATTATGGTATCTCTTTTCTTGCTCTCCTCTATTCTTCTGACTCAGTCTTCCTGAACTCTCATGTTTTCCTCCCTTATCCTCTTCTTCCCTTTTCTGTTTCTTTCCTCCCTCCCTCCCTCCCTCCCTCCCTCCCTCCCTCCCTCCCTCCCTCTCTTCCTCCCTCACTCTCTCTCTCCCTCCCCCTCCCTCATGGATCCATACTCCCAATTTGCTCAGGAGCTCTTGTCCCTTTCACCTTCTCTGGGAGACCATGTATGTCTCTCTTAGGGTCCTCTTTGTTTCCTCCCTATAAAACACAGTCTTAATGAGGATTATTATAGTTATGTCAAATTTAATGAAAGTACATCCATACATGCAGAAGTGAACTATATAGATCATTACTAGTGGTTTTGACTTTCATTGATTTTTTTTAAGCACACTTACTACTTTCATTTACATTTCATATACAAAGTTTAAAATCCCACCCCCTCTTGGTACTTGGGGTCATTAATGCTGTGGGAATTTTTTGAGAATATTCCATGGAAAGATTAGTGGTGACATTGCAAAGGAAATAACTCTACAGAATGAAGGACAACTTTTGATTTTTATAAACCAATTATTTAAAAATTATTTTAAGATGTTTTTCTGAAATTTAAAGAAAGGTATCATGTTTAAAAATATAAACTGATGTTTCTGCTAATACTTGAAATGATGGCATTCATGATGAACTCTAGCCAGCAATGGCTAATGACCTAGGGAATATTTAAATTGTGTACATGTGCTTTTGTACCCATTTATTGTCTTTATCCACATTTCCAACTAAGCTGGAAAAAAGTAGAATTCTTCCCAGATGGACATGGAGTGAGTATGAATTCAAAGACAGTACTCTTTTGAGAGACTTGCTGGATAGCTACGGTTCCCGTATGTGCATATTGAGACATGGGTGTAGTTGCACAAAATGTTTGAACGCCTTTTCCAAAACATCTTTGATCAGTTTACACAGCCTGACTGGGGTCTATTACTCACATTCCTCTTGCTAGGCAAGATGAATCTTCTTTCAGTGACATGATGAGGTCATTCTTGAACCTTCAGTATGCTGGGAAGCTTGCCTGGTTGAATGAGGACTGTGCCATGAATTAGGACTGAGAACAACCATCTGTAGTAAAGCATGGCCTTCAAGTTAAAGGTCACAGTCCTGAGTAAGACTGTTTACTTTAGACCAAGTAAACACAAATCTGTAGTTATATACCCTACACCACAATTCAGAATTACACAGCCATCATGGAAAACAGCATACTCATGATTACAGTTTTATTACTGTAGTTACAACTCAGGAGCAGCTGAATGACAAAACACTAATGGCAAGTTTTGAATGATCCAACACACAGAGCTTCTTGCCCTTTTCCTGTTGAGTGCAGGCACACTATCCTTGCTCATCAGTGTGTTCTCAGAACAGGAAGTTTCAATAGACTCTACTGTATTACATAAGGGTGAATAACCACTGCCCTGTTGGTTAGATCTAACCTGCAGTCTGCCTTAATTAATTATGTCAAGTGGTTTCAAGAACTATATCCACCAATATTCAATTTCTCTTTGATGTTTCTGTTGGCCCTTCAGAAGCCAAGGAGACATCTCACCTAAGTATTAATTCAAATTTGACCCTAACATTCAGAATTGACCCTAATATTTAGAAAACTCAAGTATTTTGGTAATCTTTCCCAGGAACCGATGCTAACACATGATATTAATAATAATAATAAAAAAACACACAAGGCTAAAACATGGTATGATTTTTTTATTATTATATTTTATAAAATAGATTTCTTCCAATACTAGACTAGGATGTTAGTGATGGCATGCTCCTTAAAGTCCCTGTATCCTTGAGCAATGACCTCCTTTGGGACTCTAGTCCATGTTTCTTCACAGAAACAGCTTCAATCTTCATTATCTGCCTTTGACAGAGTTACTCCTGTCATATGCCCTACCTTATCCCTTTCAGTCCTCAGACTCTGAAAACCTAAGCAAAACATTATACAGTGGTTATCTTTTCCCAATAAAGTTTAATTGTCTGTGGGAAATTTTCAGATGATACCAGCTCTATTCCTAGAAGAAATGAAGGAATTAATTTATCAGCCCTTACTTTTAGTAGGCAAAAAAGCAAGCTTTTGCATGTCAGTGCTAAAGCTAGATGCAGAACAGGGACCTATTTAGTCTATGATGTTCTTGTCTTGCAAGCATGAAAACCTAAGTTTAATATTCAAAACCCATGTTTAAAACAGAAGCAACGACAAACAACAAAAACAAAACAAAGAAAAATGCAAAATCAAAACCAGGTGAGTTGGTGTGTACTTATAATCTTAGTGTAGGAGAGGCAGAGAAAGGAGGACCTCAACAAGCCGAGCCAATTAGGTGAGAACTCAGTGAGAGACCTTGCCTTTAAGACCAAGGTGGGTGGTGACTGAGGAATGACAACCGAGGATATCCTCTGTCCTCTACACATTTGTTCATGTTCATTTTAAATGAGATGGGTCACCTTATGCTCCACACATACAATAGAAGATTCTTTAGAATACTTAAAAGACAAATTTTGATTATACATTTAAAACTAAATTTGCAAATTAATTGTATCAAACTATTCATGAAGTCATATTTTCTCATGCATTCTCCCTGTCATATCCTCTGAGTTCCAGAATATGATAGTATTTCAGCTACCCAAAGCAAAGATTGACTCTATCCATTTCATATTATTGAATACTGGAGTCTTTGATGACTTCATATTGCCACCCAAATGCCCAAGTGACAGAGGATGATGATGAACTTCCGGTTCTTCTGCTTCCAGTTCCCAAGTGCTAGGGTGACAGGTGTGCCACGCCACACCTAATTCAAGAAGTTCTGGGAACCAAACCAAGGTGTCATTTGCATGATAGGCAACTATTTCACTAACTGAGCCCTAGCCCCAGCCCAAACTTCTGAGACTTACAGACTTATATGTTGCATGTCCACAGAAAGATTCATACTAGACAATGTGTGTGTGTGTGTGTGTATAAATAATTTTTCTTATTTTACATATCGATCTCAGTTACACCTCCCTCCCTTCTTCCCTCCCTCCTGTGCTTCCTAAGCCCCCCTCTCATCCCATCCCCCCACCTCCACTTCCTGGAGGGATGATCAAAATCTGTCAAGTAATTTGGAGTGGTGTCTAGGTCCTCCTTCATGCCTCTAGGCTAAGGGAGTATCCCTCCATGGGGAATGTGCTCCCCAAGTCCTTTAATGCACCAGGGACACAACCTGGTTCCACTGTCAGAAGTCCCTTAGACTGTCCAGGCAGGCCTTCTAACTGAGACCCATGTTCAGGGGGTCTGAGTCGGTTCAATGCTGGTTTCCCAGCTATCAGTCTGGGGCCCATGAGCTCCCCCTTGTTCAGGTCACCTGTCTCTGTGGGTTTCTGTAGTCTGGTCTTGACCCCTTTTCTTATCACTCCTCCCTTTCCTTAACTGGATTCCAGGAGTTTGGCTCAGTGTTTAACTGTGGGTGTCTGCTTCTGTTTCCATCAGCTCCTAGATGAGGGCTGTATGATGGCATATTAGTTATCATCTCATTATCAGGGAAGGGCATTTAAGGTAGCCTTTCCACTGTTGCTCAGATTGTTAGTTGGGGTCATCCTTGTAGGTCTCTGGACATTTCTCTAAAGTCAGTTTTCTCTTAAAACCTATAATGGCTCCCTATATTATGGTATCTCTCTTTTTTTGCTCTTGTCTATTCATCTCCCCGACTTGATCTTCCTGGTCTGTTCGTCCCCTGACTCAATTTTCCTCACCCCACTTCTTTTCCCCTTCTCCTCTTCTCTTTCTCCCAACTCTCTCTCCACTTACCCCCCCCAACATATGCTCAGGGTATCTTGTTCCTTTCCCCTTCTGTGAGGAACCTTGTGCATCTCTTAATCTCTTAGGTTCCTCCTCGTATCCTAGTTTTTCTGGCAGTGTGAATTATAGGCCTTTGCTCTATGTCTAAAATCCATCTATGAGTGAGTACATACCATGTTCCTCTTTTTGTGGCTGGGTTACTTCACTCAGTATGGTTTCTTCAAGTTCCATCCATTTGCCTGTGAATTACAAAATACAAGATTCCATTGTTTTTTCCTGCTCAGTAGTATTCCATTGTGTAAATATACCCCATCTTCATTTACCATTCTTCAGTAGAGGGGCATTTAGGTTGCTTTCTGGTTCTTGCTATTACAAATAATGCTGATATGAACATGGTTGAACAGATGTCTTTGTTGCATGGATGTGGATCATTTGTTATACTAGACACTTTCAAACCTATTATTTTATTTAATCACAGCAATTTCCCACCACAGCTCTGTAAAGTAGATAATTAAGCTCTAATTTTCTACATCAGAAAATCTAAGTTAAGTAAAAGGCCTACTCAGTATTAATGAGGTGACAGGTAGTAAATACACAATTCAGTGATTTTCAGCAAAGTCCTTCACAGTGACATATGGGTAATTGTTTCCATGGTGCTCATATGTTTCCACTCACCTCTTAATTCTTAGTTTGTAACAGTTTGCAGAGTAGTTTTCTTTTTCAAAAGGATTGGAGTATGTGCTCAGCAGGTCATTAAAGTTAACTATTAGGTTCACTCATTCCATGTACTTTTACCAAATAGTTCCTATTTTCCTTACCCATGTAGCAGACATTCATGAATTACACTCATCTTTTGTTAATTCAATAAATATTGAATCACAGTGTTCACTAATATTGAATGCTAAAGGTAGTTGATAATGATGACAAACTGAGTTTTCTTAAAGCCTCTCATTCATGAGGTGAAAGAATATCTTCTGCTGTTTGATCTCAGATTTAAAATGACCATTTGAAATAATTCATCTCAAAGGATATTGTTTAGGACAACCTTTTACTGATATATATATATATATATATATATATATAATATTTAATTCTTTGTGCCCTCAAGTCTACATCCCATGGCAAGGGGTGTCCCAAATTTAAAAGTTGCTGCATCATTGACAGTATCTGCAACAACTAATACTCAGTTACAGTGACAATGATCCAGCTTCAGCAGGTACTATAATTGCAGATTATACCCTTCATGGTTTTCTTTTTATGTGAATAGTAAGTGTATGAAATCTTGAGTCAACATTTCCCTTTTTGTTGCATAAACAGTGCTGAAAGCTTAATGATCAGCTGGAGAAGAGGCGTAATGAGTAGTTGCTGCATTGTTCATTAAACACCGTGGTGCTCCTTTCTTCGCCATCATTTCATCTGTGCTTGCATTTTGCATTTCCCTCTAGTCTGTCATTCTCCTGGAGCATCGGACACTCCCCTTGAGGTAATTGCTGTGACACACATAGTGCTTCTATCACACAACAATGGAAATGTCTCTCCTTCTCCTGGAGCTCACTTTATTGGAGAGAATGTACTTTTGAGGATGGCAAATTTGTAGAAAATGAGTCATGCAGAGGGCCTGTCATAGCTAGAAATGTATTTGGTGGAGAAGGGGATGTGCCTTCTTCATAATCCAGGGATGTGTTGTCTTACTGGGAATTGAGAGTAACATTTTAAGTAATTTGACAATGGAATTCAGATTTGCCCCCCAGATTTATTTTGCTACACTTGGTTTTGTATCACTGTAATTTTTTGTGACTTTCTCTGACAGTATATGCCTTCTAGAATGGGATGTTCTACTTGGTGAACTAAATCTAAGTTGCTGCAACATTACTGAGTACAGTAATTTGGTATCCCTTTCAGTATCCAGTGGCCATATTGTAGGAATATGTTATTTGTATTTCCCCTGTGCCAAGCCATAATTAATTGCTGAAACAATAGGAAGTCTTACCAGAGAAATGGGTTCCAAGGCACACATTTCAATAAATAGACTACTTTTTATTGCATCCAAAGCATATACATCTTGACTCATTATGGTATTGTGTTCCCTTTTATGCATGTATTAAAGCTTAGGAATGTGAAAGGAAGAATATTGCTTTTGAAATCTCCCAGGGCTCTTTGCTTTTAAGTATAGAGGAAAGATAGAATTTCTAGATAAATAGGGACTTAGCTTCTTTATGGTATCTTTGCAACTTATCATCTTATTGTACATTAGAGGCCATTATCTACAAATATGAGTTAGTTGGGCTAGATACTTGGGTCCTGTTAGGTATTAATATGTCATTTGATGGGAAATAATTTAGAGTTCTTTTCCTACATAAGTAATTTCTAAGTAGTAATTCCCTAAGCAATATCAGAAGCCACAAGATAACTTGATGAAAACCTTACACAATGTATTTTCATGAGTATCCTGAAAATAAGAATGACCTTTCATAGAAGAATGTTCTTGTGAATCACATGCCTACAGAATTACATAGACCACTGAGATCACTTTCCCAAATTCTCATTTAAAATAATGTTCTTAACTATCTCCCCTCATGAATTCCATATTTTGTTTCCTAAGTGCATTTACTGAATAATAATTCATTAAATTTTTCCAGTGGTTGATCACTCCTCTTTATAAACCGAATTAAGTCTAGGCTATGGGAAAGGACACAGAATATTTTTTTTTCTTAGACTGTTTCTATGATCATGGAATAATAATATGCATTTCTTGCAATCAGTTTAAATTGTTCATATGTTCTTGCTGCCCGAGTTGATACTTGGCTGTTATATTATCCAGGGATTTGGATTGAATACATGCATACATCTTATGTTGTATATTTGAAAAGGTTTTATTAAATTTCTTTCTTAATATCATTGAAATAATTCAAAAGCTCATTTACACTGGAAACACTAGGCACTATGTAGTTTTTCAGTACATGAGGCTGTGCCTCAGCAGTTCTAATCTGGTGCTGAAGAAAGATGCCCAAAGAGCCAGGGTCCTCAGTTAATTTTGAAAGCCTGAAAAAGGCATGTTTCAATTATCATTGATTTTATCAAAGGTACAGTCACTAGCTGCAATATGTTTCATCAAATTAGCAGTGAAATCAAACACTTTTCTTAGTTCTATGCACCCCCCCCCCCAGTTTTTAAAATCTGGACTACTAACAAAATATGCTGTCCACATTAGGTGTGGGTCTTTCCTCATCCATTAAGGCAAAATTGAGACAATTCCCAGAGATAGCTTCACAAGCTATCCTGATGGAGACAGTACCTCAACCAGGCTCCCCTGATCAAGTGATTGTAAATTATGGGAGCAGACATTCAAAGACCAACTGTTACAGCTGCTGAGGCAATTTGATTAACACATATAAATAATGGAAAATAGAAGAAGGTGGAAAAGGGAGATGAGATTAAGTAAGGGGCAAGACAAAGAATTAGTCAATGGAAGACTACAACGAAAAAGCAAGAGAGCACAATAGTAAAGGGAAAAGCAAAGTTAAGTCATAGGATCAGAGTTTTTTATTGCCAGTTAGACCTACATCTTTTCATTCATAAACAATGGTGTATTTTCTCCTTCCTTCCTTCCTTTCCTTCTTTCTTTCTTTCTTTCTTCCTTACTTTCTTTCATTCTTTCATTGAAACAGGGTCTTACTGTGCCATACAAGCGGGCCTTTTAAACACGTGATCCTTCTACTTCAAATTTCATAGACTTTAGGTAGGATACAAGCATGTCCTGGTGGACTTTGTTTCCTTCAATTTGAATAGGAGATACTGTAACTGAGGGAGCATAACTATTCTTTTGACCATTGCATTTAAAATACATAATACATTTGGAGTAGTTGTTTTGAGCCAGCTGGTTATTGTAGTCAAGAAATTTGCAATGTCCAGATGCAATATAACATAAAGCTAGTTTTCTTTTTTACTTTAATTTGTTTGTATATATTAATGTTTTCATTTAGCCTACTTTAAGATGAGTAGCCAATTATCTTAGATCATTAAAAGATTTAACATTTACATATTTCAAACACATTTTCCTCCCACACACCCACATATATTCTATTTTCTCCGTTGTAGACAAAGATAGTCTTAAAAACAGAAATTGGATTATGTTACTCCTTCTTCAATTATCCAGTGGTTTTCTGTCATAATTGTGATAAAATCTAAACTTTTCCCACACTACAAGGTGTCTCCTCACAAAACCCTTGAGTTCTTACTCTGTACTGGTGATGGAAGTGTCTCCTTTCCATCTATTAATAATAATAATACAGGTAATGCTCTACCTGTAACTTCACATCTGTTGCCTGGTTTACCATCCATGTGATTATCCTTCCTCTCATTTACAAGCCTGCTATAGCACCATCTTCATTGTGAAACTGTTCTGAAACCTCTATAAAACATATCCTTTCTTAGCTGTCCCACCCTTAATCTTCTTAATATGCCTTCTTGTTTCTTCTTTGAGTGTGTTCATGTATGTGTTTATTTCTGTCTTGGTAAGCTAGTATTTCTAGGTATTTATTACTTTCTTTTAGGCAATTCAATATGTGTATAAATACCCATAGTAATTTATTATGACCCTTTACTTTAACAATATTTGTAATGTTCCTGTTTCATTTATGATTTTTGTCATTTGATTCTTCTTTCTATAGTGTAGGTAGGAAGTGGTCAGTTATTTTGATATTACTAATTCAACTCAGTCTGCTTGATTTTTCATGATTAAAAATGTCCCATTATATTTCTGTTCAAATCTTTAATAATTTTTATCCTATAAACATTGAGTGTTTTTGTTCTCAACCTACTGTCTCTAAAAAGTTTTGTTAGGTTATTGGTTGAAAAGCCTCTCTCTTCCTCCTGTCTCTTTTTCTAAACAGTATCTACCTATGTAATTCAGATTGGTCATGTCCTGGAAATATAGTCATGTAGCACCACTCCTGGTAAACTGAGAACTTTTTGGCTATTTGCTTATTTCATGTAATAATTTATTTAATCAGTACAATTTTTGATACATACTAGGGGTTTTTATTATGCTGTATTTCTATGTAACTTTGTTTCTAGACCGAAGAGATTTCTTGTGACTTCATTAACTCACTGGTTGTTCAACAATATGTTAATCTCCATGTGCTTTACATTTATTTTTCAGTTTTCATTTGTGGTTTCCAGTTCCAATTTATTTTGATTTTAAAAGACAGTATTATTTTGTGCATGCTAAATTCTCTAGTGTGTCTTTTATGGTTTAATAGATGACCTATCTTGGATGTTCTGCACATACTTGAGAAGAATATCTGTTCTGTTTGTATATGTGGAATGTTCTCTGAAGGTCTGTCAAGTCCTCTACATTGTTGCCTACAGCTTGGTATTCATGTGTTGTCTTTTAAAGGGGATTGGCTGAAGCTATAGGCAGCACCTGGGCTTACGTCATTTACTTTGTTTAGTTCTGCTTGTTTTCAAGGAAGGTTAGAAGGTGTAGTACAAGCCTTGGACCTAAAAGATAAATAACTAGTGAGACTGTGGTGCATGGGTGTTTTTAGAAAGCATCAAATGTCCAGAACCTAGTATGCTTTAAGAGACTGCATCTTGGTATGATGAGCTTCTCTCTTTATTGATGGAGGAATCCTGGAAGTGCTCCCTTGTGTGTCTGTGATATATGAGCTTTTACCTTCTCATTTATGAAGTTACAATAAACATATAATTCTTACCTTATTACATATTCTCCAAGAAGCACAGTAAAAATAAAACGAAGCTTTAAAAGTTTAAAATGTTACTGCTGGGAATCCAAGATGAACAAGATATACAATCCAAAATTACTTCCACCCATGTTGTTACACACCCTATTAACAGTATGCACAAGAGACAATTCTATTTCTAGATTTTATCACTCCATTTCATAATTTTAACTCGTAAGACCCAGGGACTATGAAGGAGGGAGATGTCCTACAGAGAGATATTATGCATTTACATTGAATCTCACTGTTGGAAAATGTGCTTATTCAGAATTTCACCTTCATGGAAAGTTGAAAAGTGAAATGAAAACAAATCTTAATAAGTTGATTTCATTCCAGAGTCCCTAACTTAAAATATGAATATTTGATTGTAATTATTGTAGGCAATTACTACTGATTTCAACTTACACATATTAATTTGTCAAGAAACTATAAGTGAAACTGGAAAGGTATAAAGAATTTCTGATCATCGCTGCACTTTGGAATAGAAAGTTAGATTGAAAGGGGTTCTCACACCAGTGTAAAAGATGACTTAAAACTTGTAATTATACAAGTTGGAGAATTTGGTCTAAGTTTAAGAAGGAAAAAAAAATAAACCTTTGAGCATGCTATAGTTTTGAGCAAGGAGCCTTAATCGTCTTTTCTACATGTCTCAATTTGATCATTTTAGGGTCTGCAGTTCTATTGCATTCTGGGAAAATCCTTACAGGATTAAAACAGGATATGCTACTGGGGCACAAGGAAGCTGATAAATTAACTTTCTTCAGGCCAGACTCTGGGATATCCATCCTCCTGCAACTACAGAGGTTGACCTTGACAGTTTCACATACTGATCTCCAGCATTAGCTAACCCCTTTGGAGCTAGGGTGCTTGTGAGGGAAAACAATGTACTGTATCATAATGTTTTTAACTTTTCTTCAGTACCACGTGTTAGAGATCATTTGAACCAAGTTCAGATCTCCCCCATCTCTCCTATTCTCTCTGCCATTGTAAAAGTTTCATGTTGCCCTATATATTCCTGTACTTCAGGTTTGGTGCTTGGTGAAGGAAAATTTATCTTAGTACAAATGAATTGTTCAGAGGGTAGAATAAGTCCAAGGTTATTTTTCAAAGTGAAGATGGCGACTTGGGCCTGGAATTGTGTTTCTTCTTTTTGCTCCAAATGGGTTTGGATTTCTGCATTCCACGATGAACACATTGTAGGGAAACAAAGGAACGATGGTAGTGCCAAGTAAAGCAGCAGTGGGTGTCACTATCTATCTATCTATCTATCTATCTATCTATCTATCTATCTATCTATCTATCATCTATCTATCTATCTATCTATCATCTATCTATCTATCTATCTATCATCTATCTATCTATCTTACTATCTATCTATCTGGCATACTGATTAAAATTTCCATAAATAATATTGCTATTAATTAATTATTTTATTATTATTATTTTATGTGTTTTTTGTGTGTGCTCATATGTCCACACATATATGAGAGGCCAGCGAACAAACTCAGGTATCCTTTCTAAAGGGGTCATGTATCTTGTATTTGGAACGGTGTCTTTCACTTGGCCTACAAATCACTGATTAGGGTTGGCTGGTGATGTTTCCTTTAGAAATTCCACAAAACAAAACAAACAAACAAAACAGGCTTTGTATGTGTTCACAAAAGGAAGATGTACATGTTTTTAAAGTGACAAAAACACTTTTGTCCCCTGCCCATTAGGATGGGTTTTGTTTTCTGTGATGGTTCATTTCTCTTCCTCTGCTTGAGTTTTGTGTACATGGGTTGAGTCTTCTCAGAATACTAAAGGAAAGCAAGGCTACTCATAGTGATATCTAGATGCCCAGGGTGTAGGAAACACATTTATGTCAAAATTACTAAAGTATGAACTATATAAGTCATTTTCTAATTAGCCATTTGAAGACTGTGGAGAGCACTTACAACCATTAATATCACTAATGTTAGCTTTTAGTATATTAAAATTAATTGCTTCTAGATAAGACTATTGGCTACTTGGTGTTTTCTCTCTATCTTGTTGTTGTTTGTTTTTCAGTGATATCTTTTTTCTATTTCTTGGATATATTATTTACTTCAGCTCTTCCATTTCTTTGGTTACAGAGTTAAGCACATTCAATCTTTTTGATTATGATATCTATTGAAAAAAATTGGCTTCTCATTACAAGTGCTTCTAGAAATTGCCTCCTGAAACTGTCCCTTCTAACTTATCACTAAAATGCCACTGTAGACACTGAAAAGAGGTCCTACATTTCATCCCAACTGCATGTGACCAGGCAACTTACCATATGCATTTGAGAGAGAATGGATATAAGGCCAGTGTATTTGATTGAAAATAAGTGTGAAATCACAGAAGTTGAATGACACAGTAGGTTGCTGAGAAAGTCAGTGGGAAAATTGTAAAAGTAAACAAGCAAAAATCCTCACTGAAACAAACTGAAATGGAAGTAAAACACTTCAAAGCCAAAGGAATGGAGTAAAAGTGTTAAAGGAAGGAATAATTTACAGAAATTAGTATTTCCGTCAAATACATACATACATATAAATGGGATGATTCAACTTAAGCTTACAGAAACCAGCTAGCTCCCATTTTAGTAGTAGATTACAAAGATGAGAACAAAAATTAAGTCAAAATAACAATATAAATCATCATTGAAATAATTAGGTTTTTATAAAGTAAGTCTCGAGGCACCTTTAGATAAGCATGTGTGTGTGTGTGGTTGTATGTACGAGAGAGAGACAGAGAGAGACACACACACATACACGAGAGAGAGAGGAATGGAGGGAGTGAGAACAAGTAACATGAAGACTAGAAAAATATGTTAAAATTATGCCACTTGAACTCAAAGGATCATTTAGGATCTTTCTGCAAGGGACATGTCCACACACTGAAATTCTACAGTTTTATACAGATGGCACCCCAAACATAATATACACTTGATAGAGGAAGGTGCCTTTAACAAATGGTGCTGGAAAACATGAGTATCTACACATAGCTGACTTGAGTCTGATTACTGTCTCTCACAATGCATGAAAATCAACTTAAAAGGAATCAGAGCATTTCACTTACCACTTGAAGCTTTGGAACTATACTACCAAAAAAAAAAATAAATAACTTCTGGGAAACATTTCAATATACTGATGCAGGTAGTAATTTTCTGGAAAGGACTTTCCAATGCAAAGGAGACAAAACAAAATTTGACAAATAAGATTACATCAAACTAAAAGATCTCTGCACAGAAAATTAGATAATAAACAGAATAAAGAGCCAACCTACAGAATGGGAGAAAATATTTTCAGCTACTTATCTGATAGAGGGTTGATATGCAGAACATACAAACAACTCAAGGCTGGAGTTGTAATAGAGTGATTTCCTAGATAGCTCAAGCCCTGGAGTTCAGCCCCAGATACGGCAAACCACCTAATAAAGCTAACAAACATACAAAAACAAAACAAAACTAAACTAAAAAACAAAGGAAGAACCATCCAAAAGTAATTAAGTTAAATGTGGACAGATGGTAGTAGTCAGTACTTCTCAAAATAATAAATACTAGTAGCCAATAGTCATAGGATGATATGCTCACCATCTTTTCACCAGGAAATGCCAATCAAAGTACAAGAGGATGCAATTTACCTATTTAGGATGAATATTCTCAAAAGCAAAACTTGGCAATAACAAAAGCTGACAGGGTGTGAAGTATACAAGCCTCTTGTACACTGTTGTCTGAAGGTAAATTGGTATGGCCACTGTGGGAAAACAGAATGGATTTTCCCCAAAAAGTCTTAATATAGAACTATCATAAGATTTAACTATTTGAGGGCTAGGGGCATGTCTAAAGCAATTGTATTTAGCCTCTGAAATGGTATCAGTATTCTTGTGTATATTGTAGTATTGTTCATAATAGTTGACACATAATGAACCTATATGAACACCAACACATGAATGAATAAAGAAAACATGATTTATTATCTCAACAGAATATAATTCAACCAAAATGAAGCAAGAAACCCTGCCATGTGTAACAAAATAGATGGAAATGAAGCACAACCTATTAAATACAGTAAGGCACATTAAGACAAATGTTGCATGTTCCTCTCATAGGGAAACAGAATAAAATTATAAATGTTGACCAGTTCATATAAGGTTCATATGTGTGTAGATGATTTCAGGATGATCACTATTAAATAGTCAATTTCTCTGCTGTTCCCTGCAGAGAACAATTTCTTCTCATCTCAGCATTCCTTAGTTGCCTTAGATAAAGTAGCTATTTATCTAGGGTTGAAAACATTCCCCCTTCTAAGTTAGTATGCCTATGGATATTGTCTTTTTGAAGTCTTGATTTGGTAGCCATGATGATGAAATTTCATGACCATAGATAGCTTCCTTGGAATTTCATGGAGAAAATGATCTTGTGTGTGTGTGTGTGTGTGTGTGTGTGTGTGCGTGTATGTGTAATTATATATATATATATATATATATATATATATATATATATATATATATTCCATGAATTTGAGAGAAAAAATGGGGTAGGGGTACATGAAAGGAGTTGGAGGGAAGAAAGGCAAGGGGAAAATTATAAAATTATAATTCCAAAATATTTTTATAAGTTATAAAAATATGATGAAAATAATTTGATCTAAAAATAGTATTACTAATTGTTTCAGGAATGGATGGACAAAAGTGGATAGAAGTTATCAATGTCCAACATATGGAAATACCAGAGCAAGTCTAGGTCAACAACTGATAACCTATTTATGATAATGAAAATACATTTAATTTGGCTTCCAGTAAAAAAGGCATAAATAAAATTAAAATGTTACAAACTGAGTTATATCAATACAAATGGAAGGGAAATACAGTGGGGAAATTCTTGAACTTAAAGGGGAAAATATGGATTTAAAATTAATGACTAGTATAGGTTATTGAGGAGTCAGAGAAAGGAGAGAAAGCAGCCATTAATATGGCTCATCTTTCATTGCCAGAATCTGAAGATATAATTATATTTTGAACTTGCATAGACTGAAAGACAAAGGTTACATTCTGTGGGGCTGAGGAAATCAATTTGAATAAAATAAGGAATGTAACTTGTGAACATTTTCACTGGGTCACAAATGGAAATTATTCCTTCCATTAACTCACCCCTGGCACCTTTTCAATAATTGGAGAAGTATCTTTACAACAAACACTGTGACATAAGCTAAAACATGACATCTGGCAAGGGCTAGACCTCTGTGTCTGGTTTCCTATATTCTGAGTTTCCTGGCACTAGGTTGCCTGCATCCAAATGCCTTTCCTGTGCCACAGTCACAGTCTGTGCTGGAATGACCATCTTTATGATTCCCTCAAAGCTCTAGATCTATGCCCTGTCCAATAATCTCTTTGGAGATGCCCTCTCTGTCTTCCCTTTCTGAGTCCTTGCTCAAGTCTGATATAATTGGCCCTTTCCTGGTTTCATGTTCTTTATCTCTGCTGCCTTTATCTTCATCTTCCCCCATGCTTCTTCCTTTCTTCTTCCATGTACTAGCCAAGTGACTCATTCAATGAGCAAGAAAAACCAATGTCATGGGTCTAACTATAATTTTCAGCACTGTCTAATTACATTCACTTTCCTGTCCCAGATGGTGATTTTGTTCATAAATCTGTTCAGGTAATTAAATGTTGGACATTTTGCAGAACAAATAGTATCTTTTTTTCTTAAAACACAAAGAAGCTAGCATTTACAAATATGTATGTAGTTAAGTAGGTCCCTTTTCTTGATCAGGTAGCAAAGGGCATTATGACAGCTTGAATTCTCGCCTTTTCAACCTGTCTCCAAAATTAATACTTTATGTGTTGATGCTCTGATCATGTACAACCCAGAATGTCCTTTGGGATTGGGACATTGCAGA
Source organism: Phodopus roborovskii (assembly GCF_943737965.1). Lineage (NCBI taxonomy): Eukaryota > Metazoa > Chordata > Mammalia > Rodentia > Cricetidae > Phodopus > Phodopus roborovskii. The sequence continues at coordinate 11,265,267 of NW_026126629.1, forward strand.
TGTTTTTTATTGAAATGATGTTGTACTTGACTAGGACAGACCTCTCAATCTAATAGGGCTAGTGACCTTAAAATGAGGTTACCATGAACACATATATGCACTGTGCATGGAGGCCCCATGAAGAAAAAAGTAGACTTGGGCTAATTCATCTAGAGTCACAAAGACCCCCAGAAACTATGATTCTTCATCCTTCTCAGAAGGAACCATCCTTCACCTAGGACTTCCAGTTTTCATGTTTGCAAGATACTATATTTTTGTGGTTAAACTACTCATGCTGTAGTATTCATTTTATTACTCTCCATGTTAATAGTCAGGACTCTATAGAGGAACAGAAATTAAAATGAACACACACACACGGAATTTATTAGAATGGCTTGTAGACTGTGGTCCAGCTAGTCCAACAATAAATGTCTACCAGTGGAAGTTCTAAGAATGCAGTCATTGTTTAGTTATTCAGTCTACAATGCTGAATTATCTCATCTGGTCTTCAATATATGCCAGATCACAAAATAGTAGGCTCTAATACCAGTAGAGAAACAGACTTGTTAGAGAGAGAGGCAAGAGAAAGCAGGAAAAGAGCACAGGATTCCTTCTTCTATGTTTCTTTTATCTGACTTCCCACTTCAAATGATTTTCATGAAAATAAGAAATCATTAACAGATGTGCATAGCCATTTGTGTTTTAGGGAATTCCAAATATAGTCAAGTTGACAACCAAGAATAGCCACTACACATGTGTTCATTAATGTCCAAGTAGATATAACTTAAAGATGATATTCTCAGAGTTACAGAAAACAGATAGAAGTCAAATCAGATTGTGGACAAGATACACAAGGATAGTCCAAGGTGAAGTTTTTTGTTTTCCTTCTGCCATGGTGCATTGCATCTTCTTCCCATAGTATGGATAGCAATGTTTCAGGCCACTGTGTGTAGAGACATTAATAGGCATTTGACAGTAAAAAAAATTATTAACCCTAGTTCTCTAATCCAGAAGTGTTACTTAGGCTTCATCACAAACAAAGGTTTGTCTGTCCACATGATCTCTGAGGAGGCTGAACTATTGTCATATGATCCAATGCTTTCACCTAAATGGAACTGTTTTTCCAAGTTCCTCCGGTAATAACAGACATTCCTCTCAGGTCTGACATTCAATAGATATTTTTTTTTCTCATAAACCAAGTACAAAGTTTAAAAAAATTCTTAACTGAACTTGTACGGAAACCCCTGGAGTAAGCTCTAGAGGCCTTTAAGTCTACAGTGGTATCATTCTGAAGCCAAGGCTGAGGCCATTGCCACTTGGTACCTTGTCCAGGAGGTATGGGATCTTTCTTTTGTGGGTAAGACTGTGACATTGTCTTGGTAGTGCCCACTGTGTGATATTTTACACACTGTGAGATGCTTCAGAAGGGAAGCTGTAGCTAGCAGGTGTGGAGTTCTTTACTATTATATGGCATCCTCTTCTGTATTTGGCAATTAATGTTCAGAGAAGGGTCTGGCACAAAAATGAGATGGCATGAGAACTCTCATATGCAGGCCAGGAACAGGTGATATTTAATAACAACTGTTATCTCTTTCTCTAGGGCACTGAGAGGAAGAATTGACATTCTCTTGCATTTATGGAGATATTCAGAACAGTGAAGCCTTGGTCTTCCTGTGAAAAGAATTTCTATGAGAATGGAAAGGACTATTGCAGAAAGTTGTGCTTTCCCATTGCTTATGAACTGTGGTGATAATTGCACTGATCTCTGTCTGTCAGGAGGTTTTGATTTTTAATTAAACCTGATGTAGCCTATGGAGAACAGCCTTGGTGTCAAAATCTCCACTGTCTTGAATTCTCAGGCACTTAGAAATTAGAAAGAACCTGTTTCAGGTCCTACTATTCAGGCATTTATGAATTTCCTAGAGGGAGAATCTAGAAGCTCCTGGGAATCATTCCAACCATTTCTAGCCTGGCTGGGTACCACCCTTTTTATTTGCCTTGGTGACTTACCTTTTCACTCTCACGCTTACCACACTTAATACTTAATACCTACACTTAATAGTGTATAGGATATAGTACTTGTACTTTATTATATATGGGATCAAATAGAGATAGCTAACACATATTGGATGAAGATGTTATTTTAAATCACATTGTCTTGTTTGTAAGAAGTACTCTGTATGATTTTTATCCACAGTAACATCATTAACTCCATATTTACAGGTGGGGGATACTTAGAGTCTAAGAGGTTCTGAAGAGTACACCAAGTCAAATAGATTTCTACACCAGAGTAAGATCTATCTGAACTCAGCACAGAGTTCTTCCCACTCCTTCCTATGACAGGCTGCATCCTGACTATGCCTCAGCTCATTTCCAGGCTGATCAGAATGCATCAAACTATGCAGAGATCATCCCACAGCAAAGTAACTGCAGCTTTCAGGCTAACTGTGCATATTTACAAGGCTCATCACTTGCTCAGCATTTCTGTTTTATCTGAAAAGTATTTCATTTTATTCATTCACGTGTTCATGGTAAATAACATGACAACAGACTGTTCTTAAATTGTGCTCTTTGCTGTTTTCCAACACAGCCATAAAAGGAAATGCTTTAGAGCTCATGATTCATTCAAACATATCTTCATTTGTTTTTTGTTTGTTTGTTTGCTAACATTTTCCTGATTTGTATAAGTCCTTGGTTTAAAGCATTTAATTAGTGAGTTTAGCCACAAACTGGTAACCTCTATGTAGGAAATTTTAAAAATCATGATCTTGCCCTTGAAAAATATCCACAGCTGATAAATGCTGCTGTGTGGATTGTTAATTGTGATGCACAGAACAATTGGATATTGAAATGGACCATTGGAATGTTACAGAATGGTCAGAATATTAATATCTGCCATGTTTTTTTAGCTATTCATTTCCAGACTGTCACGTGACTATAGAAATTTGATTGCAAGCCAGGACTGACCTCTTTAGCACTCAAACTGGCCATGCTTAGGATGGTCCCAGGAACTTTCCTTTTCTCTAGGAACTGGCTTGTCCAGGCAGGAATAAGGCAGCTTCACCAGCTAGACAACAGTCATCTGTGTTCATCACTACAATATAAAATAATTTCTGCCTCAGATTAGAAAAATAAAATTAAAAATTACCTGGATTGTTATTAGGATATTCCTTATAGTAGAGAGGCTACCTTAAATGCCCTTCCCTGATAATGAGATTGATAACTACTTTATATGCCATCCTAGAGCCTTCATCTAGTAGGTGATGGAAACAGAAGCAGACACACACAGCTAAGCACTGAGCCAGACTCCTGGAATCCAGTTGCAGAGAGGGAGGAGTGATGAGGGATTGGGTCAAGACCAGGCTACAGAAACCCACAGAAACTGCTGAACCTGAACAAGGAGGAGCTCATGCATGCCAGTCTGATAGCTGGGAAACCAACATAGGACCGACCCAGAGTCCCTGAATGTGAGTATTAGGAGGACTAGGCAGTCTATGGAGCTTCTGGTAATGGACCAGTATTTATCTCTAGTATATGAATGGACTCTGGGTGTCCATTCCACATAGAGGGATACCCTCTCAGCCTAGACACTTGAGGGAGGGCATAAGGCCTGCTCCAAATGATATGACAGACTTTGAAGACTCCCAATGGAAGGCCTTACCCTCTCTGGGGGAGCAGAAAGGGTATGGGATAGGGGTTGGTGGGGGGAAGAAGGGAGGATGGAAGGGTGCAGGAACTGGCATTGGGATGTAAAACAAGCTTGTTTCAAATTTAAATAAAAAAAATCTGGATGCTATCATGAACTAGAATGCTTCCTCATGGAAAGTTTAAACTAAAATTGTGAAATTCGTGTTTTTCTTCATGGAATCTCCTTTGAATGAGCATGTATGCTCACCTAGATACTCAACCCTACCTGTGCTCAGTGCCTTCAGGCACATTGTTTCCACACTGTATATTGTGGGACCCCAACATTACCAAGGGCAGAATCATAAAATAGATCTATTTTGATGCTTCTAGTAGTGTACAATAAATTCTATACGTTTTAACTTACTTTTGATTCTTTTAACACCCATATCATTTACCGTGCCTTAAAACAGACTTCTGCTGGTCTTTTATTTGTCTGTGAAGCTAGGGTTGGTAGTGTTTATTATCCTTCTGTGTTTTAATTTTCCAGGTAGAGCTAGGAGTGGGTGGAAGAAGACAGGCATGTCTGATTATGTGATATTTTTTAGGGGGATCACTGTTGACCTAAATGGTCCTCTGAGACCCAGAAATCAATGCAGCTGGTACTCCTGTTGGCCTAAGCAAATATTTAGTACAAATGGCTGTGTTGGATCCTACTCTGAGCTGTTTGTCACTTTTCTGTCTTCTGTTGCAGTCCCCAGCAAGCTAGGTCTCCCCAAGTTTCTTGTGGCTCTCACAGCCTTATTTTGGTCTGGCTGTAGGATTTATAGGCTGGCTTTTCTTTTGTTTTTTCCTCATTGTACTGGCAAGCCATTCTTTCCAACACTGTGTAAAGTCTAATAGCTTTCATCTAATGAGAAGTCTATAACACAGTTAAATGAAGGAGGTCTACATTCTTCAAGACCCACTGTACTAGGCAGTTTTCTGTGTTTAATTTGGGCTCACAGTTTCAGTCAATGGTTGCTTGGTGCTTTTCTTTCTGGGTTTCTGCAAAGGTAGGATGTAAGTATGGGAAATAATGGTAGAGAAAAGCTGTCCACATCATGGAAGCTGACATACACAATGATTAGATGGGGCTGAGTACCCAGGAGCCCTGGCAAAGAGCATGGCCTCAGTGATATACCTTCCTTCAAAGAAGCCCCTTGTCCTAAAAGTTCCACAATCTTCCAACAATGTTCAAGCTGGTGGCCTTTAAAGTGAGTCTTTAGGGACACCATTTAGGATCTGAATAGTAATAACACTGCTTTTCAGGTATGTGTCCTTTGCCTTGGGATGGGATATTTGGAGAGGATAAAACCCTTAGGCACTTTTTGCCTTGGCATTGTTTTCTGGTGTTTCTCATTGGCTGTTGGCTCCTAGTTAGTAACATACTGATGGTAAAAGCATTCCCTGAGCTGGCTCTGTCTTTTATTATTGTAATTACTGTCCGTTCCTTTACCTCCAGGGACTTCAGCAGGGCTTAGCCTTTATCTTCCTGCTTATCCCCTGCCTTCCAGTCACTCACTTTGATGTCCTGTACCATATTACCAAGTCTATATCTTTTTCCATGTTGATCTATAACTCAAGAAAAATGGCGAGATTGATCAAGTGTCAAATAACAGAACACTTAAATGGTGACACCATGTCCATTACTCTGCTTTTCAGAGCAGAAGTCAATGATTTTCAGATATTATGATATAAATTCTAAGAAAACATAAAATGAAATAGTTTTATTCTGCTCCAATGGTCAAGAGACGCCCAGAGAAAACCAGAGCTTTGGTATTCCCTTGCAGACCCAAATTATTTATAAAAAATATTTGTTATTTATTTATATTGCTTAACTCATGAATCCTTTGTATTATTACAGAGCTATATGGTTCTTTGTCTTTTTTAAAAATCTGCTTTTTTTGGGAAATAGGATATATTGAACTAGATGTGAAATTGGATAAGAAACTATTCAGTGGTTCCCGAACAACATGCAACTTATGAATTCCTCACAGCAATTTCTTTTTTCTCTTTACCATCTTTTAAAATAATCAGGCATTATTTTAAGAATGTCAGTATTCCTGACGATTTAAATACGGTAAAATACACAGCCTGTAGTGTTCTGAGTAAATATTCAGTGAGGATGCCATGGTTTTGGAGAGCTAGTGTGGTCACTGGAATGAGACAAATGCACGCACCAGGGGGCTATTGAGGTGGCCTCCCCTGTGCCAGTTTTTTATCACACACACACACACACACACACACACACACACACACACACACACACACACACACGAGCTTATCAAAATCACAATGGAATAAAGTTGAGACTTCTGAGGAGACAAGTGCTCCTGGGTGCAGTACTGATTTTTGCTCTTGTCTCCAACTCAACTTTCCTTCTGGGTGACCTGATCAGATTCGTGGTTTTAATATCCTCTCCATGCTGATGATACCAAAATGTATTTCTCTGGCCCTCTCTTCTCCAACAGGCTCATTTATCCAACTGCACACTCAGTGTCTCCAATTATATGTGTAATAGGCACCTTAAGCTTTGTATATTTAGAACAGAATCCCCAGTTCCTGCCTAGAAGAATGGAATCATTACTCAGTGTTCCTCATTTGAAGTAAAACCTCCCTTTTTATACTGGTACTTGATTGTGATGTTTTCTAAATGGATAAGGAAGGAGATTCCTTATACACACACTTTTCTTGCAATACATGATTGACAAACCTCCTACGAGAGGATGGTCTGTATTCTGTCTGCTTAAAACTTAGCAGTGGCTCGGATTTGGCCTCACAAAGTGTAGTGGATGTGATGAGTGGTGACTTGCATATCTAAGAGAAGATTAGACACTTTCTGTCTGGATTTCTATATAGTGGAAGCTTGGTTGGGGCTCAGCTATTCACCGTGGTGGCTCAGTGAGGAGGGGCCATGCATATAGACTGACATGGAAAAGTATAGAGGTCTCCCAATCAAGACAACATCAGTACCTTCAAGTCATGTGTTCCTCTAGCTTTTGAGTGGCCCAGTATATGGTGCAGATACTCTAGGTAGACATGTACCATTGAGGCACAATTATGATTTGTCACATAGCCACAATGATTGCATCATCTATCTCTCACAAGTCCTGTCATCCATTGCCACTCACATCAGTAAACTTTATAATGCTAATATAGAAAGTAAAGCATGCATGATGGCCACTGCTGCCTACCTCTGCCACAGCTGGCAATGAACCCCAGCCTACAAGATGATGAATGTTGCCTACCTTTGCCACTGCAATAGCTTTCTCTTACTCTTAGTCTGATATACCATGGTTTAATTTACCCACAGCCAACTATGATCCAAGATGTGAAACTTCCAGAAGTTATTTCACTGATTCATATATATTAAATAACATCTTTAACATCTCCCTCCCACCCTCCCTTCTTTCTTTTTTTTTTTCTTTCTTTCTTCAAGATCTCTTTCCATAGCCTGGGCTATGCTGATACTAATTTTGTAGACCAGACTGGCCTTATAGTCACAGAGATATACCTGCCTTCCAAGTGCTAAGATCAAGGGTGTGTACCACTATGCCAGCCATATTATGAACATTCTCAAGAATCCCCAGGGGGTTCTCCAGATAGTTCCTCATCAGTAAGAGAGGACTATTGCTTAACTTGTGTCATTCCACTAAAATGCTGGCCTTACTGTTGCAGCATTGCAACAGTTTTCCCTGTCTCATACTGTGCGATTTCTCCTCAAAGCCTTTGTCCTTCCTGCAACTCTCCCTTCCATTTTAGCATTTGGGATGCTGCTTCCACACCACACAGTCAATAGCTTCTTCCTATACAGACCTGTGTTTATACATCTTATTTCTCTGCTTTGTTTACTTCATAGTACATATAATTATTTGAAATATTGCCTATGTGTTTTATTTGACACATAAAATTATGAATATTGCAGTTAGTATTAAGCTTTAAATAAGAGTGACCTGGCTTTCTTTCTACTTATGATTATATATTAACTACAAAGAATAATGGGTTTCATTATATCTTTCTTATGCATACATATATAAACTTTTATCATATTTACATGCCTCTCTTTCTGATTCCTCTCTCACTTAAAATGTATACATGAGGTCTAACATAGCCAGTGTTTGTCAGCCCCTGAAAAGTATAATGGATACAAAGAAGCTATATAATATAGACTGGGAAGAGAAATAGAGTTGTAAATTCATCTTTCATAATTAAGTTAATGCCAGTGGATGAATCACTCAACTTCCCTACAACCATTAAATGGGGGTAGTATCTACTTCATGATAATTACATATAATATAATGTATACATATACATGTGTTTGAATATGTATATATATAGTTGTTGGTATCTTGGATGATATATGTGTATGTATGTACATACATATATATATATATATATTTAAATAAATATATTTTCCTTTCAATAATGTGTTCTTATTCAAAAAACTTTGGTGTCTATGTTTCTCTCTTTTTCTGGACCTATGTTAACATTAATAGTTTTTATCCTAGTAAAATGGGGATCCAACACATTTTATATTTCTCATAGGGTAGTCATTCTGGGTTGAAGTAAACAGTCATAAAGACTGCTAATACTTTTTTCCTCTGGCATCATGTGAGACCCTTTGCTACATAATAAACCATGAAATCCTGAAACCTGGTCCATGTTTTGAGCATTGCTCCATGTCTTAGTGCTGTATAAGTATTGTTAAACTCTGTGCTTATTGTACTTTATAAATTATACCTTTACTGATTTCCAGGAGAATTCATGAGAGTGCAGTTTGGAACAAGGGGAGGTATGCATATAACAGATCTGTTCATTAGAATCTCCAAGAATTATTGGTATTTTGTGGGAGGGCCTGATGGAGGAAACACATGTAGGATTCTATATATGTTTAGAATCCAGTTTTATTTTGTCTCATAATTAACATCTGTGAATGAGGGATAAATGAACTTCCTTGTGCTACTGAATAATCCTGAGTACTACAAGAAACAGCTCTCCTTTCTTTATTCTGACTTTCCTGTCTAAAAACCATTTGTAATTGTATAGAAATGTCTTTAATTTTTCTCCAGAGTAAGGCAGCCAAGGGGCAAAGTTGTTTACTTTCAGGGAATAAAAGAATCTTATTTTATGTAGGAATGATACATACATACATACATACATACATACATATGTATACATATGTATATATACATACACACACATTGCATAAACAGATATATAGTTTTCCTATATTATTTACTATTACTGTCGTTGTTCATGGGAAGTGGTTAGAAAATATTTGCCAAAAAGATTCCTTAGAGAAGTTGTACTTAAACAAATGCCTCCAAATAATTGGTTTTCTATATTTTCTCTGGTTCACCTTCATGCCCTTATATTTATGTATGAGTAATATATTTGTTGCTTACTACTGCAGTCATCAAAATAGTCATATTAAAGATATATTTCCATATTTATAATTTTATTTTGTTTCATTCAAGTCTACTTCAAATTTTCTGTAATAAGAAGGACCTGTAAGGTAGGTATTGCCTTCTTGGAAATGGTTCTGTGGTGATTCTGGACATAGATGTTGTGACTATCCTCAAGTCACTACTTTTTTTTATCCTTTCTGACAAGAGTGTCGTTTTATTTTATTGGGACTTTTCTCCCATGTAATTGTGAATCTCTAAGGAACTTCATTCTACTCTGTACTTAAGCAGTGATTCTTCTAATATTCACAGTGTTTTGTTCTTTAGGAACAGATAAGGCAAAATATTCAAGGGTAGAGGTCACTTCTAACCTGTGACTGTCTTTTCCACTGCCTGTGAAAAGAGAAGGTATTCTACTTGTATCTGGCAGTCATCTGAAGGAGAGAAGGGAAATGATCTTTAGAGAGAAGCCAGAGTTACAGGCATCACAGTGTCAGTGATAAAGCTAGCCCTTTTTATTAGCACTATGTAACTGGCTCAACTAACCATGAGCCTCAGCCTAGCCCTAGACTTCCAGGAGCAGTACCAGAAATCATACTCTCGGTTAATGTTCTTATGTGCATCTCATTGTGTTTTTATGAACCCGAGAATGTCTACAGAAACACTGTCACCTAGAACTCTATATTCTGATCATGTATATATTTTTGCTTATTGTACATTCAATAATACTGCTCTCCTGTAGATTTGTGTGTTTCAGTGTTTTGAAAAGCTATATTTCTTCCTGTGATCTTATTTGTTAACTACACTACAAATATAATCTCTAGGATTTTATAGTATTTAAATTATTAAACAAGGGTTGTCAGGTAAGGCAGAAATAAGAGGCACTGAATTGCCAAAACTGCTTCCAGCCGACTTAGTGGGCATTGACTACCTTTGGGGGATAGGAAAAGCTGAGGTGTTGCCACATCCTGGGGTAGCTGGTTGTTTAATCATAGTCCATGCTATATGGAACTCTCTGGTGCCTCTTAGATCTTTACATTGACTCAGGAGGCACAGATGGTTGACTTGAGGTCACCTGGATATGCTTGATGGTCTTTGTGTCTCCAGATCCGTAGTTACCGGCTGGTATTCCTGTAGAAACAGCTAATTGGTTGGATTAGGAGTTTTGAATGAGTTATAGGGGGATACATAGAGAGGAGATTGATGAGCAGGGGGTAATTAGTAGAAGCAGGAGAACTCAGATCAGCCTGAAGGGAGGGAGAGGGGTCAGGAAGGAAAGCATATGGGGTTCCCAGTCTAGCAGAGTGTGGCTGTAGGGGTGAAGCCTCATTCTTATGAAATTGTGAACAAGGCAGTTGATCTTGGCATCCTCAAAAGCTTAAGAGAACAGGGACCTGTTGTACTTTCTGTATATAAGGCCTGAGATTCAGGTAGAGAAGTAAAGGATTTGAGGTGTGATAAGTGAATCCAGTGGGGGAGGCCCTCAAACTTAGCAGCTGTTAGAGTTATAAGAATTACCTTGAAGAAGCCCTGCCATTTAGGGGAAAGGGTTGAAGGGCATTGGTCTGGAGGAGAGAGAAGCACCTGGTTTGTATATGGCGAGGTAGGTAGTGGTCAATAAAGTTCCATAGAATGGACTGGAGATGAAGAAAGTGTGTAAGGAGGTGATCAGGGAGAGGTGAGAGACGGGGTGTTAGAATCAGCCACCCATACATGTGTTCAAAGGGGAAGATTGAAGGAGTCATTTGTGGAGAGCCCAGAACCTGAAAGAGCCAGAGGCAAGAGCTTTACCCAGTCAAGGTGAAGTTCCTGTGACATTTTAACATTTTAACAAGAACGTTTTTTGGTGGTGTTCTTTTTTTTTTTTTTTTTTTTTTTTTTTTTTTTTTTTTAAGAATGATTAGTTCATTCTATCTTCCCTGGGAACTGGATTGGAGGGGGTTATGGGAAATGAAAATGCCAAGGGATATTGAGAGCTTTACATAGGGTTTGGGGGATCTGGGAGATAAACTCAGGACCATTGTCTGACTGAAAGAGGCTGAATTCCAAACCAGGGAATAATTTTTCTGAGAAGGATGTCAGAGACTGTCTGGGCTTTTGTTAGTAGTTGGAAATGCTTCCACCCACCCTGAGAAGGGATCAACTAATACTAGGAGATATTTGACTCATCTGACTGTGGGCATGTGTGTAAAGTCAAGCTGCCAGTCAGTCCCTGGGAAAGAGCCCCTGGCCTGGTGGATAGGAAAATGAACTCTGCGATTCCTGGAGTTAGGGTCTGACATCTGACTGGTTTTTAAGAAATGCAAGTCCTCGGACTTGGGCTGTAAGTGTGCCTTGACAAAATGAGATAGAGCTTTAACTATTGGGATGAAAGATATGGTGTAAACAGGACAGAATTTGTCGAGTGGCAGGAAGTGACTGTGAGGATGTGGGTTGTAGTGTATGAATTCCCTGTGGTAGGTGAGGTAAGTCTGGGTCTCGGAGCGATGCAGCCCTAACTGATTCATCAGCCCATTTGTTTCTCTTAGAGATAATGGAGCTGTGGGTCTGATGAGATCAGCAGTGAATATTCCCTATAGCATTGTGTAGGTGGGAGACCTTGAGCATGAACAAAATTTGACCTGAATTTGTTATGAATCCTTCATTTGTATTAAGTAGCCCATGATCTTTCCAGATAGCAGTATGGGACAGAAGGATGTGAAAAGTATATTTGGAGTCTGTTTAAACATTTAGAGATTGTCCCTCTTTTTGTTTTAAGGCATGGTGAGAGCTATTAATCCAGCCTTCTGCTTAATCATATGGGTGTGGATACCCATGCCTCCACCACCCTGTTATCAGACACTATGCCACAGCCTGCTCTACAGGTCCCCTCATGTGAAAAAAACAAACAAACCTGCATTTATGTACTAGCTATAGGTGGCCAGGGGTAGTGTGTCCTCCAGCATGTGTTAAAGATGGGACAATAGGGTTTCAATGCAAGAATGAAATGAGGAGTAGTTAGTATTAGGTTGAGGTGGAAGTTTTGAGATATTGAGGATCACAGGATTGGAAAGTAAATGTGGCATCTTCTACTAGTGCCACCTGGAGAGAAAGAACTCGGGAAGGAGGTAGAATTTGTAAAGCCCTATATGTTAAGAGATGAGACAGGTTGTGGTGGAAGAAAACAGTGGTGGATGACCCAGTTGTCAGGGGGAAGTGTCAGCATAATACCAGGATATTAACAATTACAATATAAGCCATTGATTTCTTTGCTTTCTCCAGTTCCTCTCTTCCTTCCCCTCCCTCTGTGCCTTCATGTAAGCTTTTTTCTTTTCTTTTCTTTGAACACATTGCAACACCCCAGATTTCAGACATGTACCAATGTGTTTAGTTCTACTATACCTATTTTACATTTTTTAAAAAATTCAGATATAGAATTTTTGGAACATTGGATTTATTTTTCTTATCCTTCACCATGTGACTCTCCAATTTTATTACACCAACTAGGTTGTGGTGGTTTTTGAATGACTTTTCTAGGCCAATGTTGCAAAGAGCTGGCATTAATGTATTTTTTTTTGATACACATTAGACTTCCTTATATAATTTAAACCATAAAGTTCACATACATATGGGGTAGATGTGTATAGAGTATAATATATGAGTAAACCTTACTCACTTTATCCTAATCAATACCTAATTTCCTCATCACGATTTATTGATCACATCATTATTTTCTCATTGATTTAGAATTTTAACTTTAATATAGTATATTACTATATATTCTAGAATTTGTTTCCAGAAAATCTGGTTGATTCCATTCTTTTATTCTGATACATACATACATACATACATACATACATACATACATACATATCCATCCAAATTGTTTTGTGTTAATTACTTTAACTTCTCTGTAGGATTTGTGATATAACTGGGCCATTTCTTCCCAGCATGATCCTTTTTCACATGGGTCATTTAATTGTTTTTTTTTTTTATGATTTCAAATTCAAACTAGGTGAAGTAAAAGGAAGGAAATAGAATGAAAATAGTTATGTTGCACTCCAAGGTTAGCGAAGCATGGGGTTATTTTTGACTGAATTTCAGATAGTTGTGTAAATTAAGGGCGTTTTCATGGCTACTCTTTGTGTAATGTATTCTTTATCTAGTGTATTAAATTCCAGACATCCTCAAAAAATAAACAAATAGAAAAATCAGTTTCCTTCAATCTCCCCTTTTATGTGACCCATTATTATTGACTGCATTTATATCTATTTTCTGATTTCTTTTACAAAAGAGGTCTATTCCATATTTTCCATAATGATGTTCATCTTCAGAAACAAAACAAATAAGCTTGCAGAAGTGAAGGGATTGACACAAACCCATATAACACATGTTAGTAGCCACAGTGGAAGTCGAGTCTGACTATTTAATCTATTGTGCAGGGTCTATACACTGTGACTACAATCAGGTAGAAGTTTCCTTTACCTTGGAGTGCACCGAAAGAGATATGTCAGTGTTGCTCTACATTGCTATGAAACCTGAACTTCCCTTTCCCATTGTTACTGGGTATCCTTTCTTCAGTAGAGATCATTTCCAGAAACACATGCCTGGTGCATCACCTGGCTTTATGTCTCATGATGCGAGCACCCCTGGCTTTAGTATGGAAGAGACACAGCAACAGAGATTGTTCCTTAGCTTCTGTCCTCTTTTTGATGCTTCTGCTTTGTACAGTCAATCTCGGCATATAAAAGTCAATCTTATTATTATTTTTTTCTGGTGATGTTGGCAATGGTATGCAGATCTCACTATTGGCTAAAATACTCCTTCTACATACTCACTGATGTTTTCCTTAATGGACTATAATTTCAACTCTTCAAGCTCTCTTTACAGAATACTGTAATGAAGGAGGTGTGACTTTGGTTTTTAAATGTGGTGGTAAATTATCCATCTATGAATTAAGATGTATAATTTAAGCACACTTCATGAATAATGATGAATTTAAAGTTTGACTTTATCATCTAAGTGGAAGGTAAGATCTTTTTATTTCCCATGCTGTATATTTCATAGAATAATAATGAACATGTATGCTTTGGTTTGGTGGGACCCGTTTTACAGCTTATAGAAAATATTCGTGGGAAGTCTATTTTCTATTATTTTTATTATTTCCTTTTTCTATTATTACATAGCACAAAAAGATGATGACATCAATAGCTTCTGAGATAACTTTGTGTTTTCCCCGTGACACTATTCACTGGGCTTTGGCATAAGAGAATTGTTCCCTGAAGATGTAAATGAATGAGCAGAGAATACCACACACTCCATGCTTATCTCAACTTGCTTCACTTCTGTATTAATTTCTTAAGCAAAGCTATTCTTTGTCAGATCTGTGATGAAGCTTGATATCTTTCTATATTTTCATATTCATTAATTGTTAACATTGACCAATATATCTTGGTATAGTAGGAGTTTAATGTATATGAAGTGGTCCCCCTATTTGTCGAGTAAGCTCTTGGAGCAGAACATAAATTCATTTGATATTTGTTCCATGTTACTGCTTGAAAAGGATCTTGTTTACAGAAGGCAACATATTCTGGTAAAGAGCTCTGCAAAAATATGATCCATGGGTCATTACCTTGAACATTTTATGGAATATAGATTCATACCTGCTTTAAGCCAGTAGTTCTGGAGGTGGGACTCTCATAATATGTTTTACTACAAAGTCCCCCACAAGATTCATAAAAATCCTCAAGCCTGAGAATACTCATTCTGATAGGCAGAAGTGAGGAGCTCTTGAGTAGAAAGATCTCTGTCAGAATTTTAGCTCTGTATGTTTTCTGTGATTTCAGTTAAGATAAACTTAAGAAAGGTAAGACTAGATTTCCTTTTTTATGAGTTGTAAACATCAATATCTGCAATCTGTCAAATGAGGTATAAAATTTTTCATTAGGTCTGCCAAGAAAAACCAGCTCTCAACATGCTGTTCAGTGCTGTCCTTGTAGAGCTCCCATCATGAATATAATCTGAAACAGAAATTATAATCTTTAATGTGATAGTTGTGTTAAGCTTTCTTGATCTCAATATTTGAATTTGTTTACTTCATATCACAATATGTGTCTTTTTCCTATTTTAGTTTAAAATCCAATAAGAAAAAATATTTGATCGTATCTTCTTAAGGATTTGTTCTCCTCTTCTGTGGTAACAGATATTAGCTATATAAGTCAAGAACATTCACAGTATCGATTGATGTACAAAACTCTACCCCTCAACTTAGTGGAAGAAATAATGAAGTTCATTTTTTGTTATTTTGGGGGCATTGGTTCAAAGATATTGGTAGGTAGGAAATATGTGGATGGATAAGATCATTAAATAAAAGAAAAAATATTTGTATATACCCAATCCTCACAATACCTTCTATACAATCCATCTCTGGATTTCTTACAGCTCATAATTAAATAAAAACATGATTTGAATAGTTGCTACACTGATGTGTTAAGTGAGCATAGATAATAACACTAAGAAACAAAAATCTCTGCATGCTTATTGCTCAAACAATTTCATACTTGTTTTTATTTTCTGTCGATGGAATTCATGGATGTGGATAGATTAATATTGTGTTTGACTATGGAATTGAGAGACATAAATTTGAGGGAAGCTAAGAGGTTAATCTTTGGTCAGTTTCTCCTTCCTTATCAATAGTTTTGCACCTCTTATGGATGGTTCGTTTAGCTGAATGTCCAGCCTTGCCAGTGTCCCTGGTCCTGTTCTCCAGAGAGTATTTTAGCCCTAGTCTCCAAAGGCTTAGTTTAGAATTCCCAGCATGCAATCTTGAGCACAGCATACTTCCTGTTCTGTACTTACATTTTGAGAGATAGGAATAGAAGCTCTCAGGCCAGCTAAAGTATTTGTCTAGAGCTCACATGCATTCCCCTGTAGCTAACACAGTCCCAGACTCATCTGAATGCAAAGATAAGAAGAAGGAATTTCTACTTTTTTTATGGGTGAACCACATTGCAAAACAATGTAAGGAAGGGAACAGCTGTTCCTCCCATATTTAGAAAAGGTATTCTTCTGCAGTGGAGTCTTCAAGACACATTTACTGTCCTTACTAAGTATGTAACTATTAACAAAAGTACTTAAAACAAATAGAACCCCACTAAGAGTAAACATAGCTCTATACATTTTATGTTATATAAATTCTCCATTTTGGTCCTTAACTTGTCGACTTAAGAATCAACTCAGTTAAGTCCATGGTCCAAGAGTGAACTGTCATTCCTCCATCCATCAAATCATGGCATGTACTTTGTCTTACATGAGGGAACACAGTTCCACATTTGGAGTTCAGTGCTAAGGGCTGCTATGTTGATGTAAAAGCCATGTTCAGGCCTCAGGCATGTAACCTTACATCTCTGTGGTAGACCTATCAGAAATGTTGCTGAAGGTTGTAACATTTTTATTAGCCTTTTGTGTTACTCACAAAATCATACTCAGAGCAGAATCTGAGTCCTCTTCAACTTGGAATTCCAGAAGTACTAACCACACTTTCATCTATGTTTTCATTGCCCTTAGGTTATCACAATATTGTTTCTCTCTGATTAATTTATTTTTAGTCAAGAAATATACAAGTATGTTCTTTTTGTTTTAATATTTCAAACAACAAAAGTAAAGTATCTAATCCTGTTAACTGACATATTTTAGAGAAGCAGTTCTACTAAGTTCATGTGTAGCCTTCCAGATATGTCTGGGCATCAGCTCATGGATAATTGCTTCCATCCGATTTGTCTCATGCAGATACTACATGTTATATTTGGATTAGCTTTATTCACTGAAAGACTGTATGTATATCATCTTTACTTTCATTTAGGAAAAAAAACTGCCTAGAATTAACTCCACTGTAAGAACACAGAGTAGTGAATATAACCATTCCTTCATGAATGGATCCTGACAATGTTTCAAGCTTTTGAATAAGAGGATAGTGTCCAAGAACATATTTCTCATACATGTCTTTGAGCTTCCAGGTAAGTATGTGATTATGTTTTAGAGGGGTAGTGCTAGATCAAAGAGTGAGTGTTCATGCCTCTGTGAAGACCAGATAGCCCTCTAGAAAAGAGCCACCTGTAGTAATGATCCACATTATAGAACCTCAACCCTGGATATCACTTAATGTTATTCTTGACATTTTAGACAGTGTATCTCTATGTAGGTCAGGCTTCTGTTGAACTCGAGATCCACCAACCATAGCCTCTAAGAGCTCAGATTACAGCTATAGGTCTATCTTTGAGTGCAATGAGTATTTTTTCATAGTTAATCTTTTTTTTGAGTCTTTTAAAATTGGTAAGGACAATGCAAATAATCCATTGTTGTTTTCATTTCTCTAGTTATTCATTATGTCTATATTTTCTTATGCTTATTTAATATTTGCATTTTTCTGTGAATATGTTTTATCTTTTTCATTATATCATCTATATTACCATAATATTTTAGAGACATGTGGGTTTCCCTTAGCTCCCTTAATTTTCTCCCACTGATAATGTCACTTTTTTTTTAATCCAAAAGACACTTTAAGTCTTATATCCTATAAGTATTTCTATATATGCTCATATGATCATATACTCTTATGTCTACATGTATATATTTATATAAATGTGCATATTCACTAATTCAGTGTTTACACACTATAAAATAAGTACCAGTATTTTGATATTTAAGTGCTATAAATATTAGGTAAACAATGTAAATAATAAACCATGAATCTGAAGAATTCCTATAGTATAGTAAGTCTCAACATATATACTGCCATGTATACATGGATTACTGGCTCATACCTGAGCTCTTGTTGGTTGCTTTGAATGCATTCCATGCATTTTTAAAAAGTCTTTTTGTGATTCTGGAAAGATGACTCAGCAGGTATGGGCAGTGACTGCTCTTGCAGTGAATGTGGGTTAAGATTCCAGTATCCACATGGCAGCTGAAAACTGTATATAACTCCAGTTTCAGAGAATCAAACAATTTCTCAAGTCTTCGTGGGTATAGCATGCTGATGGTGCATAGACAAATGGTGCATAGGCAAAATACTCATACCCATACAATAAAACTAAATGTTGTAAAAATAGTCTCAAAGTTTAATAATGTCTCTATGACAAAATATTATCATTGTTCTGTTTATCATCTACATATATCAATAAATCTGGAATCTACATATTATCTATCTCTATGTGTAATCAATTTTTTTCTCCATCTACTTACTGAAAACTACAAACAATGTATATGTCTAGTACTTATCTCAGAGCTTTATGAATATCAACTCATTTATTTTTAATGACAATCTTATTAGGCCAATAACCTTAACTTAATTTTGTCTAGTAAGAACAGAAAACCCCAGGAATATATGTCAAGCTAAACTGGTGCCTATTCAGTACTTCTGTAATTTGCACTGAAGCAATTTGATTTCAGACTTCAAATTGTTTTCTCACATTGAGAGCACAATTTAAAATTTTCTATTTTAGCTTTTTCAGTGGTGACAACTTCCCTATGAAAGCATGCCTCTTGCTAAGATTTCCCTTCATCCCTTTCCAGAAGAAGAGATGAAGAAGCACAGGGAAAAGTCCCTGATGCAAAATGTCAGCCTTTGCTCCACGGAACACTAACCCCATACTTTTTATTTATTTTCTTCATGGATTCCTACAAAACCACTACTAACTATTGTAGAATGATGGTTATTGCTCTGTGCCCAGGTTGGCATAGACATGTCCTCTTGTTTTGTGTGCTGGTGATGAGGATTCTTTGGAAACTTTGTCTGTGCCTGGAACTCCACGCTCAAATATCCCAAAACCTTCCAACAACAGCTGAACCTCTTGTAGAGTTTGATCATCCAACAACCTCCACTAAGTCGAATATGTACTTTTTACTCTGTTCTCTATGAGAACAGGCAGGGTATCAAGTTATACACAGTGGAGGTGAAAAGATGGACTTGATCATCAGTCTTCCCTTTCTAACTTGTTTTGAGACAAAGTGTATTATTATTATTATTATTTTGCTGCTGTACACAACAAGCTAGCTGATCTGTGAGCTTCTGAAGGTTCTCCTGTCTGTGTCTCCCAACTACAAATAGGGAAGACAGAATTGTGTTGATATGGTCAGCTTTATAGGTATTCTCTGGATTCAAAGGCAGGTCTTCATGAATCCACAGCAGGTATTTAAATCACTGAGTCATCTCTCCAGCACTGATTCAGTATTAAAGTAATACCTTTTCTTCCCTCACAGTGCCAGACACACTTAGGCACCAAATACAAGCCCAGCATGTTCTACTTTTCTGTTGATAGTCAACGTATTCATCATCCTGAGAACCATGTTGAAGATTCATTTGAAGATACATTAAAAGCAATCCCTCCAAATTGTCGGTTCACACTTCTTAATTTTTTTTACAGCAACAGATTAAGAAAGGAAGTCCCTGGTATTCTTTTCAAACACTATACTGTTTGTGTTATGTGTAACTAGCAATTATTGGCTAGTCACCATGTTTTAAATATATTATTTGTTGCTTTTTTCTCTGAGTAATTACCCTTCTAGATATAATCAGTGTTAAAGGTAGTGAAGTGCTGAGTAATTGCAAGAGCAACAGGGTCTTTGAAGAATTTCCAGGAGATTTACACTTGGCTTCAGCCAGAAGGCTAAGAAGCAATTCAGCTAGATTTGGAGAACATGGAATTTTTTTTTCTTACCCTTAACATTAGCAATTTTTATCAACTTTATAATTACACAGTGGTAAGAAGGTAATTTGCAATTTGACTCTCATTTTCTCATTTCCATATTGAAAATTCAGCCTCTATAAAACATTTTCTGCCATGAGATAGCATAAGAAAGAAAAACAGATGAAAGAAAAAATAAAGAAAAGAAGAAGGGAAGGGAGAGAAAGCAAGCAAGAAAGAAAAAAGGAAGAAAGGAAGGAAGGAAGGAAGGGTCAGGTAACAATTTTATGGCTTTATTGTACAGCAGGAAGGAGTGCCACTTTTGCTTCCTTTCCTCAAACTTTTGAAGAGTTACTACTCTGAGATTCCTGGCACCATTGCCCTATCTTACTTTGCACTTAGTACACCACCATTGTGGATAAAGGATTTGTGTCTATACTGTTGTTTCCATTTCTCTTTTGATATAGCATGCAGAATATTTTTCTGTACCAAAGGACCTGGAATGTAGGAGTGAAGTTTGGTTCTATGTGTTGGGAATCTGTCTCCACCATTATTTGGTGATTTCATTTAGATCACCTTTATATGATATATATTTTAGGAAGTTTCCATTGTATTATGTTTTCATAATATCCTTCAAATGCACCTTAATTTTAGCTGTCTCTTTATTCATTCCCCAAAACCCCTCTCAGCACTCAACTACCAACTTGATACTTCCATTCCAGAACTCCCTCCATCCATATCTATCCATTTGTTTCCTCTTTCCTAAGCGATCTCATTCCTCTAGTCTCTTACTCTATACCAACTGTATGTTTCTCTATTGATTGTAGTTGATTGTTATCTACTTAACATATAATATTCAAACAAAATGAATATACAACACACACACACACATATGTCTTTCTGTTAAGATTGTAACAGCTGACAAATACACAATTTTGTATATGTACCACAGTTTCCTTATTCATTCTTCTATTGAGGAACATCTAGGTTGTTTCCAATTTCTGTCTATTATGAACAGAGTGGCGATGGACATGGTTGATCAAGTGTCTCTATGGTAGAATGAAACATCATTTGGGTATAAGCCCAAGAGTGGTATGTATAACTAGATCTTGAGATAGATTAATTCCCATCTTCCTGAGGAACTGCTGCACTGATTTCTATAGTGGTTAGTTTGCAATCCCAACAGCAAAGTATGATTGTTCCTCTTACTCCACATTCTCACCAGCATGATCTATCACTTGTTTGTATTGATCTTATCCATTCCGACAGGTGTAAGATGAAATCTCAATGTAGTTTTTATTTGCATTTCCCTTGTTGCTAAAGATGTTGAACATTCCTTTAAGTGTTTTTCAGCCATTTGAATTCTTTCTATTAAGAAGTCTGTTTAGAGGGGGCTGGAGAGATGGCTTGGTGGTTAAGGGCACTGCTTGCTCTTCCAGAGGTCCTGAGTTCAATTCCCAGCAACTACAAGGTGGCTTAGAACTATCTGTAATGGGATCTGACTCCCTCTTTCAATGTGCACGATGATAGAGCACACATTCAGATAGACATATCTATATTAAAAGAACCTACCTCAATATAATAACAGTTGAAATTAAAAAAGAATTTTCTTTAGATTTGTACTCCATTTTAATTATGTATAGCTTCTTCAGTTCTTTATATGTTTTTGATATTAGCCTTCTCTCAGATGTATGGTTGGTAAAGATCCTTTCTCTATCTGTAGGTTGCCACTTTGACTGACAGTGTTCTTTGCCTTACAGAAGCTTTTCAGTTTCATGAGGTCCCATTTATTAATTGCTAATCTTAGTGATAAACCTTAGTTCAGAAAGTAGTCTTCTGTGCCCATGAAATTAAGGCTGTTTTTCTTACTTTCTTCTATCAGATTCAATGTATCTGGTCTTACTTTGAGATCTTTGATCCCTTTGAAGTTGAGTTTTGTGCAGGCTGGTGAATCTGTTTGGATTCTTCTACATGTAGCCATCAAATTTAAGCAGTACCATGCTGTATTTTCTTTTTTAGTGCATATTTTTGGCTTGTTTATTAAATTTAAAAATTGTCTATAGGTGTGTGGGTTTATATCTGGTTTATCAATTAGATTTCATTGATCAGTGTGTTTGTTTTTATTACAATACCATGCTGTTTTTATTACTATAGCTTTATAGTGTCTTGAAATAAGAGGTGGTGATACTTTCAGCAATTCTTGTATTTTTCAGGGTAGCTTTACCTTTCATGCTTTTTGTTTGTTTTGTGTGTGTGTTTGTGTTCACATGAAGTTGAAAATTGTCCTTCCAAGATACATGCAGAATTATGTTTGAATTATCACAAGAATTACATTAAATCTGTAGATTGCTTTGAGTAGAATTGTCATTTTAATATGTTAATTCTACTGATCCATAGTTCTGTTTTTTAATGTTCTATTCATTTTTTGATGGAGTCCAACCACATTAAGTAACATAATGTCTTTGTTTAATGAAGATCTGTCCTGCTTTGGTATGCTGTTTTCTGGCTCAGTCGTAAAAAGAGTAATTGTATATCTTCATTTGAAAACAATCTGAACTGTAATTCCTCATCTGTAAGTGGAGAAAAAGGAGAGACAAATTTGAATTTTAATCTTCACAGAGCTATTGTGATGAGCAAACAGGCTAGATGATTTCAAAGAAAGATGTCTTCTTTATATACTGATTAAGTTTGAAAATAAAAGAAAATATTTATATTTCATATTTGGTCATCCTGTATACTTCAGTTTATCCCCAATCTCTTTATTTGATGTGTGAACATTACTCCTAAATATGGCATCACTTATGTGATTCCTGCTGTTGCCCCTAGAAGCCCACTGATGTGCCATACCAGATTGCTTTTCCTTCTGAGCTGTGGACAGTACCTTCCCTTACTAAACAGAGTGTTCTGGTTCTAAGTTTATTTCTAATTTAAACTTTGGTGTCTTTTATAGCCTCCCCTCACTTTATCCTCAAATCTATAAAAATATATCCCGTGCACTCCTTGTTAAGGAATACTAACAGAAAGGTAAAGTTATGATTTTTTTTTTCTTTAAAGTGCTTATAAATTGATTTAACTTTTCTGAAGTCACTGTTTCTTATACTTCATAGTGTTGTATTGTTATATCTATAAATGTATTCTTTGGCTGAACTCAGGATCTCCAGATAATTGTATTCCAAACATTTCCCTGGTTTCTTGAGTAGAGTCTCTTTTATTCACAGTCCTGCAGACTACTTTTCCATTGTCAAGAGATATTAATAACAAAAACGAAATCTTAAAGCCTTGATCACATCTAATGGGAACACTTTAGGAGACTGCTGCAAAATTTTTCTTGGGGAATTGTGAACAGTATCTCCTCACTCTTCATAGAGTGTGAATGACAGACAATAGTGACAGTTCCACCCAAATCTAGTTTTCTGACCTGGTGATTTAGGTGGACTTTCTTATAGAAGCATAGTGAGTGGGTACTCACAGGTGCCTGGGTGGTGGTCTATATTAATTGTAAACTTGACAGATATCAGAATCAACTGTAGGACTTAGTTCCAGACATGTCATCTTGATTCCTCTGGGTTGGAGAGATCAACCCATGGGGAGATCATGTACTATATAGCTAGGAAAATAAAACTGGGTAAGAATATCTTTCATCGATTTTGTTTCCTAATTGTGGATATGATGTGACAAGTTGTTTCAAGATGATGGGTTATGCTCCTAAGTGTGAACTAAAATGAACTCTTCATCTTTGGAGTTACTTTTATCAGAGTATTTTGTCAGAGATTCAGGAAAAAAGCTAAGAAAACAGTTGACCCCAAATATCTTTGTCAACAAGTAATCTTACCCCAGCCTGTGTAGATGGAATATTTCCTTCAATTAAATTTACTATCTATATACTTTCTTTATAATTCATCAACTCTGGTAGGGAGGTGCAGGATGGAGTAATCTGAATCCTGGAAGAAAGTCTAATGACCACCCACCTTCTCCAATGTGAGAGAATGTCACCATGCCATATCCTGCATGTTTCTTTCTAGTACTCACTAGCTGCTAGCTGTGTTGGTAATGACTCTCATACCCAGAGTACAGCATTCTACAACAAAGGAACTAACTATATTTTGCCAGAATGTTATGAAAGAACTCTTTCAAGTGAATAGAAATATAAGAAGAAACACTCTAAAATGTAACTTTCTAATAGCCTTTTAGCCTGTAATTTATTCCACTTAATTTCCCTTTTGTTTAGATCATTGTTAGTTTTTATATTTGAAAATGGCAAATGTGGGCAGTAATTTGATTTGTAATCATAGCTTGCATCAAAATGTAATAAGAGAAAGAAGGAAACTTCAACATGGGCTTTCCTGAGTCATTTCTACACACACACACACACACACACACACACACACACACACACACACACACATACACACACACACACGAGTCATCTTTGAACCTATCCTACTTATTCATAAATACCTAAATCATGCTCTTGTATGTTCTGCTAAGTTAATGAATGACTTGATTTATAACGTAGCCAGTGGCTCTGTTTTTACACATGCCATGTGAAAATTGGCCAGCCAACTCTAGAGTAAGCATAAAGAAGTCACTGGTGGATGGCAGGGAGACAGATGTACAAATGGAAGATGGGTTGATCAGATAGCCCATGCCAGGAAATGATGGCATTTCTCAACCTCCCCCATCACCTTCTCTAATGTTTTATACATTTTATGCATAAATGAGTGAAGATATGATGTCAATCAACTGTCAATTACACTAGGAAAGAAAGCACATTATTGTTATAATTGTACCTTGGTAAGGAACTAGGAAATTCCTTGGAGTTCACTGGATAGAACTTAATCATGTGGACCTATGTTTCTGATTTTCTACTTATTGTTTATATTTTTTAAACTTGGTTGAGTCTTTCAGCATTTGGTATACTATTCTCATTTGTTAATGAAAATATTTTTAGTATGTTTTTCATTTCACATTATGGGGATAGTCAGATGATAACAGGAATAGCAATTACTTTGCTTCCAATGTAAATGGCTAACCCACAATTTGAGGTAAGACAATAAGCATAATTTTTAAAAGAGGATGACAAAATACCCAATTTGTTTTGAGAAGACACAAGCAAATAAAGAGGGAGACATATATATCTTATACAAATGTATAAATACACAAATAAATGTAGCTGAGTTCATTTAGTGAGGCTTGTTTGTATATGGTTTCAGAGCTGAGCACCTTATATTGGATAATCTATTAGGGGACTCCTGCTAGAGAGAACCCAGGTTTCCCTGTTTCCCTCTCTCAATAGTCATTGATTACTTATAGTGATTTTTCTAGGCATGTGACCCTGGGAAAATTTCCCTTTCTACATTAGCATGCCTATTGGTGTCATTCTTTTTTTCAGGTCTTGTTTAGGCATCTATAGTGTTAGGGTGTCCTTGATGGGAGATGTTATTCTGTGTATGTTTCTCTTGCTTGATTGATGAATAAATCACTGATTGGCCAGGCAGGAAGATAGGCACAAGTAGGAGATAAGGATTATACTGGGAAGTGTAGGCAGAAAGGTATCATCATGTGAAATCGGGAAGAGAAAAAGTGAGTCAAGCATTCTCAGGTAAGATAAGGCCATGTGGAAATACATAGATTAGTAGTTATGGGTTAATAATTAAGACAGATCTAGCTAGCCAACAAGAAGCCCAACCTGCCAGCCAACAGTTTCATAATCCATATAGCACCTCTGTGTGTGTTCATTTGGGTCAAGGTGGCTGAGGAACCAGACTGGCGGGAAGAATCATTCATTACATATCCTGGATGTACTTTGCCCATCATTTTGAGGATATGTGATCTCACAGTCTGCCTGTTACTTTGACTCTTACAAGCTATATGCTTCTTCTGAGATATTCCCTGAACCTTAGATGCAGGAGCTGTATTGTAGATGGGTCTGGTGTGATTAGGCCTCACACAATTCACTGATCTCTTCATTATGTATGGTTTTCTATAATTGTCTACATTTTCTTTAAAGAACAGCCCCTTTGGTGAGGGGGTGAAAACTACAGTTACCTGTAGGTATAAGGATAAACTTTAGAATTCAGCTATGAATTATTCTGCTCTAATAATGTGAGAGTAATAAGCTCTTTTTTTTTTTTTTAAGATCCGTGACCTCAATAGCACCCCAGGAGTAGGCTAGGTTTCTAGTGCTAGGCATATTCTCTTCCTTGTTGAGTGGCCCTTAAGCTTAATCAGATAGCTGTTGGTTACCATCACAGTGAATGTCACTATTACACCTTTAGGGATATTTTGCCATGCTGGTCACTCTAATGGTTCACAGCTGGATAGAACTATTGATTACTTCCCTCCCTTGTCAGTTTACATATTTTTTTCCTGGTAATATACAAGGTAAACTGTATGCAGGAGACTTTCAGGATATATCCATCTTGACTACATCCAGCCCTGCTTCCAAAGTGTGTTGTCTTCAGCAGTAGGGACTTAGCAGCAACCTTTTAGAGGCAACTGTGGGCAGCAGCAATCCTGTATATTGTTTAGGGAGTCTCTTGGTCTACTTGGAGAAACAATTCTAATGGTGGTATCTCATGACTGGCATTGGAGGAGTTTTGTTAGTTTCTGGCTCCTGCTGATAGCATTCTCAGCCCAAGTGGCATATCTTCATATGTGAGAGATAAATATATTTAAATAATTATACACACATATACCTATAAACTATATACAAACTCTAGGTAAATATAAAATAATATAATTACTCTTTTCATCAAAGCATTTTGGTACTATTTGTCCCTCCTATGCCCCCCCTTTTATATTGACCCCTGTTACCAACTAGAACACACACAGGACATGCAACTAACTCCAAATTGTTTCTAAGCTTCAAATTTCATATAAATCTCATCTTGACAAAGTAAATATGAGAGAGGAGAGATGATTCATGTTAAATTAAAATTCTTCAAATTTTAGCTGTAAAACTGTACATATTAAATATTAAGAAAATTTAGTGTTGAGGCTGGCATAAATACACATTAACATTTTGAAAGAGAGAAATCAATGAGTATGGGGCCATGAATGATCAGCAACCTGATCTAAAACCTGGCAGGACATATTCCAGTAGATTTTGAACATGAAATGCAGTTTGCTTCATTACTTTGTCCCTTGGCCTTACTACAGTGCTGGCCTTCCTCTGGCCCTACTGGAGTACCAGGGTTGCCTTAAATATGGAAAATGCCAAGACCTTTGGTAACTTCAATGTCATTCCTGGAAAGATCAGTCAGAGTTACTGAAACCACAGTAGGGAATTGAGCGCCAAATCCATGGTTTCTGGTGAATTTGCTAAATTTGCTGTGCTGTCATACAGAATCCCAGGATGCTCATAGCCTTTTTTTTTTTTAATTTTGTCTTGTATATGTCCTCTCTTTGGTTCATGATGACAGAATTTTTGCTGGTGTGAGCCTTTCTTTAGTCCTGGCTGCTTCCCACTGGCTCATTGCATCATGAGTCACACTCATAATTTCTTTATGAATCTGCTGTCCAGCTCCTCTCTTAGAGGTCTCTGTAGATCTTGCGTTATCATTCTCTCTCATTCATAGTTTCATAGTCTCTCTCCTACCTCACCTGATATCCTGATATGGGTTGTGTTTAGTTTATAATGATTCAATTCCTTCCTTATCTATGTATCCTTCTTTTCCCATTACTGCATAAAGGAAAAACAAGCATGTACATTTAATTAGTTTGCTTAGAAACTCCTGCAATGAGATATCACAATTGTCATGTAACATGTTTACTTTCCACACTAGAGAACAGTTCAGTGAATTTTTGCCTACCTTTTAATTAGGAATGCCATTCCTCCAGTGTCCAGTAGCATATTTCCATTTTCACCTGTGGATTCAACATATAGTCTTTTTTTTTTTTTCTGTGTACAAAATGTCTATTTAAGACAGCCTAAGATTTAGCTAACATTCTCTCACTCTCCTGAGCCTCTACTTATCAACTGGTTTCAGCATTCTTCACTTTTAGGTTCTAGATCCAAAACACATGTTAATTTGCTCAGGCTGATGTAACAAAGTACTATAGACTAGATGTGTTAGAGTGAGTGCCGGGATGGCCAGGACCATTGCACAGAAAGACCCTGCTGTAGTGGCATCTTGCTTTGCCACTGAACTTGCTGTGGTGACCACATCCTAGGGCCATGGCTTCGGGTGTGCAGACTTGACCCCTTATAAGGAAGAGAAGTGGCTGCCTATCTCTAAGGAGTTATGGTGAGAGCATCAGAAGGGCCAAGACTACATCATCTGGAGCAGGAAGACTGCCGTGATTACTTACTATTATTTAAGTGCTTCCCTAGTAAATATCTGTTTACCATTTATCTTAGGTCTTGTGGATTTATGTGAACACAGCCTTCACCCTGCTGTCTCAAAATAGATAGACAGAGTAAAAGAAAAGAAAAAGAAGCAGAAATGGATTTCTTAATCTTTCTGGGTAGCCCCATGCCCAAGGCCAAGCTGTCCTTA
This sequence comes from Phodopus roborovskii, assembly GCF_943737965.1. Lineage (NCBI taxonomy): Eukaryota > Metazoa > Chordata > Mammalia > Rodentia > Cricetidae > Phodopus > Phodopus roborovskii. Next base: position 11,293,482 of record NW_026126629.1, read on the forward strand.
GCCTTAGTTTCTTCTTATGCAGCTCCTCTTAGTTTGCAGACAGGTCCATCTTTAGAATTGCTCATATGGTCCTTTTGTGCTTTAATATTCATGCCATTTCTTTGCTGTGCTCCAATTTCTGTTTTTTATAAGGACACTGGACTTCTAAAAGTAGAACACAGACTTGTCCTCCATTTCAGTTCCGATTTTAAGGAAGTGGTCTTTAAGTATAGTGTTTTTCTGAAGTACCAAATTTTACACTTGAACACAGGAAATGGGGAAGGTCATAATTGCTTCTAAAGCACTGTCCATTAGCAATTAACTGTCAAAATAAAGACATAGCATAAAAAACCTGGATTTAAGGATAAACAAAGCCATAGCTTTGCTTTCCCGTGCTGCTGCCTATGAGAGTACTGGCAAGTTTGTGGTTTCAGGAGAGCTTTCTGGAACATTGCCTTGGTAGGTGTAGATGCTGACTGCTTTGGCTATCAGACTTTTGCATGCAGATGGACCACAGCAGAGGCATGTGTTGAATTGTCTGTGAATTCACTGACACTTCAACTCTGGGCCTGTGTCTGGAAACAAATGAGCAGAGCCTATGACTTGGTAACAGAAACAAAAGTGGGCCTAGAAACACTAGGCAATAAAACTCAGTAGTTGAAATAATTTTCCTTAGAATCCCTGAATCCTGGAGCTGGAGAGGGGGATTAGCAGTGAATAGCACTGACTACTCTTCTGAGGACCCAGGAACCCACATGGCAGCTCCCAGTTTTCTGTAACTCCAGTTCCAGGACCCCTGACATCCTCAGACATACATGCAGGCAAAACATCAACGAATATATATTAAACACACACACACACACACACACACATACACAACAACAACAACAACAACAACAAGTAATCCAGCAGAGGTTCCTGTCCTTAAACAGTGCATGCCATGTCTCTCTCATGAATTTCACAGAAACTCTTAACCATGTATTTTCACAATATTGCCAATGTGTAAAAATTAATGTTAAGATTTTTTTTTAAATTGCCAGATTTCAGAAGATATTTTGTGTAGTATGACATCCAGGTACTAGCATTAAGTTTTTATTTATGGTTAATAGTGATTTATTCACTGCACATAGCATTTTTTTTGTAAGATGAACAATTGCCACCAACTGTGTTGCAGGCCCCACACTCTGTGCATCTATCTATCTGTCATGATGAAATCACCTTGTCTCTACCAAGGTTCTCAGAGCCTAAGGCACAATGCTTTTCCTCTCTGAAAGACAGCTACTTCCATACACATGGACAGCTTGCATAATTCAATTGTGACCAGTATCTTTCTTCTGGGGTTTAGTTTCTGTGACAACTATGTTATATCTCAATCCATAGAAATTTCTAGTATTTACTTAATTAAGAAGAAGAAGAAGAAGAAGAAGAAGAAGAAGAAGAAGAAGAAGAAGAAGAAGAAGAAGAAGAAGAAGAAGAAGAAGAAGAAGGTGGGCCTAATGGAGTCACAGAAGAATTTCAGAAGAAACCTAGATGAAGAACCTAGAAGAACCTTTGAGAAACTCGCTGAATGGTGGTAAAGCAGAATGCTGTGCTGGCGGTTGAAGAAGGTACCACAAGGCCCGGAACACAGGTAGTAAAAGACAGCGAATCAGGTGTAGAAAGCATTGAGAGCCTGAACCAGTCCTATGGATGTTTTTTCTTTAGCTCCACTGAGTTTGGATTTTTGTCCACCTAATCTGTAGACGAGAGAATGACTTTCCACGGAGTGGCAAATTGTGGCAGCAATAGAAGAGCTGTGAATACTTGTTATTCGTCATCAAGTTTAAATTGTCCCTCTGCTTTCTGGGAGTAGCATTAGCTATGTCTTATAGCCTGATATGGTGGTGTGTACCTTGAATCCCAGCACTTGGAAGCAGATATGGGTTGAGTTCCGTGAATCTGAGGCAATTCTGATAGACATAGTGAGAAATACATAGATAGATCCTGTGCAACCAACCCCCCAAAGAAGAAAATAAATACTGTCAAGAGGCAAAAATGAGACAAACAAAAGCAATTATCCAAAATGTTTTTTTGTTGTAAACAGCTGAGAATTCAGAGAATATATCTTAATGATGGCAGAAAACATTAAGAAAAGGTTTACAAAGATGCATGTGCACACAAACTTAGGAGAGGCTGGAAGGACTGAAAAGTGCCCACAGATGCAGACATTCATTGTGTGCTCTCTTGTACCCACACTGTCCTGGTGCTGCACTATTAAGCTGTATGAAATGCATGCCGTTACCTACTTTTAAAGTAATTAAAGAAACAGGACACAATTAATACTGACCAGAAAGATCTAAACCCTGGAGAACTGCGGATTCTGCTTAGTTACTCTATGGCTTTTGCTGAAAACCTGGGCCATGCTGTAATGAGCCCAACCTCATCCTCAGAGGAGCCCATGGATGGCATCTTTTGTATATTTTACCTGTTAGGTCAGCCCATGGTGCTCCTCATTTCCAAAGTTACAGCTACTAAAGTCTTCAGTCACTACTTATGGTATGTTTTCAAAGGCATATCAACAATTTTTGAGAGTCATCATCCAATTGCAAGGAAGCATGACTCAGCAAAGAGTTGTTAATGCATGAAGAGAGAGCAAAGTGGGGAAGGAAGTTGTAAGTACAGAGAGGGGAAGTGGTGGGACAGATCCTCTGTTAAAGGCAGATGCCTTTTCTGAGGGATGACTGAATTGTCAATACTTCCTGCATCCTGCACTGGGTCACAGAACATGAGGCGGTTTTGCAAAGAGCTCCGCATGATGCAAGAATGAGATATAAAACCATTTTTTTATTTTTAACATAAAAAACATCTGAGACAAAGAAAGAAAACAGAAAACACTGTGACAGAATAACATCATAGTACCATAGCACAGCAATATTTGTGTAAACCTCTATAAAGATTGGTAACTTTTGCAAAAGAATAAAAAAAAAATTCAGCAATAATTGCATTTCATAACAAGAAAGAGCCAGTTGATAGAGAGGGGCCAGGTACCATTAGGTAGAAATGGATTGTTGTATTTGTATAATTTAATACTTCATTTAATTTCTCTGATCTGTGGGAGTTATGCAAAGGAAGGAGCGGTTCATTGTTAGTATAACATAATTAATGGTTACTACTTCCAAGACAAAACTAGGAATTATTTTCTCTTGTGAATCATCATGTCAAGATTTTATACTTAATTCTGAGCTGTTAATTTTTTTTCAGGAAAAAGCAATGTTGAGTTTAAGAATTGAAGCATCTTAGAAAATAAATTACTCTTAAAATTATTTGGCTTCTAATTAAGACAGAATGTAGAATTGAAAAATAGAGGTATGCTTAATTTCAGCTAAAGGGTTTCAAAATATAAATCCTGGAACTATTAGAAAATAGGACTATCCATGCACAGTCTTAATTGAACCAACTGATGAAAATGAAAATTTATTTTAAAATAATGATAGTTTGGACATTTTAAAAATACTTAAATCAAATAAACATGCCCAGTGAAAATGACAAATCTACCTGAAATAGCATTTTTGCAAATGAAATCTGAAAACTTTGAATACTAACATCTACTTAGAAATAGAGCTTATTTCTTTTAATGTTTTTCAGTTATATCTAAAACAGAAAGAAATATAGTCACTTTTATATTGTAACACTTATTGCACATCTTTTAATGAATTCTTACTATGCCATTGTTTGAAACTAGTTGTGTAATAGTAGAAAAAGTGACACCTATGAGTATTGAAAATAGAATAACTTGATATATTGCAATGAGGAATGAAAACTGTTTTACTTATCATGCTATCCTATTGTGTAACTTTTTCACTTTGAATTTTATCTTTTGGTTGCTACATATTTGTGTGTGTGTGTGTGTGTGTGTTTTGGGAGCACTCTGGTGTTTAGATTTATGATTATCATGATTATCCTGACTGTAACTAGCAAATCTATCCTTATACTTGTAGCCTTCTTCTAATTTCCAGAAGCATGGTTTTCCACCAGTGATACAGTCCAGTATAGACCATACAAAAGCGTTGTTAAGTCAACTGACACTGAGTGTCGACAGACCAAGTGGCAAGAGATGTATTAGAGCCTGCATAATGTAATGTTCCAGTAAATATAGCTGAGACTTGGTATATAACATTGCCATCCAATAAGCAGTGGTACTGGAAATTTTTACATCAATTACAGTTGAGCTTAGGAAATTAACAGAAGCTAATATGAGGTTTTTAAAAGTGATTTGTTAAATATATCTCAAAGCTTGATGTCTAATAAATTTGATAGCATCACATGAATGTATTGTGATAGAAAAATGCTGATATTGTTTAAGCTAGCTGAAATAGGTTGAAATATATCTTTTGTCCGGAGATAAATGTGCTTACTTCCATTCTCTTTGTATTCTTACACTCATTCTTGTTATGACCTCAAGTATGAAGCAAAAGCATGTAAAATATCAAGGTATAAGAATTGTGTTTTAAGTCCTTCATCCCAACACTCAGGAGGCAGAGGAGGAGGATCTCTGTGAGTTCAAGATCAGCTTGGTCTACAGAGTGAGTTCTAGAACAACCAGTACAGTTTCACAGGGAAACCCTGACTGGAGAATCAAAAAACAAAAAACCGCAAACAGAACAAAAAGAATTGTTTTTAAAAAATAATTTTATTTGGTACACAATTTCATTGATATTATTTGAATTTAAAAGAATTACAATAAGCTAGGAAAACACAAAATTGGTCACTGTGTGTCAATCATATCCAGCCATGTCTCTTATTTGCTTCCATAGATGCTCTATTAGCAGCTCTTTCAATCATATTTTCTTAAGCAAGCAGTTCTGTGAGATACCAGAACTACTTACTGTGTTAGAGAGTAAATAGAGTGATGAAGCTAAGATAGGAAACACAGATATCATGAAGGCTTTCAAAGCTATGTTCATGCCACCATTCCCCTCTATCTCTGTGGGAAAAAGATGAGAAGACCCAGAACTTCCATCAAATTATGCTCAACTCTGATGGACTTCTTTGTTGTTCATGTTTTTTTATTTTTTTATTTTTTAATTCCTGTTAAAATAAGATACTCTTTGTATTAATGACAGCCATTGTTACTGTTAAATTCTATCTATTCCTCCTCTCAGGGGAATAAGCAAATATTGCCTAATTCTTAATTAAATACAACTTGAGAAATAGGATCTTAGTGTAATATCTCAGCTCAGCTTGTTTGGAGAGTCAGAGAATCTATTATAGTCCTTCAAGCTTTCTCTAATTGTGGCTCTTTTTACCTGAGAAAGTTAATAACATTTTGGGTATATAAGGTTTAAAACAGATACATAAAAATTTACCAATAATTAATTAAAATACATTTATTTCAAAAACATTTTTTGTTATATGTCTGATGTATTGAAGATGAAAGAATTGGTATGTACTGAAATGTTTGTTTTGTTTGTTCTTACATGATGAATTAAACTTTTATAGAACACAGAACACATTCCAGAGTTTCTAAGTATTAAATATCAGTTTGATTTTTATAATCATCAGTGCTTAGAATTGTTTTCACATGAATACATAGTGCAAAATAGAAGTATTTTAATGACTATTTCATAAATTACTGAACACTTTTCTTTAATCCCAAACTAAATACACACATATACATACATACATACATACATACATACATACGCATGTATAAAACAGGTCAGCAATCTTTAAAATCAAGTATTCTAGTACAATTCAGCCCCACAGATAGTCTAATTTACTTCTTGCATATTACAGATTGATGGTAGGAAATCATTTCTTTTCTGTAATTAGAGCATTATATCTCTATTTGAAGAGAAGTTCTTTATAAAATAGAAACACTCCAATTCACAGCAGAAGGCTGTCTGTATAAATCTGAGTTGAAATTCTCCAGGCAATATCTGCTGGCATTCCTTGCTATGACAGCATGTAGGGCGCAGTGTCCATGTGTGTATTCAGAACCAGTACTGAAATGATGTTGGGCAGTAAAATACTGATGGCTCCTGGGAACATGCTGGCAGTACATGTTTAATTTTGAAGTAGGTTTTGGTCATTTCGTGTTCAGAAGCCTTCAAGTTTTCTTGACCCCCACATTATATCATTATGTGTACAGGGTTGTTAGCACAGGTGAAGAAACTGGGAACTAGACTGATAGGTGTCATTCTCTGAGTGCCCCAGTGACATTGACATAATGTGACTAGTTAGTGTTTTATGCAGTGCTCAGTGTCTTGTCTATTTTCAAATAAGTGTGTGTAATCTTTGAAAAGGTAAGTAGACGTATATAGTGGTTGGTTGAAAGGAAATACTGTTTCATCTAATAGGGGAATGAGTCAGGGCAATTATTGTAGTAAAGTGAATTAGTAACCCAAGGAGTAAGGCATGAAGGCCACTGATGAGGTACTAAGATAAGAAAATCAACACAGAAGAGGATGCTTTGAGTAGATTATTAAACATTAACCTATAATCTAAGGGAAAGCTGTGATAAACTTGAGGGGCAAGCCCTTTATGAAGTAAGAAAGACACACCACAGCATCTGGAGATAGCAACATGCTTGATGTGCCTGATTAAGTGAACAGAGACCAGTACAATCAGAATCCAGTTGTCAGAGAGGCAGTATGGAGGAAAAAGATCACATAAGGAGCAGAGAAAGCAAATACTTTAGCCTATGTTAAGGAATACAGATTCCAGTTAACACCAGTGATAAAATAATGGTGAATTTATAAAGTAGAATTCCTACACCTAAGGTTCAGTGATCATTGAAGAAGACGGGGCAGTGAGATCTTGAGAGCAGGAAAAACAGGGAATTTGTCAGGAGATTGTGCTTCCTAGAAATGTAAGAAAAGGTATACCTATGAAGTCTCACAAACATAGCAGCCTAGACATGACCCGAACAAGCACAACACCAATTACATGCTAATGTGGAAGGGGAACTCAACCCTAGTAAAAGAACTACAGGCAATGAAGAAACAATGAGAGCAGGAGCCATATCTTCACTAGGGAAGAACACAGCAGTTAGTTCTCCAATAATGCATGGTGAGGTGTGAAAACATCCACATTCAAGTCACACTATAAGGACTAAGAAGGTTACATTTATATATTAAGGAATACATATTCACACATACATATCCAATTATAAAATCATAGCCTTGAATTTAAAAGAGAGCAAATGGGCAAGTACATGGGAGGATTTGAAGGGAGGAAAGGGACGGGGGATATATGTAATTATAATCTCAAATAATAGAAAAGCAATTTTTAAAATAATAACCTTTGATAGTACACATATAATGAGGAAACACTTAGATTGGAGACCCATTGGGAGATTCACTACAATCATACAGATGCAGGAGAGACAGTACATGATACCTGAGTGAGTATGAAATTATATTTAATATATGTTGTAAAAGTATAATGTAGCAAATTGGGCTTCTAAATATACAGCAGTAATGAAATTGAGCAAAAATTAATTTGATTTTGTTTTCCATGTCATGTTAGATCTTGCCCATTCCAGTGTCTCAAAGGCATGTGCTTATGATTTCTTGAGGGGTTACAATATTGTGGGTCTTCAAGTATTTAAATATTTTAGGGTGGATGTTTATATCTGTAAGAGATGGGGTCTAGTTTAAATCTTAGGTACAAAGATGAACTATTTGTTGAGGACTTCCTTTACTGCATGCCTCGTAGCATTTTTTAGAAAAATACCTGGCTTTATTCTGAGCCCTCTATGATGGAAGAATGGTTAGTGTTTTGTCCCTTTGCTAATGTATGGTCAGAGTAGGAGATGTGAGTGTGAGAGTTAGACACATGTAGGAGATATGAGTGTGGGAGTTATGCACAGGTAGGAAATACAAGTGTGATAGCTATCCACATGTAGGAAATAAGAATGTGAGAGCTATCCATATGCACAAGATATGAGTGTGAGTGCATCCACACAGAAGAGATATGAGTATGATAGTTATCCATGTGTAGAAATTTCACTTGGGTTCACCTAAGGAAAGAATGTAGTTCCTAATTTCATGCCTTACATGTGGTATATCAACATTTAGAAACTGGGCAGAAACATAAGAAATATCAATCAGGGATGGTAAGACTGGGTCATCCAAGAATCAACTGAGGTCCTACAAGCTGAAAAAAGAAATTCTTTAATAAAGTGGGATGTGTGCTAATTGTGGCAATACTCTTCAGAAATTGATTTAAAAACAAAGATCTATGATTTTTCTTTGGTGACCAAGTTGTTGATGATTTAGAGACTATATTTTTCTGATTAGGTACCAACTCTGGGTTGACTATATTTGGTAGAGAAAATTAAAATGAAAGAAGTTTCTTCAAGAGTTTGCATGTGAAGAAGATTAAGAGATGGCTGTATTTTTTCCCTGCAAGGGAAATTGTTGAGGAAACTTTTGAAACTCATACTGGAGAGACAATGAAGTCCCAAGGGTTGTACGAGGGCATGATTGGCACATGTCTTAGGATGGTGGAGAAGATTTTCTTCCCCAATGTACTCGCCATTGCCTTAACTTAGTTTTATCTTCTCATCTATGACCCAGTGGAGACAATCTTGATTACTTCTAATGTTCTTTTTCAGTTGGATATTTGGCAGATTTACTGGGGTCCCATCCTTATGCTTTTAAGCAGTGACAAAGACATGAGATATATCCTAAGGCTGTTTACACTTATATTAAATGTAGAAATTGTGAAGATGAATCGAAATGATATTTAGGTATATTTTCTCCAAGGGAATATTTTTATGGTTCATTTATGAAGTCATCTGTATTGCTTTCTGTGAGAGAACTCACATCATTGACTCTTTAAGTTGCTCATCTTCCTGCAGAAACTGTTACATTTTTTTGAAATTTGGAACAATATTTTTTTTTACATTTGTTTTATTGCTTTAATCTTACTTTCACTGCTTTTTCCAATGAACCATAAGACTGGTGCATTTGAGAGAATTAAGTAAGAGGTATTCATTAACACAATATCATTTTGAAATTTTGTTCATTTTAGACATATATGAAGAATAATGTATTTAGTAGTTTCTGTTGTGAAAATCTTCAGCTGATCTTTCCTAAAGAAGTTGATAGCAGCCACATTAAATAACATTTACAGAGAGTATTACTGTAAGCTATGCTACACTATTACTTATGTTGTATTCAATATGGTAGTAGAAATTTGCTAAATTACATTAGTCAAGATGATTTTCTATTTAAAATAAAAAGTATGTCATTACTATATATTTAAAGAAAACATAGTATTTAATATTAGGAATCCATATTTTTAATCTGAACTATACAATAGATTGGTTGATTAAGCATTGTTTTGGGGCTATTTGAAAAAAAAAAGTTGAAAAAGCTGTATTGTTTCACTCTACTTATAGTAGAGTGAACTAAATAGTCCAAAGGGCACTTGGAAGATGCAGTGTGTCAAAGTTTGGAACTTCTCTGAAAATCCTAGATTCAGGAAGAGTTGTATGCATGAAGCAGCTAATTTGAAATCAAGAATGTAAACTTACCTTAAGTGTGGAATTCTATAATCATGAAAAATTAATCTTAGTGACTAAAAAAATGTACAATGATGACTTAAAGACATTTTTCATGTAAGATCCAAATTATCAGTTAAAACCAAAATAAAATCCATACATGTTGTTTAGAGAATAAGTTATGATATATAGAGCATCTTGATAGAAGAAATCACTTTATGCAAAAGGAACTTCAGCCTGTTCTTCTTCTGTTAGTATTTTTGCAATAAATATATATGTAGGATCCATTAATGTTTCAAACACCATAACTCTTCAGCCCTAGAGTGTACTATGTAAATTCAGTAGCCAATAGTTCTTATTATTGATAAGTGAAGAATATATAAATTTCAGAGTGTAGTCACAGAAAAAAAACATGTTATTTAATAAATGTTTTGCTCTTCAATTATAAATTAAGTAATCTGAAGTCACTAAATGATTGTATAAGGACAGCATTGTGGTTTTCAATGGGGAAATTGCTTGCTCAGCAATTTTTTACTGGCAACCCAGTGGACATTAGTAATTGTGTCCCCAACTTATAGTATTTGACCTCAGGAGTAGCTGTCTACTATGTGTGGGACTGGATGTGTCTCTCACTCACCTTCCATTCTGTACTCTTGGGACTAGGGGAGAAATGTGGCCCATGTCTCATTTTGCTGGGCAGGATCCAGTGATAAAGATTTAGGTAAATGATATGCTTTTTTAAGTTCCCAGGCAATTATGATACTTCACAAAAGCATCTAACAGCATAGATTTGGTTTGTATATACTGTACAGGTCTTTAACTGTATCCACCTGAGGTTCTTTCCTGAAGCTGGAAGAGAGAGAATGACTCTGGAAGATAATGTCAAAGTTCTCCTTTGTCATCTCCTACTTGCCATAGTTTATTAAGCCTGTATTTTTTTTCATCCATGATACTACTGAATAGTGACCCAGGAAAGAAAGTTCTTATGTGGCAGCAATTCCCCTAATATCTTCACAATAAAAATCACAAGATGCACATAGAATGCAAGAATCCTTGTGTCAAATTTTAGTCATTTTAGAAAGTCAGAATTTCACTTAAATATTACAAATCTCTATGGTCTTTGATGTAAAACAAACAAAAGCTACTAACTGTGTTTCTCTAAATTGTCATGAAAAGCTTACTCTGTAAAAGATACTCATAACTCTTGGAATCTGATAGTAGTGGGACATTTTTGGAGTGATACCATCTAATTCTTAGCAGAGTATTAATTCTCTAGCTTCACTTTGAAGCAGTAATCCAGTATTAAAATTACTGGGGCAAAAACTGCAGTTTTTTCTCTTGATTTCTATTATGATATGTATTAAGATTAAGGGATACTTATCTCCAATAGCAATGACTTCATCTGTTTTTTTTTTCTTATCAATGTATATAGCATTATACCAAGAGGACATGGCAAAGGCATTGTTTACTCTTTTGATTGAACATTTAAGAAACATGACCATGAACCAACCACTCAGATACAAGTCATCGATACAATGGTCAAACTCTTGTCTCTCAATTCCCTATTTAGCTTCATATCTGCAAAATCAAGCTATTTCAGTCAAAAGAAAGTGATATTTAAACTACTCTTGTTATAAATCACTGCTTTTTAGAATGGCTTTTTTGTGATATTAATTTTTTTGTTTAGTAGTACAATACTCAGTGAGTTTATCACTCACATAGAAATATAGAAACATTTAAAGGTGTGTATTAATTTCTGTGGATTTGTGCATATATTACAATGAACCTCTCTGCTATTTAATCTAGTGTGATGATTTCCCCAGTTCTCTTTATCATTGTTAATATTAATTCTTTATTTAGCTATTTTCTTCTTGTTTACTGAACACACCAACAACAGCATAATTGCTGGTGCTTGCTCCCTGTTGCTGAACACAAGGCTCTAAAATTCACTCTGCTTTTGTTTTACCTGAAGTTCATGAGTTCTATTTCTTACAGGCAGAGGAAGCAGTTTGTAACTGCACTTACTCATTCATTTTCCTGTCTTCTGAAAATCTTGTTTTTCTTCTTTGAATTACATCTTTTGGATATGTCTTCCCTGTTTCCCACTCTCTTAGCAGTTTTTATCTTGATCTTCTAAACGAACTATGTGGTAAATTCCTTCATTTTCTCTGTATTTTACTTTTAAATTACTTAATAATATACTATCTTAATTTTACCCTTAGTGGTGTTTTCCATATACTTCAAACATTTTCTTCCCAATAGCAACTTTTCATGGTTCAAAGAAGCAATGTGAACATGGAACACAAGTAAAACCATATTGTGTTATTTTTAAATGCATGTCTGAACATGGTCTCCCAGAGAAGGGGAGCTGGACAAGAGCCTGAGCAAATTGGGAGCATGGTGGGGAGGGGAGAGGGAGTTAGGAGAAAGAGGAGAAGAGAATGGGGGATGAAGACATGAGGGAGCAGGAAGATTGAGTCCTGGGAAGAATAAAGGAGAGGAAGAAAAGAGATACCTTAATAGAAGAAGCCATTATAAGTTTAAAGAAAAATCTATCACCAGGAAAATGTCCAGAGATATACAATGATGACCCTAAGAATCTAAGCAATAGTAGAGAGGCTACCTTAAATGCCCTTCCCCTATAATGGGATTGATGACTATCTTAAATGCCATCCTAGAACCTTCATTCAGTAGCTGATGGAAGCAGAATCAGAAACTCACTGCTAAGCATTGAACTGAACTCCTGGAATCCAGTTGCAGAGACGGAGGAGAGATGAGCAAAGGGATCAAGACCAGATAAAGAAACATGCAAAATCAGCTGATCTGAACAAGGGGGAGCCTCCTAGATCCCAGAATGACAGCTGGGAAACCAGCATAGGACTGACCCAGGACTCCTGAATGTGGGTGCCAGTTAGGAGGCCTGGGCAGTCTATGGAGCCTCTGGTAGCGGAACAAATAGTATTTATCCCTAATGCATGAGTGGACTTTGGGAGTTCATTCCCCATAGTGGTATACTCTCTCAGCCTAGACACATGGGGGAGAGCTTAAGCCCTGTGCCAAATGATGTGACAGACTTTGATGATGCCCTATGGAAGGCCTCACCTTCCCTGAGGAGCAGAAAGGGGATGGGATAGGGTGTCAGTGGGAGGCAAAGGGAGAAGGAGAGGGACAGGGAACTGAGAATGACATGTAAAACAAGACTGTAATATAAATGAAAAAAATGTAAAAATAATAAGCTGCATGTCTATAATGGACAAATGAGGGTGCTTGCAAGATAACTGTCTTCAGTTTTCTAACATTAATCTCTGTTCCTGCTGTACTTTCTCATATGTTGAACTGTTTCCCGTCGTTTTCTTCTTGTGTTTATATCTGGCTGTTGGCTCTGGACAGCAACTCAGCTGTAAGCCACTTTTACATTAGTTGTGACTGCCTGTGCTGATGGAAACTCACATTCAACAAAATCCTGCCATTTGTTTTTGCAACTGCTTACTAACAGAAGAATTTTTATGCTCTGATTTACCTTTTGTTCCTTTCTTTGAGATCTGATTTGTGTTTTAATGTTTAAGGATATTACAAAATAATAGTATGATCATTCATTCATATTCTTTATATAAGTTCGTTTCAGACAATGGATCTTCTGTTTCCTAATTCCTCTGCATCATTATTATGTCACAGTGCTATGTATTATGTGTCACCATGAGCCCCGTGTAGTGAGCCTACTGTGTGACACACATTTAAATGACTGTGGAACAAAATACATGATAATGAAAATAATCCAGCATGTTACTGATTTCTGTAATATTTCCTTTAAAAAATTTATTAAGTTTTGTCTTTGACTATTTCATCCATACACTCAACACGTTCTGTTTACTCCCGCTACTCCTACCTTGACTACCTCTTATCTCTTATTCTGTGTGTCAAACTCTTCTCCATCCTACAAGTCATTTTTATACTTTTTTGTCTTCTTGTTTTGCTGTTTGACCCACTGACTTAAATTAAGACCTGTGTAATCTTGGGTTTGGAACTATCCATTGAATCTTGATGGGGTCATTAGTTTTATACATCACTGGGGATAATGGTTGTCCTTTCCCTGAATTCACTGGTAACTAATAATTCTGCAAGGAAACATAGAGCCTAGTGAGTTCTTCCCTGATCCAATATTCACAATTGAAAGGATCAGTGGGTGCAGGCCCAATGCAGACAGAAGTAGTTGCTATTAGATCATAATTCTAATGATTATCGCATGCCTACAAGATAGCATTTCACAGTCATTCTTCCTGTGGTATGGTTCTTAGTTTTTTCTGCTCTTTTTCTTTGTGATATTCATTGGGGCTTGAAGGGGAATGATATATATGTCCTGTGCGGAGACAAACATCTCAACTATTACTTCTTTTCAGTGCTGAGGCCAGTGATGAATCTGTGTTCACCATTTTTAGTCTCTCTGAGAGTAGCATTCGTGTATGGACACAACATAAGTTTTTAGAAGGGAGTTTCATGTCAAGTCAGTTTAGCTGCAGCAGAAGAGTGTGTGAACCTAAACCTCACCCAACCATGGTTATTTTCTTTTTACTGGGTTTAAAATATCAGACATGGATTTCATCTTGTACAGCAGGGCTCAAATCCAATCACAGAGGTTTGTTACCCCAATAATAATCATGCTACTATTGCACCAGTAAGCACATATTTTCTATCTGTTTGCCATTGTGGTTTTGTAGGGTTCACAACTAGGTAAGACTGGATTTCTTTTCTTCCCAAGCATCTTGCTTAGCAACTTCTGGCGTTAGCAGAGCTTCTAGCTTATTGACAGCTTGATTTCTCTGGATTTTGCAACCTAGGTGTGTGATGTTTTCAGCAATGACGTCTTATTAACTAGTTGGGCAATGAAAAGAACAGAGAGCTTACATCATCACAGGGCCCTTTGTAGCCATTTGAACTAACAATTTATAAGGAGGTAAATAAAAAATATAAATAAGGAATACAGGTATCCTTATAGTTAGCTCCTTCTGCTCCTGAGAGTTATGGGTTACTATACAATAATTCTTGGTGTTTTTACTTGTTCTTCTGCTTACTAAAACCCTGCTCTAAGCCATGTTCCCTTTGATACCAACAAGTGTCACTGCAACATGTGTTGTTGTAACTGCATCTCTTAGATGCATTGAGTGATCATGAGGAGGTTAGACCTGTTCTGTATGAGTTTGAATAAGTGCACTGAGTCATGCTCACACAATAGCAGATTACCCTAGTGATGATTTGTCAAAATATGTTACTGTCATTAAAACATATATGATTATAGTTTTACAACTGTTTGAAAGTAAAGGCATGTTAAGGATGGACCTTCAGCAATGTTAGAGACCCTGTGTTTCCGTAAACATCCAGTAGTGCAGAAGTTCATGAATCCTTTGGTGTGCTATCCTTATGACTCCATGTACAGGTGCCGATATTACATATTTTCTGGATTATTATTGTGCAGTGATGTTTAGAGAAATGTTGGTTGTTCTCACTTAAAGATCCCTATGCCATTCTGCACATGATCCTTTCCATCTATTGCAAAGATGATTTACTCTCAAATTCCCAGAATTAACAAAAGGACAGCTAAGTATTGACATGATGCAAAACTTTCAAATTATCACATATGTGTTAGTTCATTTGCAGGAGATAGATAAGGCAGTTGCTTGCCATTGGAATGGAAGCATTTGTCAGATCATTCTTTGTATTGTTTGCAGGTGGTGGTTGCACATTATGTTATTAATACAAGGCATGAGACATACTATGCAATTTCTATAACTGTACTATCTCCCTTTTAGTGTTAGGATTTATCTGAATTTCAGAAAAAATGTTGCCATTAATATTGTTTGAAATAAGATAACCAAATAACATATAGCTCTGTCTCTGCAATACTCTATTACATTATAACATTCCTTATCAAAGCATATGCCTAATGGCAAATTAATTGCAGTAGAGTATGATACAATGGAGCAGGACACTGTATTCTGATTAATACAAGATATTTACGTATTGCTGCTAGTCAGTGATCATCTTCTATTTCACATAGCCATTATAAAGGAATATTTAAGAAACGAGTGGTTGATTTCTATTAATGTTTCTGATTATTACTGGTAATGATGAGCCCATAGGAGAAGGAGAAAGATAAAAGGGAGAGAGGAAGGGAGAGCAAATGAGTGAAGGAATAAGGAGAAGTAAAGAGTGAGGGTGTAGAGTGCTGTGTAGGTGGCCTGTGCATATGTGACACAGATGCATAATTTAGGAAGTATGAATTTTCTATAGCATCATTTTGGAATATTATCAAGTGGTGTAGTGCTGTGACTGAGTTAGACTAATTCTGGGTACATCTAAAATTGTACCTAGCATAAATTTTCTCTAATAGGCATGGGTGGAAACAAATGCATACGAACTTACTTGTTATTATTTACTCTACCTTAAAACCATGTATTCAAATTCTTTTCAAAATTTGTTAGGGCTCTTTTCGTTTTCTGAACAAGATCATTCACACTTTTGAATTCATAATGGTCTTAAAAATTTATTTACCTCGCATATTGCTGCTTGTTTATCCACTAAGGAGGTCTGGGCCTCCTGCAGTATACAGGGAATACTTTTTATCCATGACTTTTTCTTGTGCTATAGTGTTCTCTGACTCTATAATCCTGTATTCATCTTACAGTCTCTATGTGACTGAACCACCAGCTACATCCTCCCCCCCCCACGCCTCTCATTGTCTTCACCCCTCTCTCTCTCCATAGTCTCTTATCATTATCAGTTTATCTCTCTTTCTATTCAAAGGTAGACTCCTGCATGCATATTTATAATGCCTTGAGTACCAATTACCATACAGAATTTAACTTATTTCAAGAGAAATATCTTGACTTTCTTTCTTTGCATCTGGGAAATAAAGTTTATTGTATATATGTTTATATGGAAAGAATCAAAATGCTAACTCACTTTTACAGATCATAGTATGTTTTAATAAACATAATAAGCTCTGTGGTTCTTGTCCAGGGATGTTGCTATATGGTATTAAATAGTGAGTAGGAATCTATGGAGGGGAGTTCACATCTGGGTTTACCTTTGTGTCTGCCAAGAATTTCTTATAGTGTATAAAATTTTGGCCTTTATCATTTAATACTCAAAGTGTCATCTCATCCCCATTTTTGCTGCCATATTATATCTGAGTGACTGATTTCTTTGTGAATCTTCCTTTATGTGCATATCTACTGCCATTTATGAGAGAATATTTGTTTTCCTCTCTTGAAGGAGCCAACCACTGCTTGGAGGCGATAGTTCTTTAACAGCTATTTGATGGCAAGGACAGTTCAATGCTAAATTATCCGGACTCCTCTGCTGTGTTCAAGAGATAGGGTGTATGGTGTGGTTGAGTGTGTGCCTGTTCATTACCCAGAACAATTAAGCTGTACAGAGATGATTAAATTAAATCTTGTCAGAAACCTACTTGAAGATCCTCAGTAATGCATTTTTTTTCTTGGCAATCAATGCATTGAGATTTCTTCTGCTCTTTGTCTTGGCTGTTGGGAATGTTAATTTTGTGTCATACTAGGTCTTATATTTTCTTTGTACATATTCCTGAGCTGTGTAATGGGCATGAATGGGTCTTGCATCTTTAGAGTAAAACCTGAGAAGGAATCTTGGCATAACCGTTGAAGTAATGGATGTTGGTGAATCTCCAAGTCCCAGCTTCCTCCTCTGAGAAGATGATGCAAAGGTGGCCACCTCCAGGTATGTAGTAAGTAATAAATTCCATCAAGAAGCACAGAGTGGCATAAATAGTGTCTCTTGAATATGGATTCTCGTCATTGCTTTTTCTTATGGCTAGGCCATCATGAGAAATAATCCTAGCAAAAGTGGAAAATGGAAAAGGCATGGAATGCAAATATAACTGTCTAAGCTTTTGTAAATATCTTCACTGCTAATAGTGTGGCAGACTGTTTTTAAATGACAACCCCAATTTTAGATTTCAAAAATTTAATTTGTGTTGACTCATTGTAAAATCAAAAGACTGCTTTTTAAACATGTGTAGTGTATATATGTGTACTTTTAATGTAAATAATAGTGTTTCTACTAATTGTGGAGCTTTTTGGTTATCTTTATGCTATAGATAAGCATTTATTTTATGATGACACATAGTCTGATATTAAAATTGCCTGTACATATTGATGATGATTTCTTCTGTTACTAAAAATAGTATTTTTTTTATTGTTTTTGTTGTTTCAATTTTTGTTTGTTGGTTATTTTTTTTCTAACCTAACTTTAGGTTTAAATTTTATTAAATCTATGAGAACTTTGCTTTTTCTAAATCTAACATGATTGGCTAAATTAAGAGTTAAAATTAACATTACATGGCTATAAGAATCAAAATTGTATGTGCTTTTTCTTCTGTTTGATAGCACTGGGGATGGAATCTAAGGCTTTGCCCATATTAGAAAAGGGATCTACCACTGGGCTACACCCACAAAGCCCAATGGTTTGATAATCTATGACATTAATTAAAATAAAAATTATTGTTGTAGAAACATTTCTTCCCTAAGAGAGGTCAGAGCATTTTGTGAAAGTGTTCAGGTTTATAATGAGACTACATAGACCTCTTGTATTTTTATCTTAGGGAGTCATAACACAATCTGAAGAAATGAGTTCTTAATTACCAAGTAGATTCATATGTGGTTATATGAAATGAATTTCATTTATGCCTTTAACAACCAGCAGACAAGAATATAATTGAATAAAGCCATGCTTATGGTTGAAATTGTTGCTGATAACTCTAACAAATGAAGCTTCATTCTTGTCTTAAACCTACTTATACTGTTAATTTATGTCTCTAAATAGCAATGGAAGTGCATGTGAGTCCACTTCACTAGGAAGCTGGTGCAGTAGACATCTAAACTGACTCCAGTGGAACTTGTGTCCTAGTTATATGTTGCTTTCCTTGCCAACATTAACTTCCTGGTCAATCGCATTCAAAATGATGATGCTTTATCAAAAACTAACACACTAAGAAATTGGCTATGAACATGAAAGAATGAGAGGTTTACATTGTTTTAGTCCATTTCCTGTAGCTTTCATAAAATACAATAAACTAGATGGGTGATAATTAAGAAAGGCTCTTTTTCACTTGGAGTCCTAGAGTGCAGTTGGTGCATCTGACCTACTTCAAGTGAAAACTTTAGGTTGCATAATAGAATGACAAAGATGAGGAAAAGGGAGGCAGGCACATGTTAAAAGAGCACATGTAAAGAAAAGAGACTGGGAGGAAGTTCTGGGGCCCTTTGGAGTAACTTGCCTTGTGATAACTAATTCAACACAAGAAAAGCTAATTCTCATCACTGAGTCTGGATCATGTCTGCAGAAAACTAACTCAGATAAGTGAGACAGACATTAATATATCCATGAAAATTCAGTACTCCTATGACTCACCCCTGCTAGGTCCATCTTTCAAATTGAGAATCAAATTCCAAATAATTTGGGTGAGGGTCAACCTATCTAAATCATCTAAGCATTTTATTGTTTTCAATATTTTAAGTATGTTGTTGTGTTTTTCAACTTAATTATTTATAATAAATGCCCTAGGAACTTAGTTTGCCTACATATATAAAGAACACATATTTCCTATTCTTGTTGAGATTTAGGTAGCATAGAAAAAGTTGTCATATGAACTTTTTCATTGATTCCTCCAGAATTCTATTAGTCATTCCTGTATTGACTTGAACAGAAAGTAATTGATGGTGACCTAAGTGACAGAACAAGATCAAACACCTACCTGCATTCCCCTTCTTTGAATTGTACTATGTACTTGAAGATTTGTAAGTAATGGGTATTATGGCCAAGTTAGTTAGATAAATTCTTCAAGAAGAGCTGTGAGTGGCCAATACATATTTGAAGCCAGGATATGTATGGTCCTTTGTTTGTGGATTTATGTCACAACCCATTGCCATATTCCGTGCATCAAAGAAGTTGTGAGTTATAATGTCAACATATGACATCCATGCACTAGCTACTGATGGAGACCATACTTTCTTTCCCTTATCTCAACCTGTCAGCTCTCTTCATCTATAGCAGCTTCTTAATTTATTCACAAAACTTCCCAATGAATATATTACCATCCTAATCCTATGCCTGTAGCAAGCACTAACATTTAAGTATAAAATGTGGCTAATAGACAGCTTGAAAGAAAATCTCACACCCAGTAAAATATGTTGCAGTATGATGATTTATGTGGCAAAACTATTCAGCTTTTAAATGGTCTTGTCAGAACAGAGATATAGGTCCGGCTTTCATTGTCTCTTTTTAAAATAATTTGATTGCATTTATGAATTTGTTTTGATTTTTAATATAATATTCTGACAGATATAATATGTAAATTCTAAATTAAAATGAAATAAACATCACTGAAATATGCCATTTCTATTACCTGTTTTCTGTTCTGAATAAGGCAGTGCTGCTGGGATGTGCCTGTATTGTGGCAAAGATGAGATTATATTATGAAGACATTTTCTGCCAGTGTGTGAAGAAAGTTTTTAGGCCTATTACTCAGATTCATACATTTCATAAAAGGAAAATACATTAGAGCATGAAAGAAAAAATCAAAGGGGTGTGAAGAAAAGAAGACATAAATGAAGGAATAGGAACAAAAGCAGTCATTCATACATGAACTGAGGCCAGGCAAAGTTAAAAGGTATGAATATGTCATTTCCTGATGGTTTCTACATTTGACATAGGAATGGATACTTAACCTTTGTTTGTAAATACAGAAAAGTCAAAGAACTTGTTTATGCATTATTAATTTTCTGATTTCCAAAACTTATATTACCCAAATTAAGAGTTAGCAGGAACATGCCTTTTCAGCCCTGTAATACCAAATGTTTTGGTTCTGTCATATTATAGATTCTGTTTATTACTATTTGGTTTCAGCAATGTACTTTTAATACTTGTATCACACCACATTTAGCAATTCAGAGAATTTTGCTCATTGTCTTCCCCCCCTTCAAAAAAAATTACAATAAAATACATCCATACATAGGAAGCTATGCTTACAAACTTGGAAGTGTTTGGGGGCTGAACTCATCTGTCTATTTTCTCTCACTTACCTTACACATAACAAAATGTCCTTATTATGTAAAAGAAGGAGAAATGTACTGTACTGATACCCAGATTATGCCTTCAATGGCAAACATGATTTTATCTTTGCATTTGTATAAAAAATTGTGATGCTAGAGGCTTAATTACCTCAGGCCTGACACACCACATGTTCCTTTGAAAAGTCAAATTACCTTGTCTTAGGTGTTTCAAGCCCACCATCAGTATTTATGTAACCTTTGATTCCAGTCTTATTCAAATTTAATAACTCCTAAGAGTTTTTTTTCCAATTTGCTATCCACACAGATAGAAGGCTGGGAACATTAAATATATCAACAATATTTTTCTGGATTTAAAAGTAAGTGAATCCCTGGGGATACTCACCGGTAGAGCAGTTGCCTAACATTTGAGGCCCTTGGTTCAAAGCTCAACACCTAATAAATAAATACATAAATAAATAGATAACTTGTACTTTATAAACTGCATTTATTTCCTCTTATGTGTTGTTTGGCATTTGGTACAACATGGGGATCTCTACCTACAGTGCTCTCATGGAACATGGCCCCCCGAAGACTGTAGGTGTTCAAATGACTTGTGCACGCATGCCTGTCACTCCTCAATCTTTGTAACTTCAGTTAATAGTATTAAGTGTGTCTTTTGAAGACACTTTCTCTCCACCTCTCATCTTAAAATGAAATTGGTTTTTCTTCTCTCAGGAGTTCCTCCATGACCCCTGAAGGCAATGAGGCGAGGAATGGGTCCCATACCTGGATATTTGTAAAAACCCCTTCTAAACTTGTAAGGAATGAAGCACCGGAAATGCTCAGGAATATAAACTCAGAAGTGGGAAGGGCAATCTCATATTGAGAGCCAAGAGAATCTCAGAGAAACAAAGACAGCATGTGAAACAACTGTAGGGGTCCATACTACTCACCAGCTACTTTGCCTCTATTGCCTTAGGTGTTCCTGTTATTCTCTGTAAGAGGTTCCATTCTGCAATGGGAAGAGGAGGTGCGTAATAAGCCAGCTGCCAACCCTTTAAATGTTTGCATTTCTCTGGGGTCAGGGAAGAACTGGATGTTTTCAAGTGAAGATGATTCATAAGAAAGGAACAGTGATCCTGGTGGTGGTGGCACACACCTCTAATCCCAGTACTGAAGAGGAAGAGGCAGGGGCATCTCTGAGTTTGAGGCCAGCATGGTCTACAGAGCAAATTCCATTATAGCCAGGAACTCTGTCTCAAACACAGAGAAACCATGTCTCAAAAGGCCAAAGAAAACAATAGCAAAAACCGCCAAACTGTGTATTTACATGGGGTCGTGGTGAATTCAGTGATTCATTCTCTCCATGTTGGTCTATGATTCAGGCAATATGTAAATGGGTGCAAGGAAAACCATAACATCCCACTATTGACTGACATCCTTCTGGAATGATACATCCCTCTGTACTTTGCTTTAAAGACCAACAGGTTTTGCTTTCTTCTTCATCTGAGAACTCTGTATAAAACTAATGGAAATAAAGGCCCTATGATGAGTTTTACCATGCACTAAGCGCATTCCCTACAAATTATACTGCGCATAACTTTATTATCCTCATTTTATAGATTAGAAAATGGATACTTAGAGAATTAAGGAAGTCATCAAGCTCATGAAATATTAACAGATGAATTTAATCCACATTCTTTAGGGCTTTTCAAACCCTCCACATGTGGCAACTTTCTGTCCTGATTGAATATTAATGATGACTACCTAGCACACTGTGGTTTTCAGAAGGCCAAGTTCATAAAGTCAGAAAACCTAGGTGACACCTCAGTTCCAGGGGAGTCTTAAGTATGTGAACTTGAGCAGTTTCTCTAAAGTGAAACACCCAGGCTAACTCCCTGTTTTTACCAGATCACTTCACTCTCTAATGTTCGAAGAGGCATTAATGCTTTGGACTTAACCAAGGGTTTTACTGTGCTTTCTTTACTGGTGTCACCTAGCAGTATGATGGCTGTCCCACAATCCCGAAAGCCTGGGTAATTTTACAACCCATAACAAATCAAGCAATCCAATCCAGTGCTCAGTTTGAATCTATAGTGCCTTTATTTGTCTCCTTAATCAGAACAAGTTTTAGTGAGGGACTCCAAGGTCCATGTCACAACCATCAATTTTAAGTTTCTGCTTTGTGAATATTGATGTACAGTCTTACTTTCTGAAAGAGCTTGATTGCATCCTTTCCATCAGTAATCCTACCTGTTTTGATATCTTGGTCATGTTTGAACTTCTCCAGAATGAGCTATAGGTAATGTAGTCTAGAACTTAAAATAAGTCTAAGAAATATATTGTGTGTGTTCTACAGTATTTGTGAATCTATTTCTTATTGAAATACTGATGATAATAATTTGAAATGCCTACTCCATTCTGAGAGTTCAAAAAGGGACTGTGTTTATTGTAAATGGTAACTTCTGCTGTATGATTTGAGAATCTGTTTTCCAAGTTCAATGTTCTCAGAAACATAGATCTTCATGAAGGAATACTTTACTGCCAGTGTTTCTAAGTAAATAGTTAAGGGATTCTTTGTGCGTACAAACAGTGGCATTTCTAATCATTTTATTTCAAACCTTTGAGAGGAAAATGCTCTTTACTTTGCTGAATTATATCAGAATATTCCAGAAATGTTTTCATAGAGATCCCTGCCTTTTTTTGTCTCATTGTCAGCCTACTAGTCACATATGCAATTAAACAGTTCCAAGGCCAGGGATACTTTGTTTCAGCTTCTTTTGTCACTCCCAAGGCTGTGTGGCAAGCACATGATTTATTCATTCTTTGAAAAAAAAACCTGTTGAGTGCTTGGGAAAAGAGAGGAGCAATGATACTATCTTTTTCTCTCCACTGGCTTTGTGAAAGAATGTTAGAGGTGTTAAGAAGGTGTCCAGATGAATAAGGGCAAGTGGGCTAATAGAAAGGTGTTGTGATAGTCCAATGAAGCAATTTGATAGCCCCTCTCAAGAACAGAACAGGTCATGCTTATGAATATATGCTCAGAGCAGAAAGATAGGCTGAGTCTGGGTACATAGGCATGTATTTTGTTAGAAACACTGAAAGAGCAGAATTAAAAAAAAAAAAAACAAAAAAAAACCAAAAACGTGAGTTTTGATTATTAGGTTTGAAATTCGTAAGATGCAATAGTGAGAATGTCAAAGGACCAAGAGAATTTGTGAACTGTTCTCACTAATGATGCTTAATAGGTGATAAATGTTGGTAATTCTATAGGCCATATATGATATCAACCCTATTTTTGAAGGATCCAAAGTAGGGTTCCTTTAGGAAGGAGATGATCTTCAAGATGCAGCCTCCAGGTCCTTTGGGTGTGGGAAATTGGAGTGGGAAGTGAGAAAGGAAAACAAAAAGATGAAGAAGTGTATGGGGACTGAGGAAGATGTCTGGAGAAATGTGTACTTGATTTCCTCATGAGGGAACTCTGGTGACCACTGTAAGAGAAGGTGTCCTGTGGCATAACTGGACCAGAAACAGGGAAGAAAAAGCTTTGTAGCTGATAGAAAGTATGATAGGAAATAGTTGTTTACATCCCAGTTCTGAAATCACAGAGAAGAAAAATGGAGAAATTGGGTGGTCACTGAAGGATATATATATATATATATATATATATATATATATATATATGCAAAAGAATAATTTTTCTTTAAAATGAGTCCATACTTCAGCATTTATTAAATTACAGCTGGTGAATCATAGTAAATTTAATTTTCTTGACTGATAATCATAATTTAAAACATTAAAGTAAACTAGAATATATAGCAGATGTTAAAAATAATTATATTTTCATTTGTAGAATATTGTTATGAAAGAGTCACACACTGTTATGTGCCCATACACATGCAAACATATATTGGCTTATGATGTTAAGAATTGTTTTGTGGGGATCAATTCTGTGTATTTTTCATGCATATTTTCAAGTTACAATAAAGATTGTTTTACATTTATTTGTTTATTTATTTATGTGTGGACATGTATATAACTCCATCCATGTGTAGAAGTTACAGAACTACTTCCTGGAGTCATTTTTTTTTCCTTTCCCTGTCTGGACTCTAGAGATGGAACTCAGACTTGGCAGCTCTTGCCAGCTGAAAATGCATCTGTTTTTTCTTTTGTGGATTGTAGTTTGAAAAGTTTGAAGGGGATTCTAATTGGCAACATTTTTCTGCGTCTAGAAATAATCTAATAGAGTGAGATAGAGATGGAGATGAGGTAGAAAGTTCTGGATTCGAGGTGAAGGGTCCCCCTCTTTGCTCTGTGCATCTGCTTATCATGTGGCTTTCAGAGGGTCACATCAACCTGTCCTGAATGGGCGAGGCTCTTAGTTCCACAGGTACATGAGATGGTCATGACATCTTCAACAATACTGACTTGTCCACTTCCCAGTTTGTTTGTGGACTTGACTTTCTGATTGCCACACCCCAGAATGTTACTGTTTATAAAGATATGTGTCTATGGACATAATAATATTAAAGTGAGATTCTGAAGGCCATTCTTTGTTCAATATAGTTGGAGTAGTTATAAGAAACACAAATAGGACAAGTGTAGACCCAGGATAACCATGAGAACATGGATAACAGGAGAATAGAAAGAACACAGATCTACAAAACTAAGCAAACTGCATGGAAGACAATTTTCGCCCCTCATAACCTCAGTAGGCAATGACCTTGATCTTGAACTTCTGCCCTCTAGAACATTGAAAAGAAGTAAACACAGATCTTTAAACTACCTAGCTTATAACACAGAGTTATGGCAGCCTAGTTTAAAAATCAAACAAAAAACAAACAAACAAACAAAAAAAAAAAAAAAAAAAAAAAACAGAGTTCTGACTGGTATTACATAGTGAGGTGTGGAGGGCCAGATCACCAATGCCTGTTTACAGATGAGAAAAATAAAGTGAAAAGATAAGGAATCACTTACACAAGGCCTGGAGTCCAAATAGCTGCTGAGTGCAACATGAAGTTTCTTAAATCCTTGCTCTAAAAGCTTGATAATTGTCCTCTGAATCCTGCTGTGGCTACAGGGGTAGGTACAACTCTACACTGGTCTATGTGGTAGCACCAAAACCTGTATTTCTCTGAAAATACAGATTCTAACATTTTGTAAAATGAGACTTAGAACACTATAAAACACCAGAAGTCCAAAAATGTGCATTAACATTTAAAAAAATTATGTAATTTGTTTGCTTATACCTGAGTGAGCAGTCAAAAGTTCAGGCTCTGTCAGTGTTATACTGAGGCTTGACCACTGTGTGACAGAGTGCAGCACATTTTTTTTTAAAGTCTTTGCATGAGGCAAGATGTAATACTGTCAAAAGAAAAAAACATCCGGTAAGAGGTTGGTGAAGAAATAATCAGTCAATTGATGTTTTATTTGATCTTCCGGTATGGATACCCTAATTGTCTCATCCTAGTGACGCTGTTTTTGGCCCCAACCCCCGTCCTTTGTGCATCATTTTCTTAGCTTGGGTTTAAGTGAAATGTACTTGTAATCAATCAATAAAGACTTGGAGCTACAGTCTCTGTATCACACCTTTGATTTTCTGAAGATTCCTTGCTTCTTATTCTCTTCAATAAACATTTAGACGAAAGTTTAACCTTACATGGCTGAATAACTCACGATATCTGAAAATGCTCAGATAAGCAAGAGGAAATTGCATGTGTGTGAATAATGTTTCTTTATCTTATTGCGGAAAAATGATAGTTTTACTAAAATCAAACCTACAGAGTGAATTATTAAATTATATTGTCTAGTTGAGCTGTATAATCCTACCCATATATCCACTTCATCCTGTTTTCTATTATATATTTGATACCATTTCCCCAGAATATAAAAATCAATCAATTTGATTGACGTGAACAATTTAGTAAGGATAATGTCATAACTGAAGTTTTTCTCTTCTGATCATTGTTTAACAAATGCCTATTAACATGTTGGAAGTGTCTTTGTTTGATTCTGTTTGTAGAAAAACAGTGATCCATATTTTCTTTTCAGTACACTGCGAACCAGTTGTTTGTTGTTTCTAACCGTTTATTGAATACTCACCTTCCCTCATTTGTTTTTAGTTAATTCTTAGATGAATGTGGTTATATTGAATTTCACTCTTTTTTTTGATTCATCTTTCCACTTAAACATTATACAATGCTGAATTTCCAAAGTTTTTGATCTTTCACCTACATGAACTTTGCCTTGTACATAACCTTGAATGTGCAAAATGCAGGATTGCCTCATACTTTTTTATTTTTACATTGCTTTTTAAGAGTTGGTTTAGCAATTTCAGGTATATTCACATGAGATATTTTAATTTATTTATGTAATGTTTTTAATAGTTTTATGATTTTAATTGAAAATTATCCCATGGTTTGTATTGTGTATGCCATTGCATATTGTACATAAATATTTAATTTGGAACACAGAGAAATTAAGCTCGTGCTGACTTGGAAATTTCACTCTTAATGACTAGCTTTCGTAGTTAAAGAAGGAGATGTGCAGGCAACTGTAGATTTGAAGTAATCTTCAATCTTACCCAGCTGTGAACCTGGTGAGCCAATAATGCCCTGTGAGACATGCCTACTTGTGCCATAGTGTCATGAATAACATGAGACAAAAGAACCACTTTCTTTGTTATTACCAAGATCAATCTTCAAAATGAAGCACAATGCCAATCAATATCTTACAAGTGTAAAAAATATAATTTGGGTACTTACAAGTATAGAACTAGCAAACTTAATGAAAACTGCCATTAATTATAATCGAGTATTTCTTGAATTAGTTTTAGATTTTCAGTGTGTTGTAAATAGGTATATTTTACTCTTCTTTACTATTTTATTTGTCTTTTTAAGACAGTGTCTTGCTGTAGGGTAGGTGAGCCTTAAACTTAATATGTCACTCAGACTAGTCTCAAATGCTGTCTTTTTGCATCTTCCTATTATGTGTGGAGATTCCATGTGGGCACCACTAGACCTGTCTCAGTCTTCTAAATCTTTGTGTTGGCTGTTCTCCTCTATTAATTGTTTTCAATGCAATGAAGGGTGGGAGTAACAAAAGTAGCATAGAAAACTCATGGTCTGGTTAAAAAAGTGTTTACTTATGCCCAATATCTTTATCCTATTATAATCTTAAATGGTATTTGATACTATTTGGTAACTTAAAAGACTACTGAGATCATTGTCACAGTGTCCTGTGAAAGAAATATTAAACTTATCTCTATATCGATCTTTGTAGGTTATAAGTGTTCTACTTTTACTCATCACAAATTATTTTGCAGTTCCATAGTTTTGCTGATTGTTCATCTACTGCCAGAACCACCCCCAGTTTAGGGTTTTCATTATGAGCATTTTATTACCCAGTTCCTCAGTAAAATTGTAAACAGACATTACACACTGTGACAATTTATTTATTACAAAGGATATAGCATCAAGCCAGAACACATAGACAATACAATGAAGTGGTTCCTAAAAATATAGCCTTGTGTGTTTAGCCTAGAATGTACATAGGACTAACAAACTAGTACTGGACCGGTGAATGGAGGATGCATTTAGTGAGAAGGAATTTAGTAAGAAGGACTATAAGTGAGATGAGAGAAGGGGATAGGGATTTGGAAGTAAGAGTGCTGGGAATGGTTACTAAAATGGAGTCTTCATGAAGAATCTATAAGCTTGAAATCCATAAAAATATATACTACAAGAGAATGATCGACAGTTGTGCTATGAAAAAATTGGGATGGGGAGAGCAAAATGTTTAAGTGGGGATGGGTATAGTAGGTAACAGAACTGAGGACTAGGGGGTGGGTTAACCAGAACTAATTATACAAAGAAGTGAAGGAGTTCCGAAAGAAATTCCACATGGATAAATAGTGTAATGTTGCTTCCAGAAGACAAAGATTCTTAAACAAAAACTTCAGTGTCTAGTACAGTCTACCACCTTACTATTATTGATAAAGAAGTCCACAGAAATACCCCCAAACAACACAAGTGGTTGCCATCACTTTTAGTTGCTTATAATAATAGGGTTATTCCTAAATATTTAACTTATAGTTACAGATTGCACTACTATCAACCTTTGTCAGTGACACTTCTTATTGAGGCTCTCTAGATGGGACAAATATAAGTCTCTGCTCTCAAGTTCAAACACATCATGGGAGGGGCTACAGAAAGAATATAAGGATTGGATGATGGTAAAGACAGCTGTGAAAGGCTAGCCTCTGGTCATGGCACGGCTGGTTCACACATGGACTCATATCAGCTGTGTTTACTTGCATGAGACCTTCTTAAGATAAAGGAACTTAAAAATCCTAGCATAGAAAGGGAGGGGCTCGTGACAGTCCAACACCCCATACAATGGCAGTTTATGACTCTTTAGAAGAGAGTCATTTAGTTTTTAGTTTGTTTGTTTTGTTTTCTGAGTGTGGGAGGCCAATGGTCCATTGCCCAGTTCCACAGCGGATGATCAGATACACATAAAGAAGGTCAGATAAAAAATGTATTTTACCCCAATTAGATATGAACAAGAATTAGATATGAACAGGATAAAAAAGAAAATGGAATCCTGATTAGGCAGAGTACTGCAATAGTATGGGTACATGTAAACAAAGTTGTTTAAAAATGTGTTCATTGAAAAGTTGTTTACAAGAGGAAAACATCATTAGTGAATGTAAAAGTAATTTCATTGGGTCCACTGATGTCATTGGGAACAATTCAATAATCTCAATCTGCTGAGAGCATTGTGTAAGTCCAGATGGATGGTTTTAACACAGCCTTCTAGCCAGGATATACATCCAAGCCTGTGCTAGCCTAGACTGCCCATTGAAGTAAAGCAGAGGTCTATGTGGAAAGCCCAACATACTAAAGCTGTGCAGTCAGTCAGCTGCATTTTTTTCCTCTTTAAGTGTAAACCTGATTTTAAAATTTAACCAAAGTTTCCTTAGATGTCTTACCACTTGCAGTTAATTATGTAGATCTATCAAATAGGTATTTGCTTTAAGAGCATATTACTGTTTTGTCTTTATCCACCAGTGATTCTTGGATAAAAGGTGGTAATAAAATGTTAATGTGTATTTAGTTATATGAGAAGAAATAATAGAGAAATTTCTGAGGTGCAAAATGAGATACATAATTGCTTCTAAAAACATAAGAAAAGAAAACACAGAATGGCAAGCCTACACAAGCAAGCCTTCTTGGTCGCCTGTGGCTGTCCTGCTATGTCATTCTGGCTAAAAGAATAAATTTTTCTTTATTCCATTTCCCTCTGGCTGACCTGCAATATTCTCTGCTCAGAACTGAACCAGAGCTTCACCAGCACCCTATCACTAAGCTATGTCCCCTGGTTTCCTTCAGTGTTCATCAGGTCTGTTGTGGCTCTGGAAGGTTGGTCATGGTCAGAATCACAACTTCCTGGCAGGTTAGCAGTCTAAAAGAAAGACTCTGGAAACAACTAGGATTCAGACTCAACCCTTGTATATCGTTATTTTGTAGCATCCCTCACCAGAGTCCCTTTTCAGGTGTCATGAAGTATGATTTCATTTAATTGCCTGGGAGACATAAATTTTAAGACTAAAAGAATAGTGCTCAAGGTTGGAGTGTGCACAGTGGCTCTCCAAAGAGAGAATGAGCATGCTCTCCTTATAGATCATGCACAGGACTTTGAAGAAAATACCTCTTCCTTCTCTTCCACAGGACTGCCATTCTTTGGTGACCATGATGCTCTGATAAATTATTTCTAAAGGCCCCATGTTATGTGGTTGGCTTCCAGTATATGATATTACTAGGAAGTGGCAGAAGCTTTAACAGGTGGGGAGTTATTGGCAATCTGCTCAAACAGAAGTTCCTGCTCCCTCTTCTTTCTCTATTGCTTCTCCACATTGAGATAAAATTGTCTTTCTCTGACACATTCTCCCACCATGATGTACTGTGCCACTAAAATTCCAAAGCAATTAGGCCAGTCACTTAAGAGACAAAAGAACTAAAACCATTATCCTAAGTAAATCTTTCTTCCTTTTAATTTATGCACATCAGATATTTGCTATAGTAACAGAGGAGCCACATGTGTAAACTGGGGACTCTTCAGTCTCACCTATTAACTTCTGTTCTCAGTTAATAGGTGAGACTAAAGACGGGAGTCCTCCGAGCCCAAGTCCTTCTACCATTGGTTGGTTTACCCAATGAAAAACCAACAATGGTTCTGTCAATATGACAGTCTCAAGGCTCAATAGAAGCAGACCCAGGCTATTTGCTCTCCGGTTTCATGCCACAGGTCACAATGCTCATAGGTTTCCCTTTACCGATGAGGTAGGCAAAAGACAAGCTTATTTACTTTTACTGTACTCTGAGCAGTAAAGATACAAAGGATTTAGCTTAGTGAAATATTACAATTGGTGGGCATGTGTATGGCATCTGCTAATGCTGTGACACTATTTATTATGACAGCATTTCTTTTCCAGTTTATTCTTAGTCATATAGTGTAGAAATTTCAAATGTAGTGCATACTGTCCATAAATTGAGAAGAAATAATCAGCTGGTTTTTGTAGGTGAGGCAGCTTAATCTTGGGAGTGGCTATTTTACTGGCCAAGTTCAAGATATATAATGTCATTATTAGGAGATGCTCAGACCTTGGGGTTCATATCCAGAATGTATGATTATAGCCACAGGATTTATCACTTTAAAGCTCACCGAGACCTGTTCAGGCTTAGTGGGAAAGCTATTAAAGGCATCATGGTGAAAAATCTTTCTGCACTATATGGTGTGGTTTAGAAATCATCAGCTATTGCATTATATCTAAATTATTGCTCATTAGCCATATGGGCTTTTTATTAATTTATATAGAACCATCTTTTTGGAATCTTATTAATGAACATTCTATTCCTCTGTTTAGTAGTTTAATTCCTGTTCTTTAGTGGCCTAGCCTACTTATTACATACTGAAAAATCATTAATATGGAAAGTTCCAGAAGTAATCTCACCAATAAAACTTGCAGATGTTACCCTTTCTGGAGGTACAAAATATAGAAGGACATTTATGGCAGCAGATGCTGTTCAGGCCAACTGAGTCTCCCTCCTTCTGAGCAGCATGCAGACCTCTATCTCATGGCTTATTTATAAACTTTTCATGCATTGTCTCATTAATACATCAACATGGAATATTTAGTGCCCAGCTTATTACTAAATATCAAGTAAGAAGATTTTTGTTGTAGATGAGTTGAATAATTGGCACAGGTTAAGAAACTAAGGTTTCATATGATAGATGGTCATTTTATCAGGTGGTCTATCTACGTGAACCTTGAAGAAACACCATGGGACTACCGTGACCAAACAGGGAGAGGCTTCAATTTTCTTACTGAACAGATGGTAGAACCCAGGATTTATGAAGAACCCAGAAATTACTGGCTGGAGGGAAGAAAGTGACTCTAGCAAGGGAAGTCCCTTGGGATTGTGAAGGGCTCAACTGGACAGCAAGGAAGGGAGTCATGGGACGGGAGAAGAAGCTGAGGTCTAGGGTCTGTGCTGACAAAGCAACATGCAATTCTGTTGGATATTCTCTAAGACAGAGATAGGAAATACAGGAACCTGCCAAATGTACTGAATTTCTCTTCCTCAAGGCCATTGCAGAAGTCTAACAATCTGCATTTGAATAATTATAAGTCTGTAGAAGCTTCAAGGTGGGAACAAAAATTGCTCTAATTAGCATAGACTCAAACTATGAAATGCAAATATAAAATCCCCACTTGGATTTTCTAGAAAAAAACAACAACATGATAATTGATTAATGTGTCACCAGATAAGTCTGCCACCAGATTATGAATGCAAAGATGTAAAACGTGCCATGTATTTTAAAAGACCGTTCTAGACTTTTCCAAGAATCTTAGTAAGATAGTAATCTACAATTCACCAAAAAATTTGAGAATAATAGTTTTCTGAACAAACAAAACTAATGGGAACAATTCTTGTTCCACTTGCTATTAATTATTAATTATAAAGAATCAAATACATAATTGAGTTTCATTGAACTTTAATTTTGTTATCTGTGAAAAGGGATAATATGCATTTTATGGAGAGATAAATAGATTAAAAAAGCAGCACAGGAAAGGTGGTTATCATGGAATCTGGTGCTTCACAATCATTTATCTTATTATAGCTTATGTTTCTTATGTACATATACATATGTATTTGTATTTGTTTATTTGTATATTTGATGCTGGTAAACTACTACCTTTGATGAAAATGAGATTTGTCAGGATTTAGAACTTATAAGTAATGTCAACTTATAAATTTAATTTTTCATTAACCATACACATATTAAGTGCAGAAAACATCGGTCAGATGTGTTCTCAGATAGCTTACAGATCAGTACAAAGAAGGACAATGGTGAACATGGCTATTGCAGCAAAAATATCATGATTCTATGTAAATATTATGTATGTATTAATATTATGTATGTATGTATTAAATATTATGTATCAAGCAGGTACTTTCTCTAAATATTGGGTTCTAAGTGGTTGGCTGATGGGTAAAATCTAGAAAGTAACATTTTAGTTAAGTCTCCATGAATATGTATGAGTCCACATAAACAATTTTGTAGGCAAAGCACTCTCTCCCTATCAGAAGCTTGAGCATACAAAGAACATGATAGATACTAGAGAATATTAACTGTCAGGTACAAGATGGGAGGAGTAGAAACTCAAGCTGGACTTGGATGAAAAACATTTGGTTCACTTAGAATCATTGACATGTAATGTGAGCTTGGGACAGTGTCAATATTATGAATGGGAAAGTCAAGGGAATGAAACTGGAGGGGGCCTTTTTATGTTATAATTGAAAAATGATGATAATGAAGAATGGGCAGAGGCATGGATGATAAGTTGTGGGAGACATGGATCAGATGTTCATAGAATGTATTAGCAGTTGAGTTGTGATGGAAAAGGGAAACCTGTAGAGGATTTGTTACAAATTTATCTCTGATGAAGTAATGGTGTTTCTCAATGTGTAGAATATTAAGGGAATATTAAGGATTTATATATATATATATATATATATATATAT
Source organism: Phodopus roborovskii (assembly GCF_943737965.1). Taxonomy (NCBI): domain Eukaryota; kingdom Metazoa; phylum Chordata; class Mammalia; order Rodentia; family Cricetidae; genus Phodopus; species Phodopus roborovskii. The sequence goes on from NW_026126629.1 coordinate 11,327,123, forward strand.
ATATATATATAATTTAGAGCAAAACCTTATTTTTTTTAGAATCAGTATTTGTAGACAAGGAAATTTTTGTATAGGAAAGTGGATATTCTTATTTTTGCTTTACTACCTCAGTAAGACATGGTATGCAATTACTTTAATAAATAAAACATAGTGCTTTTAGGTCATTTGTAATTACCAATCTCCTTTCCATTCTACACATGCCTCCTAAGTATGAAGGTGATACCAGGTGTGATGCTGATTGATGGCTTTCTCATGTATCTTGGTTTATAATAATTTTTAAAAAAGAAATTATTCATTTGTTTCCTGAGAAGGATTGTGTGGTAGTCAAGTAGTTATGATCAGTGTAAAACCCAGGTAAGATACTTTAAAAAGAAATTTTTATTACCTTTTCAAAGACTTTAATGTCCCTTAACCTGTTAAGAAGGAAGAACTTCAGAGTTGAGCCTTTGAGAGCTTAACTGACTTTCCTGAGTTCCCAAAATTCAAATTAGGTTGTGAATTGTTTGCCATTGCTCCAGGTGCCTAAGGTGCCTTTTTGATCCCTTTTTCCTGCTTCTGTGTCCAGGAGGTAGATATGTGTACCAATCCTGATCTGTTAGCCCTCTGTCATAGGGCTCAGGCAGTGCATTCTCAATAACCATTTCTTGCAATGGGGACCTTGAAGGTTCGTGGGAAGGAGTCTTTGTATATAACCATCTAGGCCTTCAGGTAAGGTAAATTTACACAAATTAGGACTATAAGAGAGTGGCCAAACTGGTAAGTTTAGATTGGAGGGATATGGGCACTCTAAGGACTTATGATCCTTCTTCTATATATATTTCTAAAATTCTGGGCTTAGAATTAAGTCAACTGTAAAAAAAATCTGGGGTATAAAAAGGAAGTCTAAATAGGCAAAAGTATATTTTTCCCCCCTCATACATTCCAGAAACTATTTTTAAATGAGGAAATTATGTGATTTGCTTCTGGGCCATTTCCACCTTTCGAACTTCATAGTTAACAGAGCTTGATATAATGTTTAGCAATAATTAGATTTAGGATTTATGGTCCTGGGTCAACAGAGCTCCTATCACAGTGCCTCTTAATAGTCAGCCCTGGTCTACTAAAACTATGTCAAAGGCACAATATAACTTAGGGATGATGAAGAATTCCTGAACAGTTTGGGATTCCTCAAGAGCTTTGCTACTCTGATTGCTGAACGTTTAACCAAAGTTGCTGAATCCAGGTACTGAGAAACAACTTTGCATCAATCTATTCAAATTGTTTATTGAAATTCTAATTGGCGAGTCTGTGTATATGTTTGTGTATTTTCCTTACTTGAAGATTGTCTTCATTATTTGGAAAAATATTTTCAGATAATTTGTCTGGTCAGCATGGCCCCTGACATTGCATCTGTTTCCATTTTCTTTCAGATTCCAAGTTTTTTGTGTGTTTATGTAGAAACAGAGAAGGTTTGCAATAGGGTATTGTTTTTCTGCACTAATGTGAAATCAGGAAATCAGTGTAATCTTCTTAGTGGGTATCAGTGCTTGTTGAACATCTGTTATGTGTATTTCAGTAGGCTACTTTTATTATGTGGAATTAGATTTGTAATATGGGATCCCATTTTTTTAAGGCCAAGGTATAACAAGCTATATGGGGAGATTGTAGGTTAACAACTAATTACTTAAGCAGAAAGGTATGCAGTGAGTTTTAGGGAGAGAATGTTAGGTGAGCAAATATTACCATCATCTTGGAGAAAATGACATAAGACTATGTATGTCACATGCCTTAGTAAACCTTGTTGTGATTTTAGTGTCTCATATTTGTGAGAATTTTCCCTTTTCTCTATGTTCTTTCAAAAAACCAGAGTTATTTCATGTTAAAATAATAACTTGATACTTAATGCTCATAGCCAAATCATGATGACATTATCTTTTGAAAGATACACTTCAGCATCTGTAGCCTTTCTTCATCATTGCCATACTTTTCCAAATAAACTTTTTACACAGGTTCCATACCAACACTGAGTAAGGACTTTGGCAAAAGAAGGCTATGTATGTATGTATCTGCATTGCAAAATATATGAGTTATCAGCCATTTCAATGGTCATTAACCCTTGAAAGTTAAATTGAAAGGAGTCATAAATATTAAACTACCCCAAGTATAAATATGTGCTGACAAAGATAAGAAAATGTAATTCTTTCTCATGCATATAGATTGAGATATTGAAACCTTTATATATTGAGTTAAGTAGACTCTGTTTTAATGACTAATTCTACCTCTTCTTTGAGTATGACTTCCAGAGAAATTAAAGTTTTACCTTAGATGACTCTTAACAATTTTTGGGGTGAGTGCTATCTTGGGTAATGCTTCCGGAATGGTTTTGAAAAAGTTATACCTAAGCTGATACTAAGTTATAACCTTGGATTTGAGTGTGGAGAACAAATTCCAGGCTGCATTATGGGGCTTCCAGCTTTTCTTTTCTTGACTATAGCTTCCACTCTGGACAGGGTGAAAAATGTCCAGAAATGGATGAGACCTCAGCCTTGCTGCATATTAAATTCTGCTTCTTCAGGGTATACAACATAGAATCTTATTAGGAACTATTGCAGCATATTCCCAAGTCCTATCAGACAAAATAGTCCTCCTCATTCCAATCCTTAATTTAGTTAAGAGATGTTACATTTGTAATTACTGTAATTTGGAGCTTTCATGAATTGCCCTAAGCTGGAGCAAGCATCATTCAATCTGTGCTCTGCTAAGGGAAGCAACTGAACATGTTGTGATTTATGGGGATCTGACAAAGATGTTTTGCAAGGAAATTTCCAGCACAATGAAGCAAATCAAGGGCTATCTGAAAATCAATCACTTTTGGTCTCTTTTGGTCTTGGTCGTCACTACCAAACCATTTCGAAAAACTAAACTTGCTATGATCTTGCTTCCTCTTTTTCTTTTAAAATGGATATTGGATGTTGCTGACTTAAATGCATAAGTTAACATTTAATGGTTGTTTAATTTTTTTACATAATATTAATAGTAATCATTCATTGCCTAAAATAGTAAATAACAATAATACACAAAATATAAGGATAACCATAACCCCATCTGTTATTTTTCACCTGATCATGTTTGTGAATATAGCACTAATTATAAAATACATAATGTATTAAAATGTTTTAATTACTGTCCAATCATGGTGGTGACAGGCAACCAAATATTGTATACTTATAAGTAATATCATTCAATGCATGTTACCATGATACCTTTTTCAGGGTTTACTTAGTAGAGAAATGCTAAATGAAGAACATGAAAGTTTTATATCCTTTTCATACTTTTTGTAAAATTTCAAAACAGTATTTTCATTTTTTTTTATTTCATCTATCATGGTAAATCTTGCTGTTTCCTGCAATTTTGGATGATGTAAAGATTTTAAATCTTGTCTATTTGAAGTAAAAATCAATATTTTCTTTTTGGTAGCTGTTTATATTTCTTATATTAGTAGGAAAATAATAACTGTTAATTGCCAATTTATAATCCTTTCTTGTAGATAGCTTCTTCCTGGGTTCTTTTTATTGAAAGTAGTTTTTCTCTTAGATAGTTTGGCTCAAATAGCAGACTGAGAACATTCCTTTGTTTGGGTTTAAAATCTCACTTTATAATAGATACCATTTGATAATTTTGTGTGGCTGTGACTACAATACTTGACAAACACAACTGGAAGGATTTGTTCTGAGTCATAATTGAGGAAAATTTCAGTTCATCACGGCAGACTTTATGGCAGCAGATAGGTGAGGTAACAGATCCTCACCTCACAACAGTCCAAGAATAGAGACCACATTGGGACCTTCTGTGTTCCACTCCTAGTGACCCGCATCTGCCAGCTCTGTTCCTATTCCCAAAAGGCCATACAGACATCCAGACAAGTGCCATCACCTGAGTTTGTTACAGGAAACAATAGAATATATTTGTTCTTTTTAGGAAGAAAGTCCTCTTGCTATTGAGTTTAATGGTGGAATTTATTTAAATTATTTCTTGATTTCTCAATTTAGGTTTGTTTGCTTCTTTTAATTAGGATATTTCTCTGCTCCAGGTAGCTGTCTCTTATTGCATGTCTGTTCATTTGCTAGGTGGTAAAATATGTTCTCACAAGGGAAAGCAGGCAGCATGAGACTTGTTTGTAAATATCAACCAACTTAATGAGTGCCTTTTGAGGCTATTTAGTGATATGGTGCTTGAGGGAATTTGTAAGTCACAGCAGTAAAAGTAACTGAATACTGCTGTATATATATCCTAGAATTTTAAAATAGAACTATGATTTTGATATTTAAGTGAGACATAAAATAAAGAATATTATTATTTACAGCTAAAATTGTTCAAGTAATTGTCTTTACTTTCTCCTACCTTTTGCAATAAAGAAAGTTAGCTGAGAGCAGTGTGAATATATAGGGGGAGCTCTTTGCTCCCCCTATATCCTCTTACAGTATTCAGGGTTTTTCTCCTTTGGGAAATAATTTTTAACTATGTTTGAAAGGATCCATTTACAAATTCTTAACTCTTCTTTAAAAATTTAGAAGCAATGTTTCTAAATTGCAAATTAGACTATTTTTTTCCCTGTGCACTAAATGATAGTATCTGGCAAGCATTTGCTATATCACCATGCTCTATGATGCTCAGATATGGATTGTTTTTCTTTCACTGGGTTTCATCTCAAACTTCAATCATAATTCTAAGCACTGCCATCAAGCCTCTCTCCCATGGTAAAATTCAGCTGAGACTTTCTTCAGGGCTCCCGAGTGAATGGGGCATCACAGACTACCTTCTATGGGGAAATTGGAGAAAGAGTTAAATAGATCAAGTGTCCACTCCTGGAGCCACACTTACCCACATTAATGATGACTGAAGAGGAAGTACAAGAGGAGAATGGGGAAGCAAAGAATGGGTCTCAATTTTAATAATGTCGTTTCTTTAATGAATCTTTGGGAATTTCACATCATGCATTCTGATTCCTCTCACCTCCCAGACCTCCCATATCCTTCCCTGATCCCTGCAGTGCCTGCCAAAGAAAATTTAAAACAAAACAAAGCAAGCAAGCAAGCAAGCAAACAATAAACAAGAACAAAACAATCCCTGTCAAAAACCCCACTTCTTTGTTTCTCCATCTTTCATTCATCCTGGTGGTGTTGGGAACCATGTGCTACACAGTATGCCCTTTTGTCTGTCAGTTTGACTAGCAAATGTTCATTGAAATGAGTCACTGGTCTGGTCAAGGCTTCTGGTTTCTGGTACACCATCCTCACTGGATCTTCACCAAACTCCTCTGGGATATCCCTAGGCTGTCCTGTGCCATGGAGATTTCTGTGGGTTTTGTGCCATAGGACCAGTCACTTTACCATGTCCTAGATGGGGTAGATGTTAGGATGGGTCAAGCAAGGCCCAGAGCTGGGCCTAGTTGACAGCTGAACTGGTCAATCTGGGCCATCTCAGATGAGGATGCAGAGCCTGTTCCCCTATCCCCATGCCATCATGGTCAGTTCTTTGTCGTCAGGGTAAGGAATGGGGCCATCTCTCCTGAGTGCAGTGGCCTGCTCTCTTGCTCCAGTGTCCAGTGAGAGGCAGGACTAGATTTCCCAAGGTAAGCATATGTGGGGAGAGAGCGTCAGCTCAGCATGGCCCACTGATTTTCATCACACCTGGTTCCTATGGCTCCCTTAGGTGACACAGGCCACAGATATCAACACAGTCCCTACCTGCAGGTTGGTCATGCACCCAGACACGGCTCTCAGCAGCAGTTCCTGGCCAGATGATATCCTTCTCCAGCTGGCAACACTGGTGACTTAGACCAGGATAGCTCTGGCATCGGCATGGTTCCAGACAACAAGGCCACAGGGGCTGCCAGAACACTGTGCTTCCGTGTGACCTTTGGTGTCAACATGGGCCTCAGACTTCAACAAAGACCTTGGTTGCTATAGGACCACAGACGTAGACATGGTACTTGGCAGTGGCTGGATCCACATGTTACCACGACCCTGGTGGCAGTGCAAGCCACTCAGATCTGCATGGGCCCCACAGTAGCTTTGTCCTTGGACACCAACATGTCCCCCTGGCCACAGTTACAGGCATGGTTTTCGATGGTAACATGATCCTCGGACATGGACACAGATCCTGGCGCAGTAGGGGCACTGGAATGGGTCTCATTTTAGTGTTAGTCTTTACTCAGTTCAGAGTTACACGAGTAATGTATGCTTGACTGTCCAGTTTAGAATTAGAATCAGTTTTATTTTGTTTGCTTCTGTAATTAAAACAGGAAGAAGATCTTCCTCAACTCCCATGGGAGTACAGATACTCAGGACATCATTTAGCCAATGGGATGCTCTCACGCCAGTTCTTTACTGAAGTACTGGCATTGTCTATAGTAGTCATCTTGTGAAAAAACAAACAGATAGTGTCATTTCCATGAAGTAGTACATTTTTTCTCACCCCCTGACATCTGTCAATCTAAGGAGACAGTGAGGAGGGCCTAAAGTTGGAGAGAGAGGAGAAAGGGGGGACAGAAAGGGGAGAGATCTGATTGGATATATAAATATGTGTGCTGCTTGTACTCGAATGACTTTCTAATTTCTATGAACTTGGGTGCATCCAGTAACTAAGGCATTTGTCTTCTTAGGTAATCAGTAGCTACATTTTCAGATGCTCATATGAGGAGCTAACTAGCTGCATGTAGAATCGAATGCAATATGGCACATACAAATACACTTATACTGGTTAAAATTACTTAGACTTCTCCAACATATTTATTCCACACATTGCAAAGCAATATCCTGCAATGATTATAGCAAGCAGCTCTACGTGAACATGCCTTCACTGTACTAATACCTATAAGGACCTGGCTCTGTTCTTGGCTGACTCTTCTGAAGAAGATAAAGTGTGGGTTTTGTCCAAACCTCAACTATGTTCATCATTAGTACATTACAGTATATTAGTACAACTCTATGGTTGGTATCTGTACTTCAATATGATACATAGGTGCAGGGAAGGGATCAGGTTCATTTATTGGCAGTAGGCTGTAAAACAGTAAGAACACAGGCATAGACCTTCATAGTCTTGGTCAATAGTGTGTTAGAAATATATAGGTCCAGGGTCTGAGGCCACAGAGTATCCAAGGTCATATTTGTGTGTGTTTTTGCATTAGGTTGAGGGCACACTTTTTCTGGGAAAATTGTACACACAGTAATTTTTTCAGTTTTTTCAGATGGTCATCAACCAAAGTACAAAGCTGTGCATGTGCCTTACAACTTAGTCAATACGAACCAGCATCTCTAGCATTGCAGCCACAGATATCATAAAACGTATGGATCCTTTTTTTTAAAGTTCTCTTGAGAATAAGTGTAAGGAATGGCAGAATGCCACTAACTGTCAGTATACACTAGGATGATCGTATAGACATGTTGTGTCACAAGGACCCTGTGGGTATTCCATCTAAAAAAATATAACAGGTGAGACAGAAAAAGACAATGTTGCAGTCTGTCAGAGACTAGTGCAAAGAAATACACCCCCACCATAAACAGACACACACACACACGCGCGCGCACACACACACACATATATACATATTTACATACACACAAATATATACATATATATACATATATATGTATATATATATATATGACAAACACCTATATTGGCTTTTGTGATTTCTAGATTATGTCTTATTGTTATAAGAAAAACATCATTTCTAGTTGAGTAACCAAATAGCTATGTACAATTTCCACATCATTGTCTTGTGAATAGAGCAGGACCAGGAATAAATAACAGTTCTGCAGCTCTGGCTCTGAAGTCAAACTCAGAAGCTGATATTCTCGGAATAACACCTTTAGCATAGATAGGTTCCAGTTCATTACATAGATGAGGCAAGGCAAGCTGTTGCACACACAAGTTGGTCACTGGAGGGTGGGTGTTCCAATAAATTTTTGTACCCATCGCTGCTGAAGAAATTGAGGACTCAGAATAAATCAAAGTACAATGATATATGGTCTTGGCTGTCCTCTTGGACCTGATGGCTCTTTGATTCTTGTGATTTTGTCAACACATTGGAGACCACAAGTGAAACCATGTATAGTAGTCCTGTCTAGTTTAGAATGTATATAGTTATTTGTGTTCAAAAAAGGTAAGTTGCTTAATAATTAATCATGGTCAAATGTAACTTCATTTTCAACTCCATAAATTAGTAAAGTGCTAATTACACTATGTGGACAAGTGAAGGTTGAAAGTACCTCCTGCATTATAGGGTTCCAACATGATATTTTCTTATCATCTACTCAAAGTCTAGTATATAAAAAGAGAAGATAATCAGAAAGCAAGGGCTCTAGAGTAGAAAAATTAAATAAGAAACTTAAACAAGAAATGTTTTCTATTTAATGGTATTCAGCAATAAATGCCCCTACACCTTCTTTTATTCAACATGCATTGATGGTTACCAGAAATGCCACTGAATAAAAATGGAACTATATTTAGCAGACTTTATTGGTTGTATGATTAAAAACTTAGCTAAATTTTCTGAGTAAGCTTTCCTTTCTCTTTCTTTGTAACAGAGGCATAAAATGACAGTGGCTGCATTGAATACATGTATTCAATGCATATACAGACACATATACAAACTTGTATTTGACATAAAGAAAACTATCATTAGGAAATGATGGTTGTTATGTTATTGTTTATCCCATACTACACTCTATTTTTCCCTTTGATAATATTTTTTTATTTAAATTTACAACAAGTTTGTTGTATAAGTCAATTCCAGTTCCCCCACCCTCCCCTCCTTTCCTGTTCCCCTCCAAACCCCCATCCCATCGACTTCCTGCTCTCCAGAGAGGGTGGGGCCCTCCATGGGCGATCATCAAAGTCTGTAATATCATTTGGAGCAGGGCCTAGGCCCTCCCCCATGTGTCTAGGCCGAGAGAGTATCTCTCTATGTACAATTATAGTTGGCAGACGTGATTTTGTCAGATCAAGATAAAAATATAATCATTTTGTCTGTACCAGCTTTATTTCAATAGAAGAATATTTCTGTTTCATGATGACCTTCTCTTTTCCCCATCATGCTTCTGATTATTCACCAGGCAGCATTCAAAGCTGCAACCCAATGCTTTTCTCATCTCTGCCGGCCTTGCTGTACTATCTGAAGGAGGCAGTATAGGTGACTAGCTTTAGATATGCCATTGTGTGTAATTATTGGGAAATTTTTAAAGTAAAGAAAAAAATAAGTATAGCCCTTTAGCTCAGCAGCTGGTACTTTGAAGGAATATTGATTGATTGGTGGGTGGATGGTTGGATTCCACTGAGAATGTTTTGATTTGTAAGTTAGTGCCTTCTTGTTCTGAGGCTTCCCAAGAAGCTTCAAGTGAAGATGGTAACCTCTATTGAAGACTTCACAAAATCATTAATTAATGTTTACCTCTAATGAGATAATTGGGACTTTGGGGGCATTTTATTACTTTTAATAGCTCATTTAATTATCTGAAAGGGGATTTCTATTCAAAATCCCACGAGTTATTATGATGAATTGGCCTTTGGGAATTAAAAAAATCACTTCAAAAGTAAAAGTATGTGGCAAGCCTCGGCAAAGCCTTCCTCTGAGGAAGCAGGCCTTTGATGCAATCCATATTGATACAACGTGGGTATCATGGCAAGGGACATTGGCATAGCTGTTTTTTCATGATCCAGCATAGATGTTTTTAGAGGTCAGTGAGGATGGGAAAGGACTTTTTTCCTCAAGTCTTTGTCTTGCAGTTGGTTTTTTTCTATGAAGAAAGGCATCAGGAGGGCAGCCAGAGGTGTCTTGTAGAAAAAAAAAATCAGGAGGCAGGCTTATTCAATGAGACAGAACAGAGCTGCTTGGCTCCAGAGACTTTTGCTGTTTCCTTAATAGAAAACATCACAGAAAATGGAAGTGGTGATAATATTAACAGAACAATGATAGGGTTCAAAGAATGGCTATAGTAGGAAGAGTGCTCAGAAACTGGTGCAAGAGGAACATCTTTACCATCCTCTTGTTCCGGTGATGTGGCTGCAGCCGTGACAAGTTTGCTCGAACAGGTGGGATAGTAGTGAGATATGCTATGTGCTACACTAAAAGGGGAGGAAGGCCTGTAAATAGCTGGTACAGGAATGAGACTGAAAAGGAAGGTGAGGAACAGCCCCAAACGATACCTTGCTTATTACCAAAGTTTCCATGAAACCAGAATACTTCTGTCTGCCCCAGTGGAAAACATTATCAACAGTCAACTTTCCTTATTGGAATACAAAAATATTCATTGAAAGAACAAATGGTATTCAATTTTATGTGTTTAAAATGAAGCAGTAATACTGATTTCATGCAAAATAGGTTCTACTCACTTTTTTGTTTGTTTGTTTGTTTGTTTGTTTTTACGGCAGGGTTTCTCTGTATAGCTATGTTTACCAGGCTGGCATGGAACTCATAGAGATCCTCCTGCCTGTGCCTCACTGCCTGTGCTGGGATTGAAGATGTGTGTCACCACCGCCTGGCCATACTCAAATAATTTAAATACCATGGAATATTTTAATAGTAAATTTTTCATTTGACAAACTAAAGATAAAAGATATAGAGTACAATATTGAATCAGAGTGCATCTTGTAGGATAACCTGCTGATTTATGTGTATGTGGAACCAAAAGACAAAATAAATAGGCAGGAAATAAAGGGAAAACACAAACGCAGGCTCTGTAAGAATCAAGAAACTTTAGAACATACCCTTTGTGATTGTAAGGTCAGCACACTTGAATCAGATATTCTTGGTAGCATTTAATTAGGAAAGTAATGCTATTAAAATTAGATTGCATTTTAAATAAAAGTACCAATAATTCTTGAAATTTGGAAAGCCCTCAGCAAACCTGAACAAAATAAAAGTTAATATATAGATGCTCTCATGTTGTTTTAAAGAAATTTGAAACACAGGTGTCTACCAGTGTGGAGAACTGGTACTATTTCCCCAGACACATATACTATCTATAAAATATTTCCAAGTGTCTGTCATGGAAAACCTGTCCCATTTTTACATGAGGCTTTTTATCAGTGCTCTTTAATACAGTATTATTTTAGGTAAAGTTGTTCCAACTGAGTGCACACATCTATTAGAGCTAAGTCATGTTGGATAATGAAGCACTGTTATACCCATAGACCTATGCTAGGTGGACCAGGGATTTTAATTAAATATCTGAATGGGTGTCTCAGAACTCTCTAGAAAGCATCTGTCAGGGCTAATATTTTACAAGTTAGCTATGCCTCTTTCAACCTTTAATTATAGTGTCCTAACTCTTTATTCTTAGTTACTGCTAATAATTTCAAGGTGATGCAGATAGAAATTACTTGATTATACAAGTGACTGCACATATCAAATGAAATAGAAAGCAATTTGACTATCTATACGTGTTTTATAAGTTAGCATTGCTAATTTGCTATGGTGTTTAAAAATGGTATTTATTTATTTCTTTATTTTCTCAAGAGGAATTGAAAAAGACCTGATATCCTTTGGTTGTTAAGTGTCAATTAACTCCTGTATGTAACAAATTTTATGTCTTTAAAATTTTTTTGTGCTGAGTTATTTTATGGTGTGTGTGTGTGTGTGTGTGTGTGTGTTTGTGTGTGTTGCAGTACACAAGCAGAAAGTAGAAGATAACTAAAAGGTGTTAGCTTTTAAGAGTTCTGGATGCAAATGTCTTTATCGATTGAGCTTCCTTTGTTGCCCTAATCTCACCTATTAAAAATAACAGTGCGACACCAAATAGACAGATTTCTCATTCCCAAGTCCTGCTTTTTGTCTGTGGCCTTTTTGTTTATGCTCAGAGTATCCTGTTTGAATGTCTGAGGTCCATGTAAGCTTCTGGCCTTGCCTCTTGACTCCCTCTGTTGGTCTTTCATTTTCTTATGGATGAAACTTTTAAAAAGGAATTTGATTTCTCCTACAAAGGTCATGAAGATGAAATGCAGCTGTAGTTACCTCATATCATGATCCCTTGGATCTTGGTGCCACCTTCTCAAGCTCTGTGCTATTGAAGTCACTGCTTTTAGTTCTGGGAAGTAAATATCAGGCATTACAGCAATGATATGTAATTACTTTAATATTGACTCTGGTCTTGGGAGTAAATGATTGAAGCTATCTCGTTTGTGTTCTCATTTAATTGTTTTATATTTCCAAATACTTCTTTTAGAATGATAATTATATTCTTGTATGTAGGATCCATGATTGTTATTATGTTACTAGACCATATATATATATAATTATTTAAGGGAAGTTACTACAGTGCCTAAGAAAAGTTAGATTTTATTTTAAGAAAAGTATAGGGAGGGACACCTCCACCAAATGCCACAGACTGAGAAAGAATACACTTAAAAATTACCTAAATTTAAGTTATTGTCCAGCAAGGTCCAAAAGGAGTCCCAACCAACACTACCACTTATTTCCATTGCTTTCGTTTACTCTCTAGATTTTGATGGTAAAGAGTCTATTGCTGAAGGCAGCACATACTTGAGTCATGGTATATAAAGAAATCAAGCTGGTACCAACCTCAGTGCTTCATCCCTATTGACTAAATTTCACAATGCTTAAAATATCTGTACATGTTAAGAAAGGGGAACAGTTTTAAACAGTCTTACTCACTTGCAAATCTGCCTGCTAAGACATGACACTGGTATAATAGTGGCAGGAATGCTATGAGGGCAATTCACCATTTTTTGATTGCTCCACAAGATAAAACCTAGCCTTTAATTCAGTTAAAAACCTATGGCTTGGTATTTAATAGATTTAAGTGTGGAACCTAGTGCTATTATTATATTCTATGAATACAGTGACCCCTAAGTTCTTATCTTTATACCCACAAGTGAGTTTATTTTCAACCCTTACCAGAAACAGTTCTTTTTTGCAGGACATGGCAATTGACAATTAAAGCAAAGAAACACAACCAGTCATGTACAGAGAATAAGACACTGTGGATTGTTTAGGTCTAAATGGAATATTGATATTATCTGAATCCCAAACTCCCTCCAATGCTGAAGGATCACTGTGAAATATGAGGCAGAGAGAGAGGCTGTATGTAATGAGACAGAGCTTGGCATGACAGCACAGTTGTATGCAGGGACTCATGATGTTTGAGAATGCATACACAAAATCAGGCATGTCCAAATCCTAGCATAGATGAGGAGAGGCTTTTAAGGTCCCAACTTTAGCTGAGAAGCTCTTGGAAATGGGTGCTGTTTAAATAGATAAAGTCAACTTTCTTCAGGGATAGGTAACTTAAAAGACATCACTAAGTGTACTTGTTGGGTATTTAAAAGAGAGGTGGACACACACACAGAGGACATATCCATAGATGAGATAGACAGACAGAGAGACAGTATGATAGATGGACAGACACAGACAAAGACACACACACACACACACACAGAGAGAGAGAGAGAGAGAGAGAGAGAGAGAGAGAGAGAGAGAGAGGCTAAGTGAAATTGAAAGGGAAGAGTTGTGGTGAGCATAGGGGAGGAGTAGAAAGGGAGTAAAGAAGGGATGGACTTGTTCTAAACATATTATATGCATGTGTATATATGAAATAAAAAGTCCATAAAAGAATGGTTTAGAAACCTTTAATGCTAACTAGAAAAGATGAACTAAACTATTTTAAATACTAAAGAAGATTTCCCTCACCAGCTGCTTCCTAGTTCCTTTTCCTGGTGCTGGTTCCATTGGGAATGGTGTTTCACTACAGTGCTATTTTTTAGATGCAATGGTAAAAACATTGAGGATTTCACTTTCCCAAGAGTAGAAAGTTCTCATTACAGACAGTCTGAATCTTCAATATTTGAAGTCTATATTCCCAGCAGATCGGAATAATGGCAATTTAAGCAGAATTGAAACTTGTTGAAATCATGCTTGACACAGGCAATTCTTTAGTCCTAGAAGGCTCATGTCATTATGGTTCTCATTTCAAGTAAGAAAAATAGGAGTTATTTAATACATTTTGAGGATGATAACAGCACATTGCGCCTTAATTTTAGCGTGTCTGTCATTGATACTAAGAAGACAACACTAGCTGGCACTGGAGAATAAAATTTCAAATATATTAACAGGATCATCATAGACCTAAGTCCCTGCAGTTTACAGGACATATGATACTCCTTATAGATGCTCATATATGCTTTCATTGTCTTCCTCCTAGAATCTATATCAAATAATCAGTTTAAAACAAACAAAATCCTAGCTGACATCCAGTGATATACATTTTAAGAATTCAATTTTAGTCATTAAGGAATAACCAGGAACACAGAGCAAGTGCAAAGGAGGGTTTCAAAGGCAAAGCAAACAGAGCTACAGATTGGATATAGCAACAAAAATATGAAGTGGAGACAAGTTAGCCCCTGTTTATCCTAAAGGAAGATGATGGAAATACCACCAGATATAACACTGCATGTTTGTAGGCAGAAAATTATATTAACAAGCATTATTAATGATTTATAGATGCTAAAAGATCTGGAGAGCAAAATTAATGTCAGAAAAACTGGAAAGATATACTCTACACTGTGCAACTTTTCCTTCAAGCAGAGTTTGCCCTAGAGAGCTTGGTTCCTTGTTTACATGGCTGTTTAGAATGTGCTGGGAAGATACAGCATATGTTAAGTTAGTACCAACGAAGCCGGACTGATGTCATTTACTCGGTTTTCTATTTTTGTCTGTCTCTTGAAGTGTCTTATAAATAGCATACTATATTTTACTTCAAGAATTTAAATTCCAAATTACATATCTTTCTTGTTGAACACTTGTGGTAAGCAAGCCTGGGTTACTATCTATGATGTTTCAGAAATATGAGCCTGGGTCATTTAACTTTCAAATTGTTATTAAGTTAAACTCTCTCCTTACCTGCCTTGTTTATGTTATCATATATGTTCTCTACCTTGCCAACATTTGTTTACATCTATAAAATATATAATTTTTACTATGTCCTAACTACTGGGAGACTCCAGAAAAATCTTACATAATTAACATTTAATGATATATTTGCAAAAGTTGATAGTCTTACATCAGGCTCAGAAGTATTTTCTATTACTTAGGTACTGTATGGGGTGAGCAGTGAGGGACTTCAAATTTTTTCTAGTATTTATAACATTGTAGTAAAAGCAATGAAGCAACACTGAATTCCTCTTATTTACCATGTGTCTGTTATATTTTCGATATTTTTAAATCCTTTTCTTAGTTGAATCTTTTTAGCATTTTTGAAAAATTAATTGCATTGAGTCTGGAATTAATAAAGGGGATTACACCCATTATGATTATTATTCAAAGGACTCTAAGTTTCAGATACACACATGTACAAGTGTAAGATTTCGCTGGGATATCATCATCCTTCTTTGTACATAAGTTTTTTTGTTTTTTGTTTTTTTTTAATGCATTTCAAGGTAGTGGTGGTGTCTTTAAGTCCTAAGAAGCACATCACATACAATAGACTCGGTCCCCCATGGCCTACCGTAACTCCACTTCTGGGCTCTATGACTACCAGCAATCATATGCACACACACACACACACACACACACACACACACATGCATCCAAATTATTAAATGAAATTTTCTGGGTGGTGGTGGTGTATGCCTTTAGTCCCAGCACTTGGGAGGAAGAGGCAGGCGTTTCTGTGTAGTTAGAGACCAGCTGGGTCTACAAAAGCTAGTTCCAAGACAGCCTCCAACGCCACAGAGAAAACCTGTGTTGAAAAACCAAATAATAATAATAATAATAATAATAATGTTAAAATCTGGTTTAACAAACACTGTTTATGGTTCTGAATAGAACCTGGCCTCGTTGCAATGGATTACATTTTTCTCTGTCAAAATGCTCAGGAATCCAAGTGGCTTTCTTAGACATTTTTAACATTACTTCATGGCAGCTTCAAGATCCCATTGAGTGAGGACTGATTTGGTGAAACCCACTCTATCCCTAAAACAGTGTAGAGGAGTGAACAGATATATATCAATGCCTGTGGTATTCCATAACACACTAAAGTGTAGGTTTATCTTAAAGCCCTATGATTTGAGGCTACAAAGTAGACAATTAAAAATTTATACCTTATAGTTTCCTTGCTTTTATTTCTGTTTTCTTTTGAGGGTATTTATTTCTTCTAAGCATCATTATGCATGCTTCCCAAAAGGAAAAGGAAAAAAAATAAAGAAAAAGAAAGAAAAACACCAAAAACTGTTCACATTCCTTATTTTTAGCTTTGTTGCTATGCTAAACTGTAGCCTAGGCATCTCATTAAAATCAATTCAGGGTTTGGATTTTCACTTTCATTAATACTGTTACATTACCAGTTTTTCTGAAAATATTTCAGCTTGCCTGAGCCTATTTACATATGTCTTACAAATGAAAAATATATTGCTCATCTGGTTAAGAGCTATATAAAACTTACCATAATGGTGTATATCTGCTTATAACAGTAAAAATTCCATGAGTTTGAAGGCAGTTTGGCTGCACTTTGAGTTTAAGGCCAATCTACATGGTGAGACCCTATCCCAAAATAAAACTGCAACTACCATCACTACCAAAATAGTAGTGGTGAGCAGAAAACAGTACATGTAGATTGAGTGCAAAAAAACTGACATTTTCCTCTGGATTCATGTGTTCAATGCAGGATGGGCAGAGTTATGTTTTTTAGGCCTCTGCTTATGCTTACTTACATTGTATAAAATTTACTTGATGAATAAATTGTTTGAAGATAATGCTTTTGAACACCACATAGCACAGTTAGATTTCCTGCACATAGACTAAGCTACCTGAGTTTTTCTACATAGAAGTTGGATTCTTCCAATATTTGTCATCAAGGCCACTGAATGCTTTCCAATGATGTTTGTGCCACTGCGCATGTAGTGTTGTGATCTATACCAGCTATTGTTCTATAGTATCAGGGGATTTATGCTATTTACCTCTTGATTCTCAGCATTCGATCCATGATCTATGGGCAGAAGGACTGGCATCTTCTTACCATAAGTGATTTAAGAAGAGAGAGAGAGACAGAGACAGAGACAGAGACAGAGACAGAGTATACAGCATGAGAAGGCTAGAATTACACAGATTGGGTCACAGCTGTGACTTTTTAGATAAACACTGGCATCCTTCAAAGGATAACATTAGGAAAAGTGGGAAACATTAAACATGGACAATCTTGCTAAGGACTAGGTGAGGATCTCTTGACTTTCATAATTACATCTCACCTAGTATTCCTTACTTCTTACAGTACACACATGATTGTCTCAATTTTTAGCTGTAAGTGGTTGAATATCCATTTAAAGCTAAGCCTATATATGTCACAAGTCTAAGTTTCACTATATATGGCAGTAAACTCAAGACATGCCTTTTTACCTAGATTAGAATGCCCACAATATTTCCTAACAAACTGTGGCAACTTAACAGAATGAAAGACCTATCCTTTGAATTCTGCAAAGTAGTATGCTCTGTAAGCACCAGTTGTAGACAGAACTAGAATTTTGTTTTGTTAAAAAGATAATCCTTAGCTCTGTATCCACTGACCATCCCCTCCCCAAATGATTTCACATTAATAATAAAACCCAATCCTCCATTTCTTACATTTTAAAGTTTGTACATGCTTTAATTTATTTTACACAGAAGGCCACCAGTATTCCAGTAATTCGAAGTCAAGGTCACTGTTTAATCCAGCACATCTTGGAAGAGTACTTGCTCTAACATGACAAAAGCCAGATTTGCTGTCAAGAGGATCAGACTATTACCAAGCTGTTTATGAATCAGTTCAATATGAATTAGACTATATGAACACAGCTTCTATTCTGTTTAGGCTGCTGACTTCACTTGCTTTGAATTCCAAGATGACATTGCTCCTGTTTGGAGCAAAATCCATCTTTAGTCACAAGTGTACCAATGTTAACCCTGCAGATCACAGTCAGGAGAGGTCCCCTCTCTTGTTTATAGGCCTCTGTGTGGAATTGGACTGCCTGGCAGGCCCCTGCTCTACTCCACAAAACTTGGACTGGGCCCAGTACTGCCAGACAGCCCCTTGGCCCACAGGCTGGCCAAACAGTCATGGCCAGGGATTCTGTACTTGCATTGGGCACCAAGCCCAGTACCATCAGAGCAGAGCAGGGAGCTCTGCAGGTCGATTTTGGTCTCCTTGGCACCAGGGCCACAGGCTACAATTCCAGGCTTCTCCATTCTTTAGTGAAAACCTGGACTCGTCTACCAAAAAAAAAAAAAAAAAAAAAATTCCATAGGGAGAACTTATCCTCTGTCTGACCCAAGTCAGGAGAAATACTTTACTTCCACCCACCTCACTTTTTTTTTATTGACATTATCTAGTTTCCAAGGGGGTTTAACAACTGTATTAATATTTCCGGAGACCCCCAACACCAGATGTGAGTAAGTAACTGCCTTGTTATTGTTCCTTTCTGTGAGTTCTCACAGGACACTTAATTTTGGTTCCCTTTTCTTTTACTTGGAAAATCAACAGCATCTACTTCACATAGAAAAGGAAAGCTAATTAATTTAAAATCCAAAGCCTTAAAGTTGACCTTGATGTTAGCTCTCTAACACCTGGTTAAACTTAAAGTAATGATTTTTTTGTAAAGTCGAGTGACTATAAACTAAATTTCTATAAAATAAAAGCTACTTAAAATATTCAATATTCAGAATTCTATACTTTCTGCATTAAAGCTAGGATTCACATGGAATTGGTTCATGTACAAATCACCACCCAGATTTAAAACAAACAAACAAAAAAATCAGTATTGTAACTAATCTTGGCTATCTACTAGACACACCCTCAGAGAAGAAAACTCAGTTGAGTAATTGTCTGAATCAATCTGGCCAGTGGACATGTATATGGGGCATTTAACTATTCCTAATTTATGTAGAAAGGACCTGTCCACTGTAGGTAGTATTAACAGCACAAAGATGGGAATGGTTTGTACGAGAAAGCTAGTTGAGCAGAAGCTACAGAAGGGGAACAACCACTAAGCATCATTCTCTGATGGTCTTCTTCAGGTTCTTACTTTTATATTTCTGCTTGAGTTCCTACCTAATTTTCCTCAGTGTTGAGCTATTACCTAGAGGTGTAAGACAAGCCAGTTCTTTCCTCCCAAAGTTGCCTTTAGTCATGGTGTTTAACACAGAAACAGAGAACAAACTAGAGCAACCAGGTATGCTTAAGTCTCTCAGATAAAATGATGTGTAGAATCTGCATATAATAATGTGTAGAATCTTTTTTAATAGTCCTTATAATGCCTAGTAGAATATGTTTTCTAAATAGCCATTATGCTGTATTATTTAGGGAATAAAAACAACAAAATAGCTTGTACTTGTTCAACATAGATGCAATTTGAAAAAGTGTTTCTAGTGTACATTTGGTTGAATCTGCATATACAGAGCCCACAGGTATAGATAGCAGGTTGTGCTTTTATCTGTGAAGTTTATTTTGAAATCTTCAAGCTGAGTTCTATTTGTAATTGCTTTTCTAAATCCATTACTTTTTTCTCACATTTTTATAGTGTCCATCAATAAGTCCACGTAATACTAGCAACCATAAATAAAGCTATTGTCTTAGCCCTACCCAAACTCAGGGATCTATGTTAACCTCCAAGTTTGTGTTGTCTCATCTCCTCTTAGAAAACTGTAGGTCTGACATTATGTTGTCTGGAGAAGTTAATACCCTGTGAATGAACAAACGTATGATGTCTCTGCCCAGACTCCCGATTCCTAGAACCTTTTTTTTTTTTTTTTTTTTTTTTTTTTTTTTGCTGTTGTTATTTCCTAAGCAATCATAGAAACCTCCATTTGTTAGATATAGAGGGGGTCTTTATGGAACTAGTCTGACTTTCACTGACAGTCCTGAGCTGTGGAAGGGAACATAGCTGTAGCTAAGCACTGACTCATCTTCATTGAGTCATCATCTGCTTCTGAACCCCCACTGAGAATTTGTTTTTCATTCCTTTTTCATTTCAGCTTGACTCTCAATCGGGATTCATCTTCTCCCTCTCCTGTCCATCAACATGGTTTCTGTCATGCATACACTGTCTTTGGGCATTCCTTCATGGGCATCTTGCCTAGTAAGAATGACAAAGGCTAGAGATTCTATTGTGAAGTAGTTTCACACTTAGGTTCCACTGAGCTGAGATGAACATACTAAGCAACTGATGGCTAGTTTTGTTGTTGTTGTTGTTGTTGTTATTATTGTTTTGTTTTGTATGTTTGCTTGTTTTTTTCCTTTAAATTTGCAACAAGCTTGTTTCACATGAAAATCCCAGTTCCCTCACCCTCCTTTTTTCCCCTGTCCCCCTCCCATCCCCTAGCCTATCCCCTTTCTGCTCCCCAGGGAGGGTGAGGCCATCCATGGTGATCTTCAAAGTCTGTCATATCATTTGGAGCAGGACCTAGGCCTGCCCCTATGTGTCTAGGCTGAGAGAATATCCCTTTTTGTGGAATGGGCTCCCCAAGTTCATTCATATACTAGGGATAAATGCCCATTTAGGAGAAACTAGAATCATCTGAGATGTCTCAGTTGACAAGAGGACTCCAGAGGACATGGCTGCAAAAAAGCCTGCAAGATTTATCTTAATTAGTGACTAATGTGGGAGGGGCCAGCCAATTGTGGGTGGTGCCACACCTGGGCTGCTGATCATGAATGCTATAAGAAAGCAGGCTGAAAAAGGCACAGACAGCAAGCAGCACTCTCTGTAGTCTTTCTGTCAGTGCCTGCCTCCAGGTTCTAGGTTTGAATTCCTGCACCAACCTCCTTTGATGATAAACAATTATGTGGAAATGTAAGAAAAATAAACTGTTCCCTCCCCAACTTGCTTTTGGTCTTGGTGTTTATCACAGAAAAAGAAACCCTGACTAAGACACATTTCTATGGAAATGCTGCATGCAATTTTCTTTCAAATATGGATTTCTTATAATGTTTTCCCATGAAACAATTTCCTTAGTCTCAAAATCCACACAGGCTATAGGATAATATACTATGCAGCTTAAAACTTGGGAGAGAATTCCTGTTAGTTATATTCTTCAACCAAACTACAGTTTTAAGACTGCTGATTTGGGTATGATAATTAGAGCTGCCAATGCCCCAGCAGCAGTGAAAAAAATGATATGAAATGATCCAATTTCCACTAGAAAATAATGACTGACTTGGCTGAAGAGCACCCTTTTCAAGATTAACTAGTAAAACTTTCTAGTAATTAGAGTGCCTATTAGCAAAAAAAAAAAAAAAAAAAAAAAAAAAAAAATGTGATTCCAGTATCAGGAATTATTC
Organism: Phodopus roborovskii; assembly: GCF_943737965.1. Classification (NCBI taxonomy): domain Eukaryota; kingdom Metazoa; phylum Chordata; class Mammalia; order Rodentia; family Cricetidae; genus Phodopus; species Phodopus roborovskii. The sequence continues at coordinate 11,348,428 of NW_026126629.1, forward strand.
ACTTATCAAATGGATGCCAAATATTTGTGGGTGGAATTTACAGTCCCACATCAGGGATCACGTTAAATATTTTGGAAGTGACTACAGGTTTTAGTTCCAGCTCTTGAAACTGTGGCATTTTATGACTTTAGTAGCAAGCTAGGGTGGTGGTTATTGAAAGCAATCATTAATTTCGAAGGCATGAAATTTTCATCTTTATTCATTTGAATATTCACAACATTATGGAACAGTGGTTGTTTTGATTAGTTTTGTTGATCTTTTTTAAGTGTCAATCAAGTTCTTTGAGATGGTGTCAGAGTCCTTAGAACTAGTTTCAGTTCATGCATAAAGGCATTCCTGTATTATAACCCACAGAACACTGGCAGGAGCCTCTCTTCAAGCTCACCTCCAAAGCCTCTGTCTTCTACTCAGAGGTGTTTCTTCCTATGTCATCCAAGCACACTGCCCAAAATATCTTCAATTTTCCCAATCTCCATTCAGGAATGTTAGAAGAAAATATTCACTAGCTCTTCTCCTATTGCATGATATTTAGCTGGTAATCTAGACATTCATTTAGGACATAGATACTTAGAAAGTAGTCCCCGAGATTACAAAGAACCACCCAGGGATCACCTAGATCTGTGTATGCCCTCAGAGATAAAAGGAAGGTGTCAGATACCCTGGAAGTGCAGTTACAAACAATTGTGAGCAAATCTGTGGATGGTGGGAACCAAGCTCAGGTCCTTTACAAGGGTAACATGTGTTCTTAACCACAATTAGTAGACCCCTGTCTGAGGGTATTTTACTTTGAAGTGAATTTGTCAATGTGACAAGCCATGGACAGATAGAAGATAGGATTTTGGAAGGTGTATGTATTGCCTACCTAAATAATGTCAATAAAAAAATAAAGGAAATGTGTTGATTTTGAATATAAGGATAAAAATACAAACATCATGGATAAATTACTTTGAAACATGATTATATCTGTTTTAATAAAAATTAGTCGCTTTTATTTCTAGTGAGAGTGATGAAAAGGAACTAGAAGGGTACAAATACAATTATATTTATTGCTTATGTTTACTCTTCATTGATATCCATGGAATTATGTAGATTCATATTACCTGTTCAGAACACTTGAATGGAAATTTGGAAATACATAACTAAAAGTTTAAGTTGTTACATTCAGTGTCTATTGCTGAGTGGTGAAGCCCTTATCTAACATATACCAATCTTTGGGTTTGTCCCCTGGCACTACAAACAGACAACACAAAACCCACAATATTGTTTGTTACAGTTGATCAATGTATGACTCAGACTGGAAAAAATTGTAAATACTTGAAGTTTCCATTTTCCGCAATACTTACTATTCCTATTCTTAAATTTAATGAATTCATGTATGAGACAATATTGGGGCTGTTGAAAATTGACAGATTTTAGAGAAAATAAGAAAATATTTTGTTACAAAGCTAATCATTTCTACAGATTAGATATTTTGGATTTATTAGAGATGACAAATGTTCAAAGCTTTACCTCTACCATTTAGGCCATTTAAAGAATATGGGTAAAATATTTCTCATGATTTTTTTTGTAACTTGGCTTTTATTTGTGCTTATATCAGTGAATAGTGAATTCTAAGCCAAAATATTTTGAATAAAATTATAGGTGAAATATTTTGAGTAAGAATTGCATAATAGAATGCAAGATGACATGCAAAGGTAATATTTGCAAAACAGTTTATTAAGAATATTTTCCCTTTAGCGGACATGAAATTTTGCTATTCCTTTTATTCTATGATAAAAATGTTACATTTGTAGGCAGTTTGTTGCTTGCCTATTTAAAATGTATGAGAATCTGTGGCACTGTCATTGGTCTCAGGGAAATAAATGATGTCATTAAAATAACATTAGGACTTTAAGCTTTCATACCCAGAATTATTAACTTTAAGTGAGGACAGAGCATGACAGAACATGTTAATGATTCTTTAAATGCTTAATTCACATGTTGTGTTCTTATAAAAAAAAAAAAGGGGGGGATTAGTAATAAAATAAGCAAAACCTGGTTTCAGACAGGTTCGCTTTTCTTAAACCTCCCTGTTTCTTGTCTCATTCAAATGTTAGTCAACTCAGAATGAGGTCGTGAAGGAAATAAAAGATGTTCCTTCTTTGTGTTTTGGGTACTGCAGATTCATAAAGATATGTTTCAGTGATAACTATATTTTATTTTCTATGCTATCATATTAGGTTAGAAGAATTAATTGTGCAGTTTTTACCTCATAGTCACTATCCTTCCACACATGCCTATTTTCATCAAATTCCTCATAGAAATGGCCTATCTTTATATAATGTTTGCATACTTTCAAATAACATCCAGTTTTTCCATATTTGAATCCAGGGAGCTAAAAAAATGCCCATGCTCTTGCTTTGTTTTATTAAATATTTTGAATATTAAATACTTATATGTTTAATATAAAGATAAAGCTATAGATATTGACAATTAACATGCCTTCTTATTAAGTCTTTAGATAGCATAGCAATCCATTTGCATAATGTGTTCAAGGCTTTTCAGCTTATGAAAGTTTGTTTTATTCCAAGTCAAGTTGACTTACCACTTGGATCTGGCTATAAATCTAATTGTTTGCATACTGTACCATGTCACTTTAGGGAGTTATTAGCAAAGATGTTCTCTCATCTATGATCCACAGCTACTCTAAAACACACCCTTATTCTCATAAACCGAGGGTATTTCATACTTTCACCAGATGCTACATTCTTAAAAATATTAGTAGGTGGCTAACTTGTCAAAAAATGACCCTCTATAAACCACATGGTACATGACTAAGGTATGCATCCCTTTATGTTTCTGTCTCCCCTCCACATTCTTTGAATAGAAGAGCAGACTATCTTGCAACTTGCAAATTTATTGAATGATGTAATGTTGTAAGCTTCTCAACACTAAAATTAAAACTGAGGAGTATCTCTTCAGGTTTCTTATTTTATAGACAAGCAAACCAGCTCATGGATGCACTTGCTCGATCATGTTACATAGGATCAGAAATGATATCTGGACTTGGAAACTTTAAGTCTAAGGAATTTTTTTTAGATTTATTTCATTTTATGTATATGAATGATACACCTATATGTATATATGTGTATTTTAAGATTTCAGCTTTAATTCTTTTTTTTTTTTTTTTTTTTTTGCTGTTGTTGTTTGCCTTCAATATCATCAATTATAAGACATGCCTTTATCAATTTACCTAGTGTTTTTTGTTGTTGTTGGCTTCGGATATTTCGATATTCTCTGTATCACATTTTGCATTTCATTAGGCAGAGTCTACCCTTTAATATTCCCATTGGGTTTTTATTTTTTCCTTGTTGCAACTATGATTTACAGAAGTCCCTGTTTCTGTCGTGAGTGTATGCCGTGTGTGTGTGTGTGTGTGTGTGTGTGTGTGTGTGTATGTGTGTGTGTATGTGTGCTTTGTTTGTCTGTGTATATGTGTATATGAATGTGAGTGTGTTTGTATTATGTCAAATAATTTCCTGAAGCTTTCTTTTGTCTTCTATTGAAGATAATTTTTCAAAGGCCTTCCTTCTGTCTTTAAGCTGTTTTTCTCATCTTTTCAGTTTGTAGGTTTTGTTTGAGTTTCCCTATGCATTCAGATGACATTCTAATATCCCTTTTGAATCCTGTGGTTTCCAAGACCGAAAGTCTTGAGAAGTCATTTATCCCTCTCTCTATCCACAGAAGTACTGATTGAATCATCTTCTCAAATCTGCAGCTATATGTTAGATGTGTGTGAGGAGTCATTGTATGGCTCAAAAACTCAGAAATTATTTTTCCTTTTAATTTACCTGGATATCAGATCTTTTGAAATCTTAAAACCATTAAGATTAAAAATAGAATTAATCACAGCTCCTAGAAGTCTACAAATTACTTTACCTAATAAGTCCACATTATTCAATCTGTAGAAATGATTAGCTTTGAAATAAAATGTTTTCTCATTTTCTCTAAAATCTGCCATTCTTCAACCCCATCCACAATATACACTTGCAAGTGACACAACAGTCTTCCTTGCCAATCCTTTCTTTAGCAATACCAGCTGTATCCAGATGTGCAAAGGCAAATGCATTGACAGGGATAAAGAGCAGCATTCAGCATTCCAGGTAGTCTGGAGAGTGTTAGAAACTGGAGCGCTCAGGAAGGGTCTTAGACTGGCCTTGCTTCTGTGTGTACTAAGCCACTCTGGCACCATGCTTCATGTACAATTCTTATCAACTTTATCCTGGGTTAGTATTTTATTATGTCATCACATGTGAAGTATTCTTAATAAGGAGTGGCTGAGAGAATGGCTAGATAAATGAATTGGTAAATAGCTGGATGAATAAGGAATTGAGTGAGTGGATGAGTGTTTATGGCTCATTGGTTTGGAATTTGTGTTTCTGGTATATAAAACACAGTAAGAACAGGAGGACAATAAGTTACTCTACTTGATCTTATCGTGACTTGATACATAGACTCTCACAAGATAGATTGATCCTGCAAAAATTTGACAATGCCTTCATAAAAAATGGGAACATTTAGCTATTGAACCATGCATTGCTACGATTACTATTCAGCACTGTCAAATTGGAGGCATGGTTCTTTAACTCTGTTACTGTAGTTTTCTGGAATAGTGGGGAAGTTTAGGCTATGATCAATTTGACACCTATTAGTAGCAGTAAAATGAGTAAAGCACTTTATCCAGAACCCTCCAGATTTATATTTATGTTCTCATCTACCCCCAGCCATTTTAATACAAATGTAACCTTTATTACCAGAAACTATACATAGTAATTGATTTTTAGCTTCCTATTTCAGAAACTACAGATCAAAGGATATTAATTTTTAAGAGGCCATTCAATCAGACAGTGCAGTCTTCCTTTATGGTGGTTTGAAGAGCTGGTGGGGGTGGGTGTGGAACTTAAGAAATCAGATGATCAGCTCCAGTGAGCTCTTCCTATCTTCTGAGCCCAGTCACTCCTCATAACAGGCCTTCAAGGACATTATTCCAAAATTACCCAGTTCTCTGTCATCTCCAAGTGCTGAGTGGTGCTGTAAAGTTGGTTTCTGTTACTTGGTAGTGCTGAGAAAGGAGCTCATTAGAGCCTAGTGTACTCCCAGATGCTCAGCTTATGTTTGAAAAGCTGTCTCTTGAAAATTTCTGATCATGGGCCTTATTCCTGAGACAGTGTTGGTAAACATGGCCTCGGTATTTATTTTAACATGAAAGTTTAGTTTGCAGATTGACATTGCCAAATTTGTCTTTTAATTGTTTTTCCTTTTTCTAATATTTAACTTTAAGTTTTAAAATCTACTAGAAAGCAGTAGGTTTCCCCATGAGCTTTTCATCAAGTTTCATTCTGTTTGATTCTCTTCCTCACTCTCATTTTATGTCCATTTCCTCCTTTCCTGCTGTACCTGCTCTCATTCAGTTTTGTCTTTCCCACTTTTCTGTAATGTCAATACCTCACTCCTGTAAAGCCTCATTTCTTTCTAGTTTCATGGACTCATCTCTATAGTTTCCTGTAGTAGTCATATTTTCTCCCATCTAGACACTCATATTTAATAATTAGAGCCCTGGATCATTTCTGTAATATAAGTTTGTCTTTCTGAGTTTGGGTGACTTTGCTTAAAATAATTTTTTGAGCCCCATCCATTTCCTTGAAAATGTCTTAATCAAAGTGTTCTTTGTAGCTTCATAAAATTCTTTCATACATAGTAGCACATTTTTATTATCTGTCCATCTTTTTGATGGGCATCTAGGCTGAATTCATTTCCTTGCTGTTGTGAATGAAATGCAAATTAACACAGATATGCAATGGTGTCTGGAGTAGGATCTGTAGCTGCCCATTTCAATTACCTCCTTCAAGAGGAATGAAATTGAATATTTCTGTTTTGAATTAACTACCTACACCAACTGACATGTATTTATTTTTAATAAGGACCATCATTGTAAGTTGAAAGTGTATCATCATTGATGCTAATAAATATGATCTGCCTGGGAGCTATTGACTTAGGACCAGCTTTAGCATAAGGTTCTCACCCACACTGGGCAATATTGTTCTCCCTCAACCAATGTCTTCTGAGACCTCCCATGAATAGTCTACTCCACTCTGGTTGAATTAAGCTATTTCTGCAGTACATTTTTTCCTACTTTAAGGAAAGAATTTAAACTTTGACATGCAGCTAGAGTCTTCTTATGTTATCCCCAACATGTTTCTCATACTTAGAGCATTCTAAATAGATTTGGGCTAGAGTCAGGATCCTCTGATTGGTCTTCCATCTCTGAAAAGTTTTCTTGCACAATTTCCTTAATTTTATGTATGCTTTATAAAGAAATGAGAACACCTAAGTAGTTATCTAATGGCATCTGCATTCCCCTTTACCCACTAAATACTACTATAAGCTATCAGCTACACTTTTGCTGTTTCATTCATTTTTGTGATCTGTTCTGTGTTTGAGTTTCATCATTCAGTCTGCATGAGTTCAGATAATTTACCAAAGGTGCCACATGCTGGGGCTTTTATTATAACTATATAACCACTATTTTCAAAAGAGACTCTGAACACTTTGGTCTATTTCCTTCTCATAACTTGAAAACTCCTTTTTAAAATTAATAAAACCCATAGTTCTTTGTAATCATGATAAGGCTATTGTTTTTCACACCTAAGTTAATCTACTATCATGTAAAACTATGTTCCTGTTCTCAGTCTAACAGATGAACTCTATTGTTTGTGTTGTGATGGCAGGAATTTTTTTTCACAAAAAATTTCTCTCATGTATTTTGAAAAGTTGTCACTAAAGCAATGAATCTTTCAGGTGTATGAGTTTTGATTAGGAAGATGTACTTTTACTGAGTGATTCTTTGACCCTTTAGGATCTTAAAAACTCAATTCATGTCTTCAAGTCTACATAAATCTGAATGACTCTGCTGATACATGTGTATGTTGTGTTTCTTCTGGGAGCTAGATAATATACTAGAGGGTTTTCTTTTCATTTTTGAAGATTTATGTTTATTTTTGGATTATGTATATGTATGTGTGTGTTCATACTTGTGTACATGTATACCTGTGTATTACAGACATGTATATTATAGGTGCTCATGAGCTACTGGTTAATGGGTTCTGGCACTTTGCAAGAACATCAAGAACTCTTAGCTATAGAAATAACTCTCCAGCCCTGCATTTTTTTTAACTGAAGAATGAACCTAGGACCTTGTACCCACTAGGTAAGTATTCTACAGCAGAGCTACTCCTACAACCCTGCTTCCTTTTTGTTTTCTCTTATGTTCACTTGCTGTGGTAGAGTGTTGTTCAATCTCCCAGGCTGGCCTTTAAATATTCTGTTACTCACAGGCAAAGTTTAGCTTGGGATCCTCCATCAGCCTTCATTCTGAGCAGCTGGATTTGCAGGCCTGGTAGCAAGGCACTACTTCAGTTCCAACTTTTAGAAAAATAATGATTTCAACTCATTTATTATAGCAACTAGAAGAATTTTCTGTTGCTTTCATGAGAAACATGCAATTGAGGCCAATCTCAAATCTGCTTACAATGAATATTCAATTGCTTTATTATCAATGAAATGCAATAGAAAAGATTTTTTCCAGTAATCACATTAAAGAATTTTCATGCCTACCTGTCCAGAGATGAAAACTTTGCCTTTTCTTCTTGAAAGTATCTCAACTGGACCAACATCATAATCTTCCTTGAGATAACAGAATACTGAATTTGACCTCAAGAGTTCACAAAAATTCTAGTTATTTTAGTATGTCAAAGACAAAAGCAAAGTTGGATTCTCTCTCTCTCTCTCTCTCTCTCTCTCTCTCTCTCTCTCTCTCTCGCTTGTATCTACTCTTCTTTTCCAAGTTTATACTAGAATTTATATTTATCATAATGTCATGAAATACTAGGTAGGGTAGGTAGTGGAATAAAGTGATGAAGAGGATTGATCACTCTTATGACAAGAAGTAAGAAAGGCAAATCTTACTTAAACATTAGTATTTGGAGCTACTGGTGACAATGTCCACATGTGTGAGATGTGTAAACAAGGAGGAACAGCATTGTTCAGTGAGTTGTAACTAAAAATGACTATGGACAAGGAATGATAAGTAAGACAAATTAAAATCGATCGTTGGAAATGCCCCCTATATGTTTTCTAAGGGAAATATGTCTCCAGTATAGAAAACTATTTACAACTACCCACGAAAATGTGATGTGAGGATTCAAAAAAGAAGTACTTTGATAACAACACCAGTGTTTTGTATTATTCATGTACTTAAGATTTTATTTGCTCACATTATCTCTATTCATTTACCCCATGCATATTTCTTGAACATAAGTTGTTTGGTGAATTAAGAATCATAGGCTTCAGAATCCTGCTTGGGTTAATGCTACTGGCTGTAGTATTTAAGCTGACACCTTAATAATGCAACACAATAAACCTGTAGTTGTATTCAAATGGACCTCGATCATGAATTTCTTAGTCACAGAAGAATCTGGGTTGATCAGGTCAGTACATGGTTAAGGAGGAGAAGCCCATATTTTTCCAGTCAGAGACCCAGAGTAAGGGCACTTCTGAGTTCCCTTTGATTTCAAATTCCAGCAGAAAGTCAGTAGACAGATATTGAACAAGAAATAATTTCTTCCTAAAATAATTCACTCTCATCCATATTGTTCTTGAGGATGTGCTAGATGATACTGTATGCATTCAATAGAATTTAGTAGAAGTACCCTCTTCATGGACAGTGCCCTGTATTTTGAAAGGAATGTAAGTTATTTGTTTTGTTGCTTGTTTGTTTTAATAAATGGATGATGAACCTATGAAAACTAATCTAAATAGTTCACTTGGGGAATCATTTCTAGATGGAGAAACAGATGGTAACAAATTGAAATAATAATTAGAATAAGCATTTTGTTTCAAAGATATAAATATTATGAAAATATACAAATGTGAATAATAGGTAAAAACTGGAGGTGTCCATTGTAAATTGGTGATTTGGAAATGACCCCTGTAAAGGATGCATTCTAGCTGTCACCTGGACAAGGTGGGGGTAAGAAGTGTATGGGATTACAGGGAAGGTCCCTTGAAAAGACCAGGCTTGAAGCATGTTGTGTGGTGCTGTGTCTGGGATGTAGGGGAATAAGCAGGTGCTTATAAAGGAGGAGCAGATTAAGCAGATGTGAGAAAAAACCAGGCCTGGCCTGCTCAGTCTGGAGTCTTTGGGTGTATGAAGAACTAAATTTTACTGTGAGGTGCAGGGGAAGTCATTAGAGGGATTTTAGCAGAGGAATGAAAGGTTTTGATTTATGTTCTGAAAGGATCACTCTAGCTGTTGGACTTAAAATAGACTGTGGTGAAATAGGGCAGAAGCAGGGAGACTGTTAAAAAGCCTTCCTTCAATAATTGAGGCGAGAAACCATGGCAGCTTAGACCAGAGGTAGTAAGAAGTACCAGTTCCTTGGCATAATTAGGAGGGGAGTCATTGGGATTGGCAGATGGACTGGCAAGAGGTCTGAAGGAAGAGAACAGTCAAGAGTGATGCCAAGATTTGAGACATCAAAGCCCAATTTTAAAAAATAAAATTTCCATTTGTTGGCATGAGCAAGACAATAGTGGGGAGCTCAGGTAGATGTGAGAAGATAGACTGTCTTGATTCTGATTTTGGATGACTTTAACATCTATGTAAAAATTCAGAGGGCTATAATAAGGTAAATAAGGACTAACTTTAAACATGAAGCCCATAAACCTAGTAGTATTCACGTAAGGGAGAAGGTAACATATCTAATTCTCACAGTTTGAGCCTTGAGTTCCAGTGGTTAAAATGGTGTGAATATGCATAATAACCAAATAAGATCGAAAGAAAGGCAAGAAAAACATAACAGGAGACCCTGATTTCCAACAGAGTGTTTCCAGAAGGAATCAGTAAGACACAGTGTCAATTGCTGCAAATTGGTCAAATAGAATATGAACTGGAGATTGTGTACACACTGAGCTTTAAAAGTATGAACTTGAGAGTTCTTCAATGATTTTGAAGGCAGTTTAAGAATAGTGATGGACAGAAAAAACACTGACAGCAATGGTCATATGTGATTATTTTGAAGTTTATTTTACTACAAAGGGAAGAACTGGGGTGTGAATTGGAACAGGCAATAAAGACAATGAAGGCTAACTTTATAATCATTAAGTGAGGAAAATAATAACATTCATGAGGAGACTTTGGGAAATTTTGTAATGCTAAAAAGAGAAGGGGATTATTTCAGTCTCAAGAAAATCTTCAATGAAAAGTTTTCATGGGGAAGAAGTTTGTAACAGTTCAGGCTAAGAGGATTATGGGTATGCAAGATGGGTTTGCCTGAGTTGCTTTGATTTGTTCCTTTACTTCTTAGGGAATAAAACAAAAGCAAACCATTCAGAATAAAGAGGAAAAGATTCAAAATTAACATTTCGGAGAATGAACTAGTGAATGATAAAGAAAAATTGTGTGAGTGAGTTTTCAGTACCAACATGATAAGCAAACCCATTCATCCTGTCCTATTACTAGTGTGGCTGTGGCCAGGATGTGTATAGTGGACCCTGTTCAGCAAGATGGACATTTTCTTTGCTCACTCAAACAACGTTAGAATAAGTTAAGAAAATTTAATGTACTGGTAAGGGCATAATTTAGCAAATGTATCGGAGTGGAACTGATGACATCAAAAGCTCAAGGGGGACAGACTGAAGGTTAAAAGTGTATATATTTTCAGAAGTTTTACCATTATATCTTTAAGAGGGATAGAATGAAAATTCAGGAGTTTGTCATCAAGGATTAAATTCTTTGAAGTTAGGAGGAGTCAGTAATTATAGCTGTTGGAAATGCAAAGTTCCAGAAGTAGCAATGGAAATGGAGGACTAAGGATGGTTGTAGAACAAAATACAAAGAATGAAGAGGCTGAGGATTTAAGAGTATCATCCAATTTATTGAAATACTGAGAATTTTGACATGAGCTATTCTGGATGACACTGAGTGGAGAACTGAAAATCTCAGAGTTCTGACCTTACATCTCAGATTTTGAGAATGTCTCATTTTAAAGCTCCATCTGGACAGTCTAGTTGAAGTCTTCTTTGAGTTATTGTTCGAATGGAAGTGTTATAATTTGGCTTTGTTTTTCAGATTCTTTGATAACTACAGACTTATAAGATGATGATAATTATGTTCTCTTTCTATTTTGACATCATTACATGACCCTCTGACTTTCATGTTTGCTATTCAGAAAGCAGTAGTCTAATTTTTATTTAAGATAAATAATGCTATATCAATACAACCCTTTTTCAAAATCCTATTCATGTGTGATCTACAGTTTATGTAGGATTAACCAAGTTATATATTTCATGATTTCCTGACTTTGGTCATTGGTGCCTTTATTCCTTATTTAATAATTTCATAAGTACATACAATGTATTTTATCCTATAAATTCTAATTAATCTAATTTCTTCCATATTTACTGCTGTGATATTCCTTTCTCTGTTTAGTTCATTCTCCAAGTACTTTTCTGGTGTGTGTGTATGTATGTATGTATGTATGTATGTATGTATGTATGTATGTATGTGTTCCACTGAATTTAGTGTTGTTTTACTTGAACATGGTTATGGAGTTACTTACTGAGGAATGGACAGCTCACCAAGGGCCACACCACTGTCCTTCAGACATTATGAACAACCTATGAACAATGTATATTTGCCTATCTGTTTGAATATTCATCTTTTCATGTTAAGTCTTAATATTGACCATAACCACCTTTTCGTAAATTATATTCTCCTTTCAATTACTGTGGGCATTTGAACCTTATTCTCTACTTTTGTTTTGTATGTGATTTTTTAGCCAACTTGATTTTTAGCCATGCCTAATATTTTCTTTAGGATTATTCTATTTTAATTTTTATGCAGTCGCCTGGTTCATTTTCCAATATCTGTGGTCAGTTTTAATCATGTCTTCTCATCTGAATTGCCAATAATTTAAATTGGTTCCATAAACATACTAAGCAAACATAAATCATAACATCTATGTCACAATCTCAATATTTGCAGTGTATGGAGGACTATGATGATGTAGTGTATGGTTTTTGCTTATGCTTGCTCATAATGGCTAATTGTTTCACTTATGAAATGATTCTAAAAACATGAGTTCATTGTTCCCTTTGTTTATATTGTACTTTGATTATATTGGGGTAATTTTAGGTTAAATTTAAGTTGACACATTGAGGTTTCTCATCACATTTTCAGTTTCTTAGAGGACAGACAATTCCAATCCACCTTCAGTCTTTTTAACTTTCAATTGTGTTTTGAGGAACAAGCCATAAGCAATCCAAATTCTGTTTTCAATCATGAGTGTAAACTGGCTTTACAATACAAGCTTGTAGTTCCAATATTCAGGAGCCTGGAGTGGGATGATTATTAGTGTGAGGCTTTCCTGGGCTACACAATGGATTTTCTTAAAACAGTCAGGATGGCGAACCCACAGAGACAGCTGACCTGAGCTCCTGGCAGCACCTGGACTCCTGGAGCCTGCATGGGACTGCCCTAGGCCTTCTGTATGTGTGTGTGACAGTTTTGTAGCTTGGTCTTGTGTAAAGCTTCTAGCAGTGAGATCAGGACATGCCCCTGGCACTGTGCTGGCTTTGGATTACCTTGCCCATCTTTGAAGCAGGGGCAGGAGCTCGATCCTACCTCAACCCCATGTACCTTGTTATATTTAAACACATGGGAGGCTCGCCCTTTCTAATGGAGACAGAGAAAGAGTAGGTAGTTGGGGAGAGGGTTAGATGAGAGTTGGGGGAGGGCAAAACAGTGGTTGGTGTGTAAAATACAGGAAAAACTTTGATAAACAAACAACAAGAAAACTAAGAACTGGGGTTATAGCTCAGGAGTATCATGATCTCGTAGTTTGGGAAAAGGCCCTGAACATACTCCCTTTACTACTCATTTGCACATATAAGGAAATGTTGCCATCCCCATCATCCTTTTCCTGCATCCTCCCCCTCCTCATCTTCCTTTCACCCCCCTTATCTTCTTTCCTCTTATGTACTAGTTTGCTTATTCACATGCCTTCTCCTATGTTGCTGTGAGGTTTCCTAAGTCTTCTGAAGATGTCCTTTGCTCTTCTGTTATGACTGTGCATAATTATTTGATGTGTTTGAATTATGCTGAACAGAATTTGAAGTCTCCCCATGAAGGGCCTGACCCTTCTGTAGAGCAGAAAGGGGTTGGGCTGGGGTTTGGTGGGGGTGGTAGGGGAGGAATGGAGGGTGAGGAAACCAGAACTGGCATGAAAAACAACCTTGTTTCAAATTTAAATAATAATTAAAAAAGAATTAATCTGAAGAGAAAAGGAGGTAGAGTGGCCTGTTAAGGAAATGTTTACTCAAATTTATAAAGATTATAATTCATATTAGGTATGGCATCTTACATAATAAGGAGGGGTATTTTAGGTAATTTTAAGGTTTTTGTTGTTGTTGTTTCTTTTTTTTTTTTTTTTTTTTTTTTTTTAGTAGTTTGCTGTTTGGTCCTTTAATTTTGTTAATAATTCTTGCTTTTCCTTCTAGATACAGATTGTTTTCTTGAGTCAAATTTCTTTTTGTGGTCCTTACTTTTGTGACTAGTACACATTTTACTCTAGCCATATCATGCAATTTACCAGCTTTTATTTCTTCTGATTCTTTCTAGAATCTGTTCTTTACAACAATGCCTTTTCTCTGTTGAAAATAAATGACATTCTATAGCCTTGAAAATATAATATATAATATTGTAAATACAAAATATATAAAATAAAATATATTACAAATGAACAGCATTATTAAAATACATTCTAATATACACATTTATTTATGGAACATATATTATAGTGCAGATATTTAAGTTTAGATCATCCTTAGTAATTCTAAAATAGTGTTACAATTTTTAGCTTACTCCCTGTTAGTACATTGATAAGTATGGCATATGTATTTTCTTTCTCTTTTCTATTATGTAGTGTTTTTCTTAAATAAACATTGAGGGAGATTCTTTCTTAATTCTGGTTTAGAAGGGCTTCATGGAGGAGATGATTAGAAGTCAATATGTCTGTTATGTAGAAAAGAGGTCAACCAAGAAGTCATGGCAAGAAAATATGTGTGATATCCTTAGTAATAGAAAGCATAATTTTACTAAGAAACTGGAAAAAACTCCCTTTTCACCATTTCTTTTCCCGCTTTGGGTAGGAATTCTGGTAGTTATCACAGGTTTGATAGGGAGCATTTTAAGCAGTATTATAATTATTTCAAGAATGGACATTAATTTTTTTCAATATCATTTGATTATCAATTCTGTTTTTATTTTAGCCTTGTGGATATTTATCACAATAGGAACAATTATAATAATTTCTAAAGGAAATACCTCTAATGTTATATCCTGGTATCAAGATGGATAACAATACTTGTTCTTAATAGAAGACTTATGGGTTGCCTTTCCATTGGATAAATGCTGGGTTGACCCATTTATATCAATACATGGAGTGCTACTTGAAGCAGAATTCACACATGACCTCAACCCAGCATCCTTTCCCCAGAGACTAAGCTGAGAAATCTTAATCTGTGCAGAACGGTGAAAATTGGCTCTTCCTAACTCTGATTTTTTTCATCCATTCCAATTTTGAAGAAAGATGGTTGGAAGGAGTTTAGTTTCATGCAATGACAATCTGAGTTCTAATCTATCACTGTCAAGGTCCTACATTTTGTAAGGAGTACGGTTTTTCTCTGGCACCATAGGCGGCACAGGCTCCAAGATGTCCAACCGAGTGGTCTGCCTGGAAGCCAGCCATGCTGGGAGCTGGTACACCGCCTCAGGACCTCAGCTGAATGCCCAGCTAGAAGGTTGGCTTTCACAAGTACAGTCTACGAAAAGACCTGCTCGAGCCATTATTGCACCCCATGCAGGATATACATACTGTGGCTCTTGTGCTGCCCATGCTTACAAACAAGTGGATCCAGGTATTACCCGGAGAATTTTCATCCTTGGGCCTTCCCATCAACGTTTGTCTTCCTAAAATTATTTTGTATAGGTTGTTTAAACTCAAGATGTTATTGGTGTGTGTGTGTGTGTGTGTGTTGTGTGTGTGTGTGTGCTTGTGTATATTTAGCACTCTGTACAGATGTTTGCCTTCACATATGTGTTCACCATTGCATGCCTTGTGCTTGAAGATGCTAAAGGAGGCCATCAGATACATACAACTGAGTTACAGATGAATCACTTTGTGTGTACTGGAAATATAACATGGGTCCTCTGCAAGAGTAGCTAGTTTTCTTACCTACTGAGTTATAAAGGGAAAGCACTGTACTAGACAATCCCAAAGTCCCCTACACCTCAATCCCATGATTCTTTGCAACTTCCTACTAAGATTCTTCCATGGAAATATACGTAGCTACTTTGTATGTTTTTTTTTTTTTCTGTTGCTGCTTCTAGAAGTACATCATTTAGTGTTTATTATTTTACAGTCTCAAGTTCCAGGCTTTTTATTCCCATATCATGACACATGTGTTAAAAAAAATAAATTGGAATATTATAAATGTGTGTGGTCAGAATAACAGAACAAAGTATTTGGAAGGAACGTGGTAAGAAAGTTTACACATGTTTCTAACAGAACTGATACTGCTCTACTGCTAAGTAATGGCTGATGTATTTGTAAACAGTCAATATATCTTCTGTGGAGTCAAGGAATGAGTTTCTTAAAATCATATTTATTTCTTTGTCATTTGTGGTGTTGCATTCAATAAATAAATAAAAACTTGCTACCCTTTATAAATCCATTAATGTGTGTCTTAGCAGCGTCCTTGGTGGAGATAATTTTCAGAGTTGATATAGTTCTTCCTTCATGTGTAAAAGGGGAGTGTTTTAAGGCTCTTGTGGGTAACTAAGTGAGCAGATACTCCACCAAGTGTTCTAGTGATCTTTCTGTTGTGATGAAAACATGCTGACAAAAAGAATCTCAGGGAAAGACAGGGTTTCAGTCCTGTTACAAGGGACATTCAAGAAATAAAGGAATTTTACCCAGGAACTCAAGCAGGACCTTGAAGCAGAAACCTTGGAAGAATGTTGCTTGCTGGTTCATTCTCATACTCAGTCTTAACAAGCTTTCTTATATAGCCCAGAAAATCCCTGCCTAGATATTGTGCTATCCACAGTGGGCTCAAGGCCTCAATCTCAGCCCTAACCCTTCAGACATACACACCAGGGCAATCTGATCTAGGCTATTCCTCAATGTGGGGTTTCCTCAGATGTCTTTAGGCTTTATCAAGTTGACAATTCAAGTTTACCAGAACAATAATGTAGTATTCCCATATTGACTGAGCAAGACCATGTGAATACTTTGAAACTCCCAGAGCTGGGCATGTTGGTACACATATGTGTTTAGTTCCAGCACTCCAGAGGCAGAGGCAGAGACAGATGGATTTTTGTGTTTGAGTCCTTCCTTGTCTATGTAGTGAGTTCCAGGACAGCCAAGGCTACATAGAGATAGAGAGACCCTGTATCAAACCAACCAACACCCCCCCAAATCTATGGATATGCCATGGTACTACATATTTATTACAATGCAAAATGTTCAACATTATTGTTTTGGGAGTGATGACAAGAAAAACAAGATGTTAAATGTTGAGCAATTTGTCAGATATTTGCCATTAATGGATCTGATTCCTAAGATCCTATGGATAAGATGCAGAACTTGAAACTATGGAGATCTTCCAATATTTAGGAATTAAATGAAGACCTGTGAGCTGTGACTATCGTTTGTGTTATATCATGAAGACCTCACCTCTGCTTTCCAGTTACGTAGCTGAAGAAATGAAAGACAGAATCCTACTCTGCACTAGTTCTTTGGAGCAGTGTTTGGCCAGATGAATAGTGACTCTGGATTTCTGGAGTTAAAACCTTTACTTCTTATTTTGGGCCAGATTATATTTCTTTCTAGTTGTTTGAAAAATAATGTATCTTTTGCCAACACAAAGCTTAATCTTGCTGAGCTAGGCTTTATAGATGGAGAACAAACTTGATATATTCTGCTTGAAATTCCATAGGTAAATGAAGGGTGTTTCAAAGGGAAGAAATCAAAATAATTTTATAGTGCCTATGAGATACACATTTTATTGTCCTATGTCCACAGGGTTTTTACCTAATCAAGCAACTTTAGAAAGGGGGCTCATGTAGTTCACCTCATAAGACGTGGGGTTGGGGGTTTGTTCTAATGAATTATTTTTCAAATAATATGTACAGTCAACAGAATATATTAGTATGAATCACATTCCCCAGAAATGCCAGATGCAAGGCATACAGCCATTTGCTATTATTTAAAACTTTAAAATCATGATTTCCTTGGTAAACTTACAGTAAACAATACTTGGTGGTTATGGCTGGGTGAGACCCTCCAGACTTGATGAAAATGAGAGATAAAGGAGGACAGGGTAGCTACTTGAATAGGATGTGTTCTTTGATGTGTAAATGTAAAGTCTTTGACCCAGACTCAGGGAAGCAGTATACAATGATGGAGATGGGCAGTCTGGAGTAGATGTTGAGGACTATCCCTTGTTGCAAGATAAATTTGAGTCAGGAAATAGCCCTAGGGTTCACAAACCTCTGGAGTGCATTGACTGCAGCTCCACCTAGACTCTATACATCTTCATTAGCTGGGTGTTCTCCCACAAAAGTCTGATGAATAGTGAATTTGGTTATAGCAATAATCTATATCCTTGGTGTTTCAAAGAAAATGAAATCATGTGTTCCCACTTCATCCATAAACCCCAATCGAGATCCTCAATATCATTAAAAACACTCTTAAACAACTTCATAACTACTCGGCAAGGATTCATGTAAAGAATTTAGTACATCAGCTGCCCCATTATTTAACACATACTGAACTCATCCCTGAAAATCTTTTGTGTGCTGAAGCTGTGTAGTTTCAGAGACAAATTAAATTTTCACTTCAAAATAATCACCTATCTCAATATACATTATCATTCCAATTTTTCTTCTAAAATATTGCATTTCAAGCGCTATTAGATATGCTGCCTTTTTCACAGGAATTTATACTTTTGTGGTAAACATGTTGACTTGGGACTGTGGTGTGAGAGATGAATAGGGATAATGAGAAATCCATTTGGACAGCACAAGCAGGAAATTGATGCAAGAGGTGCATGTGGATGACCCCCATCCTCTTCCTGGCACTCCTCAGCTTTTAAATTTTTTCTTGTCATATGTACTGAATTCATTGTATGGGTTTCTGATAATGACGTTTGAGCAGAAGGCTGTATGTGTCCTCATTTGAAATATTTGTCAACTGAGAGATTGTGTAGGAAAATATAGACTCAATAATTCCAGTTGGACCACAAGCTCAATTCACACAAAACCTCAACCTGGTATAAATGGGCACAAGATTCCAACCCCAACTGAGGTATTATTGGAATTTTATGGTTGTTATGAAAGGAAGTCACTTTTCTTTAATGGTGTTGAATCTAGTGAGTCATCCAATTCCAGGGTAGACACCAATCCAAAGAGTAATTGGGCATCACAAACTGAACCATGACAGGAAGATGTGGAAAAAGAAATCTCAAAGTTGGGTGTGTAGAGAGGAGGGAGTGTTTATAGATAGAGTAGGGAATAGGGGTAGACATGATCAGATTACATTGTATGGAAGTAAAAATAATATTTTAAAAGGTTAAAAGATATACACTTTGTTTCTTTAATTACTGTATCTTCCCAAAGAAAATATAGATATTCATAATTGAGATACAATTTAGAATTTTATATATTTGTCCAGATATCTAAGAATAACTGTCATATGAAATGAACATTTTTTCTAGTTACATATACTTGCCTTAAAATATCTTTAAGATTTACCCATTGAGAAATGGAAATAAATCATCACATATGTACATATATTTTCATTTTACAGCTACTATTCTGTAATGTTTATGAGTGCATGAATTTTATATATAATATATATATGGACTATCTATGCATTTTTCATTGAAACTCTAGAATTCAGCTTATTTTCTAATTCTTTAATTTCTTACAAGTGATATATATGGATATATAATATTTTTCATTTTAAAAATATGCTCTACCTACCATTTTTATCACATTTCTTTTTCTTCCCTTTCTAGTCATTCCCAGAATTGCTGTACCCTAACACATGTCATCTGTGGGCTGTCATTATGTATTTCAGTAAGCAACAACAGATCTGAACTAAAAGCTTTGACACTGCTGTTTATAATATAGTATAGTAAAAGGAAACTCTTCAAGAAACCTTGCTCATTAATCCTCCCAATTTCCAAACAATCCTCAATAGTTCTTTCAATTGTACTTGCCATTTTGACTTCCTAAAAAGCAAGATCTTTGGGTATAAGAATTTGAGATGAAGTCTATAAGGAAATCAAGACAATTTCTCTTTTGAAATAAATTTGGCAAATATTTACCTCATGAAATTAAGTTTATGCATTTCTCTGTTTTGATGTACCTCTCTCCCCTAAACTTCTATTAGCAATTATCTTAGAACAATATGCAACTGGTACACATTTCACAAATGGAAGGAAAAACAGTTGAATACGTGAGTATGCAATAGTCATATTGTAGTTTCAAATTCGGGGAATATAGAACTTATTTTAAAAGGAGAGACCATTCTCTTATGGCAGTGATTCTCATCCTACCAATGCTGCATTCATGTTGGAACCTCTTGTTGTGGTGACACCAACCATAAAATTATATTTATTGCTACTTAATAACTGGAATTTTGCTACTATTATGAATTGTAATGCAAATATATGTGCTTTCTAGTAGTTTAAGGCAACCCCTGTGTAAAGGTCATTTATCCCCACTCCTAGGGGTCACAGCCTATAGGTTGAAGACCTCTGGACTCTGACCTTGAGGAACTGACAGCTGTTCTAGAAAGTATCTTTTGAAAATCTTGTTAGCAACCCATGCTTAGTATTGCATTTGCTTTCCACCATTCTTCTACCACACCTCAAACACATGGTACAAACAGTTTGAAAACTCTTCTGAGATGTATACAGTAAAGCCACAAATACTACCTGTCTTAGAAGTATATTATGTTAATCCCTTCCATTCATTCTGTAAAACTTGTTAAGCACAGCCGTGATAGACTCTGTATTAGGCAGCAAAATACTGATTACTGCCCTCTTGAAGCTGATAACTTAGTGAAGAAATGTGCTGATCACATAAATTCAGAGATAGATGCTCAGTCATTTGCTGCGTGCTGATGCTGTGAGGAAGTCTATGGTGCTATGGTGGAGAAAACATCAATTGGGTATTCATGAGCATTTCAAAGGGGTCCTAGTTTCATTTGTGTCATGATGACAAAATATCCAGACAAAAAGCAACTTGGGGGTGGGGAAGGGTTTGTTTGACTTACAGTTGCGGTTTGCAGTGCCTCGTTGTGAGGAAGTCGAAGAAGGAACTCTGGTTCAAACTCTCAAACTCGAACTCTGAGAACCTAGACTACCAAGTGACATCACAAGACCGTGGAGAGGAGCAGTAGAATATTAGCTTGGATCCTTGCTAGCTTGCTTTTAGCTGGCTTTCTCTTCTCTTATATTTTACCATGCTCCTTTCCCAAGGAATGGTGCTGCTTAGACAGGCTAGGACTTCCTTTGCCAATTAACAGTCAATACAGTTCCCCTGAGAAATGTCCACAGACCAATCTGATCTAGATACTTTCTCATTATGACTCTTGCCAGGTGATTTTAGGCTGTCATACAGACAGTTAAAACTAACCAGCATACTGGGAAAGTGGAGTAGCACAGCAAGTTGATAGGATGGAACTTGACTTGTTTGGTGGAGTTGTTGGCAAGAAATGGGCAGGGAACAGAGAGCATAATAGCCCAGGGATTCCAAAGGAGTATAAGGCTATTTGAGGATTATGCTTGGTCATGCTGGTCTTTAGTCAGCCAACAGATTTTCGTCTTTGTTCTCAGACCTAAGTATATTGAGTGCAACAGATTTATGTATTTAAAAATCAATCTTTATACTATAAATATATAGTAAGATGGAGTGCTGCTTTCACAAAATCACAATAGAATCGTATAAATATTTTAAATATGTCAACCAACCAAGCAAGGGTACTTGAGTATCAGTATGCCCAAACAAAGCTCTAATTGCTCTGAGGTTTTGAGCATTGTAAGAAGTACCAATTGCTTCAAACAATTTGTGATCCTGGGATGGTATTTTGAGTACCCACAGAAAAATAAGGTTTTTCTCCATGCTGCTGTTCAAACCACAGAATATGGCTGTAAATTATCATAAGTGGTTCTCAACCTGTGAATCGTGACTTCTTTGGCAAACATCTGTCTACAAAGATATTTACATTATGATTCATAACTATCAAAATACAGTATGAAGTAGCAATGAAAATAGCTCTATGGTTAGGAGGCCTCATGTCACCACAACATGAAGAATTGTATGAAAGAGTTGCAGTATTAGGAAGATTGAAAATCCACTGGTCTAGCTGGTTGGTGATGTTGACTGGAATGTAGATATATTAGTCAGATTCAATTGCACAGTCAATATACAGAAATTTGGATTCATACATCATTAGCAGAGCAGCTGGAAAAAAACATGCCTGGAGAACACAGATGTACAGAAATAAGCAAACCAAAACAAATAATCATGAGGTGCTATCTCTGGATTTTTGAGGTAGTTCATGGTTACTATCAAAGGGTGTCCTCATTAAACACCCTCCTTTTCAATAACCCTGATTGCTGGTTTTGGTTGTACCAGGTTTTAATCTATGATGTGAGATTATATTTGCATAATCAATTGAACTATAGACAATAATATCAGACAGGGTTCTCAGTGAAAATATCATGATTGTAAACAGATACCTAATGAGAAGAGACAGTAAGAATTGGAGAGACATTGGAGAATATAGAGAACCAAGGATTTGCTGGATGCCTGGATCCATTGTCTTAGTAGATGAAGCCATGTTGTCCTCCAAAAAGGTTTACAATTTCCCCCTTTTGTTAGCCATTTAGCCCTTTCTCCTTTACAAAATCCCACAAGCAGTGAATTTTGATCAGTTTTTATGCTTGGTATTATCCTTGCTCTGCAGCTGGTATCTGATAGCTGTCTTTTGAATCAGAAATTGAATTTTTGATGTTATATTAACAGGTGAATGATGTACCTAGCTACATCACCTTTGTTGTTTTGGTTTACATTGTCTGAACTTTTACATTGTCTTCCAAATATTTATTACAAATTTGTATTTCTACTTTTTATACAGCATCTAATCATTCCCTTTATTCCTTTAGTTGTTGGATTTTGTTCATATCTTCTGGTTTTATTCAGCCTTTTATAATTCTTGGGTGTACATTTGGATGTATCTGTGACCTTGTGTTTTTATTAATAGATTTTTTTTTAATTTTTAGTGTTTGTAGAGGGAATGTTACTATTTACATACATTGGCTTCTAACATGTAATTCTATTGATTCCTTCAGCCTGTGCTGGGATTACAATCATGTGCTATTAAGCCCAGCTTTCATTGTGGTTTTTTTTATTGTTTTTACTCTTTTTTCATATTTTAAATTCTATTATGATTCATAATATTTTGTACATTTTGGGCATTCATTTTCAGGAAATCAAAGAGCATTTCATACCCACTAGGTCAATATATATATATATATATATATATATATATATATATATATATATGCAGATTTACAGGGAGGAAAATATATGTAACTAGATAAAATCTAGTTCCCCCAATTTCAGTGGTTAGCTTGTTTCCATAAAGTATTGTTAGATTATTTACATATGGCTCATCGTGTAAAGCAAAAATGAGGAAAATAGGGTGTGCTTGGGTGTGCTTGCATTGTCATAATTTTATTTAATGTTAAAATCTATCACATAGTGAGCTATGCAGCTAGCTCAACAGTTGCAGTGAACTCAAATCTGATGGCCAGAACCCATCTTGGGTGGCTTCCATCTTCTGATGACTTCAGCTGTAGAGGATATGATGCCTCTGGCCAGTCTTGGCATCTCACTCACTTGCACATATTACCACTCATATGCTCACATATAAGTACAATTTTAAAAATGAAAATAAAATTTAAAAAATACTATCACATAGATGCACGGATGAATTTTCTTCTCTATTTAATTTGTGAAATTTTTTATTATCTTCTCTCAGTAGTGTGTGTGTGTGTGTGTGTGTGTGTGTGTGTGTGTGTGTGTGTGTGTGAGGGGCATTTAAAAACATGAAGTTCAGCAGAAAATAACTGACATCTAGAAACCTACTGTATCTGTATGTCCCTTAAAGGATGTTAAAGTGCAGGATTCCCTGACCTAGGCAGAAAAAAACAGAATGAAGTACTCTTCAATAGGAATACAGAAGGTTGAAAATTGCTAAAGTCACAATGGAACGGGAGGAGAAAGAAAGGACCCAAAATGGTGAAGATGGAACATTTAAAGAAAAGAAGATAGGTAACAGGACTAAGGGAAGGAGGAAACTGTGGAAGAGAAGGACGAGCATATGTCACATTGTATCATATGAATCCCTGCCATGCTCTTCCTTTTTGGTCCAGAATACTAAAGACATGGAACATGTTGAGGTCATTTAATCACAGTGGGTCACAGTAGTAAGGCATGCCAGAGTTGACTAATCATTCACTCACTCCCTCTTTGAGTCTTTATAGTTGTTCTTTATTGTAGTCAGTGTGGATGCCAACATTTGCACTATACCCCACATGTATCCTTATCTTTTATATGAAAGATAAACTCAATAGAGGAAGATCTGCCTTGGATCATCTAGCTGTCATATGTATAATTCATAATAATAGGTGAATGGTGTATGTTACACTGATTGTTTGGGCTCCCATTAGCCATCAGGAATATTGAAGGGAGTAGTAGATGACAAATTTATAGGAGGATATGGGGAAAAGCCTGAGCTTCTGTGTCCTTAGTGAGCACTGGCTTCAGCTATGCTTTACTTTCACATTTATGGCCAAGTATATTGATGTGTAATTTACCCTGAGGGTGATAAAAAGGCTCCCATTGTCATTTTGATTTATGTGACTGTGATGCTTATGATACATAACAAGCAAAGGGTCATACAGTTTTGACAGAGTCTTATCAAATATCAGGGATATTCAGAATGGGAAAAGCAAAAAGATTGCCATGTGTCATGTCAGTGTACGATTTTAAAAACAGTAAAATGTCAGTCAGGTTACTTCTCTGTAATGTTAATTTCTACATTTTTATATTCTATAGAAAATAATGCTCATCATACAGTAGGTTTTGAAATTCAGGCTAATAACATCTCAGCACTCTATGACATTTAATCCATCTCCAGTAACCATATCTTTGAATTTAGTTATTAATTACCCTTAATTAAACTCATTGAATTGACAAATTTCCACTTATAAATGCTTATTTCATAATTACTGGGTGAGTATAAATTCTGCTCAATTTAACAAATATTTGTTAAGAATTTATTTTTATCAAATTTTATCATAGTTTAAATAATTGCTGATCTCACATCCTTTGGGAGACATTAAATATATCTATCTCATAGCTCTGACTGCTGGTTGAACTAAAGTTTTTTTTTTCCCAAGATAGGGTTTCTTTGTGAAGCCTTGACTGTCCTGGAACTTACTCTGTTATTGCGGTTAAATAAGGATCAGGATAAACAAATAGGCTCAGGGAGAAATAACTTACAACCTAGACAGATGAACACCAGCAAGTTTCACTGGATGCTCTCCTCTCCAATACCTGCCAGCAAGAGAGCATTCCCAGGCTCCTCCACAGAACTCCTTCCACAGGTCACTTCTGTCCCTGGCATCACCCCCAGTGGGTGTGGTCAGCGCCACAGGAGACAAAGTGAATATCCCACTACAATTCCCCTTTTAATCTAAGGAAAGATTTAGGCTTGATACAAAACTATATACAAAACAGTGAATAACAAGTGTGCTCTAAGAAAGGGAAAATTGAGAACAAAACGACGTACATATCTAGTCCTAGGGTGAAGGCATAACAGAAAAGAGGAGATGATGGGAGATGTTACTCTGTAAATATGTTTCTCATATTGGTTAATGAATAAAGCACTGTTGGCCAATAGGAAAGCAAGAGGGACTAGGAGACAAGGAGGAAAAAGGAAGGAGGAAGGAGGGGTCAAGATGGAGAGTCTGGAGAGAGCAGAACTGCCAGCCGCCTCTCCCTGGTAAGACAAAACCACGTGGAAATACATAGAAATGGGTTAATAATTAAGACAGAGCTAGCCGATAAGAAGCTAGTACCTGGCCAACAGCATTATATCTAATACAGAATCTCAGTGTGTTAATTGAGGCTGGTGCGGCAGCAGGACAAGACCAGCTGCGGACAGAAAAACCATACTCCTTACACTCTATAGACCAGGCCTTGAACTCACAAAGATCCATCTGTCTCCTGTTGGCTGAGTGCAGGGATTAAAGGAATATGCCACCAGTGCCCAGATTTGGCATTTTTTTTTTCTAAGAGAATTGGGTGTGGATAGGAGTTTATCTAATTTCCTGAGTACAAACAAATTGTGTGTGTGTGTGATTTTCTAAGTGTCCTTGACTGTATGTATGTGTACCGTATGAATGTTTGGTACCCATGGAAGTGAGAATAAGGCATTGGATCTTCTGTAACTGGAGTTATGGCTGGTTGTGAAACACTGTATGGGTTTGAGGAGCTTAACTTGGGTTCTCTAAAACAGCAACAAATACTTTTAGCCACTAAGACATATCTCTAAGCCCTGAACAAATGTAAAAGAATGTTTTAAAAATGTTTAAAATATTTTTATACATATATGAATATATATGGCATATTTGGTGACAGACTATATATGTATGTATGTATGTATTTGGTGATAGACTTGGCCATATTCTCAAGAAAACTTGTGTAATAGTTGTCATCTGGAAGTTTGCATGACTTTGTGTATCATGAATACACACATATATTGAAGGGTTGTATTTGCAGTAAGGGAAGAGTGTTTTGGAGGAACACAAAAGAATCACTAGCAACGAGTAATAGGCATCATTCTCATGGCATGCATATTCATTGTTTGAAAAGAAAATACACCTTTAATTAATACTCTCAAAGAAAGGATTACATATCTTGGAGTGTTCTGTTTTCATCAAGAATCTTTCATTTTCTTAATTTTATGGACAAGCAGCTCTGTGTTTTCAGCAACACAAGCATTCCTTATCCAGATTTATTAATAAAATAATCTGACTGATCTCATAATATCACCTGAGAATAGTTTCTGTGGGAACTCTGTCTTGCTACACAGTATGTGGAGAACTAGAATTGGAAAGAGTGACAGGAGACAAGAGGAGACAGAAACAGATATACAGATATACAGACAGACAGATACAGATATACAGACAGACAGACAGACACACACACACACACACACATGATCTGCCAGCATCCTTCGCAGTTGGCGAGATGATTTGTGAAGGGCAAATGAAAAATAACAGGAGATGACGGTGGATACCCCATGATTGCTCTCTAGAGACATGTTCTAAGCCATATCTAATGCCTCAGAAAATGAGAAAGAGCCATAGGTCTGTCACCAAGACCATATCAATTATTTTCTCTGAAGGCATAATACATCTTTAAGTGGTAAAATTTTAAACTAGAGTAGTATAACAGAAAACGGATGCTATCCAGTAGTGTGTGACTTCAAGATATTTTGCAGGAATTAGTTTGCTCAGAACATTGCAAGCAGATCTTGTATTTCCCTCAGACAGGCATGATTAGCTTTGCAGGACAAAGGATATTTGGCAAAGGCATTGGTTCTTGATTTTCTTTCACTAGGTTTATAAAATAGGTAAATGAAATTCGAGGTTTTTATTATAAACATGTGCACATACAGTTGCTATAAATTATGTATGTCTAACAATAATTATACTGTTTTAAATATGCAGCAAAATTGAAGTGGAGATACTAGAATACTCATGGATACCATCACTCATGGACACACTGTTGGTTCCATCATCATCACCTCATAATAAGATGGAACATTGTAATTAATGGATTTGTATTGATATGTCACTGTCACCAAGATTGCATAGCTTGCAATCTGCTCCACTCATAATTGGTGTGCAAAAGCATGATAGCATGCTGCACTTATCACTCTTGTTTCTTACTAGTGTTCCAGTGAGAAACTGGCTTTCCCTTCCCCAGAACAGTGTGTGATTAAAATCTAGGATATGGTGATGTTTTTGGTCGGATTAGTGTACTTAATGATAATAATTTAAGTTCGATATGGTGGTTCCAATCTGTAATTCAGTAATCTGAAGGCTGTCTATGACACAACGACCAACAAATGTTTTATCCCTATTAAGCAATAGTACATTCATTGGCCCCTCATTTGAACCTGTTCCTCGTCACCTTTTCCTCCTTTGTGCCTTCATTAAATAAGATGTGTTGAGGGGTGTGGGATCTGGTCCTCAATGGAAGCTCACCTCTTCTTGAAATTGGCAAAACTTCATGTGCCTCCTAGTCTTCATCTTTGTGTAAAAGTCTGCTATATCAGGTCAAGGGGCAGCATGAAGTACAAAGACTTCCCATATCCAACCTCATTCTTATTTATGGTTGTACTAGTTCAAGCAGCAGCCTTGCTACTGGCTCTTCCTTACCTGCTTTCCTTTCCCTCTCCTGGCCCCTACTCTTGACAAACAAAGTTTCTGAGTCCAGAAGATGCTGAAGAGCCCTGTCTCACAAACCACAGCATGTACCATATATATGTTTGATTTTCCTAAATATGCCCCCTTGCTCTCTTGAAAGTCCTCTCATACGTGCTTCTCCTTATAAACTATTAAGGACAGGACCTAAGGGTTCAGGGATAGACATTTTTATTACTAGGTTTGGTCTCCCTTTTACTGTGCACACTACAAACATCATTCACATTAACCCTTCCTTATAGTTGTATTGCTTTGAAGTAGCCAAGTTCACTAGTTAAAACTTCAGCAATAAAATTTTATTTAGACTTGACTTCTTAGATAAGACTTAACAAAAATTTCCCTTTTAATATAAATATTGTTTCTTTTAACAGTTATTAAACCTAACTTTGCCTCTTGTGTTTAAAATGGTAAAAATAAAAAATAGAAAATAAATATTAAGCTTCAAGGTCTCAAAACTACTGATGATCACAAAAATTAAACTGTTTATCACAGATTTTGTTTACTCATACCGGAGAAAAGTAACTGCCTGGTTGCCACTTCCTCTTTGTTGTTACAAGAAAACTATCGTACTTATCTAAATTATTGTTTTTTACCCACAAGGAATTTGAAACATTTAAAGTTTTAAGAGTTTCTATAATAGCTTACCTTTGCAAATCTTTCAAATTAGACTGTGCTTTCAGGAGAAAAGCATCATTGCACAAATAATGAAATTAAATCCCTCTGGGGTTTAGTTAGTTATTTATTCAGTGAGTAAAGGAAATATCCACTGTCTGGTATATACAGAGAATAGAAATTTGAGGTTCATTAGAGGGGCATCTCTGACAGTGGTTGATACACAGGTGAGACCAGACAAAGTTCAAAGTACATGGCTGCTGAGTTGGAGCTGGAATAATCTATACAAACCTTGGGCTGATGTAGAAATGGACACGCAAAATGAGGCAGGTCTAGGTGACATGATTTAAAAACAAACAAACAAAAAAAAAACGAAACCTAACTTTTTCAGGCTCTGACTCTTTGATAATTCACTGCTTCCTGCACAGATTGGATAATCTCTGATAATTATTGCCAAAATGAGTCCCCTAAATGATCTCTTATTATAGAGGTTTATATTGTCAAATCATTTCTTCTGAGTACAAAGAAAAAATACTATTTTATATTAAAGATATTTGAAAATTATGCAGATATATTATTATTTTTTATTTCTTGAGAGAGGATTTCTCTGTGTAGCTTTGGAGCCTGTTCTGAAATACTGTGTAAAGCAAGCTGGCCTTGAACTCATACACATCAGCCGGCCTCTGCCTTCCAAGTGTGTGCCACCACTGCCCCCACATTAATATGTAGATATTAATATGATAATTTGCCCGACTATGATAACCTTAAGTAAAGAAAGCACACTTGAGGGATACAGTCTACAGAAGCCTAATAACCATTCCCTGTCAGCATTATTGTATGTAAATAAATATGTACTCATTTTTAAGTAATGAGTGCTACATACACTGTAATAACATGGTCCATGCTCTAATTTTAGGAGGACAGTGGCTTCTTATCCTCACCTAATTATTTGCTTGTATATGATCATACACATCCTTATAAATAGGTGTCCATTCTTGGAGAGAAAAAGATGAACTGAATGTTTCCATTCTTTATAGGCCAAGTAAAGGTAATTCTAGTACCTGACTGATACAGATGACTTTCAGCCAAATTATTTTTCTCTCATTACCAAATTTATAGCATTTGTGATGAGCTCACATGTATAAGGATATTAATTCCTTAATACTAAACATCTCAGAGAGTTTTCTCTCTTGTATATCTCATTTTGGATTCATTCACTGAAATCTAAAATGTATTCTTTTGGAATGTTCTGTGTTGAGTTCATGATGGGATCATTTAAAATTGGCTTTTCTTAATTATAATACTGATTTTCAATATTTTTATAATAATCTGATTTGCTTATCTGCCTCCTTGTGTTGGACAGACAGTTGCTAATCTTTCTCTCCTTTTGTTTTATCATTATACGAATAAATACATATGAGCCAACCTTTTACCTTTTTTCCACAATAAAACTATAGTAGCATCATTTCTTGGTGCCTGAGTGAAGGGGTAGAATTATTGTTTTCATTATAGTTTTCTGCATCTCTGTGATACTTTGCAGTCCTCATATATCCGTGTCAAATCACTCTCAGTTCCAAACTGCATGTTCAATGTCATTTTCTTTTCATTTCCAGTGGCAGTTAGTTACTGCACTGGTTCCTTTTCTATCGCTATGATAAAACACCATGACCAAAGGCAACATATCAGAGGAAGGGTTTATTTGGAGTTATGACTCCACAGGGATAGGAGTACATCTTGGAGGTGAGGGTTGGAAACAAGCTACAGATATGGTTTCAGGGAGGTTGAAGAGTTCATATTTTGAACAGCAAGCATAAAGCAGGAACCACAGACTAGGAATAGGATGATATCTTAACTTCTTAGCCCCACCCCAGGTGACATGTTACACCAAGCAAGGCCAGACTTCCTAAACCTCCTCAAACATTAACAATAACTGTGAATCAATGTTCAAATGCATGAGCCTGTAGGGAACATTCTTAGCCACCATTACATAACAAGTTTGTTTTTCATTAATGCTATTAGCTCCACTCAGTGTCTCTGCTCATTCAGGTCAGTGGACGTCACCATCATGTCAAGATGAAGGTTCTGTCTATAGAATGGATGGATCTACCTCGTCAGGATAAAGGTCCTATCTGTAGAACAGATGGTTCTACTACTTCAAGAGTGATCATTTGGAAGCGAAAATATGGGCTATTCCTGTTACCACTGCTCCTGATGAAAATATCATCTGATTATTTTGGGCAACAGCTAGTCTCAACAGCAAAAGTTTACTTGAAGGGGCAGATATTTCAATGGGTTTCTTCTGTATAGAGGTTACCATGGTCTAGGGAAGAAAACAAAAGTTTTTCCTATTAGGAAGGATCTTGGTGGGCACAAATCCATTATAAACACATTTGTGCTTCATTTTACTCTCTAGCCTAGAAGAATACTACCTAAGAATGGCAGTGGGCAGAGTCCTTAGGAAAATTCATGGTATCCCAGCATGAAACCTGTCTCCATAAGAGTCCAGAGCCATTATACTCAGATTTGGGACATGTAAGTGTAGATGAATGAGTATGGTAGATGGGTCTGGCCTTTCAGCGATTGTGGTATAACTACCAAACAGTTCCCATTCACAAATGCACAGTGAAGCCAAGCAGAGATCTGCTATGTGATGCAGGGCCATAAAAATTATCCTGGCCCTGGGAGTGTCTGGAGCAAGTGGTTGTGGTAGTCAAAGAGTAGAATTGTATGAAAGATGCTAAAGCAACTAAAATGGGCATATGTGTAGATAGTTTATGCTTTTCTTTCCTTGAGCTAGATAGTAAAGGAACATATTTATAGTCCCTCCAAAAACCTAACTCCAGGTGAAAGAAGAAATTATCACCTAAGTATCACACTGTACTTTGTCACAGTCTGAAATGGCAAAAATGAGAACATAATTCAGATTTCAAAAGAAAAAATTCATTATTGTCTTCTGCTGAAGCTTATAGAAAACTAGGAAAACAAAAATTGATTTTTAGTTTCTTTTGGTTCTTTCAGTCATACTTGGATTTTCGTGGTGTTGAAATCAGATGCACTTTGTATTGATCTGGGTCTTAAACCAGCATAATCTCTGATTAACACAACTGAAAGAACCATCATCATAGTGATTCTAAAGAGAGTAAGGAAACTCTGCAGACTTAATGCATTTCAGAGTTTGTGGTTGCTTCCTGGGTCTTTGAATTATGCATTGGGTGCTTCAAGAAAGATCGAGCCATCTCCTTCTATGACTGTGTACATTAAAAGTAAGATGTTGGGAGTAGCTTACCTATCACTGTGGTGTCATGTCAGTCTATTTGAGTCTAGTAAATTTATGCAGATATGTACAGTGGCTTCATTATTTCCAACTTTCTTCTGCAAATGCAGCATCAGTGTTGATAGTGGTATCAGTAAAATAAAGTTAGAGGGTCTGAAAGGATGGGTATAGCTTAACACAGGAGAAAGTATCTTTGCTATAGGAGAGGAAGGACTATGGAGTCTTCTGTCCAGATAGATTGGTCTCATCCTTCTTTGAGCACATGGGTCCCAACCAAACAAAGGAGTTCCTCAGGTAATAATCATCACGCCTTTTTGAAAGACAATTCTAATAGAGAAACTTAATCATTAAAGTTCTGTTTAAAGACAGGTGGGTGACTTGAAGAGAAAGCAATGATTCAATTTGGTTATTTTGGGAAGATATGAGAATACAAATTCTCAATTAGAATTAAAAAAAATGCTTCCAGGAGACCATCTTTAGGTTTATACATAGTCTTATCTGATGTTTTTGAAGACAGCTACCTGTCTGCTTTGCACATTTCTGATGATTCTGTGAACCCTTCCCTGAGCCCTGCCTTCTGGTGATTTATCTTCTATACTCGCAAACATAGCAATGTACTTAACAAGCAATCATGCTGTGAGTCCTAAGAAAAGACTATATATGAAATCCACCCTTTCTTGTATGTCTATGTCATTTGTGAAGTCTATTTTGTACTTCTTATTTTCCACCTAGAAATGCAAAGATTCAATGCCCAGTGTGTCTGACTCCTTGGCCTTCTGTAGAATGATCTTGTGGGTATCCAGATGCATTTCATCTCTAGTATTGTTTAAGGCATTCAGTCTTGATCAGCACATTACGGATGAATGTAAAAGAACTAACATATGAATATAGAATTCACAAGAAAATTTATGAAATGAGATCAGAAATAATAAGGATTATTAGAGCAGATAATTTCTTTCTAAGCCATAATACTTCCTCATGTCCTAGACATCATCTGTAAACCCAATCACTCCCAAATTTTCTTACAATCAAAATCTATTATAGTAATCATATCATATCTGACTATATTTGCTTGTTTCAGAACTTGTAAAAGAATTTACTGAGAAACAAAGGTAAACATTGCTCATATATCTATATGATATCTAAAACCTCAGAATAGATGATGTATGGAGAGGTTGTCCTTGATTAGTCCTTTTGCAATGTCTGTGATGGAAACAACAGAAACAATGAAACTTATTCCCAATTTCTTGGCACCTGTTTTTAGTTTTAAGTTTCACAACTATACTGCTACTTGCTACATTATTTGAGGTGGTATCTTGTCCTCTTCATCCTTTCCACCCTTGTTCCTATACTAATTCCTTTCTATCACCTATTTTCCTCCCTTCTGTCCCTTCCTTCTTCCTCTTTTTTCCTTCTCATCCCTCTCTTCCCTCCACCCTCTCTTTCCTTATTTCCTTCTTTTCACCCTTCTTTCTGTCCTTTTTGGAATGTGGTTTCTCTCACTTGTCACCAAAACAATTCTCATCAATTCTCCACTTGAACTTTTCTTTTTTCTTTGGTTCTGTAACATAATCACTCTTTTTTATGTTTTAATATTTTGATAAGTATTGATTTCTACAACCCAGTAGGAAAATATTTATATAGGTGTGAAGGGAGATATCATTTTGAAAATATGTTTCTCTTATTAGTTAATAAATAAAGCCAATAGGAAAGCAAGATAGGCGGGACTAGGATACAAGGAGGAGAAAGGAAGGAGGAAGGAAGAGTTCCAAGATGGTGGCCTGAGAGAGAAGCATACCAGCCCCTCTCTCAGGTAAGATAAGACCACGTGGAAGTACTTCGATTAATGGAAATGGGTTAATCATTAAGAAGAGCTAGCTGATAAGAAATTAGTACCAGGCTGGCATGGTGGTGGGACCAGACCAGTGGGAAAACTACTCGGAACATAGGTGCAACATCTTCAGTTTTCCTAAATATATGTTCAGATTTGATGAGCTAGGTTTTCCTGCTGGGAGAATTGAAACCTGATTCATGCTTAATGTGACAGATTTGTTTATGGAAATAATATAGCAATTATTTTCAACTACCAAGTGATCCTTGATTTCACAAGCTGTACCAATGGGCAAAGAAGATGAGATACAGGCCAGGGAAGAATGAATTTCCTTTTTTATGAAATTTTAAAGTTGGGAAACTGTATCTCCTTCAATTTGCTGTTAAATTGTGATTGAAGAATTATTGTGAGACATTGGGCTGGCTATACTTAACTTTGCTTCAGTGTATTATGCAGTTTCTATGTATGCTGTCCTGATAGATTCATTTCAATCTTGGTTATGAAAAAGGTTTCTCTTTACTTGAAATGTGCTTAAATCACAATGTCAGCATTTTACTTTATCAAATGCCCTTAGCAGTCTTTCCTACAATCAGGCAGAGTCACAGCTAATTTTCCTTTCCCAGTGGGATATTAATTGAAAAATCAGCAGAAAATATTTTTGAAGGATCAATACAGCAAGAAAATAAATGTCAAAATTTGAAATTATATAACTCACAGTTGTGATGATGGAATTATTAGTAGCATGTTAGTGTTAAGGATAGACACAGTTTCTAGCAACTAGTTAGTATCTTTTTTTTTTACATCGTATGATGGAGTTTAGTGCACAGGCTTCACCCACAAGAAGTCTAAGAGAAAATTGTAGTGGCAGCCTTTCCACTGAGTATTCTTAGTGATTATAAATAACTTTTGGCATAAGGCATCCAATGATTCTCATGCTGCATGCCTCACAGGGCTTACTCTCTTATGTGATTTGATCACATGACTCTAACATGGCACTGTAGGAACCTTTACTAATGTGAAGTAAGAATAGCAAAGAATACGCAGACTTGTGTGTCAAGTTCACAGCTCTTAGACATGAGATAGCCAGACCAAACATCTGTTCATGGCCTCTCAGTCATAGCAACTCTCAGGCCACATAACTCTTTTAACTCTAACAAATCAGTTGAGGAGGTTTTTTGTTTATTTGTCTTGAGTTTGCCTCCAGTATTTAGTCTATTTAGATAATTATGCAAATTAACTCTATTACTTATTGACTCAGGCTTCACAAAAGTTAAACTACAAAGCCAAAGATATAGATTTAGTCATATTCATTTTCCCTTTCAAAGAATTATCTTCATGATGTGGGCCATTACTTTTAGCCAATAGATATTGCAAAAAATTTTACCTATGGGACTGACCAAACTTTGTAGTCCTCCCTCCAGTGAGGCCACCTCTCCTTATGACCATTGGCCTTTTCTTTTGTTTGCCGTTTTGCTGTCTTCCAATTCATGATGAGTTGAAATTGGAAGTGACACATTTCCCCTCTGATTTTCAAACTCTCTAAACACACAAAATCTAAGTGTGTTTGCTCTTCAGACATTCTGTAGCATTTAGTGCAGCATGGTCTTAGGACTGGCATCTTCCAGATTAATGTAACCATGCAGAACATTACACAGTGTGTACATTGATCCTCCTGAGTCCTTCAAGACTATGGCATTTTTATTTGAGAATAATGAAAACATGTAAACTATGAAAAAATGTACACAGATAAAGTTGGATTTGATTACTAATCCAAAAAGGTACCTTGGATTGATATTATTTGTGGCAATTATAAATTTTCCATGTAAGGACAATAATAGAATGAACTCTGTGCCACATGATGTTATGTGTTTTGTTTAATTTATTGGGAAACAGAGTTGTTCACTAGTAGTAAAAGACCAAGCTTTAATAGATTTGATAAATATAGTAAGAGTTAAGGGGTAAACATAGATGCCAACAGTTAAAGGCAAAATATAGGTCAATTTCACTGTTTTAATCAAGTCTCAATTGTTTCCATTAGGATTAGAATCCATTGCATTAGAGAAGTAGCAGGATACTGTCTTTTGATATGGAGAGAATCAATGGATTTCCTGAAAAGGTCTTTAGACCATGTCTATAGCCCGACATAAAACTGAATGAATATCTAATAAAGTTAAATTGTGGACAACCATGTTCATTGACATCTGACCCCTGAATAAATCTGGACTAAAAGCTGGATAATGTTGCAAAAAAACATTTGGCTTGGCATTTTAAGCATCCTGGGATGTATTTAAATACTGATTTTATGTACTTGTGAATTTTTTAATGGCATACACAACATATTGAATTAGAAAGGTAATATGTATTGGGCAGTGGTAGACAAACCACAAAGATGAAGAAAAATAAGAATAAGGAGGTGGAAAAGCAGGAGTAGTAGTAGAAGTAGTAGTAGTAGTAGTAGTAGTAGTAGTAGAAGAAGAAGAAGAAGAAGAAGAAGAAGAAGAAGGAGAAGGAGAAGGAGAAGGAGAAGGAGAAGGAGAAGGAGAAGGAGAAGGAGAAGGAGAAGGAGAAGGAGAAGGAGAAGGAGAAGAAGAAGAAGGTAGTGTGGCTTTTTTGTTTGTTTTCTAGTTGAAAAGATCCTTCCCTTTTTCCCCTTAGAAATGGTGCAGCAAAGCAGTACAAAGTCTATAGAAAGAGCTATAGATATAAGGATTTTAAAGATTTACTTTTAATATTTTGATTTATATATGTGTTTGTTTCATGTCTTTCCATGTGTAGATTCTCAAACAGGGCAGAAGGGCTTGTGAATCACCTGGAGCTAAAGTTATACAAGGTGTGAGCTGCCTGGCAGCTGGGTTCTGAACACCAATCTTTTGGGGAAGTGTATGCTCTTAATTCCTACTCTATATAAGATGTTATAGACTCAACAGTCTTCCATGTGCTTTAAGTGTTAGGTAATACCCTTATACCTATTGACAGTTTTGGGTAATTTCTATTTTATGCATATCTATTATACCCAGAATTTTGTCAAAGCCTTCAACAAAACTTCTGTGCCCATTGAACAGCCCTTTCTTTATCCCTCTTTCTCAACAACTTCAGTCACTGGCAATAGCTCTTCCCCATTCTGCTTCTGAATTGGCTTCTTCTAGGCAGATTAGAGAAGTGAAACTATGGCATATTTATCTCTCAAAGCATAGCTTACTTCACCCAGCATATCTTCAAGGTCTACCTGTATTGCAGACTTTATCAAAATTTCTTTTCTTTAAAGGGCTGAGTCATACTCTATTATAAACATATGTGATCTTTTACTAATCTGTTCATCCACATAACAATTGACTCAGTGGCCTTCATCTCCTGGCTTCTGTGCATATTGCATCAGAAACATGAATGTACAAAAGTCTCGGTTTTTACATTTTGTGCATGACTGACTAAATGAGGAATTGCTCAGCTTTGGATGACCATACTTGCTTTTGTATTATTATTATTATTATTATTATTATTATTATTATTATTATTATTATTTCTAAGTTTGCAAAATAATCAGGATTTTAGAGCACAGGATTTTCTGTTTCTCCATTAACAAATGATGTTGAGTATTTCCTTACTATTTCTCTCAATAGATCATCTGGAGTGGTATAGAGTATTCAGGAAAAGTGGAAATAATTGCCACTATGCTTTGATGAAGAAAGTAAGTTTTTGAAATAGTCAACACTTATTTAGCAAGTACTCTGTGTCAGCCTTGAGAGTGTTCTCAGTGTATGATTTTATTCAGCACCTGCCCCATCTAGATAGTATGAAGGTGGTGTGATTATTCATTCTATTTTTCATTTGAATATATAGTCTCCCAGTCAGCATACCTTTCCCTTTTGTTACAGAGCTCATGAGTAGCAGAAGCCTGATGTAAAATAAGTTCCTTTGAACTCAAAGCCATCGATTCTTAACTATTATGCATATTGCCTACAGACTCTCAGTATATATTAATAACTCATTATTCTCTTTTCCAACTACCACACACATAGTCAGCCTTCCCTCTTCTCCCACTCAACCCCATACTCCCACACCTCAAGTTTAAGTCATCATCTGCTCCATTCTAGCATAAAATGTCAAAATGAATTCATCTAGAATTCCAACAGGCAGTCATTCATTTCCAAGTCATTGATAGTACACTTTTGAGAAAATGCCTTTATCTTTCTTTTTCAACATAGCAACATGCCATTTGTGAAATAACTTTACATAAGCTTCTTGTGTTTATTCATCAGAAGCCACAATGACCTTTGTCTTGGATCATATTTTCAAGGGTACTTAAGATCTCCATTTCTCTATTCTCCTTATGCCCTTATATTATGTAAATATTTACAGAATATGATAATACAGCAGCATTTTAATGTGTTAAATTGTAGGCAATGTAATACAGCAAGTAGTAGATTCTTTTCTTCATGTGTTCTTAACTTTTATTTTCTCATGGATTATGAATGATACTGAACATTTTTTCTTACAATAATTTACAATATGAACATCTTTGGTAAAATCTTTTGCTTCCCATCACCATTTTGTTTCTTTATCAATTTGTTTCGCAAAGATTTCATTGTTAGTTCAGAAAATGGGAAATACTTCAGATATTACCCTACTTGTAGGGTAATGACTTACTCGGCTATGGAATGAATCTTGTCTGACAGGAGTCATGAGATTCTCTGAGTCCAAAGAGCAGACAGCTAATTGCTCTTGAGAATAGCAACCAACATCTAGGTACTTAATCTTTGGACACCGCTGAGTTGATGTATCTGTCAGATGTCCCTCTCCATTTCTGCACTGTGTATAAGGGTTGTATTCCCGGGAGATGAAAGCAATTGGTGACACAATGTATATATAGGTTCTTCTGACAAAATTCTCCTTCCTACTGTAGAGTAAATGAATGAATGAGAGAGAAAGACTGGTGTGTTGTGTCCAAGTCTTTATGGAGTGATGGACACACTGTGCCCTATTTTTAATGATTTTGTTGGTCAAATATTGTTGTTGCTCTGGAAGCCTATATTCAGAAGAAATGTGAAGAACTATCAAGACATTTTTCAATACATTTCCTTATACAAGAAAGTCTTTTGATATGTTTATGACTTACAGATATTTTTCTTCATCTTGCTGTACTTGCTTAGCCCTGAACTATAGCTGAGCATAGCTTTTACTTTCAATACATTCATATTCTATCTGTATCTCTACTATCTTCATTCTTTTCTTCCTTCCTTCCTTTTTTCCCTTCTATCTTTCTCTCTGTGTCTTCTGACTTTCTCTCTCTCTCCTGAACAAATACCATACCTCAGAGCTTCAACTCAAAACAAACTTATTAATTATGATATATAATTTATTTTCAACCGTTATAGTTTAGATGCTATGGTAAAATATCTTTACTTAAACTCAGAACATAAATACTGTTTCTGTTTTCTTCTAAAGTTTCAGAATTGTACTTTTTACATTAAATATAAGAAAAGAATAGACAGATTTGAGTAATTTATTTCATGATATAGGTCAGAAATCTTTTCATTGTTTTTGTTATCAGCTTATTGTCTCAATTTGTTGAAATGCTTTTGCATGAAAATTTCTTATGATTAGATATACAAGTTTATTTTTAGGCTCTATTTGGCTTAATTGATTATATCTTTCTCTCTCTCTCTCTCTCTCTCTCTATATATATATATATATACATATATATATATATAAAATCAATTGATTTACTGATATCCTTTCAGTTTCATGCAGTAATATTTTAGTAGCCTTATAAAAAGCAAGTACTGTGTAAACACAATATTGTTGTTTACTTTTCTTTATTTTTTATATTCTCATTCCTCTAAAGTTTCTCTTCCTGCAACTTTTTCCTTTTAATTGCATGTGTATGTTTACATGTGTATTCCTGTGTATGGCTCAGTGTACACACACACATAAACACACACACACACACACACACACACACACTGGATTAACAGAATTAAAGTTTAGTGGTGTTAGCATAATTGCTCAGTATGTTGGCTTCTCTGGTTTCAATTTCTATCCTAAGGGAATAAGTCAGCAAGGAAGAGAACAATTAAGGAAGACAATAAGAGTAGGGGAAAATCAACTCTTCTAGGTTCACTCTGAGTTTTGTCTCATTATATTAAAAATAAGCAAAAAAAAATTCTTTTTTTTTTTTTTTTTTTTTTTTTTTTTTTTTGGTATGGTGATTCATGCCTAGGATCTCAACTTCTCAGGATGCTGGAACAGTAGTATAACAAATTTAAAGCCATCCTGGGCTACATGGGGAATATAAGAAAACCTTATTTCATGAAACAAAACTGAAAGAAAAGCAGGAAAGTTTTACCACTCACTTTGTCATACTATTAATGTTTGTCCTAAAAATATAGTATATGGAAGTTTTTGGCATTTGGTCGATGCTTTCTCAAATGGTTCTCCTTTTAAAAGCATTTTACTTCTTTGACTATGATGCATGCATGTTCTATAGAGCAGTAAGCCTGATAGGTTCTGCGCTTGGTCTACAGTGTCTTAACTGTCTTCTCCAAATTCTGAACTACACTGGGACCATCTCAACATTTGAGGCAGGAGGGATGACTTTACTCACTCCCACCCCCACTTCGTCACCATTGAATTTAACCACAGGATGTGTCCAGATGAGGGAAAGGAAAGATAAATAATGCATTTTTACTTGCATGCAATTGTGCATCTATACATGCACAGGGGTTTACAGCATCCTCTCAGTAGCCTTACTTCCTGGTCGTCTAGCCAGAAAAGCGATAGTATTTCACTTTCTATTTTTTGTTTCCATTGCACATTTTTCCAGTTCAGCTCCCCTCATGCCAAAGCCAGGATTAGAAGGAAAAGAAAGTTTTGCAAACTCCCCCACAATGTTTGTGCTTCTGTGTTTTTCCCCCTCCTTTTTAGTTTTTTTCTTATAATGCCTGCCAACACTTACCTTTGAGGAGTAATTTTCTGTTTGTATTACTGTCCATATATTCTATGAGAGAGATTGGCAACAGTGGGCTTATGGCATATTTCCCAGCAACAGAAGTCTAGAAACAGGATATTCAACATATAAATTAAATGCAGTCGCAGCATCTAGGAATGAGGTGCTGGCTAACCAATAAGGAAAAAAATGTAACTGGCCTCACATACTTCTATTTCATTTTATCTCTCTTAATATAGGTTTAAATGCTAGCAGTATGATACAAAATAATTTGTATTTGGCAATGGCATTACTTGGAAGCAAGCAGCATTTAGAATATTAAAAATTAGAATACTAAAAAAACTATTAAATACTTAGACTAAGGTAAGATGAAATATTATTACAGCCCTTAAAAACATAGAGAAATGTACTATGCCAAAAAAGTTTTAAACCTTGGTAACAGTTAAAGAAATAAAGACTATGCAAGTATGCCTTTTAAGGTAACAAACAAGATGTAATCATCATTGATCTTGATATTTATTATGAAGGATAATATATAATCTGCTGTGAATTCATACAATATGGTTATCAACTTATCAGTTAATAGGCCCACTTTCATAAATATGTATAGGTTTCTCATTCATATTCACATAAGTGCACACATAAAAGGGAGCAGCTTTTAATGATGACACCTGGAGAACTATTAACTGAAAGCACATAATTGAGATGGTTATTCATTGCCATTTATAACTAAGGACTACTATTTTAAAAAATTATACTTACATGTGTTTTATTTTTAATTTTATATAAAGTATATGATATATATTCTGTCCCTATGTATGTGTATACCAGTTCCATGCAAGGTGCTCAAGAAGGCCAGAAGAGTTAGTTGGGTACCCTGGAGTTGAAGTTACATCTGGTTATGAACACCAAAGTTGGCTAATTTGTAAAAGTAGAAAGTGACTTTAACCACTGGGTCATCTCTCTAACCCATAATTTATAGTCACACTTGTGGTTTTATATCTTACTTTTTTCTAGAAATATTAACACTAAATTATATTTTTAAGATTTAAAAATAAGTAGTTTATATTATATGGTAAAACAGAAACATGTAATAATATAAAATGTGTAATTTCTGCCAGAGCATATGTATTTCTCTAGAAAATGTCTGAATTTAGTACAAATAGACTTTTATGTTCAGAAAATTATTTGGGAGATATTTGGCATTACTATACAGTTAACTCTTCTGGAACTGGTAGGTTCAAGCACATCAAAGTAGAAATATGACTAAAGCTACCTAATGGTCACCTGACTAATATTGCTTGCTTTACTTTGTTCATCAATTAAACAGGTGCATTATTTTATGCCCTCTATTTTCCTATGAAGGACTTGAGACAACTATAAGATGAATATATTTATTCATTATCACTTTCTAACTATAGCACCTCATGTACCAAAAAGTTTGATACATTATCAACAAAATTCAAAGAACCATAAAAGTAGACATACTGGAAAACAAATCAGGACAATTCAGATTAAATGTAGAATAGACTCAATAACATTCTCATATGTGAAGGAATAAAATCACCTAGAACGTCTGGGAGCATTTTGCCTATAACACAGTCAAATCTATATGAGACTTTTGAGGTCTGTGACTAACACTATATAATCTGAATTGGGGGAGTATTTGTTCAGCATACTTAGGGTCTGTATATTAAGGCAAGTAACCTAGTAAGCACATCTTTGTCCATTTCTGTCTCCAGACTTCATGTTGATTTTACTATCAGACCTACTTAGTCTTCTGATTACTCATGTAGGTCAAATCTTCTGCATAATCATCCAACTTCCTAAGACATCTGAGCATTAAACAAAGTGGAGCTGCTTTCCGTGAGGTATGAATAAGATAAAGTCAGTAAAAAGCCAGCCTTGTCTGCATATATAAAGGTTCCTGTGAAGCCAGGATTATACAGCTATCAGTCAAAACAAGAGTGCAGATCATCAGAGTTACACCCAAGATTATTAACAATACCCACAATCTATCCCAGATACAGACTTTCATATAATTTAGGTTCACAAGTTGAGGGTTCCTTTGAGAACCAGAGTTAACTTCAACTTAGCTAACTATTGAATTTAATTAAGATATGTATCCTGGAAACTCACAAGTAAACATTTATATTCAGGAATCTAAGTTACTTCTGAGAACATGGACTCTCTTATCCAAGATCTTGAAAAGAAAGAAAGGAAAAGAAAACCAACTTGTATAGATGGAGCCAGGTTTGCCGCTGTTTAGTCCCAAGTAAACACACAGAGGCTTGTATTAACTACAAACTGTTTGGCTGATGACTTAGTCTTTTTACTGACTATCTCTCTCAATTATTAACCCATAACTATTAATCTATGTATTTTTATATAGCCTTATCTTACCAGTGAATACTCCCTCAATGTTACTCCTTTGGCAGCCACATGGCATCTGCCTGGATGCTCCTCTCTATGTCCTCTCCCCAGAATTCCTTTGGTAGCCCCACCTTTACTTCCTGTCATGCTATTGGCCAATCAGTGTTTTATTCATCAACCAATAAGAGAAACATATATACAGAAGGACATCCCTCATCAAACTGGTTACGAAATGTTGCATATTTTTAGAATTTGATGCGGTCCCAATTGAAGAAGAAAACCATTTCCTCATCAGTTCCAATGATCCCTGCATGCCAGGAAAAACATAATAGAGTGTGCTGAGGTGAACTCAACATTGGCATGTTATTTGGAGTTATACAGAATGGTAATATCAGACTGATATACAGAATGATAATATCAGACTGATATGATAAGCATTAAGAGTGCTCAGGAGCTCCAAAATGACTAATAAAAGTAGTCATGAAGAACATAAGTGTACAGTTTTCATGATAAGGAAACTCGAGTAGTTTTTATAAAGACTAGAAAAGTTGATAGAAATTTAAAGTTTATCTCATTTGGTAAGCATACATTTTATGCCAATCTAGTTGTTCTTCTGCATAGATGAAACTGTACACTAAAATATCTAGAAGAAAATATTGAGAAAATTTTTCACTATATATCTTATGGGACAAAGTATATCTAGTCTTTAAAGCTAAGTCTGAGGAAGTTCCAGCAAGCATAATAGTTACTTAAAGAAATTAATCCCAGAGCTTTTTATACATTGACAAAGTTAGGCATTTAATGGGTCCTTAATAAATCTTCATTTCTCATCCTTTGCTGAACAACAATATCATTTGCTGTGTGGAATCAAGTAAAAAAAGAAGATAAACTCATAGACAAATAATAGAATATTGACAGTTCCATAGTTTCTAAATTTCTCCCAAACTCTGAAAATTCAAGCATCAGGAAAGTGAATAAGAAATACTGAAAATCCAAGACATCAAGACTTTCCAGCTGCAATGGTGGACCCCAGGCACCTGTGAGATCTACTCTGTTGATTAGCTCTGTAGAAACTGTGTTTGTACCCATACTGCTTGCCTGTGGCTTGAGCTGTTTTCTTAACATTTCCACTTCAAAGCAATGCATGCCACCCTATATGCCTAGCCAGAGGTTAGCAAAGGATCCAGGTGAATCTGTAAACTTAATGCAAGGCAAGAAAATGTCTGAATCTTAGATAATATTTAGATGTGTCTTTAGTGTTAATTTCAATCTTGTTCCACTGATATTTCAGGGACATTCACAGCTATTTTGCAAGCTATTAATAATGCATTGCCTAATATGTCAGCTGTTTTCTGGTGGTGCTCTTTGCTTTAATTGTAGCATGAAAAATTAATT
This sequence comes from Phodopus roborovskii, assembly GCF_943737965.1. Lineage (NCBI taxonomy): Eukaryota > Metazoa > Chordata > Mammalia > Rodentia > Cricetidae > Phodopus > Phodopus roborovskii. The sequence goes on from NW_026126629.1 coordinate 11,392,591, forward strand.
AACAATGAGGTGCTCAGACACACAATGTTCCAGACATAGCAGGTGGGTCCCGACTTTATGTCACAGACTAGAAGTCTGTGAGTTGCTAGGGATAAATTGCAGGGTCGTCATGATGCGTAGATGTTTGCTTGTCTACTACCATTTCAGTCATTCTCCATAGGCATGGATATTTGCTAACAAAATCTACCTTTCTATATTTTACAATGAAAATAAAACAAGATATTGAAGGTATGCTCAATATCTATATTATAATACACACCATAAATTAGAAAGATTTAGGCTCTACTTCTAATGGTATATTAGAGAAGCCAGCAAAATAATGAATGAAAATGATAATTACTTAGCAGTTATCAAAATATGAGTACAGTAGTAACAATATGAGTACCACTGGTACATAGGTCTGACTGGTGAGTAGGAAAAGAATATCCCAGGTGTTTCTTTTTTATTTCAGATAAGAAGCTGTTGACCTGTTACTAGCATTCTTTATTAGCTAGCTCTGTCTTAATTATTAACCCATTCCTATCAATCTAAGTATTTCAACATGGTCTTATCTGAGAGAGGGACCAGAGTTCTTCTCTCTCAGTCCTACATTTTGAACTTCTTTCCACCTCTTGCTGAAAACTCCATGTGTCTCCCATGTGTTCCTTATGGAGTAATGATTGTGTGACTTATGAAGGTTGGCAACATGCCAAATATCTGCAGCATACTACTACACTTGCATTTGTCCTGAGTGTACTCTTAGCCAAATTTTGTGGATCCTAGTTAATCCCTATAAATTCTAACAGTATAGGTTACTTACTTTAAAAAAAATCACTGTGTGTGTGTGTGTGTGTGTGTGTGTGTGTGTGTGTGTGTGTGTGTGATGCATGTATATGTGTGTTACTGTAGGCTCAAGCACATAATGGTAGGTGTGTGGAGTAAGAAGACCAACTGAGAAGATTTCTGTCATTGCCTTCCGCTTTGTCTGGGACAAAGTTTGTTTTTTGTGTCCCTTGTCATATATGATAGACTAAATTCTTCTATATCTGCCTCCCATTCACACTTGAAAAACGAGGATTACAGATGATCCCTACTGTACACAGCATTCTGTGGGTTTTGAGGATCCAAACTCAGGTGCTTGTGTTTCTCCAGTAAGCACTTTATCCTTCCAGGCCTGGATCCTCTTCTTTATTGATAAGCTCTGAGAGAGTTAATTCACTAAACTACTGAACTAGAATGGAAATCACATGAATAAAAATGCAAAACTTTGTCACTGTAGTATGTCTAAGGAAGGGCCAACACAGATCTAGTACACAGACAGGGAACTATACATTTCTCCAATAGGTGAACCTATTATATCCATTTCTCATATAAGGGGAATTGTAGTGCAGTTCCCTATAAGCCTTATTTTCTACTAACCAAGAAATAGGTAGAAGATATTTCTTCCAATAATGTAAGGAAAGTATATTGAGCTCCAGGGACAGGATACATCACTAAGAAGACTATAGGAAAGATGAAATGATAACACAAACCCTTGATCTTGTGAACAAAAGTGTTCTATATTATCTTCCCTTGGTAGTTACTGGATGAAGTGATTTTTACTCTAATTTCATGGTTTTAAGATTTATAAAGATTGTATTGCTGAAGGATACAATACTAAATAGCAAAATTAAGATTTATAGCCATGCCCTATTTATTTCAATATCTTGAACTTGAGCCCCAGGTTGTATTGACATATTACTTAATTTTTATGGGCATGATCACCATTACTTCTTACTTTCCCAATACTTTATAATATTACATGAACATTTAATATTTTCAAATTCAGTCTTATATAATTTTCATGAACTATCATACTTAATTTTCACAATAGTCTTGCACATTGAGTTTAATCATCTCTTTATACCAGCTGCAAAGACTGAGGGATAAAAATTGAACAATTTTAATGATGATAATGTAGCTTTGCAAGTAATTGAATTGGTGTTTGCAATCTAGCCCTCTCACTGCAGGGTAAAAATCTCTTCAAAAATCACAGAGATTACAATATATCATCTGTTTGATGGTTGTAGCTGTTGCTGCAAAAATGTTGGGAAAGAGAAAATGGAGTCATTCATTTAAGTACTTGGGCCAAATATAACCTTTACTTGCCATGATATGAAGGTTAGGATTGAGTAAGATATATATATATATATATATATATATATATATATATATATATATATACACACACACATATATGGATTGAGTATTTATTAGGCAAAGTGGGGAAAAAGGTTCATGAAATTGGAGTGTTTCTGATAAATAACAGTGAACAAAAGATGCTACAGTGTGGGGTGAATATGTGGAGTCTTGAAGAAAATATTACAGAGATAACAGTGACATGATTACTTGGGACAAAGTGCATAAAGATGACAAGACTGCAGGAAAAACAAAACGGAGAACATAACTTTTCTTATCAGACATCCTCATGTCTACAGCACCCTCACGGAGATGGTTAAAGGTAAGTCCACGATTGTTCTAGAAAAAGAGAAAGAAAAATTTCTCTGTCCATGTTTCTTACATGCCTAGACTCTTAATGCCATGTCTTCCTAATGGCTCTCTTTGGCATGTATCATGATTTATTAGCATTGATATTAAAATGGCATTCTCAAGGAAGAGGACACTTGTAGAAAATGGAGTGAAATATAAAAAGCATGTCTTCTGTGATAGTCGCTGATAGCATATCATGTTAGATGTTTATTTTTAACCATCAGTCTAAGGCTATCTAAGATGTTAACATAAAGGTAAATTATAAAGGGAGATTATCTGAGTTCTGTACTGCTTTTCAGCATTTCTGAATTCCTAAGATTTGTTGAATGGAAAAATTTAAGAACATGTTTGCACATAGGAACACACAATTTAAGTGAGGTTTGCCCTCTTTAAGAGGAGAGTGTAAGCAGCTTGACACCAATTCTGTGCTTTAGCTTCCTGCATGAACATTTTCCTATGTGGTCAGCTCACAGGGCATATATACTCAGTTCCAAGGTATCTTTAGATGAGTTGCACATAAATCAAATCTTCAAGTGTAGCTCTTCAAATGAAATTTACTGTTTCAAAACAGGTTATATATAATCCTTATTAAACATATCATTTATATGTAATGCAAGTGCACTGCAGAAGAGCATGCTTAAAGTGAGCACTGGAATTATAGGTTCAAGGTAAATATTATGGTACCTGAATGTCCAAGATCAAGACTTTAGAACTATACACCAAAAGCCACCATTGTACAATTATAGACTCAAGTTCAACACTATGGTAATGCAGAGCCATGGTCAACAGTGTAAACTACAATCCCAAGATCATCAGTATGGAACAGCAGACTTAACTTGGGTCAACCCTGTGATATTATAGACAAGGGTCAGCACAGAGGAACTAACTGTATTAGGAAAGTTGAAAGCAAAGAAGTGAACAATGCACTTTCTTAGTAAGATGCGCCATATAAATCAAACAGAGGGAATGTCTCGTCCAAGCCCATCCTATGCCAAGGTATTGGGTCTTTCTGATACAATGGCCCTAGTGGGAGAGAAGAAATTTTAAATAGAGATACTGTGCCGCTCCCTTTGTCTCTCAGTCCACTATAACAAAAGCTACCAAACTGTTAATAGTTTTTCAAGAAGATGATTGATGTGAGGGCAAGTAAGGCTGAAACCATGGCACCACCCAGATAAAGAACTTATCTCCAGGAGGAGAGTCCATCCAGTTTTCAAAGTTTAGGAACCACTATGTAGGTCAGGCCAGATGATGATGATAAAATAATGAATAGAAACATTTGTTAACTGGGACTAGGGAAGTATAAGTAAATAATAATCATTTAATGCAAAAATCTCAGGTCAGTATCCTAAAGCCAGACCTGAGTGTCACTGGCTCCTTCTATTGTCTCCTTTGTTGATGTGGTTATATGAAATAAGTCCCCTTTCTCTCCTCTCCACTACAAAAATCAATTGTTATTTTAAAAAAGAGAAAGAAAAACTTACATAGAGACTAGTATTGTCTTTGCTTCAGATTTTATAAGCAGTAGTTGTTTCTTATGGTGTAGTTAAATACCACAGGAGGCAGTTTAAATGACAAAATTAAATGTAATTTGGTAAAGATACATATCAAGTATTTTCTTAAATTGTTGTGAATCTGCACATTTCCTTGCTAAATTTTGCTTCTTCTTTAGAAAAGACTGGAGCTTGTTGCAAACTGTTAATGAATTATGAGGCAGCCATTTTTTATGTTGCTTACCAGTTTATATGATACTCTGAAGGTCACCCCATTGTTTTAAATCTGAGCTGAGGTGGTTGGGAAGCTATACAAATCACCATCTGTAACTATAGAAAGCTGTTATTTTCCCATCCATAACCTGTGTTTTGTTTTCTATAGAGGTGGTCTTAGCTATCTCTTTGAGGGGCATTTCTGAGACAAGTTTTAATGATTATTCTGTGTGCTCTGATGCCTGTGGTACCTAAAACAGAATGTGCCCATGGTTGCAAAATAGACACTATTGCTGACTCATCAACTTGTCTCATGCTAATTCTCATCTTCTGACATTTTAGCCAATGTACTGACTCCAAAACAAATCAGGTCTTAATTTCTGATATTTACTAAGACTCTCCATGGATTAAATGAGAATTAGAGGAATTTCAGGCTTTACCGACAAAGAAGAACACTGACTCATGACTAACAACTTTCTCACTTTATGATGCTGCAAAACAGCACTTATTCAGTAGAAAATATCATTAAGATTTTTGTATCTTCTGGGACAGTAATATGCAGCAGAAGACTTTCCCAATGCTGGAGCCTGGCAATGAGCCAAAGCCTTTAGTCAGCTACTCCATCACAAGGGGAGTAAAGTAAACTCTATTGCTTACCACATTGCTGAACTGTAAAACCCTTAATGATGACTGAATTCAATTAATCTTCCAGTTGGAGTATTTATTTATTTATTTATTAGGGCAAAAGTCATTACGATGAGCGGTGTGTCTACAGTGAATATAAGATCTGTAGAAGAAACACAAAGCAATAGCTTTCAAGTGCCAGTACCCTCCTAAATGTACTATCCTTTTTCATCTTACTGTGATCCTGGGAGGAGACACTGCTTTACAGACAGGAGAATCAAGGGCTGATACTAAGCCAATCCTCCAACATTATAGAATCATTTAGTGATGGTACTACACTGTCAGATTTGCTATGTAGGAACTAACTATTCACTGAACTAAAAGTTTTCATGGCAAGCAATTAATTGTGGCCTCAGTGGCATGAGGATGCACCATGTGATAACGTGGATATGTGTCTATTTTACATCAAAAATAATGAAAGAATAATCCCGGTTGATGAGACTGTGATACCTTGACTAAGTACAACAGGTTTTCACATCCAGTACTATAGAAGAAAAGGGAAATGTGGTTAAAATGCTGGAGACAACTTCATAAGATGCATGTGTCATGTTGGGCCATTTTCAGGTTCTTAGATCTGCTTATTGATTGATGGCTTGTTAAAACATTAACAGTAAGTGAATTGGGTGAGGTAATGGGGAGACTTCAATGTGTTTTATTTTCCCCTAAATCTGTAGAATTATAGCTGCAACATTAATTTAAATTGCAGTCTAAATTGTGATTTCATCTAATTGAAAAGTAAAGTTACTTGTATACAGGACTTGCACAGAATCTTCTGTTAATTTTAGAAACATTATTCTTTTCTGCTCTCTTCTCACACAGATTTTTGAGTTTACCTCTACATAGTGAACCTACTATCTGCTCTAATGGATATATTTATTTGTTTAAAATTAAAAAAAGACAGTCAATTTTAATACATGTTTTCATCCTCTAACAATGGAGGCTGTAGCCATCATCCCATACCCCCAGATTTCCTTACTCTGTAGCCTTATACTGCTGTTAATCCATGCTCTGTTTATCTGGAATGTTCTATTCTTCACATTTTTCATGGATATCTTCACATAGTACGCAGTCATTGTCACAGCCTTTTTTTGTTTAGTACAAGGTTCATCAATCTATCAGCACTTTATTTTACAGACAAATGATACTGCATTGTTCATATCTACCAATTTTTGTTTATATAAAAGTTGCTAAATGAAGGAGTTTCCCCATTTTATAGCTGTCGTGGATAATACTACCATAGATAGTAGGATACCAATTTATGTATAAACCAATGTTTTCATTTATTTGGGCCATATCTTGGTTTTGGCCCAATTATTTCTACCTCAAATTTGAGATAGTTTTATAACAAGGAATGAATCAAATAATCTCAAAAAGCTAAAAAGTATAATTGTTTTTAATGCTCTATGCATTTTAACACCCTATAAATATCATTTGTATGTGAGATATTTCTGCCAAAAAGGGGTTTTTATTTTAATGTACAGCACACATTTCTATTCCTGAGCATTTATTAACTAAACTGTGTGTCCTTCAAAGAAGCCTGTATTGAAATTACTCAGTAGAATTCCAACTCCCTTTTAGAAATCTCTTCTTACTTCTGTTTTATGGACTGTAGTAGCAAAATTAACTATTTGTCATAGCCTTTGCCTTCAGTGTGAGGCCCTGTTGAAATGAAATCACTTCTGGCTGTTTCTAAAACTCAGATGTTTTTCATGGGAACTTTCCCTTCATGATGAATTGTCAGAACACTGGCTGTAGTTTGAAGGGTGGACTCACAGAGAGAGCCCCGTTCCTCTCTAATAGAATATGTCTCATAGTACAGGCTATCAATGTGCTTGCTAGATCAACCTCAATTCATATCACAGGAAAACAGCACCTTTACAGAGGACTTGCGTATCTTCACAGTTACTGAAGATATGATTCCCTTCACTCATCACTTACCGCATTCATGAGACAGAAGAAGTTCTAGGTAGTCTGCCAGATGGTTGTATCATAAACCATCTGCACCTTGCACCACAGGTCTTCATGATTCTCTACGGACCTGTTTCTACTAGGGTGGTGTTTTTGTTTTGGGTTTTTTATTTGTTTGTTTTGTTGTTGTTTTGTTTGTTTGTTTTTAGTTATTCAAGACAGGGTTTCTCTGTGGCTTTGGAGCCTGTCCTGGAACTAGCTCTTGTAGACCAAACTGGTCTCGAACTCACAGAGATTCGCCTGCCTCTGCCTCCTGAGTACTGGGACTAAAGGTGTGCACCACCACCGCCTGGCTCGGGTGGTGTTTTAAGTTGATGCTTGCTTCAGGAACAAGGTCACCCCAGTTTACCTCAGGCTTCCATCTCCTTATGTAAACACTGTACAAATTCAGAAAAATGAGGAGGCCTCTGTGAAATTTTGGTTATGGAGAAGACTCAAATTATGTAGTCTCAGGAGAACATCAAAAATAACTGAAACATATTTTATATATTTCAAGGAGCAGGAAGGTCTGGCTTCGTGGGGTAGGCTCTTAGTATATGAGCAAATGACTAGAGTTTGGGAGCCTAGAATGCACTTCATGGTAAATGAGCAAGCCCGTCTATTGTCCCACACAGCAGAGGCAGAGATGGGAAATCCTCACAGCAGACTGGCTATCAGAGCACCTAAAACCATAGAGTATGGAGTCAGCAAGCTTTTCACATGTGTAAAGTGGAAAGTGAACATGGTAGATATCCAGTGCCAACCTTTGGCCTCTATGTGCATGTGCACACACAAGCATGTTTACTTACACACATATATGCAACCACAGTCATTTACACACAGTGCAAATAAATCCCATGAAATCCAAGAATTCTGACTTTGAATTTTGTCCTACTTTGAATACAGCCAATTTCGTAAAGCCACGTTTCTGATTCCTACTAGAAGAAATCAGGCCCTCTCAGCCATATTTAGCTCCCCTGGCACTGAGGCATTTCAGTTCTCCTATTCATTTTAGGTTACCTGAGGCTTGGGTGTTTATTTTTTTTTTGCTTGTTGTCATTAGTCTATAGAAGGAGAGAGCCGAGAATATCTCAAAATATCAGTAGATTCAAAGGAATGTTGCTCAAGACAAGGAGAGAGAATTGTATCTGCATACTAGAGTCCATGGTTTAAAAATGAAATTTCTTGGTAAAATTTAGCCTGGTATAGTCCAGAACTTATATGGGTATTGTGGACACATCATCATGCTCATATTTTCTTTTCTTTAGTTTTCCTTGTCTTGTCTTCTTTCATCCAGTCTTCTCCAGTTCCCTCACCTTTCTTATCCTCTCCTCTCTTTAGTCTCCTCCCCTCTCCTCTCCGCTCTACTTCCCTCACCTCTTCTCTAGTCCCCTCCCATCTACGCTCTGCCCCTCCCTCCTTTCCTTGCCTCTCCTTCCCCTTTCCTCTCTTCTCTTCTATCTCTCTCTCTCTCTCTCTCTCTCTCTCTCTCTCTCTCTGATTCTGGGGATTCAGCTGGGGTCCTTATTGTGGCAAATATATTACTGACTCAACTCTCATTCTATCTCTCTTAAACTGATTTTATTTATTTATATAAGACAATAGAGGCTTTTGTCTCACCATCTCTAACTAGACTGTAGTTAAAAATTCATGTAACCATAATGCTATCACTATTTAAAGTCTATAAATTAGATACTTTTTAGATATAAATAAAACAATAATGGCTGTATCATATGAAAACCTTTGCACAGAGATTAGAAGCAGCAGATATAACATCATGATTTTGTCTCTTATGTTTTAACATGCTGCTTTCCGTTACTCATTTATCCCAAGAAGAAGCCCTTAAGAAGAGAGAAGGCTAGAATTCTTTAATAGCAAGTTTAAAATTAAAAACATCAAGGATATTAATCCTTAAATAGTCTTTTGGATTTCTGAGTAGCTCGCAAAGCATTATTTAGATCTTAAATACCATTTTTAGGTTTTACAGGAATAGGAAACACTACACATCAACATTTAACATAGAAACTATAGATGCTTTCATATATGCCTCTTGAATCATTTTACTCAGAGTAAGAGAGACGTTATTGACTTTTAGGTTGGGTGGGGACATGGCATATATGTGCATTTTCATTTTCTTAGCCCAAATTCTGAGATGTGATGAATGCATTTTCAAACAAGAAAGGCTTCCTATTTCAGAACTCCTATGTCCTACATCAAATGATTCAGAAGTAAATTTTTCTACATGCAACTATATAATCATTTCTATTGGAAATGAAAACATTAAATATGCACATTGCTCTTCCATGGCATGGTTCCCATGTGCATCTTGGCATCTGATCTGAATAAGCTAGCTAGGGAAGAATTCCAACTCACCAAGTAACCTCCCCTTGCCATTGACACCATTTGCAGAGGAGTATGCCTAAGGCTCTGGCTTCCAGTAAAATGCACAGTTGCTCCCAACCCAATTCTCTGAGATCTCTTCATTGCTTTTCCCTTTATGATAACTGAGACCCTGGATGTCAATTTTATATTATAGCTATTGTTGGGTGGTTGAAATCCTTTGTAGCATCTCCAAGCATCAGCTTAGTTCCTTTTGAGAATCTGCCTCCAGGACCTGCTGTCTAACCCCTGATCCAGGTTCCAAACTGCACCTCATCACTTTTACACATCCAACTCTGCATCCAGGATCCCTTTCCCCCTGATTTTTCTATATGTTTGAAGGGCGTAGCTGATATTTTTTCCCCTTGGGAGTCATTAATCAGGGGATCTGGCACCAGAGCTGCATGAAACTTTGAGATAATAATCCAGAGGTAGCGGGATGCTTGGGACCTAATAGAGTTTTGATTCAACACATGCATGTCTGCACTCTACACATGTACCAACCACCATTTTCCCCACTGCCATTCTGGAGTCACACTGTTTGTACTCCATCTTCAGCACCATTGCAAAATCACCCAGTCATTCGATTCCTTTATTTCCCTATTAGAAAAATTGAGGTTATGAACACTAAGTAGGCCAGAGGTTACAAAACATTCTGCGGAAAGCAGGGAGTATGGCAGCCAGAGAAAAGCTCATTGTTATTTATATCAGAATCTCTATCAAATTCCATCCTTATTGTCCAGCATGTTGTTACAGTCTCCCAATCAGCTGTGCATATCCTTTTCTAGTTGTAACAGCAGATCAGCCCAATTTATTGCCATAAACATAGCTAGAGTGACAAGGCTTTTTATTCAGGACTCTTTCCTGAAAAAACTAAAATATCCTGTATGAGCTTTGGGTGAATGTATTTTTAGGCAGAGGCTTAGCTATCCTGGGTCCTTCTTTTTCCCTTTTTGACTCATGCCTCTGTTGAGAACTGTTGAAGTTGCCAGAAAACTGATTTTGGGATAACAGAGAGAGGTGAGATGGTGTTAAATTAAGAATCAGAGATGAGAGGAGATGAAAAGCTTTATTTAGAATAAGGTTTGGGCTGAAAATGACTGTGAATTATTTTTTTTCTTTTATAATCCTGTGAGGAATACGACCACAAGTTTGAAAGGGAAATATTTCAACATTTAGCCCAATCAAGGAAAGAGGGGGCCTCTTCTCAGACCAGAACACTTCTCTTTAGGGTGTAAAGTGAGACTGTATGACCTTGTTTCCATTGCTGGCTCTCTGTCTCTCTCTCTGTCTCTCTCTCTTTGTCTCTGTCTCTCTCTTTCTCTCACTCTGTCTCTCTCTCACACACACACAGACACACACACACACACACACACACACACACACACCATGTATCCTTCTCCTCTCTTCCTGTGAGAAGGCATACATGTTTCTCATTGTGAAAATAGCAGGTGACCTTTCTTTGCCGTAGGAAGAAGAATTAAGATGAAAGAGCAATGAATTTTCTGCAACTCAGTTTGAGAATAGCAAGAGTGCTCGAGTAGACTTTCTCTTCCATGGTGGAAACTCTTAGACACTTATGTCCAATTCTGTAGTTTTATTGTGCTGCTCTCTTTTCAATGGTCCAGGCTCTCTTTGCACTTACAGATGCACGTTGTCTATTTAGCATTCTAAACTTAGCCACTTTGCTAACAAGAACATATAGTTAGAAGTGTTTCTAAAATTATTCAGATGGATAATTTATTTACATGTATATATTATAAAATGCTATGATTCATGAGGACCATGTGGAATAATTAAAGTTGTACTTCCATTAGTTTAAAATTGTGTATTTGCCAAGAGAATATTTAATACTACACTTTGCAGTTTGCCTTGCATAATATGTGATTGCAAACTCTACTCACAGCTTTATGTAAGAGATCTGAGGAAAGAAAGCAAAAATGTAGCAAGAAACAAATTAACAACCCATGTTCTGTCTGAGATAGGGTTTAATATAACCAAGCATCTCTACACTGATCTGATTTTATGTAATTGTGTATGAGTCATAGATGCAACAGAGGATTTTGGTTTGCTCTTGTGATCTTCACAGCACTTTCATTAGGTGAGCACCTTTACCTGCATTTTACAAAGACAGTGAACCATTAGGAAGTATAAGCAACTGACTCCATTTTGCGGGGGGGGGGGTGTCTCAAAGTAACAAGGACCTAGGTCTTTCTGATCCCAGGGAGCAAGTATGAGTGGCCTATAGCCACTGTGTCAACAAAACGCTCAATTTATGAGAATGTTTTTTGAAAGAGACAACAGCAGCAACAACAACAACAGAAATAGCCGTGATGGTTAATATCCACTGTCACCTTGACTTGATCTGGAATTTGAATCAGCATAGAAATATCCTTCTGGGTAGGTCTACCACAGATTGCCAGAAAAGTTTAACTGGATGGAGAAACTCTCTGTGGATATGGACGTTCTCATTCCCTGGCTTGGGGCCTTGGACTGATAATGAGGAAACAAACTGAGCCCCAATTTAAGCTCTCTGTGCTTCCTGAACTGTTTTCTGTTCTCAGTGGTCTATACCCTAAAGCTCTAAGCCCAAATAGACCCCTCCCTCCTAAAGTTGCTTTTGTCAGGTATTTTGTCACAACAGTGAGAAAATTAACTAATGCCACAGCCATTTAAAAAATGACAGATTCATCCATGTGCATAGGGTGGCTCCTTTTCTCTGTGTGTCTCGTTAGTTAACAACTTACATATTGTATTGATGAAATGACACCATGCTGAGACAGGGTGAAAATAAAGCTATATATTATCAGTATTTCCAAAATTCTGGATGACATTTCTGAAAACATGAACATTTCCCCTCCTTTCTGCAGTACTGGAATAGAAATGATGCTGCAGATACAGGCGGAGGAAGAAAGAAAGAACCCTGGATGCCTCAGGAAGTCCACTCCTACCATCCTTACCTTGAAATGCACATCTGATGTTGAACAGAAATATGACCTCCTCCCTTCCTGAAATAAATGAAGAGTTGTGTTGTAAATGAAAGTATTGTTTTAAAGAAAGATAGATCATGATAGTTCTGTTGGAAAATTCAAGGCAAAAACTCTGCTAAAATTAACCAGCCTGTTTAAGAAGCAGGATATATATATGGAACAGCTCCTCCACAGACTGTCCGAGCCATTTCTTCTCCCAGAGAGTGACCCAGTAAAGACACTAAATATATACCCAGGACCTCTCCCACTGTATAGGCCCCAATAGAAAGTGGTGACTCAGCCTATAAGCCACAGGAAACCCATGGAAAACATTTCTTTTCTGGATTTGGTCTAAATTTCTGAATTTCTCCAACACTGCTAGGTTGTTTAAAGTCAATGGTAATATTTAACCTGAACTCATAGAAAGGAAATAAATAGCTTTGGGCTAATTTACAAGTGGTCAATAAACTTTTCTTACAGGGTCTGTAAGAGAATTCTAGAATCGAATTGTATGCATCATATGATATATGAAGTCTCCAGTTTCCTTTTTCACTGGGAGAATTACATGGAGTGGGTAGATATCAAGCTTGCTTTTTTGCATTCATGGTTACTGAAAAGGTTAAGGGATGTTTCAAAGGGCAACCCTAACTGTCAGAATTAACTGTTTAAGGGGAATGAATGATTGAAAAGGCTAGACAAGAATCTAGCTAATCATGAATGTGCTAGCAGGTTACTTGGACTTTACATGAACTCTTATTGAGTGCTATGTGTCTGTTCCCACAATCTCTGGATTTATGTTTCCTCTGTACTGGGAATGCTCATTTATTATTACTTGCCTGTCATTCATGTACTTATATCTATAAAATCCTTTCTTCTCTTGTTAACTATTGAGGGAGGAACAGTTACCCTCTCCCAACAAATGCATGCACAACCCATAGTAAACAGACTTACCAGGATATATATGTATGTATGTATATGTATATGTATATGTATATGTATATGTATATGTATATGTATATGTATGTATTTGTGTATATGCATGAGTGTGTGTGTGTGTGTGTGTGTGTGTGTGTGTGTGTGTGTGTGTAACAATACCAATAAAACAGAAGCCATCGACTGAGAGGTAGTGAGGCCACATGGAATTGGGTGAAGGGAAGGGACATAAAAGGGTTGGGTAGAAGGCAGGGAACAGGAATCGAGATAAGAATATTCTAATTAAAAAACAAAAGCTCATGCATTTAAAACAGTGTCTGGGTAGGTGTGGTTACACTATTGTTTTTGCTATGTTTAGGAACAACTTCACAGACATTGTTGCTAATTTCAGTCTTCCATGGTTCCTTTCTCATAATGTTTGTGTAGTTGTGGGATCTTTCTTTTCTTCATTCCACTCAGATCCTCAGCCTAGACTTCTCCCTGCATCATTTAGAATTTGCCTCTGACCCAGTATTTGCTTCCCTGGCTTTTGCTTTTTGTGAAGATGTGGGGGGGGGGGGTTCAAAGGAGCAGTTTGTCAGTGTGTTTTCTTCCTTTGTGTCCCTTTGCAGATGGTTGGCCAAGCTTGGCTTCTATGCAGGTGGATGTCCTCTTTATTACCTTCGTCTCCATAATGAGGATGAGTTTTTCTACTTTCCTCCAGTTCCAGTTTTCTGAGCTGCACAAGAGTAGTAAAGCCCATTGCTCATCCAGGCAATGTTAACTCTTGGACTCTGTCTGCCTGAACAACTGTCTTATTGCCTGGAGGAAATAAGAAGAAACATGACTGTTGCTGACATTTGTTAGCACTCCTCTGAAAGGGAACTGATTGTGCAAGAAGCATGTCAAATCCCCACTTGGCATGAGTTTTACCAACTTAAAGTTTCTCTGATGTAGTGTCTATGACTATAAGCTCTATCTACTGTCCTCTGCTGCCTGCCTGCCCCCCCCCCAGCATGTGGAGTTTATTAAAAGATTTGAACTGTCAACAATGAAAAGATAAATTACATTCATATTTCTGAACCCATTTCACCACCAGAACCCAAATGCCTTACACATTTCTCATTTGCATTCATTAATTCTTGTCACCTCACCTGTTACAGGAAGAAAACCCCAGCTTTGAGTTTTGTATACTAAGGTGAAGGTGTTGAAGATGACATGTACTATGTAGCTCATTCTTCCTCAGTTTATCATATTTTCAATCTGCACTCTCATTGGTTGTGTGTCAAACCAAACTGAACATTTTTGTATCTGCATTTATTTGAGTCTTAGAGATTTTTTAATAGGTTACTATCATTATAGATAATCTCCAAGGATCTTATCATTTGAATGCTCTGCACTGGGTAGAAATGCAAAGAATTGTCTTTGGAATAGATAAATCCTAAGTTTAGAACTAAACATCCTGGGTAAGGGGCTATTGGGTTTTTATGTTGCTATCTTAAAAGGGATTTAATAGCTTTTTGAGGTCATGGTTAAATGAAATTCTATAGTATCTGTTTTTTTAAAAAAAAAAAAAACATGTAACTTCTGTCTAAACCATGAAAAGTTCTTCCTAAATACATGCTTCCAAGCTCATTTAGTATAAATAAAACTTTGGATGCTAAGTACACATTTGCAAAGAAGGAGAAGAGGGCAGTTAAGTCTATAACTTGTCTCAGTCCTGTGTCACTCATCACAGACTGTTTCCTTGACACATGGGAACATTTTATCAGCCAATAATGGCTGGGTTTCAATTCTTCAACAGACCAATCATCACCTTCATCTGACAAGTACATTTATTCAGAAATGACATCAAAATGCAATATTTTTCTTGTCAGGCTGAACTCTGACATGCTTACCGACTCCCACATCTCAGTATTCATTACCCTTTTACTTTCTCTCACCCTCTCCCTGTCAAATTGCCTTTCTTTATTTATTTAATAATCTGACAAAGATGAAAGCAGTATTACTATGGGCTTATGAGACAATTGAAATGTCCTTACTGTCACATTTTCATCTAAGTGACAGGCATCCTCTTCTGATTGAATGAAAACATCTTTCTGTTCTATGGTGTGTGTGTGTGTGTGTGTGTGTATGTATATGTGTGTTTCCAGTATGAGCTTCCTGAAATAGATATTATTCACAAGTATGCAATTAAGTGATTTTCCATAGACATTCATTTTGTTGCACTCCAAGGATACTGTTTTAAATAAATCTTAAATTTTAAAATAAAATCTAACCTAATTTTGTAGAGTTGTAATTAAATGGCTTCACGTTTGACAATACTAATATATAGTTGAAATTATCTGAGAGGATGATGACTGACTATGGTCATCACCATTTGTGGATTTATTTCAAAGGTGTTCTTTGCTACCCCTACCCTATCTGACCTAAAAAACACTCACCCATCCCTGTAGCTGCCGCTATCTTTCACGTCAATTTTTTCTTCTATGTATGATTCTCTTTTGTCCTTGTTATTCTATGAAGTGAAAGACCTCTTTTCTCCCTCAGAAATATCACATCTACTCTCACATCCATACTTTATATTTTCACATGTAAACAAGTAACTTACACCATACTTAGACCCACTCATTCACCAGATGCTGATTCTTTCCTCTTTGCCTTGATTTTCTGCATCTTCCCCAGGATTTAAATTTTCATGACTCTGACAAGCAACTTAAAAACAAAAATCTCAAGGTCATGGGTCTTTTAATTGCATTATTTTTAAAAAGTGCATTGATATCCTCTTTGATTTTGTAATGTTTTATAAAAAAACAAAAAACAAACAAAAAACCCCAAGATTTACACATTTGTAAAAGTACAATACCATCTGGTTTCCCTTCATCTTATGTCTTGGCCATGGCCCACATATCAACCAGAATAATTCCATTGGTCTTATTAATCTAACTAGACTCTGTGTTTTAATAAGTATCCCCACTAATGTCCTTTTTGTTTGTTTTAATACACACTCCAAAGTGCCATGTTTTATTTAGAAATATATATATTGTTTTCCTCTGGTTTCTCCATTTTATTTCAGATCTTGACCAAAACATTATTCGTTATTGGCTCACATGGTTTCTCTCCTTACATCTTTCCACTCTGACAGTTCCATGCTAACTTCCTTGGCTGATTTCTCTAGCTCTCAGTGACCTAGGTTCTGTTCTGATTCCTGTGTTTCTATGTCCCTCCATTTCCAATTAATCAGCTACATGATTCCAATATGGATACAATAACTTTAAAATCACATTTTAGTTTAGATTTGTTTTCCAAAAACATATACATTATATCCATATGCCAACTTAGTCTCTGTTTTCTTCACAGTATTGGATGTATAATAGTTATATTTTAAATAAATCTAACATTATTTTAAATAAACCATTGGCCTTCTGCTAATAGTTCAATCCAATGTCTCAAGCTCACTTGATAATTCATACATACAGCATCTATTGTTTTTCTTTGAAAGAACTTAACCCAGGAGTACATACTATATCGTCCAGATCAGCATGCTATGGTTTATTTTTCACTGTTATGAATTCAAATTAGGCCACTGTCATATCTCTCTAGGCTTCAATAGACACATACATACATACATACATACATACATACATACATACATACTACATACATATTGACCCTGTGAGGAATATGAAGACTTACTCCATCCCTCAGAAGTTAATCTGTTAGGGACTTGCTATGCAACAGCATGATAGAGCATTGGTCCAGCAAGCACAAGGGCCTGAGTCCAATCCTCACACTATAATTTTTTAAATCTGATAGATCACAGTATTATTTTTCTAATAAGGCTTGTAGAGAGACAGAGAAAATTAAATATTTCAATTGTGCCAATGATACAATTTGCTATATAAATAGCAGTGCCAGGAAATAGATGGGATAGTGAATAATAATTATTCCCTCCTAATAAGTATAAAATAGGTGCTTTTCAGGAATGCTGACATAATTATCACTCAAATCTTAGTATTTTTTCACTCAAAAGTGAATATATACCATTGACAAACAAGTTAAAATGGTGATACTACTGAGAGCGACCCAAGCATGACAATGTTGCCACATAACGTTCACTCAGGGCAACACATTCAGATTCTTTTAACAAAACCTGCTATCAAATGCTTTTCCCTTTAATCCGTATATGCATAGTGAACAAAGTTTCTTCTGCCTGTTAAAAGCCAGGCGTGGCATTGAGGTCACCTACTGCGTTTCACAGAAGCATACTGGAGTACAGAAAACGGGAGCCAAGTAGTTACAATCTGAGCCTGGTAACTAGAGGAGAGCTCCTGGCCCAGCAGACAGCCTAGGGTGGAATTCAAGTCTGTAATGGCAAGGCCCAAAGAATATGAAGAAACTCTGTGGAAATTATTCCTTTCCTCTGTCTGGCACTCTTTATTGTTTCACCCCTTATAGCAATTGGCAGAAATGCTTGGGAGTCAAAGATCCTGGTGTCTTCCTTGTCTGTGTCTTTGATCCAGTGTTTTAATCTCCCTACGACTTCATGTTTCTTCTGCTTGAATTGGGTGCTGACACATACTGCTCACTTCGAAAAACCTCAGGATTCTTTAGCTAGGTAACACATGAATGGGCTCTCCGAAAACCTTCTTAATGCACTCCTGATCTCTGTTTGGCATTTCTGTGAGTCTTGGGATGCTGGCACAATAAGGAGCACCTAGTATGCTGCCTTGTGAAAGCCCAGATCGGAATCCACAGGGCCAGAGGTGCCTGGTCCTGGAAGGCTAGCAAAGTTTAGCTCTCAGTTTGCCTCTCTCATAGCTTTGTCAGTAGTCCTCTGACCTTTCAGATCTGTCCTTGACATTCATATACTGGGGGTTTGTTTTGAGTTGTGGTTCTATTCCTGACCAAAAATAAGTGTTTACAAATCTCCCAATGTCACTTAAAGGAAATGTGTGTCCTGCTGCATTAGGGGTCACTGTTCCTGTCAGGACAACTTCATGAGGTTCTGTGTTTAAAGAAATATGTAAGTTTGGACATTGAATTAGAGTACTGTGGTAGGGCTAAGTGTAGGGGTTCAGAGCAGGACCCAGCTATCAGGAGCCATCTCTGGAGAGATGTCTTCTGCAGGCACAAGTAGTCATGCTTACTTCCTTGGCCATTGGTTACTGTTGCTATCCGGATGAAGAGTTGACTTACTTTAGAATATGGGGAGAGAGAGAGAGAGAGAGAGAGAGAGAGAGAGAGAGAGAGAGAGAGAGAGAGATGGCTCACCATAAAGCACTGGCCAACTTTCCTGTGTTCCAGTGCAGTCTCCAGCTTCTAATTTACCTGTGGTTTTGAACCTCTTACCCACACCTCCCCAGAAATTCACTCTTATCCCCAATCAGATCATGGCCAGAAGAAAGATGTCAAAACTCATCTCATCTTTAGACACTGATTTATGGAAGGGCTGTATTTTTTTCCCCTGTTCCCTACTTGGTGATAGAGCATGTTGCAGCAGTGTGTCCCAGTTCACCTAAGTTAGCACCAGGGAAACATGCTAGTTTCTTCACACTGCTGTTGCTTTGGACAAACTTGACACAAGCTCTCCAGAGATACAACCAACCACTTCCAGCCAGTTCTGTATTGCTCTCCCACCTACTAAAATGCTGGGAGCCTCAGCTGTCAGAGTACTGATAAAGGACACTCTGTTTCCATTGTCATAACAAGCAGTTTAACCATTTCATTCTGCTATCCCAGAATAGTATAGTTGAGAAATAAATCAGTGAATAATTAAGATATTAGTAATGTTTAAATGGGGAAATTAAGACAATGTATAGATGGTGTTCCATCCTGAAGGCCGCCATAGTAATTAGTGATTTGTGTTCAAAAATACTGTCTAGGCAGTGGTTTTCAATACATTTTAGTAGATCCAATGGAAGACTGCATGGGTGCTGGGATACATCCAGTTCTAGATAATCTTCATTATTAATAATGCATTGTCATTTAAGAGTATTACGTAATGATATTGGATTTATTTCCTTTATTGATCATTATTAATATTTCAGTGCTCTTTCATTTTTCTAAATACTTCACAAGTGTGTGTACAAGTTTTGAAATTGCATATTAAAATACCAAGTTGGTACTTTGAACCATTGTTACTGAAGAATGTACAAATTCCATGTATTAAAACTCCCACTTCTCTGCCCTGGCTAGTGCCTCTTCTACTCCAGAGAAAATCATTCCAGGGTGAGATGAAGAAAAGGGAAAATGGCCTTTGCATTTATTGCAGAATGAATGAAGGATTTATGTCTAGAGCTCTGGGTAGGACAATTTTACAGGCACATTAAATACCCTTTACCTTGTAATTTCTGATGCACATCATTTTGATAACCTTAAAGTCAAGGATTGTTGATTAAAAAGTGTCTCCTTTGCTTTCAACTCAATGCGCACCAAGATCTCAAACCAGAAACATTTTTAAGCACTGATTTAAACTTCCAGTTTCTTAAGTATACTCTTACAAGGAATCTGAATAAATAGATTAGCCTTTCCACCTTGGGTTTACAATTAGTGTTGTAACATGTCCTTCATCAACAACCATGTTTATGATAAAAGCCTGCCTTGCACATGCTGGCGTAATAATTTACTGGGGATTTAAGACATAAACATACACACAATGCCTAAATGCATAGCACTCTTGCTGAGGTAGGATACCTCTGAGGGCCCAAGTCACATTATGTCTTCAACTATATATCTGATTATTTATTATGTATATGAAAGGCCACTTAAATTTCTCTTAGAACCCCCTTTCTTCTGGAGAGCTTACCAGTGTCCTATATAGATTTTTAATTTCAGGCCTGTGAGGTCATGACTCACCAGTGAGTAAAGATATGTGTAAGTAAAGGATTGTGGGAAAAGACACTTACTTAACATTCCTGCTCAGGACTGAGTATTCACAGCTGATTCTTGACTTTGTGTATCTAGGTTGAAAAAAGATAAAGGTTTGATATTTCAATTCATGTTAAGTGCCTGCTTACCATACTACTAGTCAATGCATGAAATTTAATATGCTTCCCACACTGGATCATTTTAGCTGATCATAAACATAAATGCAAACTCAACTCAGCAAGCACATTTCCTATATTTAAGGAAGTATTCTAAGGGGGGGGGATCAGTTTTTGCAGGAAATGTTCAAGTTCCTTGCTGTTTTTGAGGGAGAAATAAAGCTCTTTGGTGGCTGTTTTGATCAATGATTTTTTTTTTGGAAGCAAAGGTTTTTATTTCATCTTTTGCTTTACAGTACATTATTTAGGGAAGCAAAAACTAAAATATGAGTCAGTATCTTTTTTTTTAATATTGTATGCCACATTTTATTATTTACATCTCAACATCTCAAGGGCTTATTCTGATCAATGATTTCTATTGTCCCATGAAGCTAAATAGTCCGAGGAAAAAAAAAATGCCATTAGGGAGACTGAAGTAACCAAATTTATCTCCTCTCTCCTCTCTCAGGTTCATTGGGCCAAAAAGGACCCTCAAGATTGCAGTAGGAAGCATTCATTTTGCATGTACTCTGACTGAGCTCTGCCCAGTACTTCAGTAAGCTACACCAAGCCACAAACTCTACAAGACAATGCCTGTTGAATATTCACATTGAGAGCCTTTAATTTGGAAGTGCATGAGCCATTTTCACCTAATACTGGATTGCCAGTATAATGGTGGCATGCTATCCATATACCTCAGAATGATTGTTCGATAAGAACAACATTTCTAATTTAGACTTCTACTTTCTTTCTCTCTCTCTCTTCCTCTCTCTCTTCCTCTCTCTCTCTTTCTGTCTCTCTCTCCCCTCTCTCTTTTCCTCTCTCTCCCTCTCTCCCTCTTTCTCCCTCTCTTCCCCCCTTTCTCTTTTTCTCTCTGTCTCTGTCTTTTGAAAGGATCTCATATAGTTCAGACATTAGCTAGTCCTGGTTTTAAACTCTCAACTCTTCCAATTTTTACCTCCTATGAACTGGGATTAAAGTGTGCAATATAGCCCCTAGCAACTGATTTTTTTTTTCTCATCGCTTAAAATGCATGACAACCTTTGAAAAAGAAAGTGATTATCCTTTTACATTTTATTAAGATTTTAATATATTTTTGGCCCCTGCAGCTGAGGATAAACAATTCTCTAGATTGCCACAATCAAAATTCCACTATTGGGAACTTCCCTTATTCAAATCATATAAAAGATTTCAAATCTTGAAATCTTTTTGTCTGCTTCAATAAAAATCTACGTGTTTTGTTTTGTTGTATTTCATTTTGTTGATATCTCCCCCAACTTTATTTAAAAGTACTTCTTCTATGGAAAGATGGTTTTCATTTATGTGCAAAATGCCCAAAGGTAGAACATATTCCAGTACAACGAAATAACTATGAACCAATTTAAACACCAGGTTTCCAACATGGCTTATTATATTGTTCTACTTATAAAGAAATATTCCTTCATATTTAAGCAACAAGGCATTGGCTGCTGTCATCTTGCCTTCTACTCATGCTGTTCTAGAATGCCATTACACAAAATGTGGTCCTTTATTATATATCTGAAGTTTCATTGCAAATCAAAAGGAACTTGGCGTCAAGAAAACACAGGGTGAAATGGAAATGTACTTCCTGGGTAACTCCAGGTGTTTTCTGCTTGGGAAGCAATGCACAGAGTTACAGACACTGCCTCTAATTAGCAAGCTCTTGAAATATGGCTTGCTGTTGAGCAAAGTGGTCATTCTGTGCGCAACTGCAGTTTCAGCAACACCTTTTTGTTTCTGGTTATTAATTTGCATTTAACTTGCTCCAGAGCCATTAATTTACTGATCCAACATGGAGAATGTGCAGCATTAGCTTTATAACTGACAGCATCATGCTTCAGTATATCTGTTCTTAATGACATTAGACCACATGGACGATTCTAATTTCCTTGTACTTGCTGTAGCTAGTTACATTAGAATGCTGTGTCTGTGTTACTGTTTGTTGCTTTATTGTACTGAACTGACTACTTAGAGTCACATTATTAATAATTCTTCCTGCTCCATCCTCATTGTTCCAGCTATGAAATATATTCCTTTTTCTTTAGAAACCATTGAGATTTTTTTCAATGTTATGACAATAATACTATCGTGGGCTATTAAAATGAGAACAAATACTTTAGATAGTATTCTCAAAGAATATTTTGGAAGAGACTATCTTTAGAAAATGACTGGTGTGGTGCTATACAATTTCATTATTTTTCTTTTCCATGGAGATTCCTGTCTTATTTAGAGTTCTATTGTGGTGGATGAAACACCATGATCTAAAGTAACCTGGGGAGGAATGGGTGTATTTCTTTTTACACCTTGCAAGTGTAACTTGCAATGGAGGGAAATCAGGGCAGGATGAAACAGGCGCTGCTGGAGTGCTGCCTACTGGCTTGTTCTCCATGGCTTGCTCACGTGATTTCTTATACAGCTCAGGATGGCCTGTCCAGTGATGGGGTGGTCTACTGTGGGCCGCCCCCTCTCAGATATCAATTAATTATCAAGAAATGTCTGACAGACTTGCAAATCTGCTGAAGTCATTTTTTTCTTCAGTAAGACTCTTTCTTCCCAGGTATTTCTATGTTTATTTCAAGTCAGCAAAAGCCAACCAACACTCCTATTTCCCTTGGAAAACAGGGGAGAGAGAAGATTAGAAAATTACCAGTTTCATAAAGAGCCAAACAAGGAGTTCAACTTGTCTTTATTCTTCCTGTATGGTTTATGTATAAATTAAAACAGTTTAGCTATCATGGTAACATATCATATATTTATGTATAGATGAAGGCCAGAATTGAGTTAATATCTGAATACCTTTATATCCAGCAAGATTTTTAACTGTTATTGCATTGTAATAACAATTTTCTCAAATGAAAAAGATTGTACCTCCTTTCTGAATATGACCATAAAGCAACTGAATTAAAAGCGGAAATATTTGGAAAAATAGGTCAGGAGTTTTGAATAAGCTAACATGTTTGTCAAGTGAAGTTAGCAGCAGTGTTTTGGGTGGGTTACTGACTTAGTCTTTTAACTTTTACTTGTTAATGTTATGATTATTTTGTACACAGTCTTGATTCCATAGTTAAGTATTTATCCACTTCCATTTGATTACTGCTATCATCATTATCCTAGTTTATTCACCTCTCTGAATACTACTAATTTTATGGCTTTAAACCCAATTTTACATTTTCTTTATCTGTCAGAGAACCAGGAAAGTACCTACAAGACAGGAAACATTCACTTGTCAGTGGCTTCTATATCAAGAATGATGTTCATGAAACAAAGAAACTAAAGGATTTACCATCTAAACTGCCAATTGGTAGACATTTGTACACATTATCTTTAAATTTACTGATGCAGTTTTATTTGGCAGTGGCATTTTATTTATTTATTCTAGTCAGTTACTGAACAAACTATAAGATATAAGAAGAATTTATGATTTCAAAGCTCAGCAGACATGAAAGACCGACAACTCTTCTCATCTCCAGACTTTCAAGTGGCATCTATGGGGATGAGGCATGAGGTTTAGTGGATAAAATGTATTCCACACAGCACATGGAACAGAGTTTGAATCCCCAGAACCACATAAAATGCTGGATGGGTGTGGTGGCCAGCCTGTAATTAAAGCATCCCAAATCTAGCAGAGGTTGCTCACACCTTTAATCCCAGCACCCCAGAAGCAGAGACATGTATTTCTCTGTGAGTTCAGTTGGCAAGAATACATAGCTCAGTGTTTGTTGTAAATGCATGATATCAACCTCTGGCCTTTTCACTGAAGTACATCACATGAATGTGCATCAACACCTGCAAATATGTGTACATACATGGACATCACAAGTACATTACACATGCAAAATATATAAATACATTCATAAATAATTTCTAAAGTGGCATCATATCTTTACAAGAGTTGTCATAAACATATTTAAAAAGTGCAAGAGGGAATATTAATCATTTTAGACTATTTTCTTTCTGTGTAGATGTATGCTTCTAATTGCTACTATTCAATTTCTTTTAAATATATACATAAATTTCTTTCTTTTGCTAGATGGCTTTATCTTAGAAAATCCAGTATTATGATGAAAACAAAAACAGATGAAAGTAGGCATTATTTTGCATATTTCAGCTGTTGTAGGGAACGTTTGGGGATGCTGTCCATTCTGTGTAACACTAGCTCTTGGTTGATACTGTATTGCCGGAAATGGTCTGAATACGGCCAGAGTAAGAGTACTTGTGAAAATGTGAAAAAAAAATTGATGACTTGCACATGAATAATTATGAAGGATCTTCAAATCATGAAGATCATACTTACCCAGTCATTCAGCAATCCCACTACTGGACATCCATGCATGGGACATGAAAAATGTTTCTTTGAGATGTTTCAATTCCATACTGATTATTTCTCTACTTAACAATTGGTGAATGGATTAAAGTATAGTATGTTTGTAAACTGGAATATCCAGCCATAAAAATGATGAAGACCTGCCTGTCACTTAGGACAACATATGCAGAAATGTGACACTGTTGCATTTTGTAAAATAAGCTAGGCATGTAAAGACAAGAATTACATTCCTTCCCTTGTGTGTTGAATGTATGTATGTATGTATGTATGTATGTATATTTAGTCAAATTGAGGAAAAAAATGATCGTTTACCAAGCCTGGGAAGATTATGGTGAGATCAGAAATAGAGAGTGGTTGAAGAATATGTAAAAGTACATTCAGGATTTTTGGCAAAATACTTCTTAGTTTAATGTTTATATGTTGTGCTTTAAATATCAAACATCTGCCATAAATTCATATGTTAGGATTTTCTTCTCAAAGAACAGGTTTTGGGAAGTGGTTAAGTAACTAATGCTCTCATTTAATCAATAGAATAGTATCTTTCTAGATTTCAATATGATGACTTTATTTGGAGGTTTTGAAAAGTAGGAAATAGGTACATCATTGGATGAATTATGCCATCAGGGACATACTATCCTTGACTATTGCTGGCTTCGGTCATCTCCTATATTCCCTTTCTTTTCTTTTTTCTATGTGAACAATTATTTTACAATCTCCCTTCTGAGGTAGCTGAACCCCACAAAACTGAATCAAGCTAGATATTTTCTTCCTTTATTTATCTCAGTTTATTGTCACATTGGTATAAAGTGCACGAAATACTATATAAAATAAAGTTATATAATTTTCAGAAATCTTTAGAGTATTTTTTGCCCTCAAGGGATAAGTATTTTAGGGTATGTGATAGATTTTTAATAAGATATAAATATATGCATTTGAAGTACAGCATAATCTCTTGTGAATGTGTGTAATTGTATGCACCAGTTAAGAAGACATTTAGTTTTAAATGCTCTTTCAGGGATGGGGATATAACTCAGTAGGAGAGTTCTTGCCTAATAGTTGTACCATTTCATTGACCTGAAGAAATACAGTAAAATAGAGAGGTAATGCCCTTCTGCACATGTAGCCTGGGCAGAGAAAGGTTAGAGTAAACCTCACATGAAAAGGATTCTACTGATCATATCTTATGCCTCAAAAGCTTATAGAGAGTGCTAGGTCTTCTTTTGGAACTCAGTGATTGTAAAAAAAAAATATCTCATATGGTTTATTATTATTAGGAGATTTACAAACTAATACTAATTCTCTTGTCAACTACAGGTTTGTTTTACACTCTGATGCTAAGAAATGAAGGAAGAAAAGAGAAAGTAAATAAAAAGAAAGAGATGGGGAAATGGACAGTGAAATCAAAGAAACAAAGAAGGTCATTTAATGGCAGGCTGCAAACAATACCATTATAATCTGTAAATTTTTCATTAAAAATGAAGTCTAGAAAATTAATCAATCTCTGATAAAATTTCTCCAAGGGTTACTTCATGGATAAGCATTGTGAAATCTGATTTTATGAAATAAACCAAAAGCTCGTGTATATGAAGCAGTTGTGGACATTGATGGGTGTTGCTCTAAATGGTAGCTACAGCAATATTCAGTTTGTTTTTTAATTTCTCAGGGCATTAGATGGGAAGATAAACAGATTGAAATAGAAGTCATTCTTGACAGTGCTTTCCCAAGCAGCTGAAGTCAAACAAAATATCATGGCCTCTGGATATTTTGAGAAACACAGAAAGGATCGTATAGAAGCACCATGGGAACAGTATTTCTGCTTCCTACTCAATTAGTAGTTTATATGCTGCTACAGAGCTTAAAATGTGGTGGCTATCATGTTGCCCGGCCCTGCTGAGTACCTATTATGCACAGTTTAGATACATCCAGGCAACAAAACACGTGGGAAGGAAAAATATCTGTTCTCTCTAGAACTAGGGATGTCTGCATGCATGATAGTCCTCTTTTTTAAGTTGGTAATAATAAAAGAACTATAAATAAATAAATAAATATACAATAAGCAGTGCCATAAGGATAATGAATGATTTTTAATTTCGACCCACGTACCTGTTCATAAATGCAAAGCAGTATTCAAAGGTTCCACAGACTAGAAGACAAAAGACATACTAGTGTCAAGCAATTGGGCAATAAACGCTAAGAATAGGGAAGGGACTAAACCCTCATAAGCAGAATAGTAAGGATAAGGTAAGTCAATTACTGAGAATTCAGTATATAACTGATAGCACATTTTGCCATGAAGTGTCCCCTAAGGTAGGGTTTATGTTTCAAGTCTGGCCAAGGCCATTACCCTTTCTGAGCATGTGTGAGAACTCTGCTTTGAGTGGGTTGTTGAGGCACATGTACTCCAGTTCAGTGTTTGCTGCAGTTCAGCAATCTGGTGTCTGGTATGAACATTTGCAGCCTAGTTCTGCTCATCTGATGTACTTATTCTAAGCAGGTATGTCAGTTTGTATCAACATTGTGTCATGTCCTTGCCCATTGACCTAGAGAAGAGACATGGAATCCAAAGTTGGGTTATGCTGAGGACTCATTCATACCACCTTTATCTCATTATCTATCTTGATGTGATAACTGTTTTTCTTGGTAAGGTGGAAATGAGAGAACATATGTCCCATATTTAGAATACTCAAGTATTCAGTGAATATTAAATTTCTGCCTGCACAAATTTGACTCATTACTTCTTCTGTGCTTTTATCTACTTGGGACTTTAATTATCTTGTCAACCATTCAGTGATTGATTTAAGGTACATCTAAGAAGCCTTCAGCTATTTGACACCACATTTCTAGCTAAGGCCACATCCATCTCACATTAGTAGTCTTTGAAGCACCTCTAATGGCAATTAGTCCCTCATGACCCACAAGTACCCACTCCTGATGTCCCACAACCCAAGATTTGTGACCTATGGATTGCAGTTAATGACACAACACAGGAAACCTGCTTGTGCCTTGTTCGAATCATCTGCTTTGCTAAGGGAAGGCCTCCTTTGTTCTTATAACAATTTGCAGCAATTGTGGATTAACTTTGATAGAAGAATCTCATGAACTAGAAGGTAAACAACAAAAACAAAAACCTGAAACAACATATATAATAAAATTCTTGAAAACCATGTGAACTCTTTATATACTTTTTGGCACCAAGAATGTGTTAGTATCATATGTGTTCTCTTCCCTGAGACACAGAACATATAACAGGCAGTATAAGAACAATTTTAGAAACAAAACTTTGACTTTAAATTCAGATATTTGTATGACTCTTGCATCATGAGGAACATTAAGAAAACAGTTACGTCTGAGCTTATGTTTCCTTGTGTGTTAAGATATTTATAAGCCTTTGATGTAGAAAACTGAGGTGGGTAGTAATTTCAACATTGAGACTAAACTGGCAACCATACATACTTGTTCATGCTGCCTTTTGAAAAGTACATTTCTTCTTTTCTCGTTCTATTTTGTTTTAAACTACCTTTTCTGAGTGTATGGGCAATCATTCAACAATTCATGTAGGGAAATGACTTTAAAAGATACAATTTTCTGAACTGTTTGCATTGCCCTGCCAGGGCTAAATTCTGGTTCTGGAACCAACAGCCAGATTTTAGGCATGGGTCTGTGCATACGCTCAAGGACAGCATGGCGCTTTCCTCAGGACTGAGACCACAAGGCATCAGTGAAGACAAATGCCTTCCATGCTAGCTCAGAGAGGAAGGCCTGCATCATTTCATAAAGAAACAAAACATTAAATATTCTTCTACTCTCTACTGTCCAAATGGTAACTATCAGAAACAATGTCTCAAACTACATTTAGATCATACTTGCGTTTCTCTTTAATTATTTGCATTTTTATGCAAATCAAATGTCCCATATATAAAGAATGAGCCATAGGTGCTGTATGATGGCTTTACTGTCAGGTGAAAGCCATCGGTGACTTCACTACTGAGGCTATGCATGTCTCATCACATGGGGATTTGTAGGTGACTGCTTTACCCAAGTCTTGGGAAACATTGTTAGTTTCCTGTGTGTTATTTGGTCCTTTCTTCCTTGTTGCTTCACTGTTGTATCTGAACTGTTCTATTAATTCAGCACTAGTTCATGTGGAGAGTGAAACTCTCATCAATGAGACAAAAATAGTTAAGGTAGACTTAGAATAGTCCCAATTGCACTCACATCATCACATCTCTGGGTACAAGTCTGGAAGAAGCCCTTTTCTACTCATTAGTCAAAATACTTCCTTCCACAGACCACTGACAACAGTAAATAATAACATGAATAACAAGTTAGGTTGTTTTAGTATTCAGTGAACCATTCAGAGCACAAATACACCTGCCACTGCAGAGTCAATTGAGATGGGCAAAATGACAGAATCATATTTGCTTGGACTGGCTGATAGGAAACACGCTGTGAGTGAGTTAGTACTACTCAGATCTTGACACAAGGTACATAAGCTATATATGATAACAGTCTTCTCAGAAGAGTACTTTCTTTCAACATTTACCATAGAAAGCAAATATTTAAAATCTTGGTCTGCTTCAATGAGAAAGAAGAGACACACATTGCAAAGAAACTGCGTATATACAGAGATTTAGCAGAAATTCACCTAAATCGCAGAGCTTGTTTATTTATTTTAATTTATTTCATTTTGGTTGTTTGAGACAGCCTTTCTCTGTATTTTTGCAGCCTTTCCTGGAACTAGCTATTGTAGATCAGGCTAGTCTCCAACTCACAGAGATCCACCTGCCTCTGCCTCAAAGGTATGCACCATCACTGCCCAGCTTATTTTATTTTTTAAAATAAGCTTTTTTTATTTTACATGCCAATATCTGTTCCCCCTGTTTCTCCTGCTTTCAGCACTTTCCCACCACCCCATCCCCATCCACTCTTCTGAGAGGGTAAGGCTTCCCATGAGGAGTCAACAAAGACTGTCACATCATAGTGAGGCGGACCCAGGCCCTCCCCCCCCCTGTATCTAGACTGAGCAAGGTATTACTCCATGTAACACCAAAAAGTAAAGACCCAGACATAGAAATTGGTGTTCAAGGTTCAAGCTGAAGATCAGACAAGCAAAACAGCCAGCCGCTGCTCTTACCTCTATCTCAGGCTGAAAGGAGACCCTGTCTCTATGAGCTCTCCCTCATACTGTAACCTCTACTTAGCATGGCTGGAGAATGAATGCTTTCCTATCCTCAATGTGGCTGGAGAGTGTGACCCTGTTCCTGTCTTAAATGCCTCTTATAAGTCCTGGATTTAAAGGTGTGAGCTCTGTTACTCTGTTAGACTAATCCAATCTTGTGTAACCCTGGGTGGCCTGGAATTCAGAGAGATCCATGTGCTTTTGTCTTCTGAGTCTTGGGATTAAAGGTATTGCCACCACTGCCTAGCTTCTATGGCTATCTAGTTGGTCTGCTTTACTATTTTGATCTCCAGTAGCTTTAATAAAACATGAATAATACATCACCACACCTTTATAGTTAATGGGCTCCAAAAAGCCAGTTCATGCACTAGGGATAAATCCTGGTCCTAACTGCCAGTGACCCCATAAACTGTCCAAGCCACACAGCTGATGTCTGAGCACCCATTTTACTCCATATGTCATTTGAGTTGAGTGAGATTTGACCCTAGAAGTCAATTACAGGTTATCTCTATGTTATTGGTCTCAGCTCCAGAATTCTGGCATCTCAGGACGTATGCTAGGAGCCTCACAAAAGAAATTTCTCAGGTCATCCTTCAGAGACGTGAAGACTACTGGTACCCTGACTCAGTGTCCTTTTTGTGAAGCAATTCACATATAAAACTCAGACTAGTCATTTGTCATTTGAATTCTCTGAAGGTCATTTACCCTTATGTTTTGTGGAGGTATGTGGGCTGAGTCTTATTTACCTCTTCTCTTTAAAAGTCCTTGGTAAATATCACTGATGTCCAATAATAAAACCTCCTGTATGCCTTGCTAATGCATGTAAATGCACATAGAACAGTTAGTATATTTTTGACATTTGGGAAAGGTGAGGAGGTAGTAAATGGTGTAACAGGGATTTTAACCTATATTTTGACTTGTCTAAGCAGGTCGTAACATGATTGATGGGGAGCTCCAGGACTCCTTACAAAGACAGTTGTACTTTGTGTACAATATAGCCTCTCCCCAAAGCCAGACAAACATAGTGTTGCCAAAGAGAGTAAAAGTCTTGCTGAAGGAACTTGGGGACCTGGTGACAAGAGCTGGTGAATGTAAATAGACTGTCTGGGTCTCACCAACTATACTGCAAACCAAGAAACTAGTACTGTTAAAATGACATTAGGTAATTTGTCTTAAAGGATTATGGAACAGTTACTAAAAAGCCAACCTATAAATAGTAACGCTGTAATGCCAGTGAGGAAAAATAATGGAGAAAGTCATGCTGTGTCTATTATGTCAGACCCACATTTAAATGGAGTTGTTTGTATTGGGGAGACCCACAGTACAATAGGAATAGGGATGGTTTCAGGGAAATGTTAACAGTTGAGATAACAAAAATCCCTGTTCTCTTTCACATTTGGCAAGAGCTAATTGATTGTACTCAATTTCAAAGAAAATATCTTCATCAATGAATAGAATAGTCATACCATATCAACAAAAGATCAGTATCAGGAAATAGCTTCAAAGCCAAACATGGTAGACAGATGTGAAATGAAATTTTAGTAGATGTCGCAAGTGAACAAGTAGGAACGCATATCTAATAGTAATATGCAGTACACAAATCCTTGTTCCTACAAAAAAAATACATACATAAATATCATTAGAAATATGAGGAGTCTCAAACTATTCCAAGGTCTGGAGAGGAGTGAGTTATATGTCTAATAAAATTGTAACAGCTAGGACTTTGGTTAAATTCTCTCAATTTCCATATATTAAGCTATGATGTACTCATGTACTTTGAAAACTAGATGATGTCAGTTCTTACTGGTCTTGAAACTTCCTTTAGGAAACCCATAATATCCTAAAAGTATGCCTTTTCGTGTGTGTGTGTGTGTGTGTGTGTGTATTATAGTTCCCCAAACATCTTACAGCCTAGGATTTTTCTGTATTTCACCTTACAACACTGAAGAAATCCAACCCTAACTGAAGGATTTAAAGAACTGATGTTAGCTAATAGCATTTTCTGTCCATGTAAATTTAACTACACATGATATATTATTTTTTCTGAAGCACAGGTCAAATTCATCTCCAGACCTGAGAGTGGTTTTTCAGGCCATCTCTCAGTACCATCCACAGTTAGTTAGTTTTCTATCATATAAAACTAATTCTAAATATAACTTTAAATATATTATAGAAATCTTCTAATTAAAAAGCCACCTATTAACTTTGATTATATTGATAAACTGGTGAGATGAATACAAATTAAAATATTAATTAATTGATTAGATGAGCTGCCCCAACTTCACTTTGGCATTATTTAAAAATTAATTGCTGCATTATAATTTCAATGTTGGTTTTGGATATTTTATCATATGGTTTATTGCCCATTAGCAGTTTAAATGAGCTTATAATTTGAGCTTTTCATGTTACTTGGATGTAGAAAAATCAATTACAATGATTCTAATATTTTGAAACCAAACCAGAGTTTTATATTTGTTTTTTCTGGGAAGTTCTTGGAAAAACTATGTGGTGTGGAATGAAGCCTAATATTTTATTCACAAGACATAAACAGGTTGTCATATTTGCTCAACAGTTTTTTAGCTGGTTTTTCACGGTGGTTAATCAGAGGTCAGTTCATCAAAGGATCACGTATTTCACATGATCTTTTAACATGTTAAGCATGGTGTCTTGATGTAGGTGTAGAAAAGTCTGCTCCATAGCCTACTTCTACATATCTCCTTAATTCTAATGTTTTGAATTGTCCTCTAGGACATTTACAATGGAATAGAGGAGGCTCTACCATCCTCTTTAGATTCATTAAAGTCCACTTTAGGTTGGTTAGTTAGTCCAGACGTTTACACAGATACTCCTCTGACTGAAAACAGCAAGATTGTTTTCAGGGTGGTAGACTGCACCTGTCTATCCATATTCCCTTTCCTAGGAGTCTTGGACTAGTTTACAGTTCAGTAACTAAGACTAACATAGGTTGCCGTCATCGGCTTCTGGATACTTTCCCTGATGAGGCAGCCATGGGGCCAGAGTCAGTTGGCTGGCAAAATACTCTAATTAGCAGCTCTCCTAGCCTGAGGCCCAGAATCCAAGCTCAAGGCCCCATGGGCATGTCCTGTTCTGCTACCTGTAAAAAAACTGTTGGAACCTGAACCATTGTGTGATTTTTTAAGTGAGCATTTCCTTATTAGGATATCAACGTGCTGTGCTAGATTTTACAAACTAGAAAATCCTAAACCTAAGGCCTTTTCTGTTTCTTTGAAACATTGTATACATCAAAATAATGACAGAGATATAAAAACAGAATGAAAAATTTAACAACACTTTTCTGCAGTAATTCTGTTTTTTTAAAGGGAAATCTTGACAAAGCCTGAGCCTTGTTAGGGGGAAAAAAGAAAAATGACAAAGCAATCACTTACAGAAAGCCTGAATAGGATTTTCAATCTCTTTGTGCAGAACCCAACACAAATGTATGCTAAGGATCAAAATTATAAAGTGTTCAGGAAACAAGAG
Source organism: Phodopus roborovskii (assembly GCF_943737965.1). Classification (NCBI taxonomy): domain Eukaryota; kingdom Metazoa; phylum Chordata; class Mammalia; order Rodentia; family Cricetidae; genus Phodopus; species Phodopus roborovskii. The sequence continues at coordinate 11,425,746 of NW_026126629.1, forward strand.
CACAAGTTCAGTTTAGCAAAGGGGAAAAGACAGAAAAGCATGAAAGGAACCAGAGGGAGAGTGGTGTATAGAGTAGAGGGCACTGCAGTCTTGTCCACGTAAATCCTCCTCAGCCTCTACAGCACCAGACTTGGAAGGTCACATACACAGAAGTCATATTTGGCTTTAGATAGAATTAATGGAAATGATGATTATATTTTATTTTTCTGTGATGAATATAGGATGTTGCTTTCTCACAGCAGAAAATTCATTCTGAAGAGTATACACAAAGATGATTTGGACTCGCGAATCAAGCTTCAACTCTGCTCTTCCTAGGTTCTTACCTTTGTCTTTCAACCAGTCTCCATCTCAATTTCCATTTGATGTCATCTCTGTAGTCTGTCCCCTCACAATGGTTTACAATTTCAATTTAAGTTACTGGTAAAGTTTACCTAGTAAAGGTTTCCCTTCTCTAACTTTAATGGATAAAATTTGTAAAGTGAGCCTTGATTTTTTTTTTCTTTCTACCTGACTTTTCTACCATGGTTTGATGGGTGATAGATAGCATTATTTGACCTATAGTGGGCACTGGCCATGAAGGAAAACAACATTGTGATGTGCTTCAGCAAATTGAATCTTTCCTAAGAACTCAATATCTATCCAACCTCAACACTTCATCTCAGCCCTACTCCAATCCAAAACTATCAAAACCGAAGCTCAAACCTCAACCATGAGCTGGAGGAGTTTTAACAAATAGTTGAATCCCTGTTGACCTTTCTCATTTATAAGATGTGAGATTCTAGTAGCATATTATTTTGGAAACCATTAAGAATAGGTAGACTTGGAAGGGAGCAGGACATCTCTCAATAGTTAAGAAAAATTTCTGTTTTTTCTGGGGACCTGGATTTGAATCCCTTTGTGTATAAGGCAGCTTGTAACCATCTGTAACTCTAGTTGCAGACAATTGATATCCTCTCCTGAGATCTGTAGAGATGTATATTCATTCCATACACATACATGTACTCAGGCTCACACAAAAACATGTAACATAAATAAACATTTTTGTTTTTTTCCTTTTTTTAATTTAAATTTGAAACAAGGTTGTTTTACATGTCAATCCCAGTTCCCTTATCCTCCCATCCTCCTCTATTACCCTCAACAAACCCCAGCCCATCCCCTTTCTGCTCCCCAGGAAAGGTGAGGCCTTCCAAGGGGAGTCTTCAAAGTCTGCCATATCATTTAGGGCAGGGCCTAGGCCCTCTCCCATGTGTCTAGGCTGAGGGAGTATTTATCTATGTGGGATGGGCTCCTAAAGTCCATTTGTACACTGAATCATTACTTGAGGCCCCATAGATTGCCCAGTCCTCCTAACTAGCACCCACATTTATGGGGTCTGTGTCAGTCCTATGCTAGTTTCTCAGCTATTAGACTGGGGTGCATTAACTCCCCCTTGTTCAGGTCAGTTGATGCTGTGGGTTTCTCCAGCCTGGTCTTGAGCCCTTTGCTCATTACTCCTCCCTCTCTGTAACTGGATTCTAGGAGTTCTGCTAGTGTTTAGCTGTGGGTATCTGCTTCTGCTTCCATCAGCTAATAGATGAAGGCTCTAGGGTGGCATATAAAGTAGTCATCAAAAAAAGATTAAGTACATTGTGAATCAGGGATAGCAAATTTCCAAAAAAGATAAGCTAGTAAATATATTAGGCTTTGTAAACTTTAAAATATTTATCTTAACTACCAAGTTCTGCCACAGGACCTTGAAAGCATCTATGGGCATAGATTCAGATGAGTGTTTTGAAGAATAGATACCAAATATATTATGAAGACATTTTGAAGTGTTCTTTTTAAATATTAAAGAAAGCTTTCATCCATATGATTTTATAGCAGTGGCTAACTCAATCAATATGGATTGTTATTAACTATAAATATTCTATCCTTGAATGTTTAAGCTAGTTTGTCTCTTTTCTTATAGGCAAAGAAAAATAAGGCCTAGTGAGGTTAAATCAACTTGATCCAACAGCAAGAAGATGGCAGAAGCAAGGAGGGATTTACATATACATTTTGCTCTGCATTGATCTTTTATTCTGATTTAACTGCATTTCCAATGAAAGGGTTCCTTTGTAATATCAAGCAAAGTTCTGGTGTCCTTCACTTGGATAAGCCTTGGAGAAGCCATTAATTGTCTTTGCACCTTAGCTTGTCCTTATTACTCATGGTTATTTTGTAGTTTAGCATTATAAAGACTCCTATGATCACTTGCTTTTATTTTACTAATAATCACTTTGCCATGTAATTGTGTATCTTTACTGGGTACAAACTGTGTTTTTGATTTTGTAGTAGAAAGATAAAATGAGCTAATAATATCTATCACTTCATTTAAAAACAGTTTTAACAACGAGGACACTTAAGATCAATAGTTTTAAACTTCAGAATACATTATGAAAACTGTGATCACACTATTGCTCACCCTGCCCCTGAAGCTTATTCCTCCTGCCAAATAGAGATACACTATCCTACTTCTTTCTATTGATTCCATAGGCACCATGACTAAGGCAACTTATAAAGAGCTCATTCTGAGCGTATAGTTTCAGAAAGTTAGAGTCCATAACCACCATGACAGAGCACATGGCTTTAGGGATGCACTCATGGCATTGGAACAGTAGCTGGGAATTAAAGTCTTGATGTTCAAGCAAGAGGCAGAGAGAACATTGTAAGGAGTAAGGTTTTTCCTGCCACTGGTCTGGACTCACCATGGTGCCAGCCCCAAATAACACTCAGAGCCTCAGTATTTGATATAATGCTGTTGGCCAGGTACTAGTTTCTTATCGACTAGCTCTGTCTTAATTATTAACCCATTTTTATTAATCTAAGTACTTCCACATGGTCTCATCTTACTGGAGAGTTGAACTGGCGTCAGTCTCTCCATATTGACTCCTCCTTACTACTTCCTCAAATCCTCCTTGTCTTCTATCCCCACCTATCTTGCTTTCCTATTGGCCAACAGTGCTTTATTCATTAACCAGCATGAGAAATATATATACAGAATGACATCTCCCATCAGGACACAGTAGACATAGCATGAGTTTTCCAAACCAAGCTGACCCCCCAGTTACACACCTGTTTCAACAAGGCTACACATGGTAATCTTTCTAAACAGTTTCATTAGCTGGGGCCCAAGTGCTCAAATACATTAGCCTATGAGGGCCATTGTCTTTCAAACCACCACACACTATGTTGCCAGTGTTACTTCAGTGTCCACTCCAGTCAAAAGCCAGGGATAACCACCATTATACTATGTGAGGCTAAGAACTCTATATTTAGGTTTCCCTATGTTTGACATATGTTTCCTATGTTGACATATGCACATCTTCTACTTTTGTGCTTTGCTAATTTCACTAGTATAATATCCTCCAAGACTTTCTGTAATGCCCCAGGTGAAAGAATTTCCCTAAATTTAAATGTTGTATAGCATTCTATTGTGCCTACAAATGTATCTTTAATTTTTTCTTTTCTCCTTTATCGATTAGTTAAATGACACGGGTTACTTTTCTACTTTGGATATTGTTAATAATGGTAAAATAAAACTGAGAGAATAGATAATTTTCTAACACATAGACTGCAATTCATTTTTTATACTGCCTAAGACAGGATTATTGCTTCATATATGAGTTTCTAGTTTTCATTTTACTTTTGAGGAATAATGCTTCTGATATCCAGGAAAACTGTCTAAGTCACATCATGAAATCAACTGCTAGCTGTCTTTCTCACATGATACATAACACTGCCCTTTTGATTATAGCCAATTAAGTAGATATAAATTAATATCTAACTATTTTAGTTTAACCTCCTTGATAACCAGCTATACTTAAGCATTTATTTATTCACACATTTATTTACATATCCTTTGGAGAAATAGTTATTGCAGTCCTCTTCCCATTGCTAATAATGTTATTTTATCTTTATAGTCATTATCTTTCCAGTCTTATCCTTATCAGGTGTATGATTGTTAAATATTTTCTATTAGTTCATTAGTTGTTATATTTGTTTTCTTAAGGATATTCTTTGCTCTGACGAATTTTTATCTATGCAGTTCCATTTATCTAATTTCCCTGTTGTTTATCTAGTTTGGTACTGCATTCTCTTTGAATATATATATAAAATATGTGTGTGTGTGTGTGTGTGTGTGTGTGTCTGTGGGTGTGTGTCTGGGGGTGTGCTCATATAAGCATATGATGTATCTCAAATATATTTTTGTACATGTTGTGTCTAATGAGTCTAGTTTTACTCTTTTACTGGTATATATTCAGTTTTCCCACCATCAATTATCAGAGATAGATATTTTATGATATCTGCTATTAGCATAATTTTCAGCAGCAATTGACCTAAACTCTGCTGGTTTATGTCTGGGTTTCCTGTCCTGTTTTATTGGCCCAGGTATCTATTCATTACATTAATTACTTTTTTATCTTCTCTACATTGTCAGGGTATTTTGAAATTAGTCAGTATAAAACCTTAAACTTTGATTACTACTGGATCTTTCTAGCTATTAGGGGACTTATTTGGTTGGTGTCTTAGTTTGCATTTTTATTGATGAGAGGAGACCCCATGACAACTCTTACAAAGAAAACATTGAATTGGGTGGGTAGCTTACAGTTTCAGAGGTTCATCCATTATCATCATCAGCAGGGATGGGCATGTTGGCTTGCAAGTAGACATGGTGCTGGAGGAGGAATAGCTGACAGTCCTAGATCTTGCAGGCAACAGGAATTTGACTGAAACACTGGGCAGCATCCTGAGCATGGAACACCTCAAAGCTCTCCCTCCACAGTCACCCACTTCCTCCAACAAGGCCATACCCAATTCAACAAGCCATACCTCCTAATAGTGCCACACCCTATGAGATTACTGGGGTAAATTACCAAACTACTATAATTATGTTTGTTTTACAATTGGTTTCTAGTTCCATAAATAAATGACATTGAATTTTATATGGAATCACTGAATCTATAAATTTATTTGTGTAATATGGAATGTTCAGAGTAATATGTAACATTCAGAGTATTATTAATTCTAATCAGTGAGAATGTAATGTTTTACTTATTTGTATCACTATCAAGTTAACTTGTTATGGCATTCTGCATGCTAGTATTCATCAATTTGTATAATTTGTTGTGCAGTATTTTCTGTAGGTAGTTTTATTCATATCATTTTAACAATATGTTCATTATGTAAAATGATACAGTATATTAAAAATTTGTTTTACTATTTATGGCTTCAATTTCTTTAACTTTTTGGCAGAGTAATTATTTTCTTTTGCTGTTAATTATCCTGTTAGCAATGACACATGATTACATTTCCAGGTTGATTGGCTTGTTCCCTTGCAGTTATTGACTGTTCTTACATGCTTGCCTGTTTTGATGTATAAAAAGTTCAATAAAATTAGAAACTACATCCGGTACCTTATAGGAGAACACAGAGCTACAGAATGGATGGCCATAAACTTGTTTTTCCTATCAGAGTATATTTTTTCTAACTCCATCCAGTTACTACCAATGTAGAAATAGAAGACTTGAGGGTCAAATAAGATTAGACTCCATTCATAACAGTATTATGATACTGCCAGGTTAAACCAGACTAACGTCCTCTGTTCATCTGCTTTATCAACATAACTATGATATACTCCCGCAGACTGAGACTTCAGTTTGGGTGTTGGTGGTTATTATATTAATGGAGCATCATTACCTCTCCTCTGTTCTGGGCTTTAATATAATTATGAAAGCGACATAAAGAAACACCATAATAATTGTTCTTTGGGTATCAAGCTTTACTAGCTCTCATATGGCTCTGTGCAAATGCTAATTACAATTATGTCACAATAATGAGTGAATGGCTTAATGGTAACATATGCCCACTAATTTGGTTTGTTATTTGTGGTGGCTGACTGAGGTCCACAATGAAAGGCAATAGAATAGAGGGGATGTTCAGTAGATCAACATTCTACACTTTGTTGAATGAGGAATCCTTTGAGTTCATTTTTAAATCATTTGGCCTTACATTTAATTAAAATAATATTGACTAGTGAACCAGAGCCCTACCACTTAATTAAATGTGTGTGTAAATATGTTCACTTTAAGTCCTTTGCTTACATTTGTTCTGATTACAGTGACAGTTAAACTTCACTGTAAAATATGTGATAATGTAGAAATGTTCAGAAGACTGGAAGCTGTGGTCACCGGGTGTGTAGCTATGTGTACTCCTTTTACTATTGAACCTTGTATTTTCTGAGTTACAGACCATTGGTGACTGTCCCTTTACAGAGATAGATGGACTAAGTCTAAGTGCTCAACTGGTTGACACACTAGGCTCTCCTCCTCATACTCTCAGACATTCTGCTTCTGAAAGGTATGGGCACCGCTGGCTGCTGTCTCTGGTTTGTATTACAGATGTCCTCTAGTAATTGGAAATAAAACACTTCAAGGTCAAATTGGATTAAAACCAACACCTTCTATTTATACAGTTGTGGAGAAAATAATTTTCTCCTGAATTTCTCACTATGTCTTTCACTGTAGGAATGTCAAGCTGCAGGTCTCAGCTCTGCTACTGGTGAGATGTGCTGAGTGTCTAAGTGACATGCCCACCTGTGCTTATCTTTTGATATGAACCAGAGGCTAGAGTGAAGGAATTCATTGGGTAGGGATTCTGTTATATCACCTACATGAAGACCATAGCAATATTTCAGTATGTAGAACTAACAACCCGTCTCCCTCCCTTCTCCAGTACCAATATAAGCACCCATTCATACTGTTGCCATGTTTTGGTAGTTGCCTTTCAGAAATATCAGTACTACTTTACATTAATATTGTCAATTATAAAATGTTCTAATACTGATTTAAATACAACCGTTTCAGAAGTAGGCCTCTGAAGAACAACCCAGTGAAATCCCAGAGTAAGAGAATTTAGTATGTAATGTTTATCTCCTCTGTCAGATATTATATATACTGTATACCTCCCAAAGTATTTGTGAAAGAGATCCATGGAGTTGCCATCAAAGTGGTGTATTTAAGAATGCTGGGTTCCTTCATAGTTTGTTGACTATTTAGTAGTTGCTAATGTTATAGGTGAGATAATTAACATGCAATTTCAGTATAAGTAAGTGTGTGTTGAAAACATCAATTATCATTAATACTCCATAAGAAGTAACTATTCAGAACTTCAATGTAGTTAATACATGGGGTTATTATGGCAACTACAGAGCTTATAAAGTTTAATATCATACTTTAATTTTCTTTAAACTGCTTTGTTGCTGAATTAGTGGCAACCCCTTTACAGAGTAAAGATGGTGATTTAATGGCCATTATGAAGTTGTTCAACATTCTCATCATTTGATTTGGGGAACACTGGCTTTGGTTTTCTTTGGTTGTGCTATTGAATATTGCTAAGTTCCTTTAAAGCAGGCAGTGTTTGCAAGTGAGAGGTGTAAGTATGAGCCCCTATTGATATTTATCACCCAAAAATAATGGGGAATAATGTAAGTCAAAATTATTTCTTCAAACTTGTGGCTTGCCTTTACATATTTTTCCATTTTTTTATTTTATTTTACATTACAACCACATTTCTTCCTCCCACCTCTCCTCCTGATGCTCCTCACCTCCTCCCACCTCCCTCACCTTCCCACTAACCCACCCCATGGGGATGGGCAAGTCAAACTTTAGGCCAAATTTAACTTGACAATGAGCTGAGTAAATGCTGTCTTCCGTTAAAGGAAGTGTATTGCTTTAGCCTTTAACCAAACAGTTATCTAAAAGCATAAAAAGCTATTTAATAGCTACAGATCATCTAGAAAAACAATTCTGTAGTGCAAAATGAGTCAACAAAACGAGTTCTTGACTTGTTAAAGAAAATATCCGTTATCTCTGTTTCTTTTTCTTTTAAATCATAAATATAAAGGTCACATTCATAGTGGGCTGGAAGTTTGTGTCTAAGGATATCTATTTCTTAAATAGTAGCTATTCATAAATTAACCCTGAAACCAATAAAATACTGAATATTGTCTGGGAAGAATAAGAAGAGCCTGGGCAGAAGGGGAACAGGAATGCTGAGAAGAAGTAGAGGACAATATACATCTTTCAGCTTTATACTCCATTTCATGTGCTTTATGAATATAACCCTAACAGTGTTGACACTTCTTGAGTGACAAAGAACCTGAAACTGTTTAGCTTAGGCACCTAACTTAGGTAAACCAAAATACTGCTGTTCCAAAAAATAAAAATAAAAAAGTTAACAATGAAATTATTTCTAATATTATTCTGCTGTACTCATAGATGAATGCTTTGCTCAGCCATCATCAGAGAAACTTCCTCCTGCAGAAGATGAGAACAAATGCAAAGATGCACAGACTTACCATGTGCAGAGAATGAGAGCCCTTAATGAGATTTCACCATCAAATCCCTCCCCTTGGAGTTCAGGGCAAAGCAGAGATGTAAAGAGTTTTGCTTCTACATTATGGCTTCAAGTTTGAGTTTTTACAGAGGTTCTTGAATATGCAAACAAGGTGCTCTCTGCATCTATATCTTTCTTATACTTTTCCTTGGGCCCTATTCCTTCTGTTAGTTTGGTCTGTCATGCATTTGATGTTTTAATTTTTTGCCATATTTGATTTTATCAGTATGTCTTAGAAGCTTGCTTTTTATCTAATGAAAGACAGAAAAGGTAGTGAGGATGAGTAAGAAAGTAGGTAAGAACTGGGAGAAGTTGGGGTAATGGGAAATGTTACTCAGGACATACTATGTGTGGGGGGCTATTTTTCACCAAAAGCAAATGCACACAAGCACACACCAAATAATCTAGGCCAATTATCATTGAGTTGTGTGGGAGGCAAAAGGAGAAAGCTATTCCCTTGACACTTCAAGTTCTTGAATGGGTACAGGATGGTGACAAATATCAGGAGCCTGGTGAAGTCATCCCTTTCTTAGTTTCTTTGCGATGTTCCTTGCAAAAACAAAAAAGCACATACTTTGATATAAGTAGTTATAAAATAGTATTTCTACTTATCAGGAAAAGAATAGTTTATTTTATAGGGGTGGAAACAACTGTGATGATAAGGATGAAATAAATAAAAAAAGAAAAATAATAGAATTTCCACTAAAGGTTTGCTGTCTTGTTTTCTTGCATAGGAATTTTACTTACTACTGCTTATCTACTTTTTAAAAATATTAAATTTAACATAAGAAAAAAGTTTGTTTTCTCAAATTTAAAAAATATCCCTGCAATAATTTAGCATATGTTTGCCTTCTTGTTGATTTTTTTTTATTGGTGTCTAGTTAGCATATGTGTGGTATCTGTAGCTTCTGTGGCTGTAATGTCACACAAGTAGTATTTCAGGATGCATGTGTGATATGAGTGTGTTTGTGGATAAGTCTGAGAATGTGTAGATTTCAAAATTTAGATGATAGAAGGGGTCTGAGGAGAAGATAATAAGAGAAAGTGGGGAGGGAGAGAGAAAATGAATCCATTAAATTATATCTCTTTGATTAGAATAGGTAGGCCTTTAGTGGTGTCATGTGTAAACCTAGTTCAGTGCAAACTTCCTGGAACCTGTGAGGGTGACCCAGTGAGGGCTCCCAGTAGTGAAGGATATGGAGCCTGAACCAGCTGTGTTCTCTAACCAGGTTAGCTCCCAGTGGTGGGACTGAGACACCAATCCAGCCAAAAAACCTAGGACGCACAACTTGTCCTGGCTGAAAAATGCACTGGGGCCATGGTGGCTCAGAGCTTGTGGGACTGGCCAACCAATGACTGGACTATGTTTGAGTCCATGCCTGGCACTACTTGGATGGTAGGATCTGGAAGCTGGATGGTTTAGAGACCTATGGTAGAACAAACCATGACTGAAAAAAAAGTTAATGATTCCTAATAATATTCTATTATACTCATAGATATCCATGGGAGGCCCATGTCCCATTCCCCACCCCTTTTACCACTTCACACCCTCCAATTCCATTTTATCCCTTTATATCACATGTATTATTCCCCTCCCTTGAAAGCCAGCCTCCGTCATGACCAGTTCCTAATTTCCTGATCCCTATTCTTATTCCAAATGAAGATGCATATCTAAAAATTTAAAGTTTCCCTGTGCCTATAAGATCCAACTAACATTGTTGTCTTTCCTATCTTACTTGTCTCACATAGAATAATTGTTTCTCACTCCACTCACTTACCTATGTGTTTTATATCTTCGTTTTCCTTAACAGGAGAAAAATACTCCATTGTGTAAATGTACCAGAGTTTCATTACACATTATAGACACTATGCTGTTTCCATTTCCTGGCTATTGTGAATAGAGCAATAATGCACACGAATGAGAAGAATCCTGGGGTGTACTGTCCATGAGTGATATAGCTGAGTCCCCAGTAAATCTATTTACAGCATTTGTGGAATCTCCACACTGATTTCCACAGTGGCTGCACCAGTTTGCACTCCCACCAGCAGTGAACAAGTGTCCCTCTTTCCCTACAACCACACCAGCATTTGCCATCTTTTAGTTTTAATCCTAGCCATTCTGACTGAGGTACGGTGAAATCTCAAGTTATTTTCAATTCACATTTCCCTGACATCTTAGAACATTGAACCTATGGAATGCTCAAGTCTAACTGGGACATCTGTCTCATACCCTTCCTCCCAAAGCTTGGAGAGACTTGTGGAAAGGGGCACCAGAAGACTGTAAGAGCTAGAAGCTGTGGATAGTTACAAGAAAACAGTGTCTTCCAGACACAACAGGACATGTATGGAATCAGAGCAGTTGTGACAGCTCCACCCATTCAAAATTTGCAAAAGGAAAGGGGACATGGACGCAAAGTCTAACCCCTAGGTGAGGAGCTATTGGCAATCAGTAACTGCAGCTGCTGGAAGGCCACACATCCAAGAGCATATGGGTAATGCCTATTATATATAAGAAAAACAAAACAAAACAAGAGGTTGGGTGGGTAGGGAAGGGGGGTTGTAATAAAAAGAATTGAGGGAGAGAATATGGTCAAAATATATTGTATAGTATTCTCAAGTAGCTAATAAAATGTTTTAAGTCACCCTTTCGGTCATAAAAATATAAATAAATAAAAAATAAAAAAATAAATTATATCTCTTTATGGGTAGGGAGCTAGCTCCGTGATTAAAGAGCTTGGCTAAGGAGTATGATAAATTGAGTTCTAATTCCCAGAACCTATATGAAAATCAGATACTATGTTGCAGCAGGATACTTGAGACTTCCTGACCCCCTATTTTCATGAAATCAGTAAGCTTCAGGCTCAGTGAATATCTTTCCCAAAGAACTAAAATGGAGGAAGCCACACTTCCTTACTTCTGGTCTCCACATGTATGAACACACACACACACACACACACACACACACACACACACACACACACACACACACACACAAAATGAAAATATATCTATTTTGTAGACGGAAGTTTCTGTCCTTCCCAGTTCTATAGCCATTTAGTCCCAAATAAACACACAGAGGCTACATTAATTATAAACTGTTTGGCTTGATGACTCAGGCTTCTTATTGGCTAGCTCTCTCTTTTTTATTAATCCATTGCTATTAATCTGTGTATCTCCACGTAGTCTTGGCTTAGGGGTGATGCCTGGTTCTCTTGCTTCTTTGTCTTTCACTCCTCCTACTGCCTTTTTCTTTTTGATTTTTAATAATTTTTTAAATTTAAATTTGAAAAAAGTGTGTTTTATATGTCAATCCCAGTGTATCTGCACCCTCCCATCCATCCCTGTTCCCCATCCCATCCCCTTTCTCCTCCCCAGGGAGGTTGAGGAATTTCATGGGGAGTCTTCAAAGTCTGTCATATGACTTGAAACAGAGCCTAGGCACCCACAGCTAAACACTGAACCAAACTTCTGGAATCCAGTTGCAGACAGGGAGGATTGATGAGCAAAGGGGTCAAGAACAGGCTGGAGAAACTCATAGAAACTGCTGACCAACTACCTTTTTCTATCCCTGTTTAGATTTCCTGCTTGCTAAATCATGCCTGTCCATTGGCAAAAACAGCTTTACCCTTCAATCAATAAAAGAAACATATTCACAGCATGCAGAAGGATCTCCCCATCATTTTCTGAATAACTTGGATGCATATTCTTCAATGAATGTTTCAACAACTGAGTCTGTATATGTTCATTTGAAAGTAGGGGACTTTGTAGATTTATTGTCAGTCAGAGCATATTTTTAATTGTTCTGATGTTATCTTTCTTGGTGGGTTACATACAATATCTTCACAAGAAAGTAAAATACTATGGAAGTGCCCTATTGTTCTGTGGGAATTATACCATCCATAGTCATTGTCCTTTGACTGAAATGTCTATTTTATAGGTTTATCATTAATGCTGATCATTTGTACAATGCAATGCAATATCTCTTGGGAGTTGGTTTATTCACATATACTTTACATTTGGGTACAGATAAAAAGAATATTTGACAAGAATTAAAGTCTAGTACTTAAAATTTAAAATGCATGAGAATCAAAGGATTGGGGGAAAGAATACACACACACACACACACACACACACACACACACACACACACACACGTACACACATGTGTTTCCCCTATGCTTCAGATTTCATTTTCCTTGAAATCTGGGGAGAGAAAAAACAAGACAACAATGTAGAACACCAGAAAGGTCAACCATGAAAGTAATCAGGGTTTCATTTATTCTAACAATGCTGAGCATTCTGTACAGACTAAAGGGCTAGGAACACATGCATTACTTACAGTGACAAAGCTAACATCAGAGTTGAGAAGCTAGAAACAGTTGCAAGGCTGCATGAGACATCTGTAGCAATCATAACATTCAGTAAATTAGTCTGACCTGTCACTGTCCACTCATCTGACAAGTCTAGCTTGACAGCATCCCAGTTGCTTCCATGTATTCCTAATCCTCCAATTGTATATAGTTGCCTAAACTGAGCTTTGGATAACAAGTCTCTGTAAATAATTCCCCCTTTGTACACCAGAACACCTTCTGTTTGCTCATTTATTTAAATTGTCTTTAAGATTTACTTTCTGAAATATTTGCTTCCCTTTCTTCCTCTTCTAGCTTCCATCACAACCAGATCCCTCCAATGTCCTTGGTACTCCAAGATCTTTCTATTCATAGTTCTTTGTAAGGGACATTACAGAGATTTTAAAGTTTCTCTACTCATCAGATTAATTGGCTATACTAAAGAAATGGAAAGCATGCCTTGTCAGTCCTTCCATGGATTTATATGTGTAATTCTAATAACATCTGGTACCATCCCTGGTACAGAGCTGATAGTTGATGCATTTGACTGGGTGTATTTTGGGAAAGGGTACACATCAGAAGAATGTAATATGTGGGATTATTTTAAAGCATTTACAGTTTTGTCTTAGGTTCCCAAGTTTAACAATCTGTCTTCTTTGACCAATATGAGTTATCTTTGTCTGAGGTGCTTAATATAAAGAAGAGTATACTTACAGTCTGGCATTTCAGTAGCAATTCAGTGGCTCACCTTACAACTAGAGATGACTTTCTGGAAGGATTGCAACATAATGGTGGAGGCATGTGTGACAGAAAGATACTATGTTTCACCGTGGGAAACTGAAGAGACCTGATCATAACCAGAGAGAACTTAGCAAGGTTCCTTGCTAATTAATTCCTTCCTTTCCAGTTACCTCCCATGAGGAGCAATTCCTAAATGGTTACAACCCTTTAACATCACCACTCCAGTCCTAAGAAAATTTCCTGAGGCCTGAAGGGACAAATATAAGCTGTATGTACTTGAGACAAAAAGTGAGATGGCTTGGGAATATAAATGAAATAGATTTATTACTCTTCTGAAGGACCTTGAAAAACAAACAGTTTGCTCAAATAAAGCTGTGTGTGAATGCTTCAGGTCAGCTGGAGAGGGTCCTAGGTGTAGAGAGAAGGGGACATCTTAAAATCCCTTCACTGAGTGGCAGTGGTAAAAGCTTGGGAATGAGAAGCAGATCATCTAGGCTTATGGTACCCAATGGGGTTGTTTATAGTTCTCTTTAATAGACATTTACTAACTTTCCAGGGCCCTGGGGAAGCTAAGGTTTTGTATTTTCACACACATTGACAAATGAGAACTTCATTAGCCTTTAAAAAGTAATTTAGAAAGCAGGCTGTATTTTACCTTTGTAAACACCACAGGCTCATCTAAATATCCTGTGCTAGGAGATAACACCTAAGGAGGAAATTATTCAGTCCCCACTACTTCCCCTAACAACACTGACTCCACATGCTTCCAGTGGAGTGGAAAAGGCAAGGAGCCCAGTTTAAATGAAGCCATTTCCCAAATATCTTCATTAGAATGGGAAAAAAAAGCAACCAGCTTTGAAATCCTGGATACTTCTGAGTCAAGTGATAGGACAGTAAATATATTTTCTATAATTTCATAGCCTCAAATACCTGAAAATACTTTCACACAGCTGTGTCACACATTAGAGTCTGAGGAACATTCAACACAACACGAGGCACTCTATTGTTTATCACTAAACAAACAGTGGAAAACAAGTCAACAAGTCAGATGATCCTTATTATCGAATGGAATGCCTTGGAGAAGAGCTCTGTGTGTGGGGTTTCTCTAATATGGGAAGCAATACAGAGTCTCTTTATAAGCATTGATCTTGATCTTGTTTAGAGTTTACTTCTGCAACCTGTTCTAGAAGGAGCCCAGTTTTCATTTCATCCTTAGAACATTTCTTGGCCACTGCATGGAATAGTCTTGGTTTCGTGAAACTTTTTTTTTTCCTGGAAAAGTTGAAGTCCCAATCATAGAGGAAGTATGTAGTTATGGGGCTTTAGAAATCACCATTCAGATCTTAATACCAAGTAATAATGTGTTAGATATAATGTATCTTTTTCAGAGTTTATGTGGATATGTAACACAGATTCTGGCTCCTGATGTTAATGGCCACCCAATCTTATTTTAAACACAAAAAGGTTTATATTAGAAAGTTTCTTCATAAAATAACAAAAAGCCATCAACCATGTTCCTTAATTCTATACCTTCATTAACATAGAATTTCCAAAGTGGTGGCTGTGCTTTCTCCATATCCTAAACAGCTTCTTTTCTTCTCCAGGTGTACTAACTTGTCAACTCTGACAAGTGAATTTTATTCATTCATTGGGTAATAAACAGAGTTGGTAGATTTCAAGTCCTGGTCTGTCTTCCAACTCGCTTTCACTGCCTTTCAATACGTGACATGTCACAGAGTCCTTAGCTTCTTGCTTCACATTGTCTGAATCATGATCCCAGCTTCCCTCTAGGAAGGAAAGATATCAAGCACAATTAGTCCAGTTTGACAGATAACAATTCTAGATTAGTTTAAGTGAACTAATTGCATTTGCCTGGGGCCTGCTAGCATGTGGAAGCTGACCCCACTTGGTGACTTCTTAGATTAACATAATACAATATGTTGATTCTTATATAAGTATATGTAGCAGCTGATATGACAAAGTAGCCAATCACGTCAATCATTTCCTGTACCAAACTTTAAAGGAATTCCAGCAAGCTTAAAGGCGGGGGGGGGGGGGGGGGGAGCTTCCTGAAGGGAATGGAACAAGATACTTTGTTTGACCAGAATGAGCAAAAGAGAAAGACTTGGTTTTCAAAGATTAAAATGCACTCTTGCAGATGTCTTGGAGAATTTAACTTGGGATCAAGTAAACACTGGTTTATAGAAAGGTTGAGGTACTTCAATGTGGATGACAAAGGTGAAGGGAAGAGCCTAAAGTCTGCAAGCCTGCCAGGGAAAGTTCCATACTGAAATGTGGTATTCTACAACATATTGTTCCTCGTATTCCTGAGAGATTCACATGAAAGAGTGGTAAGCTGCATCGGGAACAGCTTCCCCACTCTGCTTGAAGAGTAACGATTATTTTCTCATCGCATTCTTTATAGCAAAGATATGTTTCTCACTGTGAGCATTACTCACTAAACTTTCTATTCACGCTTTCCTCTCATTTTCTACCACTTTCGTGGAGATAGCAACTTATTTAAAGACAAAGGTAAAGAGATAGCTGCCAGTTAGTCATAGCTCTTTCTGGCTAAATTATGTGAGAGAATTCCTACTTTTTATCCATCTTTCTTCCTTAAGTACAAACAAGATTGAGTGTAAATATGCAGCCAAAGATATATTATTTGCAGGAAATTACCAAATTAGGATCTCTCTACTACATATAGATTGTAGTTAACCTTTGATACACAGGTGAAACCACCCTGCTTAAAATAATCCTTTGAGGAGAAAGCTCCCTCTTCTTAGACCACAACCTGAAAGAAGACTAACTTGAACATTGAAACTCAAATTCTAATTGGTATTTGTTCTGAAAATTCTATTTCCCTTATAGGAGTTGGTTGGCAAGGTAACAGAGAATGGAATTCATACTGAAGGTTATTGACCACCAGTTAGATTCTTATTTTACCCAAGTTAAAATGTTTAGAAAGCAGTGATCACAAAATTGAGGCCAAGAAAAGAGTTGCTGTTGAGGATTAGTCAGACTAACAACAAGCCAAGTGCTTTATACTTTGCAGAATGAAGAGAACGAGGAAGACATTTGGGAACTAGCCATGATCCACTATCACAGGCTCAAGGTTGTAATGCTATAAATCCACTTGAAAGAGTTTGCAGTGAAAATAGAACATAACTGGGTGACCTATATCATAGAAATCTATTTCCATGGGATTTATTTTATCACAGATAGCTGCCAAAGGACACAGAAGCCACTGTAGCTATAGTCCGCTTGAATTGCATTATTGCTTGAAATGGTAACAAACCTTGGCATCATTAGGTGAAATGTGAAAACTATGGAGTCATGGAAGTGTCTAACTAGGTTTTAATAGAAACGTGACAGAATAAGAATTCCTGTAGGGAGTTCCTGAGAATGTGATTTCTGAAGAGATGAAAGTAGATAAAGATGCATTGGAGGCCCCCCACATTAGACAATGTGTGATGTCTGCCTTAGAGGCATTGACACAGGCAGTATGAATTACAAGGCCTTAAAGAAGGGGCCCTTCAATCCCCTTGAGCATATCTCACCATGCCACCACACATAATCAATGAAGCTACATGATTTAATATTTGCTGTACTGCACTGTATTTGTTATTTGTTGTTTTGTTTCTGGACACTCTCACTATGTAACCCTGCTAGACCTGAAAATTACAGAGTTCCCACTGTATCTCTTGTACCACCATGAAGCCTCTAATGGGATTTAATCTTATTTTGATCCCATCCTCCATACTTTGCTGCTGTTCACTTTTGGAATGGGAGTATTTCCTGTTTACCATTATGTGTGGGAAGTATGTAACATTCCTAGAGAGAGAGAGAGAGAGAGAGAGAGAGAGAGAGAGAGAGAGAGAGAGAGAGAGAGAGAGAGAGAGAGAGAGAGATCTGGACTTAACACTAAGACTTTGCCTTTTAGTCTCTTGAGCTTACACTTTTGAACAATGTTAGAATTGTTAAGACTAGTGTTTTAAAAATTGCTTAGATGCATCTTACAATGTGAGATTGACAGGAACTTTGGGAGGCCAGGGCAAGAATATTGCAATTGAATATGAAATGTCACAGGTATATGTGTTCAGGGCTTTCTCCCTAGTTGACTGTGCTACTTCATTAAGTGATTGAAGCTTTAGGAACTGGAATCTCACTGGAAAATGTGGACTCTGCAGACTTGGTAACATTTGTGGCTATTCTTTACTCAAGGCCACTTCCTGTGTATTCTGCTTATATACCACCAAGAAGTAAGCTGTTTATTCTACCACAGGCCCATGCCACAATTTCCTGTCTCAACACAGAAAATAATAACAGAGCCTACTACTCTGGGTGAAACTATAAGCCAAAATTACTCATTGAGCCTATTTCCTCTGGTATTTTGTCAGAGTGATGAACAGTCTCACATAGGGCATCATCATTGTAGTTTCTGGTACTCTAGAGGATTTCTATGCTTGATGTAAAAAGTATGTTGTAATTTACATTCTAGCTTCTATTTAAACTCCATGTAACTAATTTTGAACATAATATGTGCAGGTGTATAATTATATATATGACATAATTTTAGTTTTCATTATTTGCACATAATACCAATTTTAAACTATATATGCAGTATGGAAGCTATAATTTTATCTATTTTGCAATAAAATATGTTATTATTTTTAAGCTACTCTCTTGGCAAACTAAAAAATGCAGAACAGTTTGAAAATTACTTTTCTATAGTGTAATATCATGGGCTTTATTGTATTTCATTGAATGGATATTGCTGTTTGCTAACAAGCTCAATAAGCACTAGACTTTCTTGTTGTTTACTAGGGTTTTTTTTTTTTTTTGGTTTTATGATGTATACCTAATCAATAGGATCCACAGAGGGTCTTTCTTGACTTTAAAATATCAGGAGTAGGGTTAGAGAGATGTCTCAGCCATTAAATGCTAGACACACAACCAAAAATACCAGAAATAGAATTGTGCCATTTTAAGAATTTTGATGCAGAAATATAATTTTCACTGTGTCTGACACCTAGTAATGGATTCTTAGTAATTATTTACTTGCAAAATAATTATAACCTCATTAGGAATATAAGAAGGTGACTTTTCCCACTTTGGGCAAAACCAAAGTGTATAATTTATAATAATGTCAATTTACTAGGTAGCATAGCTTATTTTAATTTATATTTATAAAATTAGTGAGCAGTTCATATTTTTCATCCTTTCCTGGATCATTTTTATTCTCTTTTATATATTCCTTTTTTTATTGAGATTGGTTTAGTTTTATTTTCTTTCATAAGTTCCTAATGTGTAAAGGCCATTAAAGTGTTTATAATAAATATATACTGTCCTGACAGTAATATATATATATATATATATATATATATATATATATATATATTACTAGTATTTATAGCTGTCATCAGAGGGCAGAAAAAGTGGAGTGTTCAAAAATATTTAACATTACCAATGTTTCAATTTTAAAGTATTCTACAGGAAAATAATTCATAGAAAAATAAGGAGTTTTTTTTCATTTGAATTGAAATGATTCTCATAATTGTAAACAATTTCAAATCAAAGGCTTTGTGTAAAATAATCATGTCTTCTCAACATTTTGGGTCAAAGAATCACCATGTTATTTGTTTCTTGGCTGCTGGTTTTTAATTTGATCTGTCCATTCTTTGTTTTTCCTCTTTTTGCACTTTCTGATAATCTTTTGGATTAATTAAAATTTTTCTTCTTTTTATTTATTCTTCTCACATTCAATACAATCTACATCTTCCTCTCCCACCACCCCTCCCAGGTCTCTTCAAACCCTTTATCCCCAGAGTCACTTTTCTTGGCTTCCATTCAACAAAGAGGAGGCCTCCCAGGTATATCAACCAAACATTGCATAATAAGAATCAATAAGAGTAGACATAAACCTCACATCAAGACTGGATAAAGAAACCCAGTTGGAGGAAAAGGGTCCCAAGAGCATGAAAAAGGAAAAAAGCTCCCATTGCTGGGAGCCCCACAAAATCTTCAAGTTAAACACCTACTACTTATTTGCAAATGACCTACTGAAGACCCATGGAGTGCCATGATTATGATTGCTGCTTCAGTCTCTGTGAGCCTCTGTGATCCCTGCAAGCCATGCTCTACTGGTGTCCTAGACTCCTTTGGCTCCTAAAAACCTCCCCTCTTCTGCAGGATTCCCTAGCTCAGCCTAATATTTGGCTGTGAATCTCTGCAATCACCTCCATTTGCTGCAGAATGAAACATTTTTGATGAAGACAGGGCTAGGAACTGATCAATTAGTATAGCATAATATCACTGGGAGTCATTTCAATGATTCTCTCTCTCTCTCTCTCTCTCTCTCTCTCTCTCTCTCTCTCTCTCTCATGTTTACTCTACTCTATGCCTCCGGACCATCCAACTTTTTTTTTTCTGCCCATCAAGGCAGTGTAAGGCATAGGATCCCTCTCCTGGAATGGGCTTCAAACTAGACCAATCATTGGTTGGTCACTATAATTCCATATAATTTCCCTATTTTTGGCTTCCTGTAATGCTGACTGTCTTAGGGCTTATTTCCTTGATTTATTACACTCTGGTGAAATTATACCAATAACTGAGTAAGAGAAGAACATTCCAGTAATTTCATCTTCTTGCTTCTTGCTCTCTGTGCTATTCCTCCTTCCTTTTAGTTCTAGATCTGTAACACAGATATTTTAAAGGGCCCTTAGTTTTGTTAATTCAATAAAAAGCCTTTAGGGTTGTTCAAATACTAAGGAAAGAATCTTAGGTGTTCACCAATGTGCTATCATTCTTCTGTTCATATTAATATTTGTGTGTAACGTGAAGTTCTGACTACACAGGTTGGTCATTTCATCTAGTATGTTGCTGATGGATTCATGCAAATCTATATTGAAATTCAGTCATTATTTCACCTCCATTTCTCTAACACATTACTGTCTGTGCTGTTTCTTCCCCTTCTACAGTATTGAAAGGTGTGGCCTGACTGGCCTTCATGTTGGTTGTTTGCGGTGAAGCTTCTGCTGCCAGTTTTTCCTTGTTCCTGAATGTATACTACATAATTTATCTCCTTCTACTTGTGTGTGTTTTCATAGAATATTTCAAAGACATTTGATTGCTTTTCTCTTGGTATAGTTTTTTTTTAACCATTATTTCAAAATATGAGTGTGACTTCCATTGTTTGCCTGTTGGTGATAATTACCAGTTGTTTTATAGCTGATAACTTTAAAGGAAATACAGATATTGTGAATTTTGCTTGCTGATGCTTGTTTTAAAAACAATTCATAGTAACAATAACATAAAATATGATGCATGTCGGTACTTTTTAGCTTTCCTCTGGAATGTAGCTAATATACCTTGGAAGTGTTGGATCCTGTGTATATTCTTATGAATTATTGGACTGGCCTAGGTTATCAGCCATTCTAAATGTTTGCTTCTTTTCTATTTGTTTGATAAATGGTCACAGTATCAAATACTTTTCTAAATAGTTATAGTCATAGATTAATGCAGCTGTTATCTTCAGAAAAGATTCCTTTTGTTGTGAGTAAGTTAACACGGAAACTAACAACTAACTCATCATAGTGCTCAGAACAAAGGTGTATGAGTGCTCAGCGAATAATGGAAACTACATCTCACTCATTCCACCCAAGCCCAGGATACATAATTTTAGAATGGACAGAGAGACAGAGTAGAAGAGTCAGAGGTAGTGGAAGGTCACTGCAAAAGACAGTGTTGTAGCTACGAGTTAGCCATTACACTCACAAACTCATAGCAGCAGTGGTTGCAAGCACAAGACCTATACAAGATCAAGGCAGTTAACATTTCAGGAAATGAGAGACTCAAGCCTTAGATGAGTAACTATTGGCAGGGATCAGTTTCCTGGGGAGGAGATGTCTTTCACCTGTGGATGACCTAAAACTCTTGGCAGTGTGGGAAGCTCTAATTGGATGCAGAGACTTATTACAAACAGTAGAGGAAGATACGTAAGAGGCATGGGATGGAGGTGGTTTAAAATGAGGTCGAGTGATGGGGAATGCATATGATGTAATTATATTTCATCCATGTATGAAATTCAAACTGAAAATTAATATTGTGTCAAATTTTTCTTTTATTTGAAAGTTTACTACATTCCTTTATGGAGTATTAGAGTTACGTTCTCCATGCTTTCATATATCTTAAAAGTACTTTTGACAATACCAATCATAACTGGAATAAGATGATTTCTCATTGTTCTGTTGATTTGTTTTCCCTAATCACTAACAGTATTGAATTTTTTAATCTTCATTTACTTTTTGTCATTTGCATTTCTTCATCATAATTATTGTAGACAATGGTTTGGAATTCTATTTTAAAAATAATAGCATTGCCAGGTGCACACCTTTAATCACAGCACTGAGGAAATAGATGCAGGAAGATCCCAAAGGTTTGGGACTTGCCTTGCATACAGAATGACTTCTAGGACATCCAGGCTAAACACAGAGAAACCCTATCTCAAAAGGTAAAGAAAAGAAAAAAGAAAAAAAGTCTTTAATTAAATCTTATATATGACTAAGCCAATTCACTTCAAGGTATATATCCAAAGCAATTGAAGCCAGCATAGAAAAGATATGCCTTCACTTCAATGTAATTTATGACAGTAATCACAGTGGGTAATGCATGAAATGACCCTAGGGATCCATCATTGCATGAAGAGATAAACACACACACACGCACACACACACACACACACACACACACACAGAGAGATAGACAGAGAGAGAGAGAGAGAGAGAGAGAGCACTATTAGTCAACAATGAAAACCTGTCATTTTTAGTAAAATAGCTGTGACCAGAAGACATATGCTAAGAGAGATAAGCCAGACAAAGAAAAATGGATAATGTCTGCTTTATCTGATAGATGACACTAAAAGTATCGACCTAAATAAAGAATAGAGATTTATAGAGGCTGAGGAGGTCTGGCAAGTTTGAATAATAGGAAAAATATAATCACATAGAAGTAAGAAATTCTGGTGAACTTGAGACTATTGTATTGTTACTAATTAGAAAATGTTCCAAGGCTTTAAACAAAACAGTTAATTATTAGAGAAAATGCTAAGTATCCTAAGCTAATAAATGCACAGGATATGTGTGTGTTGAACCATTAGACTGTAGCACATTAATAAGTATAATTTTTACTTGTCATTTAGTAAGAAATAAAATCTACATAGTGTCACCAAAATTTCTTTTGATTCTTAGTTTCTAACATTTATCTTTTGCATTTTCTAACTTTTCTGTTCCATTTTAGTGTTTCTCTTTCATCTTTTATTTTTTTTTTTATCTTTATCAGATGTAGGGCTTTGGCTGATATTTTTCTGTCTGCTTCATTGGGCAAATTACTTCCTTAGCTGAGATTTGAAGTCCTGAGCTTTCCATGTACTTTTCTCATGCTCCTTGCTTCATAAACACTGGTTTTCTTTTTGGGGGGCCTTGATTTGTTTTCTAGCCCTTTCATCTCAGAGCAGGTGAATACATCTTAACTTTTTATGCATGCATCTTATGCCCACTTGTGAGTCTTAAAATATGGCACTCAACATGCTATCCAATGATCAATTGATGGCAAAAGATGTCATCTATTTGTAGCTCTCCCTGCACCCTGCATTTTGGTTTTGGCTGCATACTACACTGTTTACCATACATAGCAGTGTTATTAGTGAGGATGGCATGACCTGCTGTTAAGCTCACAAAGAACCCTTTGAAATTAGTGAAAGCCCTGGTCCAGTGTTCACACTAAATGGGCCTGGCTTCTGGGTCACGAACAGAATAGAATAAACTCAAAGTAATAGCCCAACATTTCTGAGCCACCATCCACCATCACTGTCTCAGAGAAAACGAAACACTCTGCATGCTGAAACCTAAGTCACTACTTTGTCTACAGAGATCTATATTGTCCTTTAGCAGACATATGATTCTATGTCACAGCTTTACATCTATATATCAAGTTTGACTTTGAGCTAGGACTTAATAAAATTAAATTCTTTTCTCATTTTGTATAATGAAGCGTAATTGTAAGATTTGAATGAGATATTATCTGTGGAATTTGTAGGCTAGTACATTGTATATTTGGCTCCTGTCACATGTCAGTGGTGTCAGTGCAGAGTCAGCACTCCCAGAATCCCATGTCTCAGACTCATTGAATACTCACCTCATGCTAGGGGTTAAGGCATGTTTTAAGTTGTATTTTATGTTTGCTTCTTGAATTTGACCATTTTTTGTTAATTTTGATATGTGTATATTATGGTTTGTATATGAAATTCACCTAAAGAAAGCTCATGTATTCAGAGCTCTGAATTGGTATTTCTGCTAAGTTCTATAAATTTTAAGAAGCTAGTCCTAGTTAAAATTTGTTGGTTACTGGGAAGCATATCCATGGAGCAGTATCTAACAATGTTCTCTCTGTCTCCCTTCTTCCTCCTCCCCGTTCCTCTTCCATGAGGCCACAAAGCTTTCCTAACCTATGGGTTTAAGAAGGATGGATTATAAATTCTGAAAGAATGAGCTAAAGTGAATTCCTCCTCCCTAAGTCATTCTCTCAAGCATTTCATTGTAGTGACCATAAAAGCAACTACTTCAGTATGGGATGGCTAGATTTTTGTTGTTAGTTATGATTCTCCAAAGTCAATGACTCCATGTGAAGAGGTCCAGAACATTGACATTGGTCATTACAATACATATTCTTGTTTAGTTAGTAGTATCATTTTATATTTTCTTTAATGTTCATTTCCATTTCATTCTGACCTAGTATCCTGATGCAAATCAATCAATGTAATTGGTACTATGTACTAAAATAGCAGTACTATCATTTAAATAAATACAAATAATTCAGAGGGGATTCTAATGTCAAACCTTGTGTCTCTCAGTGTCTTGACCTAGGGATATTATAAGAAAATTGTACTCCATACTCTCAAATGCCTTCCCTGTCTTTTTTGCAGCCTAAATTT
Organism: Phodopus roborovskii; assembly: GCF_943737965.1. Taxonomy (NCBI): domain Eukaryota; kingdom Metazoa; phylum Chordata; class Mammalia; order Rodentia; family Cricetidae; genus Phodopus; species Phodopus roborovskii. The sequence goes on from NW_026126629.1 coordinate 11,450,241, forward strand.
CTCTCCTACTTCAATGGCCTTATGTGCCACAGTGTTTAACAGAGGGTATCATCCCTACCCTCTGACACCAAAGAAACTCTTTCCATCAGAATTTAGGCCTAGTTCCTTTATATGTTGTTATGTATGGACAATTCATATGAGAATGATAGAAGGTGGTTTTTCCTTGCATTTATTAAGAGCTTGGAAGCAAATATGTGATTTGTCAGAACAAATTAAACTTAAATATAAGTAGGGGAATATATAGCATAGAATCTTTAATAGCATGCAATTTAGATTTCTTCCATGTAAAGGCAGTTCAGAAGCAAGCCATTCAAGACTTGTAATTATTGCATGATTCCAAGAACACAAAAACATTTGCTATTGCTTTTCAGAATATGTTGCATACATGATAAGAATGAGTTTATGTTTCAAAGTAACTGCTAGTATTCTCACTTTTACATTAATGTTCTGTACAACAAGAAGGATGAAGAAAGAAAAGGTGGGCATCTCTTTCTCTTAAGTAAAACCTTTAGTTAAAACTTTAATACACACTGTGTTGCAAAGCAGGGGGGGGAGGGACACACGGCACGGACTCTGCACAATGTGTTTATAGGTAGATTATAAGAATTCACTTATGACATGCTGTTGCATGTCTATCACATGTTAGCCCAGTGACTGTTTCCTGACAGTCAGTTATGGAAGGAACTAGTGTATACAGCCACCAGCATGGACGTTCTGCTGTCAGTGACTCTGATGTCGGTTTCTCAGCTGTGCAAGTGAATTAGAGTTAAGGGGCTGAGTTCCCAGAATGGTTGCTTTTTATTTCCTGTTAACAGGCAGTGTTTTGGCAAGTAACCCAACTCTACTCTAGTGGCTGAGCATTTTGACTATTAGTATACTGTAGTGACACAGGTGCATTACATTTTCCTGTATTTAACTTTTTAAAACCCAGGAAGGCGGGGGTTTTCTCTGTCATGAATTATCTTTAATATAGGCAAGGATCCCAAACAAAAAGACATGGGATATGGAAGACATTTATGACCCATGTTCTTTGGGACACAGATAAATGGCTAGCATAAGAAAGCAATGAATTTCCGTTATGAATCTTGGCTCCAAGATCCTGTTGTTGCAGACAGCTACCAGACCTGGGGTTGCTGCAGCATTAAGCAAGATTCTAGTTGCTTGTATCTGACAACAGGGTCATTTTCATTCTCACCTGCCACAAAACTGGCTGCCCTGTAGACAACCCTATAGCCTTGCCTGTTTTTAAACTTATGCAATCAAGTGGTCTGCATATTCTGACTTCCTCTCCAAGTGTCCTGCCTGGTCTTGTCCATCTGACTCATGGCATATAATGGGTCATTGCAAAATTGGCCTCACTTTCTGTCCAATTGTTTTTCCCCACAGCCCCAACATGGTCTGTCATCACAATTATTTTACTAATAGTTAAGTAAAAGAATTTGAAATTACTTCTCTCTTTATGCTTGTAGAATTTACAAAAACCCACAGGGAGCCTTCGCCACAGGCTCCTAATATGAAAGTCTCAGTGCAGCAGAATCCATAAGCCAGGGTGACTTTTGAGTTAAATTAAATTTTATGGCTCAATAAATACTTTGCTTAGTTTTCGCCACCATTAGACATCAAAGAAAATAATTCTAGATTCGGTTTGCACAAAGGCTCACTTTGAGTTGATACAGGCTTTCTGTTAGTGCCATGGAAGCATTTGCATCTGCACATTGATATGTAGTGAACTAGGCTGTAAAGGATGGGATCAATTTTCTATTAAAAGTACAAAGTCCAGGGGTGCTAGGTACCATGGGGGCTTTTCCCATTCGTCATTCAGGACCACTTGACAGCTTTACATTAGCTGTAGAGGACATCAGCTGGTGAGCTGCTGTCAAGCTTTGAAAACTAGGCACACATGTGCAAACCACATCCACACTAACGTAGATGTGAATGTAGAAAAATGCAGGTAGAGACACCAAAATATAAGAATCACACAGCTCTCATACAGCAAAGCACAACTGCTCAGAAGAGAAGACACTGATGTAATGACACAGCCCAGATGGAGCAGGGCAACAGCTCACAGAGCACAATGAAGGTTTAAGTCTATGTCAACCAAGACACTTGGAGCTCTGGAAACACCTAATAGACCCATGTAAACATGGACATACTCTCTCTCTCTCTCTCTCTCTCTCTCTCTCTCTCTCTCTCTCTCTCACACACACACACACACACACACACACACACACACACAGAGAGGGAGAGAGAGAGAGAGGCTCATAGACAACAACAAATAAAATTAGATCCACAAAGAGCAATAATAAGTTGGCCCCACCAACAGATGTGCCCAATGTGGACAGTGCTTTCTTTTTGCATGCATTTTTTCCATAATGTTTCCCCCCCCCCTTGTTCCATTTCCTCACTGATCAGACATCCACTAAGGAATATAACATAAATAGTTGACTGGCCACATTCCCCAACAATGAACTACTGTCTCTTCTGCCTCCATTTCCAAGTGTCATCTGCCACTTGAGGTTTCATATTCTTACACATTGGAGTTTTTAAGCAGTGTTCCATATTATCTTGAAGCTGTAGGAAACATAGCTCTATGTTGACTTTTTCCCCAACCATTTTACATATCAATTTAGTTTCTACAAGTCAATTACAATCTCTGTAGGTTTCAGAACTTCCGACATTCATATTCTAGTCTACATTTCCTAACTGTGGCTCCATGTGGTAGCTCTTGGCCACTTTACACTCTCATCATGAGACAACTCATCTCCACTCCCCCAGGCATTGACTCCCCAGGGGTATCTTCTATTCAACTCAGGCTGCTGCACTCCTGACTGACTTTGAATTGCTTGAAGCCCTGAACCACCCATCATTATTGTTGCCTTACAAACCCTTCACAGCACAATATTCCTCCAGAGAACTGACCCTACTTTATATTTATTCTTATTATGGTCAACTGTCCTTCTATACTTTCAGTCACTCAAGTTCGAATGTCTGGTACATAATTTCCTCTTCTAGTATCTTCTATAAGTTCCAGATATTTGGGACATCAAAAACAACCATTAATTGCTTCACTGAATAACAAATCACTGTACATTCCGAGGCTCCCAACATCATCCATTTAAGTGTGTATATGTGATACCTAATAGATGTTTCCCTGTTGCAGTGCTGAACCCTCTGTTCTCTCCCATACTGTTTCCAGAATGCAACATTCTGGAAGATAAATCCCACCTTGGCATTCCTATTGGCAATTCTTTACATATACAACAGTGTCCAGGACAGAGCCCATACTTACCTTACTGCCAGCAGGGAGTTTCTTCTCCTTGACCTACCATTTTATTTGACTCAAGTTTGCCATTCTTCATAGAAAAAAAACATGTATAGCACCCAGTTAATTACTAAAGGCTTCCAAAATTTGCCATGAGAAATAAAATATTGTCATCATTCTTAGTATGAAGCTTGTTTTGTGGTTAGCTAGCCATAAGCAGCTTTCTCCCAATTTGATTGAGGTTTCAGAAGAAGGACACTGCATCTTCCACATCATCATCCACCTGCTACATACAGTGTTGGCACACGGTAAAGCCTGCCAGTGAAGGGCATGGCTCCATTATTGGGTTTACTGCTTTTGTAATAGTCACATGAGGAATAAACTGGACAACAGACTTGAAGACATACTTCAGTGGGACAGTAGTATTAATGCATCTGTTGTGGATAGAGTGTTTTGTTTTCCATTTAGTGGTTATGTGTGTGGGCACATTTCTGTTGTAAGGATATACTTATACAGGTATTTGAGTGCAAATGTGCGTGTACACATACCATGACATACATGTTGACCTCAGAGGACAATCTCAAGCATTAGCCCTGCCTTCTATCTTGTTTAACATTGGATTTCCTAATTGATTTTCTGTTATGCACATCAACTAGGTCAATGTGCCTGAACTTTATTAGCATCTCTGCCTCTGTCCCATATCATATTGGCATTGTGAAAGCTTGGACTGTGGGTCTGATTTAATGTGAGTTGTGGGAATTATTACTCAGTTCTTTGTGCCAATATGGCAAGTATTTTACCCATTGAGTCATCTCTTCTGCCAAATTTACTAGATTTCCAGAACTCTGACTGTAGTTGCAATTCTTCTTGTGAGAAATCAATAATCCAGAGAAATTAAGAACTTGTAAAATTTCCATTGAGTTGGTTTGTTTTCTTTCTTTTGACCCACACAAAACCATTAAGGCCTTTCATGCCTGTGGAGCTGGAATGATGCTCCTTACACACATACTTCCTCACCTAATTCAGGTGGCTCTGAGTTAGCTCAACAGAGATGAATTTCTACCTTGAAGGAATTCCCATATTTTTTTTTCCTTTTTTAATTTAAATTTGAAACAAGGTTGTTTTTAATGTCAATCCCAGTTCCCCCACTCTCCTATCCTCCTCTATCACCACAACCAAACCCTAGCCTATCTCCTTTCTGCTCCCCAGGGAGGGTGAGGCCTTCCATGGGGATCCTTCAAAGTCCAGTCCATCAAACCATTTGGGGCAGGGCCTAGGCCCTCCCCCATGTGTCTAAGCTGAGCAAGTATCCCTCTATATGGGATGGGCTCCTAAAGTCCACTCAATGGACCATAAATACTGATCCATTGCTGGAGCCCCCATAGACTGCCCGGTCCTCCTAACTAACATCCACACTCAGGGGGTCTGTGTTAGTACTATGCTGGTTTCCCAGCTATAAGACTAGGGTGCATGAGCTCCCCCTTGTTCAAGTCAGCAGTTTCTGTGGGTTTCTCCAGCCTGATCTTGAGCCCTTTGCTCATCACTCCTCTCTCTCTCTCTGTTAAGTTGATTTCAGGAGTTCTGCTAGTGTTTACTTGTGGCTGTCTGCTTCTGCTACCATCAGCTACCTGATGAAGGCTCTAGGAGGGCATATAAAGTAGTCATCAATCTCATTATCGTGGAAGGGCATTAGAAGTAGCCTCTCTACTCTTGCTTAGATTGTTAGTGGGTTCATCCTTTAAGATCTCTGGGCATTTCCCTAGTGCCAGATTTCTCCTAACTCAATAATGGCTCCCTCTGTTATGGTATCTATTTTCTTGCACTCCTCTATTCTTTCCCTCTCTCAATCTTCCTGTTCCCTCATGCCCACCTCTCCCCTCTTCTTCTCCCCTTCTCTTTCTCCTAACTCCCTCTCCCTTTCCTAGGGATTTTAACACATTAAAATAAATCACCAAGGATTATGGATTGTAACCTGGTTATCCTTTTCTTTATGTCTAATATCCATTTCTGAATGAGTACACACCATGTTTGTCTTTCTGGGTCTGGACAATCCATAACCCCTGAGAATCTTGGTAATAAGGAGGATCCTAAAAGATATATGGATTGATGCCCCTGAGAAGGGGAAATAGAAAAGATCTCCTGAGTAAATTGTGAAGGGCCCTAGGGACAGGTGAAGGGGAGCAGGGAGGAGAATATGAGGGAAGGGAATGGTTAAGTTGGGGGAAATACAGAGAGAGAGAGAGAGAGAGAGAGAGAGAGAGAGAGAGAGGAAAAGAGAGCAAGGAAAGAGAAATATTGATAGAGGGTACTATTATAGGGTTAGAGAGAAATCTTGTGTTAGAGAAATACCCACAAGTATCACAAACATGACCCCAGCTAAGACTCCTCACAATAGTGGAGAGGGTGCCTAAAGTGGCCTTCTCCTGCAATCAGATAACCACCCTAATTGTCATCATAGAACCTTCATCCAGTAACTAATGGAAGCAGATGTAGAGAGCCACAGCTAAGCAGTGGGGAGATCTCCCAGAGTCCATTCAAAAGGAGGGAGGAGGGATTATATGTGAAAAGGGGTCAAGATTATGATGGGGAAATCAACAAGCAGCTGACCTGAACTAGTGGGAGCTGGAGCTCACTGATTCTGGACTGGTAGCTAGGGAACTTGCATAGGCCTAAACTAGGCCTTTTGAATGTGGGTGACAGTTCTATGGCTTGGGCAGTCTGTGGGGCCACTGGCAGTGGGAACAGGATTTATCCCTAGTCCATGAACTGACTATTTGGAGCCCATACCCTATGGAGGGATATCTTGCTCAGCCTAAGAGCTTGGTCCTGCCTCAACTTGATATGTCAGACTTTATTCACTTTCCATGGGAGACCTTACCCTTACTAAGAAGTGGATGGGGAATTGTGTGGGGAAAAGGTGTTTGGGGGGTGGGAATGGGAGGAAGAATTTTGTTGATATTTAAAATGAAAAAAAATTAAAAAAATTAAATAAGTAAAAAATTTAAAAAAAAATCCTCCCCAAGCCAAGCTATTAATGAATTAATTAATTAATCAATCAGTCACCAAATTTGGCTGTGGCACACAGTTCTGTACAAATGGATCTGTTTTCAGAACCTATCTCTGGAGCTTCTCAAGCAGACATGCATTGGGAATGTGACAACTCACTAAAGTGTCCTCCAGTAATTTATTTTGTTCTCTGACTTTAGCAGAGCATCTCCCATTACCATGTGTTGCCTGGACACTCATACCTTTGCCCTATTGCTCATTCTGTGACCTGGTTTCAGATGAAAGTGTCTGGCCCACCATGTTTGGAAGTCCTGGGATTTTCTTGCTCTTTGTGTTGTTTCTTTCTGCTGTGAGCTGAGAAAAGAGATAGGATACTTGTTTACCACTCCTGCCTTGTGTCTGTCTATTGCCAGGCAAATGGTATAATCAGTCAAAGGAAGAAAATCCTGGGTCTGAGCCTTCTACTTTTGCTGTGCTAGCCAGTCCCTGTTCTGTTTCCTGCAGTGTTTGGCCTGCACCTTCCACACCCCTGGGATGTGTTTGTTTATTTTCTTCTCCAGTTCAGAGAAACAGCAGGACATTCCTTGATTCCCTTGGTAAATTTCTGGGCTCAGTGGGTGATTCCTGCTTCTGTTGACCTGTTTAATAGTCAGTGGCCTTGCCTCTGACCTGAACTTGTTCTTACTAGCTCAAAACACTTAAGATCTCTGGGGATGCATATGTCTGACAGCACAAAAACACCATCCCTTTAAGCAATGTATGCAACACACACACACACACACACACACACAATCACTTGTTGTATATGTGGAGTTAGAGAACACAGCTCTAAATCTCCAAATTTCTGTTTGCTCCCGAGTTAAAGTTAAAACCACAGCTCCACCTATCCTTACCTGCATAGTAATGATAATATCATCTACTATCAGGACCACTCAGGTGAGGAAATAAACAGCTCAGAGCTGGGCTTTTAGCAGCCTTCTCTTGTCACTTGATGCTTAATGTGCTTATGCTACCATTATTTTCAACTTACTGGGTTTTTGTTTTGTTTTGTTTCCTTGGTGGATTTACTTTCTTATAAGCAAATTTAGTGTAATTTTCTGGGGAAATTAATCATAGACGTAAGAGAACGTTTCCAATGACATGCTTTAGGCAATATTTTAATTATTTCTAAGAGAAGAAAAAAGCACTCTTTATAAACAAAGAAGCTGAATTTTATATAAATGTATTACTACTCAAGTTGATGACCATGAATGATGAATAAATATAACGAATAAGGTTTACATTTTTAAATTAAAAATTTTATCTTAATTTAGAATTTCACACAGGAATACCATATTTTCATCATTTCTATCACTCTCCTTCCTCCAACTCCTTGAATCCCCACACTCAATTCCTGATCCCTTCTTTAATAATGTATGCGTCACTCAGGGAATTATCAGAGCTGATTCTACTCAGATCTCTCTTCCTTGTGAAAAGGATGAGTTTGTTTTTGAAGATATCAAATGATTTTAACTTGAGTCTTATTTAATCTATCCTACGATACAAGAAATAAGGTGTCATATCAATATTTTTGTTTCCTTTTTATTATTTTCTTATTTGTTTTATTTTTGACAGTTCCATACAAATATGCAATGCATTGCCATTATATTTATCCACATTGCCTTCTGTTACCCCTTTCTTTACCTCTGAACTCCTTTCTTTTCCCAGCTAGTAGAGATACTTTTGAAGAAAATGGCATTCCTCCCAAGGCAACTAATACTAGTAAGTACCTCCTGAGGAGGTGGGCCCATCATAGCACCTCCTATATCTGTGATGGGGTGCTGAAGGGCACAGTTTGTACAGGTATCTATTGTCATTGTGTGTTCATGACTGCCTTGGCCATATCATACCTCGATGCCATCATTCCAAAGCATGCCTCCCCTCCTCTGGCTCTTCTATTAATTTTGTCTAATCTTCTCTGGTATTTCCTGGGTCCTGTGTGAGGTGTGGTAAGATGATATGCATGTCCTGTTTAGGTCTGAGAACCTTGCCACCAATTGTCATCAGCACTTTGGTGTGATGAAAATATCTGAATTAGTCATCACCTCGATTAAAAAGGAGTTTCTCTACCTCAAACAGATTGCCACTCTGGAATAAACACAAATACATAGAAGAAAGCTTGTTAATATGTCCATTCTTTGAAATAAGCATTGTTTGCTCCCCACTTCAGCCTATGGCCTCCCTAGCCATAAGCTCTTGGCCAGGATAATGTATATTCCCTCCAATGAACTAAGGCCACCAATGCAATCACAAATGTCGTCAGTTACTTACCCCAAATATAATTGTGTCCTTATTTAATTCTTATTCTGTTTCATTTTCCAGAGCCAATATAGAAATTCTAGAATGACTGTTTTAACTTATTTGCTAAGCAATTCACGTATTTCTTTAGTATTAAAGGGGGTTTCCTTTATCCATTGTATGCTTCTCCTAGTTGTGTGTGGGTCTATATGTTGTTGCTGATCTCTGCATGATACTGCATGATATCAGAAGTGAGATCAGATCTAGCTCATGTCTTATGTTGGACTGGGAAAACCACCTGGTGTCTCTGCAGACAGCTTCTCAGGCCCTGAATACCTGTGTGGTAGAAGTGCCTTTTTAAGATATGCACATCAGTTCCTCATTAAACTTGCCAGTGTCTTGTCCAGGTGGAGACCATAATCTCTTCTTAGTTCTAATGTGTCATTGTTCCATGAAGTAGCTGTGTCCCAACTAGATATTGCATTCTCTGTATTCTCAAGCACACATCTAATCAGTTTCCCAACTTGGGCTAGATAGTAACTGGTTCTTTGAACAGTCTGAATAGTCAGAATAGTGAACATAAAATATACTCTCTTTATCTTCTCTCTGGTTGAAGACAGGAGCTAAAAGGCTTTTTCCTCCATTTTGTTTCCCTGATATTGTAGGAATGGTGAGAGAAGAGATAGTGATCAATGGTTTCTGGGTATTTAGATATTCACACTATCATTGATAGTTTGTGTTCAGCTGTGATAGATGATGAGCCCCCTTTATAATTTAGGACCTTAATTTTCATTTTATTGTTTTTGTGTGTACATTTATGGTATTTGTACATGCACATATGAGTGTGTGTGTGTGCATGTGTGATGTGTATGTGGGGGAGGGGTGTCTGTCTGTGTGTCTGTGTTTGTGTGTATGTGTGTGCGCACAAATGCATGCACATCCATGCGTGCATGCCAAGGCATGTGTGTGGAGTTCAGAGAACAACTAATGGTAGTATCTATTCTTCTTTTGCCATATTAGTCCCATTGATGAAACTGAAGTCATCCAGCTTAGGAGAAAATGGTTTTACTTGCATTATCTTGATGATCTGGGTGTAGCAGCATCTTTACTTGTATCTGAGAGATACAACCTTTATAATTAATGTCTGTGTAGAAGGAAAGAGGGTATGGTGCCCCATAGCTCTTTGCCTTTCATATCTGCATATCTGATGTATAATTTCATAATATTTTGAAATGGCTGAAATGCCTTTTGCAAAAAAAAAAATAATAAAAACTCCATATCTACTGCTGCGATTAGCCCTTTGTCATATGTTGTCCTGACAAAAGTTTATAATGATAATTGTCCTTACTCAGATATGAGATTAGATAAACAGGATAGTTTTATGGTTAATTTTGATCATTAAGGATTTATGTATACATAAGATACTATATGGAAACCCAACACGTAATAGTTAAGAACGAGTAATGACAGTGTGATATCTGAAATTATATGACTGTTCTATACTTGAAAGCCTACTGAAAACTCCTCTACTTGGGTGAGGTTTTACCCAAGTAAAACTTTTAATATATAATAAGCTAGTCATTTGGATAATATTTTATTAACTTACACAATTGCATTGATGTCAGTTCAATATTATAGAATATCCATGAAAAGATTTATTGACAGTACTAGAAAAGTTCTGTCAGAATGTATGATATCCCCAACCCGAAGATGGTGAAAATAAACGCAAGTTTTAAATAATTGCAATTTTCACTTTATTCCTTAGAACCTGGACTTTAGCAACAAATTCTGCCATTTTCTTTCCTTAAATAACAGATTTTTAATTTCACTGAGAAATAATCTCTCAAAGATACAAATCTGGAAAAAAAATCTGCCAGCAGTTATTCTGTCAATTTAAAATAATTTCCCCAACATGGAAAGAGTTCTCGTTGGTCCACTAATGGCATGAATGTTATAGCCATTGGTCCAAGAACCACTCTCTGATTATATTTAAAGCCTGCTACATGGAAGGAAAGACATGGCTGGCACAGTAATCTTGGTCAGTAGTCCGTGGTTGTAGAGCTCACAGGTTGCAGGAGTGAACCTAATACCATTCTTTGTTAAGAGGACATAGTATTAAATGCAGTTCTCAATTGGCATCTCTATACTCATGTAGCTGTCAGCCTCATCAGAGAAGCTTCTTTATGGAGTGGGTGGTTATTAATGCTGGACCTTACAACTGGTCAAAGTACAGAGAATAGGTGTAGATGGAGTACTCAGCTACAAGTGGGACATCAATGCCATCCATCCCTCCTCAATGTTTCAGGATAATTGTAGATGAAAGGAGAGGAAAAGTAAAACCAAAGGTCTTCAAAGACTGGAACAAAACAGTATCTGGACATGACTGGGCCATTGCACTCATGAGCCCACAGCAGCTATATTTGCTGGCAGTCAACATTCTCTCATGTGATGGAGAAAGCACCCAACTCTTAATGGGGAGCCATGTATAGTTGGTGGATTTTAATGAAGGGATTTTGTTTAATCCCACAGATGGGAGAATAAAGACTACTAACCTAAGTCATAGCCACATTAATTAAAGAAAGCATTATTCATATACATGGGCTTTCTTTCCCTAAGGCAGGGTTCAAGAGCTCAGCTTTTTGAACATGTGGAAAGTAGAGGTTTTGTAACTCAGGAGTAGGGGGTTTCCAAGTGAGAGAATTAGGAGCTAAATAGGCAGTGTTATAGAAGGAGAACATAATATGTCAACATATGTTTATCATAACAATCTCTTGAAGCAAAGACGGGGTTATAAGGTAATTACTGTAAGGTGGTCATAACAACTTTTTGAAACAAAGGCATTGTTGCCATTTCTTGGAACAGAAATGACAGAACCATTTGTAGTTAAGGTTATAGGTGAAGCATAGTCCAATTTTTGAAAAACAGATTTAGTTGCAAATAGGAATGAACCTAGTTTGTCTTTACTATAAGATAGTTTTCAAACCTACAATGGAGGCACATTGGTTTACCAATTGTAAGTATGTGACCCTGGTAGGGTGACATTGCTCTAGTGGATGGCCCCACACACAGGGGTATATGCATCATAAAAAAATGACAAGAAATTGGAGTGATAGCAGTAGGGATGAGCTAGGGAGAGGACTAAGGTGAATTTCTTAATTAATAAAAATATATTAAGAAGTTAATATCTTATAGACAGAAATAAATGAAAAAAGAAAGAATCCCTGGGGGGGGGGAACTGCTAATTCAATTTGTAGCTCTACCAATTTAATGAATGAATTTGAGAAAAAGAAATGTACTTCTCTTTTCAGAGGAATTTAGCTGTACACTCCATTTCATTCTGTAGAATATTAAAAAGACCTGGACTCAGAAGTTTGTATATATTAATAGAACTAATATTTTTACTGCTATATTAAGATCAAGCTTAAGCGTCAACCCCCTTGTCTTTCCTGAATACACACAACAATACAGAATATAATGGATATTACTGCAAACAAATAGAGCTTCCTTGATTTACACTAAGCAGATGACATATCTCTCAGGCACAGATATTATCACCAGGATGAAAAGTGAAAATAGCATTGTAACATTATTATGGGAGTAATTTTGTCAGATATTTTCTGAAAAATTCTCTGTAGACAAAACTGAGAATTTCTGGTTTGAGCTACTGTAACAAGTATGGCAAAGCAATCAGAAGATGAAAAGGAGTTATTCACACATGTAGCTATTTCTTAGATGGTACTCAGATCAGTGGGGTTCTGCCCCTCAGGAACATTTGACAATGTCCTGAGATGTAAAAATAATGGGATCCTGACAGGGAAGTAGACAGTTGGGAGTATCCAGAGGTAATGGGAAACAGCCTACAAGCTCCAGGGAAATCTCCCAGCACCAAGACTCCTGGAGTGGATCCACATTTGCTGCTTTAGAAAGCCTGCTTTAAGCCTAGCATTCTGGTCCATGCCTGCAATCTCAGCATCCAGGATTTTGTGGCCCAAAAATCTGAAGTTCATGGACAAACAAAACACAAAACAACAAAACAAACAAAAACAAACCATGGTGTTTGAAAGATGGAAGTGTGGCCCAAGAAGAGCGTTGGTTGTTCTACAAGCTTGTATAAGAATTGTAGGTCCTACCTCTTGGTTGACTTTTACCCACAAAGGATAATCTTTTTTTTTTCTTCCCATGGGGTAAATAGTGTTTTGTTGGAATAGCACTGAGTTTGTACCAGAGGCAAAGACAGGATCTTGAGGATGAGAAATTGAGTCTTAAAAAAAAACTATGTGGAAAGTGAATAATGCTTTCTAATTACTTAAATTCCATTTGGCAAGAACTGGCCAGGCTAAGACTTTGTCACAAAGAAGTTCCATTTGAAAGGAAAATGCAGGTATTTGTTAGCACAACTGTGAGGATACTATTTATTATAGTGGAGAAATGTTTGTATTTTTTAAAGGTTCTCAAAGAAGCCAAAAGTTTTTAGTCACAGAAGAATTTACAATTCCTATTTATATTTGTTAGCTACAGATTTTTAATATGCAAAGAACCCCACTAAAACCATCCTTAAGTTTTGCAAACACAGGATTTTAATGGATTTTCCCTTTACTTTGAGTAGGTGATTTAGTTTCTCACAAGTATAATACAGAGACTTGTTGCCCCTAAAGAATGCATTCTTTTGTAGGAGTCCATCAGTTTTTAACAAAAATGTAAATGAACTGATGTCTAACTGGTTCTTGGAACTAGTGTTTGGGCTTCATTAAAATCTGTATCTCTAAAAGATGAAAGACACTGACTTCCTGTCAAAATCAACAAGGACTAGATAAAGACCCCTTGAATTCTCATGCCTGTGAGCTAGTAAACATTTATAGCTAATTTGAAATGAGATGCTTAATTACATAATTTCATTCCAATTAAGCTGCAAATTAATTGACAGGGCAACTCTGAGCACTTTACATAGTGCCAGTGGAAGCATCCTGAGCATTACCTAAGACCCTTTGGGAGAGATCAGTAAATAAAGCTAGAACCAGAGTTTTAAAAAACAGAAAACAAGAGACTAACCCGGGAGAAACACAGTCAGGACCAGCCTTGGGGAGATCCAAGCTCATGCCAGCCATGAGATGATCTAGTTGTGGTCCAAATACCAGCTAGGGGTCTGAATAGCTTTTTCATGCAGTTCTGGACAGAGTATGGGAAGATGAAAAACTGGCTCTTATTTAGTGTTTTGTCATGCTAATCAGTGGCACTCAGAGATACAAAGAAAGATGAGCAGCATTAATCCCCCATCTTGTCCAGATATTTGCTGCCTCTTTAACCTTTAACACAGCAATGTGTGTATCTATATCTCTGACCTTCATCAAAATTTGTTCTAGAGACATTCAGATATCCAGTATCCAGATAATCTTCCCAGAGGTTAATATAGTCTGTGTTGATCTTGAAAAGAAATTTAAATTGAAATCATTTTTCCCAAATAAAATGTGTTATTTTATCAGTTACACATCACAGCCTGTTGGAATAGGGAAGGGTGATGTAGGAATTCACATCTATTTACACACACACACACACACACACACACACACACACACACACACACACTCCCCCTCTCCCTTTCTCTCCCTATCTCTTTCTCTCTCTCTCCCTCACCCTCTCTTCTCTCTCTTTCTCTCTCTCTCTTTCTCTCTCTCTCTCTCTCTCACACACACACACATACAGTATATATACTTGTTCTGTGCTCCGAAGATATTACTATAATATGTCTCATCAGATCATAAAGACATAGAAAATTGTGTTAAAGCAATCAGGGTCTTTAGTATTAGTGTTGTCTCAAGGATTTTTTTTCAAATCCTTTGAAAATTCTTCAGGTTTTGCATTAAGACATTGAACATTTCATAACTATTGTTTAAACAGTGAGATAAGGTCAAGTACAGATTCACACCAGTCCAAAAGTTCCACTTAACTTCAGATTCAATATTATTTGTTCTTTTCTAAGTTGTATCATGCATCCTTATTTTTCTGTATTTTATTCTTGGAAAAGGTGGGGCTTTCCACATAGCTGTATCATTTGTTTTGTATATTTCTAGTTTCTTGTAACTGGTTATAAGCAGACATCTTATTAATTCATTTCAAATTGCCAATGATGTGGCCATGAAATTGTTACCACTCACTTTAATGAGCAAATGACTCAAGAATGCATTACCTAAAAACAAGAAAGTTTATTTATCAAAATTTTGTAAAAATCCCAGAGTTTATACCTCAGAGAATCATATACATATATCATTCTCTTTTTCCCTAAATTCCCACATGTCTATTTGAAATTATTAAAGAGAGATGCAGTGAAATTTCTTTCTATTACACTTAAATCTTGGAAGAAAATTAGAAATATTATTTTCAGCCACTGTCAGAAGCTATGAACATCTTGACACTTAACTCCCATGCTGATCACTCAAGCTGTGAACAGAGGACCACATTCATTATTCACCTCAGAATTTTTACCAAATCCCAACAATGCTGCACAATAAATGGCAAATATGAGAACAGGAGTGCAGGGGACTTTGATGACAGATGAATGTGAATTGTTCTAGTAAGATGCAATGTAGGTACCTGATATGTCCATATATCATTATATTCATAAAACCATGTTAATCATATTGCTAATGTTGAATGGACAACTTAGACACCCCAGGTTGGCTCATAATTGGTGGTGATCTGTAAACATTATATCTTGTTCTTGTATCACTATAGTAAATAATTTAGACAAGCAAGTCCCTTTTGTGAAGACATTGAGACCTTGAGTCCCTAGACAGATGAACAAGTCTTATTTTTCTCACATGGTTAACTACAACTCAAAGATTGTGATTTGTGAAAAAAGGGGGAAGGTTTCATTGGATCAACACTTAGTTTTCTTTTACTTTGTGGATATCATATGTATCCAGGTCAGGTTTCCTGCCACATCAGAACCCATCCCTTACCTAATAACAAGAAGAGAACTTAGTTAAGTACTCTTTTTTGTTTGTTTGTTTGTTTTCGAGACAAGGTTTCTCTGTGGCTTTGGAGAACTTTCTGGAACTACAAGAGACCAGGCTGGTCTCTAACTCACAGGGGTCCTCCTGCCTCTGCTGGGACTAAAGGTGTGTGCCAGCACCACCCCTTGGCTAAGGCAAGCACTCTTACTTCAGTTGTCTTTCATATGTTAAAATGTGTCAATGCAAATAAGAAATCAATGACTAAAGCCAAACAGAATGTGGGTTTTAGACTGTAGGTCTATGCATGTGTCCCTATGTATAAATGAAGCAAAAAGAAGCTGGTTGTCCCAAGGGTGTCTGCGTGATGACTCAGGTGTTCTCCACAGCAAGTTAACTTTGGGACTAGCTGAATTTGCAAGCTCCAAATCAATTAATGACATTGAGACTTACTGAGAAAGATTCGTGCAATTAACCTCTGCCCTCTACACATGCAAATGTACTTGTGTCCTAGCAAGCATGCAAGCATGCATGCCATTCATGCACCCCAAAGTAAAAATAAACAAGTAGAGAGATAAAGACAAGATGCATTATCACTTATGCAATTTGTGAAAGTGAGTCAACAAAAGAACCTTCACATATGTCCAAATACTGCCATAGGATCCCTTTATTTATTTACTAAATTCATACAGGGAGCAAAGCTTGAAGTTCAGCATGCATGATCCTACTGACTGTGCTTCATCCTTAGTTGTATCCATTCTAGAGTGAGCTCTTTGATGTTAATGTGGTGGTTGAGAAGAACCGACTGCACTCTTGCCTTAGGTAGATCCCATTTTATTTTTGGTGGAGAGGGTTGAGACAGGATTTCTCTGTGGCTTTGGATGCTGTCCTGGAACTAGCTCTTGTTGACCAGGCTGGCCTTGAACTCAGAGATCTGTCTGCCTCCTGAATGCTGGCTGGGATTAAAGGTGTGAGCCATCACTGCCCAGCCAAACCCCATTTTTATATAATGTTTTAAAAACATGAAGAATTAGTACTATATTTAGATAATTTCTCTCCTCTTCTAATTTCTCCACTGCCTCCCCTACTCCCTATCTAAATTTTTGAGTTCTTAGTCTTTATTATTGTTAAATTATACACACACACACACACACACACACACACACACACACACACACACCTCCTATGGAGTTTATTTAGTGTTGTCCATACATAGAAGTGTTTAGGGACGACTACTTGGGATTGGTCAGGTGCGAATCCCTGGAGAAGAATGATTTTCCCTTTTCAAACAGTCATTAATTAATTGTTGGCATCTCTTCATCGAGGCTCAGGGCCTTCTGATATCACAATCGCCATTGATGTGTCAACTCGCTTTGTTGTGCAGAACATTTTTTAGACAACCATATTGTTGCAATTTCATAGATACACCTTCCCTTTCATATGTAGAACACATTATCTCACACCATTCTGCCCCTCTGGCACTTACAATCTTTCTGTCCTGTCCTCTGTGACATTCCCTGGGCTTTAATTGCAGGAGTTGAGTTATAAAAGTATCAATTGGGGTTAGGCATTTCAGAGTCAGTTGTTTTCTGCATTCTGACAAGTTACTGCTTTTTGTAATGATCTGTCTCTGTTCCAAAAAGAAAGCTCTTTGATGAGAACTTTACCTATGTATGAATACAAGGTTAAGTATTTAGAATACACATAAAAATTAATTTGGCTTAGGGAAATGGCAGTAGCATGTGCTTCTTTAGGGTCTATGATGTCATCAACCATGGATTGCTGGGCAGGTGTACAATACAGCCACAGATTCCCTACTAGAGAACAGGCCTTAAGTTAAATTAGGCAGCTGTTGGTTACCCTCAAGATATAATTGGCTTATGCCCTGGGATTTGTTTCCTACCTGTGTCTGGCCCAATGAATGAGGCTCACTGCCAGCAATTCAGCTTTAGAAATGAACATTATCCTTTTATTCTCTGAGTTTTTTCTTTGCATTTATCTGCTTCCATCAATGTAAAAGTTTACATTGATTTTCTTTCTCAAAACAGGAAAATTCGGTTACTCAAACTTCTGTGTTTCCAAAGGAAATGTCTTTGATCAATATGCATAAGAATTAAATGGAAAGTCCAAATTCCCCCTTCTGATTGTCTGTAACTCAAAGCAACCTGTTTACCCACTTGGATTCATCCCAGCAGAAAACGTTAACAGTTGTAATTATCACCATTATGCAGTATGTTCATTGTACAATCAATATAATTGCCAAATGGAAATTATACAATAAATATAATTGCTGCTTTACTCCTGTGCAATATTTCAGTGGCACTTCACATTCATTTTGTCCTTTAATTAGTAACAGGTGTAATTACAGTACTGCATTCATGCTGAGGATAAGTAATTGGAAAGAGTGGTCACAAGGTATGGCTCTTTAGTAGGAGGCCAGTGTGACTCATTCTTTGCTGGGATTGCCCGAGCATAGCATACAAACCTCCTTAAGAGTCCCACATTGATTTGATCTTCAGATTTGTTGAGTGTAAACTCTGGGTTAAATGTGTTTTTCAGATCCTTAAACACATAACTGGGTTTTATTGACTTCTAGTGTTCATTGTGCCTATCCTTTGAGTAGCCCTGTGAGTGTGCCCATTCATTTATTTAATGATTATTTAATAAGTATTATTCATTTGTCAGACACTATACTGTTTGTGGGGAATACTTGGTGAAGAAGAGGGCTGTAAATTTTGCAACATAGAGGAGAAAATCAGATATTACACAAGGGGCAAATCAAGATAAGAGACATGTAGAGTAATTGGTCTTAAGATATTACTAAGATGTAAACTACTATAACATAATGATACCTTTGATTGGGTGGTAGGGAGACCTTTCCAAGATGTGACATATGAACTGAGATGGTAATGATGAACTTATTGTTCTAGCAGAATTTCTGGCAACTGCAGAGACTCTTTAGAGGAATGTGGAAGGAAGAGTAGAGTTATGGTGTATATTCAGAGGAGGGTAGAAAGGAAAGAGGGAAGGAGTGGGGAGAGGGAGTTCACCTGACTTAGTGATGTATTGGAAGAGGTAGTTGGGAAGGGATCCAATTTTGGAGGGTGTACAAGCAGCAATGAAGAAATCCCAGCATATTAATTCATTTGTAAGTGTAGTGAGAACCTAGAAAAAAATTTGGTACAAGAGAGTGGTAGGAGTTTATTCACATGTTAAAAAATGTATTCTACAAGCTCCGTTTAGCAAGTATGTTTGTAAAAGTTTGTCAAGAGAGACCATAGGTAAAAGATACCAAGGGTGGGGATAGGGATAGATGAAGTCTGGAAGTCAGATGTTGATGGCTGCTTGCCCTGGGGTGATTCCAATAGAGATGGAGAAATGTGGAGTAGTCAGAGCACTTGAGAGGAAGCATTCCCATCAGGTGCTGGCAGAGTAAGTGTGAATGCTGACAGCTAGAGTGTACTACCTCTAGACTTTGGACTCTAATGTTACTGAGATGCAACAGTCCAATATTGTAAGGCAAAGGACACAGTCAACAAAGAATAAGAAATAAATCTGCTTGTATGTGAAGTGATTGTAGACTTCTAAAACAACTTGTGGGAACATTCTAAAAAGACAAGTCATCTAGAATATGGATCTGTGTGACTCAACAACATTAACATAGTATGATCCAATGGACCATATGGTTATAAACATTAGAAACAAAAGACAGAAAAAATCCTAGGGTTAAGCTCTGAGGTTACCCATTTAGAGGCCCCATAGTAAGAAAGCCAGTTTAAAAAAATTTAGAAAGTGCTTCTAGTCAAAGGAAAGTAGAAAGCAATCTATCAAAGATAATGGATCAGAAGAAGTCTAAGCTATGTGAAACATTGCTTAGTCAAAAGCAAAGTAATTTTCATCTGATTTGCCAATGTGGAGTCTGCCATTGACCTTGTGAGGACAGCTTTAGTGGAGCAAGAAGCTTGTGTTTGATAGGTGTGGGTGGAAAATAAAATGTAATATAAAGAGGTAATGATAAAATACAGGATGAACGTTTGGAAGAGACAAAGAATAAGAAGTCCGCTTGTAGGTGGACATGGCATGGGTCAAAGAACAGCTGTTGGATATTTTTGTAGCAGGTAAGTGTGAAAAATGCAAAATGGATATTGTGGGATGGAAGCTAAATTACTACGGGAACAAAATCCTTGAAAAGATAGAGTCTAGGGTATAAAGGAAAAGGCTGCATCGAAGAGGAACATAAGCTTGTCTTCTCTTATGACAAGGCGAGGAAACAGTGTAGGCAGGGCTTCAGGAAGGTCAGTCAATGTGGCAGTGGGAGGACTGTTGCTGCCTCCCTGTTCGTGATCTAAAGGAGAGAAACACACAGTACACAGCTCACTCCATGAGTCAGACAGAGGTCTGAACAGACAGAAACACTTGCTGCGGGGGTCCCTGGTGGGAGGAATCAACCTGCGGGTGATTGACAGAGATGGCGGCATCTGTCTTAGACCTTGAATACGATATGTAATTGTGCTGTTATTTGACTTAGATGTCAATAAATTCAAGAACATTTTCTATCCAATACTCTTACAGGATTCTTTGTACTATAAAAGAGCATGGAAAACAGAGGCTGCCTTTGTGTTGTTAGCAACTCCTAGATTCCCCACACATTCTATCTCCTTTCCAGAATTCAAGCCGATTGTTTTTATATATTTATTTTTCATCCCTTGGCTACTTCATAATTGTTAAGATGAAGTGTTTCTCTACCAGAAAGCAACCTATCCTCCAACCTGCTCATCAATTTGAATTAGACACTCTCCTCTATGTAGGTAATGCATAAATAAAGTTTCCTCTTGTTTGTAGATAATGGAATGGGTGTTGGCTTTATCACATGTTCAAAAAAGAAGCACTCATAATAGGAGTCACTTCAGAACTCAGAAAAGGGATGGACTGCAATCCAAGCAATGAAGGATGCCCCAGGTGGATTGTCTTTTGAGAGCTAGAAACATATTTGTTTGTGTCCTGATGTTCATAGCAAAAGAGTACAGTTTTATACCTACGTTTGGTTAAACCCATCCTGATGTATATAATTAAACCTAGTACTCCCAGTCTTTCAGGAAATATTAAGTATCTCTTTAAATTTAAGCTTTGTATTAGATGCTAGAAAACAAAAATGAACAAGTCAGAATATTGCTTAAATAGAAATGTGTGTTTTTAGAATAGTGCTATAGCATTGGTTCATCTTCCAGGAACATAATTGGTACTATTGTGTTGTGGTTTGGAATGGTATTAGTAACTACAGATGCTTAGCAGGTCAAAGATACTTACTCATGTACAAGATCATATCTGTTTTGATCAAGAACTTCTAATAACAATTGCCTGGTCAATACTTAACATTAGAAGAATGTCACAAAGTTCTTTGCTGGAAATATTGACTATCCTCTATAATATTTTATGTGTGTGAATATAAAGGAGTGTTTATTGCCTATTTATATGTGTGAGCATGGACATGTAACTTCTATGTTGTGTCTTGATTCCAAAGAAACCTTAGAGGTTGTCTTCCCCTAAGATTTTGTTTGAGACACAGTCACTTATTTGTTGCCATTTGCAGTAAACTAGGTGGCTTTTAAGTGACCATGAATTCTCCCATCCCCATCTACTGTCTCCCCATAGAGCCACAAGTATTGCAGAACCCTGTTACTGGGTTTAGATTTACATAGTTTTTGTTATCCAAACTCAGGTCCTCACATTCACACAACAAGTTCTTTACCTAGTGAGCTGTCTACTCTGCCCTCATTAGCTATACTTCATATGTGATTTCAGCTAATGCAAGGACAGGAAAAAAGACTAGGAAGCAGGCCAGGATATGGAATTACTCATTCTCATACTTTTCACAATGAAGGAAAAGATATACAAGTAGGATGAAAGAAGTCAAAATTTTAATACTATTGGAGGAATAACTCCTTTTATCACAACAGACCCAGACCTAGAACTGCTAGGATAGATTTAAGTTACTTACCTAACTCATAGAGCTTATCCCATGGTAGATTTAAGAACGGGACCAGGAGTATAGTTTCTTTCACTTTTCTCACTTTCTGAAGTAAAACTGAAGGACCCTTCATGGGCCAGGACCAATACCATTCACATTTGATAATTTCAGGGAAAATATTGCAATCTCCAAGTCCCAGTGCCAGTGATATGGCTGAAACTCAAGGACCTTATGCTCAACTGTGCTAAGTTCAGTTACAGTGAAGCAGAAAGAGGCAGCTGAACTATGTGTTTGTAATCTGAGTTGGAAAAATTTAGCCTGGCAACATTTAAGCACAATTATACATAGAATAGCTTCATGAGTGACCTCATGAAAATCTAGACCCCATGGTGGGAGGGAAAAAATTTAACAGGATCTTCATGGAGTGTAGATCAAATGATGGCATTAGAACATCACTATTTAATGATTTTGATGTCAAGTAAGATATTCAGCTAACTTAAATCACTTTTGTCTCAAACTGTCTCCTTGTCCTTGTGTGTTAATCAACTTGCCAAAATTTCTTAGGGCGTGAGATTATAGAGAAAATCCTAATGGAAACTGATAATTTTTAAAAATGTCATGGCCACTGTACTGAGAAGGCTACAGTAGGAGTTCTTTGGAGGTCACACTTTAAGTACACAATGGGGAAGGAGATTTCCACAGAAGAAACATTAGTGATATGATAGGACCATGATAAAAGTGAGCTACCAAAATGCCTTTGCAAGATATCCAAAATAAACGGTAAAACACAATTTAAGTCAGTGGTTCTCAACTTTCCTGATGCTGTAACCCTTAAATACAGTTCCTCATGAAATGGTGACTTCCCCAACCATGAAATTATTTCATTGATACTTCACAACTGTAATTTTGCTACTGTTATAAAACATAATGTATCGGATATGTATGACCCTTAGTTTGAAAAGCACTGATTTAAGTACTACTCTCTGTAAAATGTACCATCATTGTGAATTCACTCATTCTTTCATCGTTTCATATATGGAATTTTATTTCATTCTGATAAGTCTTTGAAGAATCGAGGCATAGGCCATGCTACATGGCATCACAAAGTGTGGAAAAGGAAATAATTAGCATGTTCATAATCTAGACAGCAATGAATGAAAGAAAATTGAAAGGACTGATTTATTTTTAATGACCCACTTTGAAAATAATCAGGAATACAGATTTTTTTATCTCAAAATTTGGAAAATAAAATTTAGATACATTATGTGATTGGTCCAAGTACATATAGCTATGAAATCCTGACTAAGACTCAAAATAAATTGTCTCTTATTTCAAGACCAGTGCTGTACCATTAGTGTGTCTGGTTTGTCTAAGGCAGGGATTTAGAGATAAATGTAAATTGGACAAATAGTTGAAGAATAGGTATCACTTGATACAAACATTAGGGTACAGTGAAAGGCAGTAGAATCTTAAAACATGGTCATTCCACATTGTTGGCTTGGTGACTTAAAGAACAACCAGTGGCGTATGTAGATATCCATTTGTTCTTTCCCTGAAGTATTGAGGGAAAAGTGAAAGACATCTAAGATCAATGGGAACACCAGATTTCTGGGCCCCTTTAAAGAAAACACAGTACTACACTTTCAACAGTGCATATACTCTATCTTTTTTCAGGCAACAATCGGGAGCTACTTAATAAACTCACAATTGTTTTAGTTTGAAAATTACATATATGTTTTTACTCAAAAAAAAAAATGCTACTGTGGTCAGGATACCCTGACTAAATCCTCAGTCATCAGTGGTTGACTTTGGGTCAGCTATTAAATCAGAGTGCCTGCCAGAGGGGCTGTGGAGCTTTCCCCCTCACCCATGGCTCCCTTGATAAGCAAAGAAAGAAGCAAGTATCTTCTAAGAGAAACAAATGGCATGGATGGATATAATTAGAAGAAAAAAAACATTTACAGTGAAATTTGTTGTCTGCTGGTAGACAATGTTCCTAAAAATCCCAGGCCCAAAAAACATTTGAGGAAAGCAGGATGTTGACTTCCAGTTGATGAGTGCCACACAGAAGAGCAAGTGTTGGGTTAGTCGGAAGCACACTGAGGAAGACGTGATATCACTAAGAAGAAGGTGGAATAGCTAGTAACAATTTGACTATTTTGAGCAGGTGGAGAAATAACAGCAGCTTTGCTTGAGAAGACCATCTGCGAGTCATTGGGGAGGCTGTACTATAAAGAGAAGAATAGAGCAGGGAGGGCAGTCAGGAGACTGTTGCAGAGTTCAAGCAAAGCTAACAGGACTTCAGATGAAGTCAATGGTGATTGGAAAGACTTGCATTTTAATTCAAAAGCCTACTCATTTCCGACACCATTTTTCATTTCACCTGAAATGGATAGTAGATTAGAAGGCCGACTAAAATGCCCACCCAGAAGTATAAGGGCAGGATGGTCTGTTTAAGTGTTCAATCCCAGCAATTTGCTTTCTTTCTTCCTTGAAGGTCTGTGTTTTATGACTTCTTTAGCTACCTTCTTAACTCAGTGATGGTTACTGTGTTCTTCAGGTACTACTGGATCCCAGACACTGTTTCTGTGTCACTAGTATAGGTGTACAAGAGTCAGCTGGGAATGTAGACATTAATTTTGAAGTGTGGTTTAAGGAAATAGGAGAATCTTAGCAATCATTTGTGTATGCTCAGGTGGATAGGACTTCTGATGACATCCATCTGCCTTTTCGATTTTCTTCTAACTACTTTCAGTTAATTCAGCATGTCTCAGAATTCTGAGTCATCCTTGTTATTTCTTTTTCTTCTGTTTCAATATTCACTTAGGACCAATCTCAAAAGAATCCTGACCATTGGGTACTACATACTTCCTTTTATTTTATTTTTTTTCATTTCAGTTAAATATGTGGTTGTTGTGATGTCTGAGGTTGAGCTATGTATGTGAGAAAACTTAGGGAGATTAAGCATAGAAAAGAGTCAATGTTGATACAGATATGAAATTCCAAGGTCATGTACACAGATCAAGGAGTCTCAGAAAGAAATGCAGGATTCTGCCTGACATTGGTGGCAAATGCCTTTAATCAGCACTTGGGGGGCAGAGACAAGCGGATCTCTGTAAGTTCGAGGCCAGCCTGGTCTACACAGTGAGTTCAGAACAACCTCCGAAGCAATACAGAGAAACCCTATCTTGAAAACAAAAACAAAAAACAAAACAAAACAAAAAAATGAAATGTGGGATTCCACATACTCACTCACCCAATATCCTCACAGTTCATAAGAATTAGAGAAAGAAATTCTTAACAGAGGTATTGAATCGAGAGTGAAAGGCATGACATGTGAAAAAGAGCTTTGTAAATCCATGCTCATCTTTCTTAACAATACTAAGCCAAAGTACCAGTAGGCATTGAATGTTACATGTGGATCATACCTCATCTGTGCTCTTTAATCACAGTTGGATCCCAATCATCATTCAACAATACTTTACTTTTTATTGATTCCCTGTTCCAGTAGCAGCATTATGTTCCAAATCTTCCACAAGCTCATTAAGCTTCCATTGACCACATGCATCTTAGTCAGTGGTTCTCTAATTTCTCATGGTATTTTTCTACTATGAGTCTATTTAGAGCCCAAGAAGGTAGAGGCCGTCTTTGCTAAGAAATAAATTGATAATGAACCTGCTCACCCCCAAGTGATCATATTGATTTCTCCTCTTTAACACAACCTTCCAGATATTCATCTCGCAGTTATTGCTTATTGTTTTATCTCATCAATACTCATGGTTAGAACAGATCACTGAACTTTACATGCTATCTTTCAAATGATACCACTGACCTCATTCCACTAGATCCCAACAGATTGATAAATGCATGGTCATTCTCATTTCTCATTGCCAATTATTTTCATTTTCACTGCCTGGTTCTCTGCTTGAATGGCTAAAAGACTACAGAATTGGACAGTGGCATCTAGAAGGACAAATAACAGTAGACATCACTAGTTCACAAGTGCTATGTTGGGATGCTGTAGCATTGCAGAAATGATAGTCTGTGTTGTAGGGGAGATTCCCTTTTTCTTCTAATCTCTCCCAAGGCCAGATTTTCCATGGACGATTTTCCTTTCATTTTTGGCTGGATGGAGTGATTATTAGCTTCTTATGGTGATACTCTAATGGTGAGTATATGAAATCAGGTATCACCTACTGATGGGGATGCAAATTGAGAAAAGGATCACTAAAGGTTTTGTTTTTGAACAAGCATCACAAGACATAATTTCATCACAGGCAAATGTAGACCACTGCAAAATCAGCAGGACATGTAATCTGCTTGGACCACTCTTTGATAAGTCATCTTTAATTGAATGAAACTTAGTTATTTAGTACTGTAGTGTATTTTGTAGCTATGTCATCAACCTCTATACCATATTACTTTAATAAATATCTTTACCTGTTTTAGTGAACTTTATATTCCTTATTCATGAAGGAATGTTCATTTTCGTTTCTAAAATGGAATCAATAGTACAGTTTGAAAATTAATTACATAGTGTAGCTGCAAGGTATGTTTTTGTATGTAAACCTCCTACTGGGTTTATGGATTTGATAATATTAATTCTATGTGACAAACACTGACATTAAGGTCAGGAAGTCTGAGGCCACTGCTGTGTTGATTCTTGTGCTCTGAGGTTCTTATTCTTGTACATTGATCTCTAGTTCTATATTTCTGTTTTCCTCATCACCTGTGAAAACAGAAGCTGTTGGAGAAGGGATGGATTTTCCAGTCCAGATACCTGAGAAGTAGCCTTTATAGTTTGTTTTGATCTAGGCACCTTTTTCCTACCAGATGATAGTAAGAGACTATTGTACAATGGTTGTTCTTTCCTGAAAGAATGAGTCGCTGAGAATGTTAATTTAAAATTGTAGGAAATTTTCAAAAGAATTTCTTGGGACTGAGAAAAGGCTTGACAGTTAAGAACACTTGGCTGCTCATGTTGAGAACCAAGATCCAGTTCTCAACACCCATATTGTGGATTGCAACCATTCTGAACTCCAGTTCCAGAGCACGCAGTACCCTCTTCTGGCCTTATGAGCCACAGGTACTTATTGAATGTTCACATATATGCAGGCAAAACATACTCATAAAACAGCAATGTTTTAAACAAATTTCCTATGTTTATTTATTTGGAAGGAAACCTTAACTTTCTGGTTGGAAAATGTATACTGAATGTTATTTACACTTTGAATGCAGCAGTCAAAGCATGGACTTTGGGTTGGTATGACCCTGTATTCCTATTTCTCTGTATAATGCCTAACTTCCCCCATATCCTCATTTATGAAGTATAAAGAGGCTCACATAATTATTTAGAATGAGGAGTAGGCCTCTAGGTTCCTAAGGAATTTTAATCATTGCTACTTTTGGTAAATTAGAGGGGTTTTTAAAGAAACTGTCACTTTTAAGAATAGTTGCTATATGGCTTAAAGTTATCTTCAGTTTCTGATAATTTAATATTGGTAAAAGGCAAGGTCAAAATATTAAGTTTCAGTGGTTACTACAATCATTTAATATATGAAAAGCTAAAGCATGAGAAAGGTATGTAATTTAGTTAAACCTCATGGATAAATATTATCTAGCAAATATTTAGACATGTCTGTTCATAGACAGGCAATATTTATAAATAATTTGTTTGGTTTTTTGGCTTCAGTTTTCAGATAAGTAATGATTACACAAAATTGGCACCTTTTAAAAGTCAATGATACTGACATCACAAGCTCACACCTGGATTCTGTTTTTGCTGTAGTCAAACATTTTAAATTACATAACTTGATAAGCTATGGAATGGCAAGTAAAATTAGAATAATAAAAGTAGATTCTTGTGTTTAATATTTACCAAGGAATACTTCACTTACTTTCTTCCTTTTTCATCTCTCAGTAGAGACAGAGCCATGGGTTATACTACAACCTTCACCATAATTCCTTACAATTGTGCTGATCATCTAAAAACAACAACAACAACAACAAAATAAATAAAAACAACCCCAGTGGTGATGGATATCTGCTTTAATCTCAACACAAGGGAGGTAGAAGAAAAGAATCTCTGTGATTTTGAGGCCAGCCTAGTCTACAGAGCAGGTTCCAGGACAGCCTAGTCTACACTGATAAATCCTGGCTTGAAAAACACAAAATAAATAAGTAAATAAACAAATGAGTTAAAAAAAAAGCAAGCAAACAAACATGGAAAGTTGTTTCTTTTCTTTTAAATGCAAGAAAATGTTTAAATGCTTTTTAATATTTGCTGAATAAATATTAAATTAAAAGAAAGATGATATAAAATAAATACAAGAACAAAACAAAACCCCACAGAAGAGTCAATTACAAAATTTAGTTTCAAAACTGAAACTTTCTAGCTCTTAACTAATTCATCATCCAGACAAAGCAATACACTTTCACGCTTCATAACAATTTAATAAATATTACTAAAATATGGCAATTGCCACCATAGCTCATTAGCAAGCTGTCTGCATTATATGAAGTTATCTGAAATTGTTTGGGGGAGTGGGTTTGTCAATGTAATACACACAGTAATTTCTGAAAATACTCAGGAGCATATGGTTTCTGCCCATCAGCTAACCCCAGGAGACTGCTCCAGTATTTCTCTTCTTACAAATATATGACATTTGGAGGAAAAGGCAGGAGATGAAGAGAAGCTTTGGTGACTCAAGCTGCAAACTCATACTGCAAGCCATAAATTGAAAACTACAAAACTAGTGCATTCATGTAATCTGTTCAAATATAAGTGGGGCATCACTGATCTATGGATTTTCATAACATAAACTCTTGAGTCTTGGAATATACAGAGAAAATTAATTTCCACAGTAACAGTAAAATGCTGAGTGTAGCATGCTAATGGCTAACAACAGTATCACACATTTACCACTATCTAGGTTCCCCAAAGCATGTTGAAATTGCTTTATATTCTGGATTATGTGCATATTAAATCATCTCATAAAATAGTGACATATTTTTGTGGTTTAAAATAAACATCTTCTTAGAATTATGTTGGTTTGAGTAGAAATATGAAACTTGAGTGAATGGTATGTGGTATTGATCATCTGGGTAGAAGGGAAAGTGTACACTCTAAAAATTCTTTCATTTAATGACCTCCCTTAAAACTATGTGGTCAGAAATTTTAAGCCAAAAATGTGACCTTATCCCCTGAGTAACAATGACACCACCCTATAAAACTTGGCTATTGATACAATCAAATGACCAGCACCTTGTTTAAAATTTTTAGATATTAATTTTATACAGAAGTAAATTTTAAAAACAGATCAATAGGGCACACATAAATTAATTTTGTGGAGCTACTAGAAAAATTTTTTAGAAATATTATTTTATCAAGTTTATGTCTCTGCTATCTATAGTCATTTGGGAAGAGGATACCTCAATTGAGGAAATGGCAACACTGGGTTGGCCTATGGGAAAGCCTTTGATGCCTTTAAAATACTTTAAAATACATATATATTAATCTTATACATGTTTTAGATAATATTATAAATCCAAAGGATCATGAGATTAGTGGCACTGAAATAATCCTTCAATATTTGTTTTTCTTCTGTTTAATATTAGGTAGTTCTTCTGACATGAGACAGATTTTTTTTTTTATTTTTCTTTAATAAGTATGTTTGTGTTTAGAGAAGTAGAGAGCCACACTCCAACTCCAAAGCCAGCTTTAATCTTTAATTGGACTGGGACTACAAAAAAAAATTGCATTATATGTCTGTAGAGACAAGAAGAAACAAAAATTTGATGCTGTTGGGAATACGATATCCCAATAGGCCAATTTACTCTCTATTTATTTATTTATTTATTTATTTATTTATTTATTTATTTATTTATTTGAGATAACCTTTCTAGATGATTTGTACTTTTTCTGCAGAGGTCTGAAATAGTCCAGTGGTCTCTGGATTCCTTACCTGGATACCTTTTTTGTCCTACAAAACAAAAAAATAAAATGGAAACGGTTCCCCAAACCTAAATTTTGTGGAGTTCTCCTTTGGCAAGTTATAACTGATCAAATGAAAAGCGTTTGTGAATTTTGTAGCTTTGTTTAGATTAAATGGCCATATTTCTCGATGAACTATCATCTCCTCTAATCAAGAGGTGTCTTGTTCAAATTGGAGCTTTATCAGTTTTTATGGTATCCATAGCTTTTTTTCATCCATGGAAATAAGAGCAAAAACCTCTTCCCCAATATATGTATATAGCACATGTCCTAATTTCCATTCAGAGATCAAGACATCTTTGAAGTATACTGGATGATTTAATTTTGTAGATTTTTCTACTATCCAATGTCTCTCTGCAGCTTTTGTTCCTTTCTCATTTGCATTCAGAAAATTCAAAGTTAATAAAGCACTATGCAATCTATTTGCCGGCTTCTTTATCATTACTTTCTGTTTATTTAGCATATTCTTTAGAGTTCAATCTGTGCTTTCTGTAACTACTTGCCCTGTAGGATAGTGTGATGTACCTGCAATATTCCTTAGAATATAATGAGTAAAAAACTATTTCATTTTCTTAGAAATATATGTTGGAGGCTTATCTGTCTTTATTTTGGCAGGTGTACACATGATGGCCATAATTTCTACCAAATTTGTAATTACTGAATCAACCTTTTCATAACTTAAAATAGTTGCCCATTGAAATTCTGAATAGGTATCAATGGTGTAGTGTACATATTTTAATTTTCCAAATTCTACATTGTGAAACACTCCCATCTTCCAGATTTCATTCCTTTGAGTACCCTTTGGTTATTTCCTGCAGGAAGTGAAGTTTGGTTCCTTATAATTTCCTTGGCTTTTTGACATGTGATGGAAAAATCTTTTTTCAAATCTTTGCTATTGACATAATGCTTTTTATAAAATTCTGAGGCCTTTAGCACATTTCCTATCAATAGTTGATCAACTTCATGATTATCTTGTGCCAGAGTGCCTGGCAGGCACATATGGGCTCTGATGTGTGTTTTATATTTCTGATTATGTCTTGTAACTGAATAAATAATAAAGTCAACTTTGTATCGTGTGGGATATATTGAGTGGTCTCAATGTGTAAAAGAACTCTTTATGCATAGTGTGAATCAGTAACGATGTTGAGAATTTCTTTATGACCCATTAACACCATAATAATGGGCTATAATTCTGACTTTTGGACAGAATTATATGAACTTAGATTTTTCTGATTTTGAACCTCCCTTTCATGATTTACTTGAATCAGTATAGAATGGATGGGCTCCAGATATTTGTATTTCTTGTACAATATGAGGAGGAATCCAGTTAGTTCTCTTTATGAGTTGAATTTTCTTGCTTTGGGGATAATTGTTAATCTCTTTCAAAAAGTTACTGAAAGCTATTTCCTAGGGTTCACTTTCTGCCCATGTTTTATCAATTTCATCATTTGAAAGGAGTTGCCATTCTGTAAGTATGTTTCTCTTATTGGTTAATGAATAAAGCACTGTTGGCCAATAGGAAAGCAACATAGGCAGGACTAGGAGGAAAGAGGAAGAAGTAGGGAGGAGTCAAGATGTAAAGACTGGAGAGAACAGAGGTCCGGGCTCTCTCTCCGGTAAGACAAGATCACGTGGAAATACTTAGATTAATAGAAATGGGTTGAAATTTAAGACAGAGCTAGCCAATAAGAAACTAGTAACTGGCCAATAGCTTTATATTTAATACAGCGTGTCTGTGTGCTATTTGGGGCTGGCATGGCAATGAGAACAGGCTGGCTGGAAAAAAACTACTCATAACAATCATTAGTAAAAGAAACTATAATTTCTGCTAGGTCTATTCCTGCCTATTGACCAAGTTACTGTTTTCCTTCTTGAATCAACTCAGAGATCTTTTCCACATAAGGTTTTAAGTTTTACTCAGTTTATGTCATAAAGCAATCCATTCTATGATAATATCTTCCCTCTGCATCAAAACTCCTTTTGGGAAATGCTTACAGGGTAATATGACTAGAATGTAGTTAAGCTTCAGATCCACACAATCCACTTGTGCAGCCTGTAATTCCTCTTCCACCAAAGCCAACTCTTTCTCAGCTTCAGCTGTTGATTCCTTGGGACTATTTAAGTACTTGTCACATCTAAAGTTTTGTTTAAATCAATTAGTTGATCAGATTTTATCACAATAATGTGCCATAGATGTGAAATATCTCCTAGCAATTTTTAAAATTCATTAAGTGTCTGCAATCAATCTCTCCTAATTTGTACCTTTTGGTGTCTAATTTTTATTAACCTATTACACCCAAAATAATTAATATAATCTCTTTATATTTTTTTCAGGAGTATTTTGTAATCCCCAACAAGGCAAACATTTTATTTACTTCTTCAAATATTCTTTTCAAATTATCTACTTTTAAATAAGATAATAAAATATCATTCATGAAATGGTATACTATAGATTGAGGAAATTGCTTACTTATTATTTCCAGCACCTGGCATAAAAACATTGGCACAGGGTGGGGCTATTTAACATTCTCTGTGAGATAAACTTCCATTGATTTATCTTAACAGGCAGAGAATTATTATAAGCAGGCACTGTGAATGCAAAGTTTTCTGTTCTTATATTGTAATGCTATACTAAAGAAACAAACTCTTAAATCAATAACTATGAGAGGCCATCCTTTAGGCCTCTCAGAGAAGGCAAAGGAATTCCAGACTATAGAGAGCCCATTGGTTGTGTCACATTCTTGACATCTTATATCTGTTACCATTCTCCATTTTCCTGATTTCTTTTTAATAACAAATACAGGAGAATTCCAAGGACTGGTTGATTCCTCCATAGGCTGAGTATTTACTTCCTCCTGTAGCAGCTCTTCTAAAGCATGCAGTTTCTCTGATGTTAAAGGCCATTACAAAGCCCTTACAGGTTTGTCTGTCAGGCATTTTAAAGGTGGAGCTGTTGGTGTCTTTAGAAAATTAGCAGCTTTTGTGTCCTGTTCTTGTACAACCTAAATAGCTGGTGATTGTTCTTTATAATACCTTATTATAAATTTTCCAAAACAATGTCATAATTTATTTTTGGTTTCTAACATATGGGTTGTTTGAGTATTCCATTGCTGTAACAAATCACGTCCCCACAAATTAATTGCAATATTAGGAACATATGGCTTAACTATTCCTCTCTGTCCTTCTGGTCCTATACATTCAATCCATCTAATGCTTTGTTTTATCCGAGATAAAGTTCCTATCCCTAAAAGTTGAACATTTACCCCCTGCAGAGGCCAAGTTGGATGCCATATTCTTGTGATATAATTGTTACTTTTTCACTTGTGTTTAGGAGACTTCAGTAATAACATGATTTATTCGTACTTTTAATTTAGGTCTCTGCTCATTTATAGATGTTTGTAAATATACCCACTTTGTGATTTTTTTTCTTGCTTTTATATTTTCTTTTTTTTCTTTTTTCTATCATCCAGAGCAGTATGATTTTTTACAACAGGTATTGAGCTCTTTAATTGCTCTGGGAAGGGGTTTCCTGGGTGACAGGAAAGGATTGAACTGAATTTGGCACCTGATTTTGCATGGGGCCCTACCAGAATCCCCTCAAGATATTCCCCAATGGCAAGATATACCTTATTGATCTACATTCTTTGGCCACACATTCTAAATGATCCATAAGGGAGGGACATTCTATTTGTATTATGCTGAGAAAAAACATTGTTTCAGAAATGCCCTGTTTACAATCCCTTTTAAAGTGACCTCATTTGCCACAATTAATATACTTGACATTTGAGTTTTGTTTTTTTAAACTTTCAAAATCACCTCTGCTATCCATGTGTCATCATCATGGTCATGAGCTGCAATATTAATTATAGCTCAGATCCAATCCTCCAAAGTTGCTGACCTTGTCTTTAAAAGCCTAACTATCCTTTTGAATTGGGCATTTACATTTTCAAAAGCCGTAGTTTTAATTATTATTTGTCTAGTTGGAATCTGGTACCATTCTATTACTGCTGATAACAGTCTTTGTAAGAAATCCATGAATGCTTTCTTTGGGCCCAATATAATTTTTGTAAACGTCTTACTTTTCTCTCCTACTTTTCCAATTCTGCCCCAAGTCAAAGTTGCTGTACAGCATAAACCCAAGAGGTGATCATCATAAAGATAATGCCTTTCTAAAGTTGCATAATCTCCTTCACCAAGAATTGATCTTAGGAGACAGCCATACCTCTTACTTTAACCTTTTGGTAAATATTCTTAGCCTATTCTCTGAACCAGAGACCCACTGTAATTGTGGTCCAGGCTCTAGGACAGCTTTAATCAAGTCTAAACAATCTATAGGGATAAGTCTATTACAAACTGACCACGTGTTTATCATCTCCTTTACAAATGGTGAATATGTGTCACATGAAACTACAGCTTCTTTGAATTTCCCCAAATCTAACATTTTCACAGGATTACATGTAGCTCTTTTAGAAGTCTATCATTTGGAACTTCTTATAGTGTTACTAGATAAATTAAAGCTGGTTGTCTTAAGATCTTAGAGTGTTCCTTTTTACTGAAAATACAGTCCTGACCTTGTTTCTCCTGGTAATTCCTCAGTCTGAGTTTGAATGTCTCTATAATCTGCTTTAATAAGTTTTTCTAATGCCGGAATCTTAGCACTTACATCAACCAACTTTTACAGAGATAAACCAGAGATAAACCAAGAGTTATCAAACCAAGAACAAAGATTATCAAATGATAATTAACAGTATGTCAATCATTGTTAAGTTGATTGTCCCTTCATTTAGTTGTTCCAGTTTTTAATCATTCATCACATAATCATACAGAGACCTAATTCTCTCCGCTGTAGTTAGGTTTCCTTTTTTTTTTTTTTTTTTTTCCCTGAGACTGGGTTTCTCTGTGTGGCTTTGGAGGCTGTCCTGTGACTTTCTCTATAGATCAGGCTGGCCTCTAATTCACAGAAGTCCCACTGCCTCTGCCTCCCGAGTTCTGGGATTAAAGGCATACACCACCAATGCCCAGCTCTAGATTTCCCATTTTTAAAATAGAAAAAAAAACTCTCTTTTTTAACTAATACCTTCCTTTAAGAATTCCCAATGGTCTTACCAAATATGCAAGCAGTCAATGACTCTGTGAGGGAGGGAGGGAGGGAGAGAGAGAGAGAGAGAGAGAGAGAGAGCATCACAGATTTGGATAATGAAAGAAAGAAAGGAAGGAAGGAAGGAAGGAAGGAAGGAAGGAAGGAAGGACCGAAGAAAGCATAGCCAGCTGGGCAGGGACTCAGGTAGGAGTCCCATATGCAGTTCGGGCCTATGCTTGGACAGTGTTTTTTTTTTTTTTTTTTTTTTTTTATGAATTCATACCTTCACATTGGGTGCCAATATGTAATATGAAAAATAAATATATAGAGACTGATATTGGGGTTCAAGCTTCAAGATGAACATCAGAGAAACAAAGCAGCCAGCCATTAACTCTTACCTCTACCTCAGACCGAAAGTTTTGATCCTGTCTCCATGAGTGGTCTTCCTCTCCTCAGTGTGGCTGGAGACTAAATCTCAGAATGCAGTCTAAGACACTTGGCCTTTTATATACCTTTCTAGACTTATTAAACTTTGTGTAGGTCAGAGCAACCTTAAACTCAGAGATATTCATCTGCTTGTCTCCTGAATCATGGTATTAAAACTTTGCACCACCTGTCCTGGCTATATGGCTTCCTAGTATGTCTTCTGGGATTAAAGGTGTCAGCATTATCTGACCTCTATGGCTTGTGGCTAGCCTTTTCTTCTGAATTTTTAGGCAAGATTTAATAAATCATAAGTAATATACCACCACACATATAACTATTCTATTTCAAATTGTGTTAATACAAAGAGTAGTATGACAAGGATAGACAATGCCAGTGCATAAGGAATGTTTTTCTGATTTTGAAAAGAAGAAATAAAAACAACAGAAAAAGAGGTGAATATTGCCATACAAATGCAGGCAATTGACTTGCCTGGAAAAATGCTTAAGGAAACATTACAATTACCAAATATAAAGATTATAAAGACAAGGTTTGTAGATTTATTTAGACATTTAAGTCTTGGCTGGCTTATCTCAATGAGTCTATTTTAAGATGCAGTTATTAAAGCTGCTTTCATCTCACAGATTTGATTTGAGTTGTTTTTTGAGAAAGAGTCGGCCTCCTGTGATTGTCTCTGAAGCTCTCCACCTAGAAGGTGTCTGTGTGACTTGAAATTTAAATATAAAGCAAATTCAATCAGGTATCTGGGTCCAGCATGCTGGACTTCTGTATTGGGAGGAGGGCTGAGTTGGAGGGCAGAGGGCTGAGTGAAGATGGGAATGTGTGAAAGGGAGACTTCAAACTTTGTAGCTGGAAGAGCATGGGGTGCCACAAGAAGCAATGTGCTGGGCTGAATAATTCATGATGTGATACTAATTTCGAGTCCAGAGAAAATTGCTTTCTCACTGTGCCAGAACCTGGACAGTGAGACCAAAAATCAAAGATAGTTCTGAACAGAGGAGGAGAAATCCCCTTAAACCCACCCCCTATCTTTTCCAGTGTGTTTAATGTTGCAAACATAGAAATAAAAATTATAAGCCTTTCCTAAAACAGAGACTATTATTGTGAGGAAATAATACATTAGTACTAGAAAACTATTTTCAAAAAATGTCTTCTAGTTGTTAATGCAGAGACTTCCCATAAGGAAATTGACATTTGTGTTTCAAGGACCTTGGTGAGTACTATGTATCTTGGAGTAGTGTAACAGATATATCATACTTTTTTAGTTAAAGAATCTAATAGGTGCCAGGAATAATTTTGAAGTAATTAAGCAGGCTGCTAAAATTTGGAACTGATAAATATTAATATTTATTATATTTCTAACATCCAGATAGTCCTCCCTATCTTCTGGTGCTTTAGCCAAAGTTTTAATTTAATAGCATTCTTCAAATTAAAGCATGATAACTGATTTTTTACAACAATGCAATGATAGAAAAATGGAAGTTCCTTATCACTCAGAGGAGCATAGGAGGAAAGACATTATCATTAAGTTGAATCTTCTCAGTGAGTGGGGTCATGTATACTGATAAGTGTGGGATATGCTCACTGCACAATACTGATGTCTCTACATTATTAAAACATTCCAATGCAGCCTGTTGGCATACGTTCATAATTCTAGTTCCTTGGGAGAGTCAAGCAGGAAGCTCCTTGATTCCTTATGCCTATGATACTGATGGAGTTTGATGCCAGCCTAGGCAATCAGAGATATCTTCTCTGAAATTTTAAAATAAGAGGAGGACAGAGTGACATCCCAGTGGAAGAGCATTTGCATAGCAAGGCCATAGGTTCAAACTTCTGAGTACTAAAAACAATTAAGTTACCTTGGAACATAATTCAGGCAGGCTTGCTCCACATACCAATACAAGTCCAACACATTCACATTAGTGATCATCACCAATCATTTATAAGACACATTTTGTATAATAATGTGTGAAAAATCAAGCTAGGTTTATTTCTTTTATAATATAGATACAAATAAGAGCAGAAACATCTTATGCACATTGTAAAGCATACATAAGATACACAATTAAAATTAATATTGGAAATGATTGTATTGTGATACCCATAATTGTTACTTCCCATCCCAAAGGATTCACATAATGTAAAGGACATTTTACATGGACTTAGAAATATGAGTGGGCTTTGTGCTCTGGGTACTGTACCCTGTTTTCAGGTCAGTGTAGTTTGGGAGTCTGTGCTCAACAGGTTAGATCAGACCAATGTCTGTACTCACTTATGTATAAAGGGCAAGTGTAAGGACTGTGTAACAGAAGTCTGAGCTGGCCAAGGTCTTACCAGTCAGTACTATGACCTCATATTACTTGGTCTGCTTCCAGAAACAGAAAACTACATGTGACTTTAAAGCAACATTTTTCACTTCCCCATGTTTTGACTTTGTTTGGTTTTCATCTCAAGCATCCAGAATCTGGAAGTGATCTACTCCAAAAGCTGGTGAGTTTTACTGCAAGATTGATCCAGTGTTGGTTCAATTGATCCAGTCTATTGTTCTTTCTGTCTTTCCATTGAGCCACTTAGAACCAGTTGACTTTTTCTGTGGCCCAATGGATGCAATTTTCTGGAGGCTGCCATTGTTTCAGGCAGCTGCAGAGATGGTGATGTCCAGAATCATAGACCAGAAGCTTCACTGAGGGACCCCTTTTGCTCATGCAGGGTATCTGACATTAGGATTCAGCCAGCTGGCACCAAAGCATTGGAAGGACCTGGCTTTCATTTACTTTATTGAGGGTGGATCATGCCCTAACACTCCAGGATGGACAGGGTGCCCTGCAAGTGTTGGGCAACTTTATTATAAAGAAACGAGACTCGTCATAGCCAGCAGTAGGGCTTCCCTGGCCCATGGACACTTGACTCTCCAGTCCACTGTATGTCCTCAAGGGTGAGAACATTTGATAGAAGATTCTGTAATCCCTTGCCCTTATTTTTGACAGAGGTTTCTTTTATTTATTAATATCTGACAATCCCTTCTTCACAAGTTATATTAGATGCAGTTGGAAAACCTAAGCAGTGGCAGTGGATCGTGAACGTCCTACTTTGTCCAAGGAGGATATTGCTGTATCTCCTCATCCATCCTGCTGAAGGTCATTCACCCTCTGTACGCACCTAACACAGAAAATGCCAGTTAAGTGCTTATACCTATGCAATTTCCCTGGTAATGCCAAGTTAATTAATAATGTGTGTATTTTCAGCACTTATCATTGCACTGACAAAAATTAATTTTTTCAAGTCCAGTAAAATTTCATTAAGCCCAAAGCTTTTTATCTCTGATAATAAGACATGTGGAGAATTATGAGAAATAATTTACTGTATTTGCAGAACAGATGCATTTAATAATAGGTCAGTTGAGCAAAATTGGCCACAAATCCACTTTGAATATAGGATTTTTCCAGGGGTAGTGGATAGAACAATATAGTTTAGAGGTAATGTTTCAGCTTTGGATCACATAAGCTGTTCACATGTCTGCTGTGTAGTCCCATTCTATCCCTTGATTTTGTAGTGCCTCTAAGCATTGTAGACTACATAGTGGTTTTCCTATTTCTTATCATCCCAATTCAAAATCTATTTGCTTGACATCAGTTATAAACACTCTAACTCTGATTAATGTGTCCCATGCGTGTGTGTACTTGAATTTTAGCTCTATTTTGCTGAATCATTTTTTGTTGATGTTTGTCTAGTCATTTCTATGACAGGTTGCGGATTTCTGAATAAATTACATCATACATGACTGAGAAGTGCTTGATTATCCAGGTTACTCATTCCTCTCTCAAATGTATAGATTTCTAAGCACATCATGCTATGCAAAAGCAATTATTCTTTGTTTTGCATGTTTTTAAATATGGAATTTTGTAGTTTTAGGAAACTTGATAATCTTATGCACCCAGAACTATATAAAACAATAGAAATAATATTTAATCACTTATGGAAAACACATTAATTTCTTACTGCAAGTTGTCTTTGTATGTGGCATACAAGGAAAATACCCAGTGTTGTTAATATTTTGGTTCTTATGCAAGGCCAAGTTAATTTATTTTAAAAACAAGGAAAAGGAATGCTCAGGAAACATTAAAAATGAGGGAGACTGTCATTTGGTCTTAACTCTAAATATAGCATAGTATATTGGTGGGATACAAAAAAGAGTGTTGGAATGATCAGGTTTATACTGATATTTATAATGCACGTCTTTCAGGGAGAGACCTTTTCAGCATTCTTGTATTTTCTGTGAATACTACATTTTCAACTACCATACTGGTATGCAGTCTTTAATCTGTATACTTTACATTCCTTGGTATATTTTTAATATTTTATATTTCAAAATGTTTTATATTACCAAAGTGATATTGTGCTTTTTTTAAATGGCATACTTTATTAATATTTACTGACTAAAAGCAAAGTTAGTTACATGCTGTCATAAGCCCTCATTGAAGAAAACAACACCTATACAACTCATTGACCCTTGGGAAGTCAAGCTCATTCCTACATCGAGCTTTCACCCCCATGTTCTAGTGTCTTTAGTACAGGAAGGTACTCTGCAAGCTACAAAACAAGAAACAAACAACAATCCAATCACAAAACCTTTGATCTACAATCTGTCCTGCCTTACAAATTCTGCGAAGGCACTGGTGCCATAGAACTCGTGGAAGAGCCAACCAATGCCTGATTTGACTCAAGGTTCTCTTCACAAGGTGTAACCCATACCAAACACTGCTTGGGTGACCAAGAACCAGAGACTAGATATCCCAGGATCTTTGGTAAATTCAAATACTACTGGTCAAAAAAGGAGACAATAACAACAATAAACTGACCCCTAATAATATCCTGCTGTACTCATAGGTTGGTGCATCATTCAACCAATATCGAGAGGCTTCATCCTGCAGCAGGCTGGAACAAATTAAGGGATCAACAGAATATTATGCAGAATAGAGACCTTAGAACAAACAGTTTTAAATGAGATGTGTAGATCAAATATCTTCCCTCAGAGCTCAGGGAACCCCACAGAAGAGGAGGCAGGAGTGTGGAGCCAAGAACACATGGAGGATACGAGGAAAACCAGGCTCTTTAGATCAACCACGTAACACTCGTGGATTCAGAGACCGAAGCAGCAAGCACAGGGTCTACACAGGACTGCCCAAGGTCCTTTGTGTGTGTATCCTAGTTTCAAGTTTAGTACTGTTATGGTACTCCAGAAAGTGAGAACCAGTGGGTCTCTGATCCTTCTGTCTTTCCTTTTGGCTGTTTTCTTCCATTGGTTTGCCTTGTGTAAATTCTATGTGATGGTTTTTATTTTATCTCATTACTTTTTTTTATTTTAAAAACAGGAATAAAGTAAAACCAAAAAGTAATGTGCTGTTGTGATATTTTGTTAGAAAATTAATATGAAAACTTCATCTTGGAAACAGTTTTCTAATGTTTGTTCAGTTTTATTTAGCCTTTATTGTAAGAAACTTCTCATATCCCTTAAGATTTCTCACTTGAAAGCATCTCAACTCATAAAGCAATGCTGATCAACTTCAGTTAAGAATATCAAAGAAGTCTATTATCATATTTTTCAACTAAAATTAATTTTTCATTAAATTTCTTTTCTTGAAATGTGAATCTGCCAGAAAAGTCTAGAAATAAAACAGCTTTTGCTTTACATGACAAGGGCCACAGAGTAATGGTTTTCATGCTCCTATTTTCTTATTTTTTTATTTTTATTTTTATTTTTATTTTTTTTACTTTTATTTTTATTAATTTTTGGTCAAATATATCTTTGGCCACACCCTGGGTGATCCCCTAAGGCAGTAATTAGGAGTATACACATTGCAGCCTGAATACCCGGGCTCACTCTTAGCTAATCCTTAGCTTACATATTCTTCTGTGTGATCTATAGCCTGAGAATCAACATGGAACTTTCTAGAGATGCTCTCATACCTCACCTCAGACATACTTTGTCAGATATGATGTGGGTGTAGAAAAGAATCTGTGTTTTAATAAGCCTTTGATGGAATGCTGTTGGTGCCTAGGCCTGGAAAGTAACTGACCTAAATCCTGATATGGGCATACTGCTTACTCTCTGTGTCTGTTTCATCAGCTTGCCATGTTCCTTCATCAGAATAAGTGTTTCTGTACTTTCCATGTGTTTGACATATAATGGGTACTCTAACAACACAGAGCACTCTACGAATGTAGCTTGGCCTCTGCCAATCTTAGCAATTGAGCAAATTTGAGAACTGGGATCCAACATCCTACTTCCCAACCAGAGTTGTGCAAGTGAAGAGTGAAAATACAAGACATAGTCTGAGATTTGTAACTGATGTTATTAAAATTTCACCCCCTAACATCCTTCATTTGTTTTGCATTTCTTAAGATGTCTAAGATGTCTATTCTGTTTTACTCTCTCTAAGAGGAATTCATTGCTATTTCAATACAGACTCACCTTGGTTGTTTTTTTTTTTTTTTTTTTTTTTTTTGCCCTTCCTGCTCTCTTCATTATCTAATTTATTCATTTTCTTTTTGGATTTTAATATTCCAGACAATCCTTTCCTCATTTTCATAATGTATTATCTCAAATATTCAAATAAATTATCCTTGGGGAAAGATTGATCAGCTAAAATCAATGAATACAAATGAGTGGTTCCTTTGTCTTATTTTCAAGTGAGATGTTACCTCTCCTTTGTCACACAAAAAGAGGAGGTAAATACAAGGTCTTCATTAGTAATGATGGTATAATGTTACTTTGGATAAGAACAAAGTTTATGCTTCATACAATTTTACAGCATAAAATTTCATGATGAGTCTTTCTCAGATAAATATTTTCCTAATTAATTGCTTTAATCAAGGTCACAGAAAGGGTTTGAGTAGGGAATCTAACATTTAGACTGCGCTTTGATCCCTTAGGCATCATTTCATGATCTTATTATAGCTGTAGGGGGTTGTAGCGATCCTTGTCTGTTCATTATGGGAAAAACGCTGGGAAATACAGCATCAACAGCATAGTCTCTTAAGGAGTCATTCTACTTTGACTCCAACTGTCTTTTGCATCTTTTTCAGTCTTGCACTTATAGTCTCTACATTTTCCTATTATTGCTCCTCTAACTCACCTTTTCTGCAAGGGTTTTCATGTTGTGTTTATAAATCTTTCTTCCAAATTTTTGCGTTAGTTCTTTTCATTTTACAAAGTCATTTCCTGCCTGCTTTAATATGTTGTCAGGAATTGATTTATTGAGTTTTGAATAAATGTTTAGTGAGTATTTCTAAAACTCATATTTGGACACAAGGGTGATAGATAAATAAGAGCTAAAAAGAGGGAGATAGATCAGTGATTCATAAATTGATTTAATCCAGGGATGTTGATCTTAGATTACAATAATGGAAATGTTTTTTTCAACCTGGACAATGTTCAAATTATGTATTGAATAACACCTCTGGTGTGATGCTATCCTCTTCATAGTAAGATATTTATTTATTCCTAACTGTGGTTTTAACATATTAGAAGCCAATAACAGGATGGATATAATAAAACCAGTTTACAAATATTTTCCAGTGCTTTTTACTCGGTCAAATAATCATAACTTGGCACTGACTGGTTGAAGCTGAAAACAGTTTTGAAGTACTCAAGGGGAAAATAAGTAGTTTAGTTTGTACCAATGGTGGCCCCAAGAAGCTCCAAAACATGTTTCATATCCAATAGTCACAGAGAAGGCACTGCTTAAGCTAAATGGGTCACAGCAAAACCCTAAAAGTAATGAATAGGAGAAAAGGGCTGGAAAGGAGGAAAAGATGGACCAATGGTTGTGGAGAAAGATATGAAAAGTTGGGAAGAATGTGCAATCGCAATGTGGTATATATGTGAATAAAATCGGCACAAAACCGACAGTGAAAAAAAGAAAGAAAACAACAAGTTGGGTGAAATGGCAATACATGCAATTTCAGATCCTGGGGCCCCCCAGAAGAAGAATTATATGTTGCTCTCAGTCAAGACCTTATATTAAAACTAGCAAACAAAGCTTCCTCCCCCAAGTAAAAAAATAAATAAATATGATTATTGAGAAAGATAACCATGTAAGATTGCCTTATAAGGTTGTTGATAAAATGCACATCAGTTTCTGCCGTTTTGTGACTCAAATTAGAATTTTTTTCTGCGTAGTTATTTTTGAACCTTAATATATCATATATGATACTTTTGTTTGTTCAGTTGCTATGTTTTATCTAGCCCAAATACTACAGCATTGTAATTAGTTCTAGCATTTCTATTGTCTCAGTATTCATGGGTGCAGAACCATCCAAAACATTTTTCATGTTAATAACATGAAATATTGTACAGCATGAAATATTGTGAATATCTTCCATGCCAAATTTTACCACAGTGCTGCAGATTTCAAGAATGAAAGGAACAAATGCTTATAATGGTACTGAAAATGAAAGGATACAAAAATAGATGCATGGAAATGCACTACTTTTCATAAAAATGTCAATAAATACATTAATTCAAAAGATTAAAGGAAAGCTCCAAGGAGACCAAAAGCAACCAGAAGAACACACACACACACACACACACACACACACACACACACACACAAATTATGCACTTATTGTCACACTAAAGTTGGGAAAAATCAACTGAAATTCTAATTTCTTTTGGTTCTACACTATGCTCACACACTTGGAAGTGGCAAAGAGACTGTTTGACTTCCTTCCTTGATCTCAAAATTTTAAAATACTTTATGAAGATAACTAACTAACCATCCCATGTTCCTATGGATGTAGCAAGTATAAATGTTTGTTGCTGGCTATCTCAAAGGCAAATTAGGAAATTTTAGCTGGGGTGGGGCGTGTGGAGAAAGTGTGGA
Source organism: Phodopus roborovskii (assembly GCF_943737965.1). Taxonomy (NCBI): domain Eukaryota; kingdom Metazoa; phylum Chordata; class Mammalia; order Rodentia; family Cricetidae; genus Phodopus; species Phodopus roborovskii. Next base: position 11,494,103 of record NW_026126629.1, read on the forward strand.
TTTCTTGTGTCTTTAGACTGAGATGCAATAAATCAAGTATAATATAAGTTCTTCTCAGAAGATGAGTTCCTAGCTGTCCTGGAGAAATGGGGGCACTATCAGGAGGCGGGTGCATAAAATCTGTGCATGGAGAGCCCTGATTAGATATATGCTTCTATACTTTAAGCAAAACCTAAGTATGTCAGGCACACTACTGTCCCAAAAGATTTGAATATGCCAACTTGTTCTCAACTTGTAAATTTTATTAATTATGCAGATTTTTAAAATTTCTTATTTTCTGTTTATGTGTGTGAACCTATATAAATGTATGTGTTTCACATGGGTGCAGCTGCCCGAAGATGCCAGAAGAGGACTTCTGCCATCACCAGGTAGCTGGAGTTAAAGGCATTTGTGAGATGCTAGATTTGGATTTGGGTACTAGGAACTGCACCCAGGCCTTCTGCTATAGCAGCAACTGCTTTTAACCATTGAACATCTTTTCCTGTTTTTAGTAGTGTTTAAATTGCTATAGTCCTTGTTTATTTTGTAGATATTAAGCACATGTTTTACTATGCATGTTGATTTTAAAATATTTAAAAACTTTAATAGAAAAGAAAAAGGATATTATTGACTAACATCTGAGATAATTAGCAGAGGAAATGGAGGGAGCAGGCCGCAAATGCCCCAGATAAAGATTTGTATTGTTTCAGTAGACCACAGATAAAAAAGGATTGTAACCTTTGGAAGACAAAGCAGAGACTACACCTGAAGGAGTCTATATTTGTAACCCTCTGCCTGAAGGAATTTTCTGCTCTACAGCACCAGGAGGGAGAGGCTGGGCAGAGGATGGCAGACCCTGAGGTGAGAAGTTAGAAATCTGAATTGAGTTGTCTAAAGATTCTGGAATTTCTTTTGAAAAAAAAATCTGTGATTAAAAAAAATTATAAAGTCAAGTGATTTGGGAGAGTCTTCAGACTTGAAGTTCAGCCTTTTATTTCTGATTCATTCCCTGTCTTACATACAAGGATGGGAGGTAAGAGATTGTGCCAATGGAAAATTTTCCCACCTGTAATATCTTCATAGTGACGGGGGCTCTAAACTTTGTGGACTAGATTGATTTAGAACAGAAATATTCTTCCTTACATATGAATCTAAACTCAAATTCTACTCACTGCCCCCCCAAAAAAAGAAAATAAGAAATGGAATAGCATCAGAACATCAGAGAAAAATACATTAAAAAGTGTGTTAGAAATTTTAACAGTCTGTTCTTCATAGATTCCTAGCTGTTTTACATATTAGATATTTTTAAATTCCTTATGGTCACATTTTCATCATGAAGATTTCTAATATTCAGGAAATGCATCTTCCAGACTCCAGCAGCCGACAGCTTCACCCAGTTCTTCTGACCTAGCAAATTCAGGCTCATGAAACTTGCCAGGGCTGTTTCATTTACTTTACATGCAAAGAGAGAGTAATTGGTCTTAATTCTGCATAACATCAAATCAGCCAAAATATTACCTAATAACAAGGTCAAAGGCGCTGAATATTTTTTATTTAAAGAAGTGATTAACAGAAAATAATACAATTCATGCAGATTCACCCAAATCTCGAGTTAACCAAATCAAGGGCACTGCTGAAGGAACTATGTTAGCTGAGTACGAAACATCACAGCCATGACCAGTGCAACAGCTCAAGCTTGACTGAGTTGTCAGTTGTTACCAATAAATCCCTTTGGAAGTTCTCTGGCTCCCAGTCACATAAAAGAAACAAATTCTTTCTCCAAATGTGAACTCTTTGCGTGGATCATGTCGACTAGCCTTTTTTTATTCCCTAGCCCTCATAGCAGTCTAAGATAACCTGCTCTCTTCTGTTGTTGGCAGTTCTGGGATGTGATATGGGTCAATCTTTCTTCTAGTGCATTATTTCCTGTTTGAACATTCTGAGCCTCCCTTCTAGAGCAGTAAGCCTTTCATTTGAGTCAGATACACGGTGTTCTCTCCTTCAGTCTATTATTTTTATTATCAAGGAATATTTCAAAGCCCTCTATGTTTATAAATGTAAGTCATATTTCCTTTGCTTTTAGTCCTTGCCTAAATGTTCCTGCTATTTGAGGCTACAGTGGTAAACATTGGGCTGCCCTTGCATAGAGACAATCATGTAGTGTAATAAGAGAATGGATCCTGCTGTTGAAAAACTCAGGGCTGATACCGACAGTGGTAAGAGCTAAGAATAAGTGTAGAATATTTCAGAATCAAGGAGCCTAAGATTTGTGAAGGAATTGGATATGCCATCAAGTCTACAGAGAGAATTCAAGGTGTGCCCATGGCAGGCTTTCTTGTACTAAAAGAGGATTTGGGCTCTTAGTCACTGGATCACTGCTTTTGGAAAGAGCAGAGGCTACATCAACCCTGACTGCTTCTTGAAGGACATCCCTTAAGCTGGATAAAATTTATGATTACAGATGCTTTCTCTTCTGTCACTTGTGTTTTGAGGCTTTCATTCAATACTTCAGTAATACCAAGACACCATTTATGAATTTTTTGCTGGTTTATGTATCTATCATTTCTAACTTATTTACCTTGTTTAATTTTAGGCAAGTATCTTAATTTTGTTATTAGGTCTCTTGGTTTCAGTATTATTCTTTGATATCTCTACAATGGAGTCATAATATGGTTTTTCCAATATTTCTTCTTTATACAGCACACTTCCTTTTCTCATTGTGTAACTCATTTTTTCCATTCCATTCTATTTTCCTTTTTGGCTAAATTTTATGGAGACCATGTTCTTTCTGATATTTTAAGCTAAGACTGCTTAGGATAGCCAAAGACAGCAATAATAATATATAAACACTAAAAGTTAACTAACAATCATGAAATAAAAAGCAGCCCATGTGAGGTCTTTTATTTTGAAGGAAATATAAGAGTTGAAGAAGCAATTAGTGAAGTGAAACACCCAATCATGTGATCATGTGTCCATCATCATTTCCTGCAGTTCTTAATGATTTATCTTAAAAATGAAAATCTCAGTGTGCCTGTTCTCCATAGACAGTTCTTCGTAGCTGTATATACTGATCTTCACTCCCAGCCACTCAGGGCTGTTTTGTAGTTACTGTTATCTTCTGCTTGCTTGTTTTCAGATCTTCTCTTTTTCATCAGATGAATCACTACATCATGTTTCCTGGGATTTCTTCTAAATGAGACCGGACCCCTTATATTATATGCTTTCACAGCCATAATGCAAATTAATTGCCTTTTTATTCTAAGGTTATGAACTCTAAAACAGAAGCATGTAGGCATTTGGTTTGTTTCTGTTCTCTCGGCTCTGAAAATATAATCTAATGTAGATAGTTGGAGGCTTATGATACAGTTTGAATGAGGGTCTTATTATTATGGTCTTCCAATTCTTGACTGCATATTTTAGATTCAGAGTTTGCTGATGCATGCTTCCTTTGTAAGGCTATTGTCTGTTCTAAGTTCAGTGTTTTCTATCTGGATTATCTATATTTTTTGATGATTACAAAGAAAATGGGGAACCTGTGTAAGACTGAACTAGACTCCCTGAATATAGGTATCAGTAGTGCAGCTGGAACAATATATGAGGCCACTGGCAGTGGGTCCAAGATCTAACTTTAATGCACAAACTGACTTAGAGGAGCCCATTCTATGTGGAGAGATACCTTGCTCAGTCTGAACACAAGAGAAGGGGTGCCTAGGTCCTGCCTCAATGAAATGATGGCACAGACTTAGTACACTTACTAGGGGAGGCCTTACTCTCTGTGGAACAGATGGGAGGTAGAGGGGAGGAATGGGGGAAGAGTGAGGAGAGAAGAGAGAGGAAACTGGGATTGGAATGTAAAAAATAAAGTAGTAAATTAAAAATAAACATTAAAGAAAGACAACTTCAAGGATTGCTAAAATACAATGTGTGTAGTATTGTGGACATGCTCGTATCCGCCCTGCAAACAAACCGTGTTTTCTGACAATAGTGACTCTTCTATTCTGTTTTGAACTTCTGTAGAACTCAGAAAAAAAGTCTCTGTAGTAAGTGCCCCTGATAAATGTCTGGTTGAACAAGTCAATGAATGGAGACACTTATACTAATCCTAACCAAGAGATTGTAAGATATAAGGAGGTAACCCTCAAATGCTGACACAAGATTATGCTGGGAAACAATTTCCTCTACAGAATCTGTGAAAAGAAAACACTGTTAAAATCTACATCACTCTCTCAATCGCTAAGGAAAGACTTGATAATAATTCACAGCTATTTATCATAAACAGATATCAGGAGTGAGGTTTCTTTTCACATGAGACAGAAAGTGTTTGAATAAACATTACCCTTAATGTAGAAACATGAGTAACTTTTAATACAAAGAAAATGATATAAACATGCTCACTTCACCATTAGCTACCACTATTATTTATCCTATTAAAAATTAGCATTAGATGTTACAGAAAAATAACATTGATTATATATTGTACCTCCTGTGATATTATTATAGAGGAATTGTTTTAAATATATGCTATATAAAGGAAGAGGTTAAATATTGGTTAAACTAAATATTAATAGGAGACAAAGTGTCAAGTGAGAAATGGAAGTTGTAATTATAATATTATGAAGTTCTCTACAAACAAAAGACAAAGAAATTTCTGTTCTTATTGCTAATAAATGCTATGTAAGATAAAGACTGATAGTGATAAAATTACTTAAAGCATGAATTTTGGTTATTGTTCTCTTTTTACTATAACAAAAAAGAGTAGGAAAGGCTAGAGTGTGTTAACACATGCCTGCATTCCTGGAAATCAATAGGTAGAAGCCAGGTGATAGATAGATAGAGGATAGATAGATACATAGATAGATAGATAGATAGATAGATAGATAGATAGATACAAACTACTCCAGGGCATCCAAAGCTTCATAGAGAAAACCTGCCTCAAAAATTAAACACACACTCACACACACACACACACACACACACACACAGAGAGAGAGAGAGAGAGAGCAATAACAACAACAACAAAAGAAACAACAACAACTACAAAAGGTAAGTGCATAGACACAGCAAATACAGCAGGCTGGGTTCTATACCCATGGTAAACCATGATTATTATAATATAGGCTTGGATTATTTCCCAGCTTTGTAAGCTTAATTGTGCAAAGCCCTGGTAAACTCCATAGGAGTGTTCTCAGAATAGGAACGCAGCCTTCACATTTTTTACTTGTTAAGCCATAATCACCGGTCAATGTTTAAAGTGAAAAGAGGAATGTCTGTATGCTGCTTCCTTAGTGCTGCCTTCACTTGTCTATTTCAGTATTTTGTTGTAGCATGCTGAATGAGAGTGTGTGATGTGTTTCTGGCAGGCTTCATCTCATAAGATCTCTTCAGTATCAATATTGTCTCCCTTTCAATTAATCAATTAATATTTCACTAGTGTGTATTCTGTGGTGTTTGTGTTTATGCATATGTGCCATGCACACACGTCTGGATGACAGAGGAGGCTCTTATGATGTCCTGCTCTATTACTGTCAACTTTAGTTCCCCGAGACAAGGTTTTTTTCAGGAACCTTGAACTCACTTTTTTCCCCCCACAAGGCTAGAGGTTGGCTGGCCAGCAAGCCATGTCTTTCAGTGGACTTTTTTCTTCTATTTCATTATATGTCTTTTAAAACCTGCATTCTTTTGAGTTGCTGTTTAGTTATCCTGAATCCTTTTGATTAGGCTGTGATGATATTCCCAAATTGTGCACACACTATTTCTAGTTTTTCCTATGATCTGTCTTTCCCTCTCTCCTTCTCTCTCTTTCTCTCTTTGTTTATTTCTCTCTGTGTGTCTTTCTGTTTCTCTCTTGCTCTCTCTCTCTCTCTCTCTCTCTCTCTCTCTCTCTCTCTCTCTCTGTGTGTGTGTGTGTGTGTGTGTTGTATATACCTTTAAATATTTTAACCAGGTAGACTTTCAACTTAACAGAATAAAGACAATAATGTCCCGGAACCAGTTTTTCCTTCGGGAAGCTGTTGCTTTTAAGATCCTTAAATCTGTCTGCATCTCTTCTCTGAGCCTAGTCATCCTCACAAGAGACAGCTTACTCATCTGTATGGAAAAGTGTTTCAGTGCAACTTGTAAAAGCTGAGGACATGTGATCATCTAAAGGACTTTAAATAGATGTTTATTTTATTTTATATGTATGTTGGTGTGCCTCAGTGTGTGTATGTGTGTAAACCATATGCATCCAGAAGCATGAAGATCCTGGAACTGGAGTTTTGAGACACCATATGTGTGATGGGAAGTGAACTCAGGTCCTGAGCAAGAGCAGTTAGTGGTGTCAACCATGGAGCCCATTTCTCTGATCCCCACGTTGCACTTTTTACTATTCTGGTAAATATTTCAGAAACTCAAGTAGAACCTATGAAACTCCACAATGGTAAACATGCACTAGAGACTTTAGCCAACATTTGTTGCTCTAACAATAGCCTGAGATGATCAAATGAGGAGAAAAGGAAAACTTGACTTTTAATTTCAGAGGTTTCAGTGCAGGATCACTTAGTGTCATCGAATCTGGGCAAAATACCATGGCAGGAAACCTGTATTGTAGCAAAAGCTCAATGCTCACCTCCTCACAGAAGAAAAAGAGAAATGGAACAAAAGTGTGAGTGCGGCAATGTAGGGGTAAAATATTCTCTTCCAGGGTATTATTCCAGATGCAGTTCTTTTAAGTATGCTCTACCTCCTGTATGTAGCTTGGACTCCCTCAATTAATCCCATTCTTATGAATCAACCAGTGGATTAATGAATTGATGATGTCAGTATCCTCCTGGTCTGTTAACTTCCTCTAAAACTCTTTTCTGAATATAACTACATTGCAAACCAAACCTTCAACACGTAGCCTTTTAGGAAAACTTCAGATCCAAATAGTAACAGATGCACACCTTTGTCTTTGGCGGGTGATATGGTAGTGAGCACTCCAGGCACTCTGTGTGCTTCAGAGTGTTACTTCATCTTTTTAATTAATGCTAACATTTATGAGATAGCTTTTATTTAATTTCCATTTCAAGGCAAGATGCTGAAGTTAAAAATACAACTTTACTAATATCTCAACACTGGTCTAATTTTAAATGTCTACTATGAGACCCTTCGTCTCTGTATGTAAAAGGGCAAGTCCACATACACTGAAGACTTTGGAACTGTTATCTGATGTTATTACTGTTAAGATGAAAGCAAGTTTCTGAGAAACTTTCGATTAACATTTACATGATCGAGTCTCTTGAGTCTAAGACATCTGTGTTTCATTTCTGCCTGTGTACTTTAACAGATTGTTAGGTTTCTTGTTGACCTACGGAGAATCACTGTTGGTAATAAATGTGAAATTTTCAAATATGACTCTTGTATCTTTGGCCTCCTAGATCAGGCATGCTAATGGAGACTTTGTGGCCTTCTAAGCTAATGCTACCATTTACTTGTTTGCTTTGTTTCTTGTAAAGGGCTAGAAGTCTTTTGTCCATCAACTCAGCTGGACTTCCTTCTCCATTTTTAGTTACTACATGAGTCAATGTTTTTAAGTGTGAAATCATACTTTCCATCTTAAATGTACTCAGCTTTCTTTACCTTTAACACTACTCACTGTATGAGTACTTTTATGTACCTGGTAAAGGACTCACCATTGTGCTAGGCAACTGACTGCATTTGACTGTCTATCATTGCATTATTTCTTTAAATGTTGAAAATGATGCTTTTCTTATTCCTCACTTTGAAGACTTCTGTTTCCCTTGCTGGATTGGGCTATTCTGGTCCAAAGTCTTATTTATTCTTCTATCTCCCTGCTCCTCTGTGGTAATATGGATATGAATATTGAAATAATTCTTGCAGTGGACTCTTGAAATCAACAGTAAGTGACAGTGGTAATTGAGAGTGCGCTGAGAGCTGACTGCAGTTCTTACAAGGCATTTTGAGGAATAGTTCTGTACTGAGTTTGATTAAGGGAAGAAGCTTAAGGGGCTTTTCTTTCTCATCTTCATTTTTCTTTCACCTTCCATCTAATTCCGTCTTACGACAAAGAAGATATGTGGAATTGTGTTTGAGACAGCACTCTAATGTTTCCATCTGAATATTACTTTTTCATTGTTTTGATTAGAAGCACTCAATAAATGGTGTTGACAGACTCTGGGGATGATTCTTATAATGAAAGGGGATGGTGAAGTGGAGAAGATTCAATAAAGCACACTTAAAAATACTCCTCTTGAATATAAAGAACATGGCATTGGCAGATGACCTTGCACAAGATGTTCTTACAAATACACAGCTGAGCTGCGCAGTCTTCCCTGTCTTTGAATAATCCTTTCTTTCTGTGACTGTTTGACTTCCTTCATCAGTTCATACCCCACACTCAGATGGGAGAAGTCATCTTCACCCTTTCCTTTCACTTTAAGGATAATTTGATGCCCAAATAAGTTATCCACAAATCTGTCATCTCCAGATTTACACTCAGCATTTTGATTTTAAGTTAGTGATTCTCTTCATAGAATGACAGAGGCCCTGTTGGATTGGAAGTCTCTAGAAGATCTCGCTCTACATAAGATGGATGGGCCTTGAGCTTGTTGTGTAACTAAGACTGGCCTTGAACTCACCACCATCCTTCCTTAGCTTTAGAAGTACTGAGATTTCAGACATGGGCCAAGTTTCATACAGAGCTGCATCAGAACTCTGTCACAAGGGCAAACCTTAACAGCATGGAATTCCAGAGATGCCAGACGCATTTCTAATTTATGAATGAAGTTCTCAAAGAGAATTTTTAAACAGCCGAGTGTTGATAACAAAATATATATATTTTAAACAGCCAAGTGTTGATGAAAAATAGAGTCTAACTAAGTAATCATGAGACATTCTAAGAACATAAATTTTAGGAGTTATAGTTGTGAACTCAAGTGTAAACCAGGACTTTTTGTGAATATGAAGCATAGCTTAAATCACCATTATATAACATGCATCCTGTACCTAGAACTCTCTTTAATTTTCTGGAGGTAAAAACTCACTTGATAGAGTAGAAATGGTCTAAATGGAAAACAGTTTGAACTAGAAGAGAAATCACAGTTTTAATCCATATATACTGCTAGTTGGCTCTTTGTTTATGGAAAAGTCATATAATTTTTTCTGTATTGAATTTTCATCATTTTTCCTTCATGTTGCAATAGTATTGTTCTAGCAATTGCTTGTGGCTGCACAAGATTTAGCATTAAATTAATTTTTAGATATTAAATATTTTCAAATGTCAAAGATTTGTGTTCACAATGGCTCGGTAAAGATCTTGTAGCTGCTTCTCCAAACAGAGTGAAAAAGGAGAGTGAAAAAATAAACAGGAAGAAAATGATTAAGGTACCCTACTGGATCCCAGTATGCATTTTTAAAAGCAGAGTGTTTATCCTTTAAAACCAAGAAGAATGCACTTCATGGCAAGTGGGGATAGAACCTCTGGGGGACATAGAGACTACCAATCTACAGGAAGAGATCATCTCATAGATCTGATTTGAGGTAAAGCTTCTTTGAGAAACATGCTGAATTTCTGGTTACCATTTGCTTTGGGTAAATACTACCTCAAGGAAAGAGAAACCAAAAACCAACATTGTCACATTTTGTGGTGAACAGGCAGTTGCTTTTCTATCCTCTTCACATGTACTTCAAGTAGTCACTAATCCAAAGAGAATCTGCCTAAGGAATACAGGAAGACTTTTGAAGCAATGAATGATGCAAGATACATGGAAATAAAGAAACAATTATAAAAAAAACAACAAGCAGTTAAAACCATTCATCAGGCCAAATATGTAACCATAGTTCAGTCTTAATATTCAATGAAACAATAACTTCTGTTAAATGGTGTTTCAAAACAGAGGCTGGAGCAACAGAAATTTGGGGGAAATGACATTCCTAAGAAAGTAAAGAGATAGTAGAAAGGAGTGTTGTGTACTCTGTGGGAATAACATGAAGGTGAATAGAACCCTTCTGAATTATTTTCTTGTGCTGCAACTAACTACCCTGAAGCAACCTAAAGGAGGAAAGATTTATTCTCTCTGGAAGTTCCAGATCATGGTGACATCTAGGCCTAGGTTGCCACTGAGGGCCAAGTCTGGGGCTGTGGCAATACAGCAACCAGGGTCTGTGTTTATTCCTGTGGCTGTGTCACCATCAAAAACCATTCAGATGTCTGTAGTCTGGGCTGCTGTCTGAGACCATGTTGATGTCAGGGAGTCATGATGCCATCATGGGGCAAATTCATCTGAGTTGCTGTTGCTGCCATAGTGACATGTAGACCTATGCTGTTTCCAGGGCTGTGTCTAAGTCCATCGTCCTCTTGCAGATGGGGTCTGTGTTGATGTTCAAGGCCCATGTTTCTACTCAAAGCCCATGCTTATATCTGTGACCTAGGCTGCCACCTAAGAACATGTTTTTGTTTAGGCACCATGTTGAGCTGGATCCACTCTTGGGTGTGGTGGGATAGCTGGCCACATCCCTCACCAGCTACCACATAAGGGACAGGGAGGCCTGGTGGAGAGACATGGGCTGACCAACTCACCTACCACCCATACTCAGATGCAGGGACCTGAGTTTCCCCTACCCAATTCCTATTCCAACTGTGAGCTGTTGGGGTATATAAAGGGCGGATCCTATGGCAACATAGCTTCAGGATCTCCATGATTCTGGACAACAGCAGTATTGATGGTATAGGAGAAGGCAGAGGCCCTGAGCCAGACCAATGACTCATTGCAATGATAACTGTTTGGCTACAAGGGTGTACTATGAAACACACCACAGCATCCAATGCCACTACAACAAACACATGTGGGGTGAAGACATGGAAAAGATGGAGGAGTAAAGTGTTACAAGTATAGCAACAGCTGTGACTGGGATGAGAGAAGGCTGTGGTTGAAACAACAGCAGGTCCTTTCTCAGAGGGGTATTTGGGATACATTTGTTTGAATGATTTTTCATCTTAATATTTATTTATTTATTTATTTATTTATTTATTTATTTATTGGTTGGGAGAGGTTACAAGAGTAGAGGATGGAAGTCTAGAAAAATGAATATTATTAAGGTACATGATGTGACATTCCCAAAGACTCAATCAAAAAAATTTTTTTTTAAAAAAAAAACATTAACCAAAAGAAAAAAATAAATGAATAAAAGTCTTCATGTCCAGACACAACTTTATATGTGCACAAAGGTACACAGATTTGTGCACAGTAAATAAATAAATATATAAATAAATATTTTAGAACATTTTAATTAAAATAAATAAGTGAAAATTCTCTTAACATTACAAGAAAGTCATTTGTTGGTATAACTAGTAACATTGCATTTTTTTTTAAAATTTGAAAAACCCTAAGAAGTCTAAAAGAAAAGGAAGAAAAGAAAAAAAATAACATTTTAACCTATACCAAAGAAGTATGTATGAAGAGAAATAATTATATAGAGAAAAGATTACTTTTCATAGACTAAAATGTTCTGGAACTCACTTGGTAGATGAGGCTGGACTTGAACTCATAGAGTTCTATCTGCTTCTGCCTCCCTAGTGCTGGTATTAAACCTGTGTGACACCACCACAAGGCTTCATAGACTAAAATCTAAGAGTACATTCTCTTACTTGGATCTATTATTTGAAAACAAATAGTCTGAAAAAAAGAATTGATGAAAATTATCTATATAGGCCTCTGAATTGTACTGACTTCTGAATTAAAAAGAAATTCTTTGGTAAGTATTCAAGAGTTTAAATCATATCGAAAGATGGTTTTAGGCTAGGTGTCCTGAGCTTGTAAACCCACAACTATGGAGATCAGATGGTAAGATTATGAATTCCAGCACAGCATGAGCTACAGAGGAAAACCTTTTCTAAAATACACATGCACACACTCACATGCTCCCCCCACCACAGACACACATTTACAATCTGAGAATCCTTGGCTGCATCCCACTCTGGAAAAGCAGAGACCATGCCTTCAGTATCTCAGATACTATTATACTCTTTAAAATAAGTCAACTGACATTTTATATTCTAACCATCTTGGGTTACATGGTTACAAATTAATCAAAAATTACTGAGAAAAAAAAAATGAATACAACAGCCATGACAAAAAGTTTGTCAGTGAACATTAAATGTTAACTCTTGCTATAAGGAAAAGATATTCAAGAACTGTGACTATGCAAGAGAAAAAAAAAATGTTACCAAGGATCCTAGTGCAGAAGTGGTTTACTTCTTACAGTTTGGAATGGCAGCAGTCAGGCAAGCATTATGAGTTCTTCATCTAATATAGCTGAGGACAAAACAAATATCACTGTCAACTGAGCGTATGAAATAGGACACATACATACATTCATAAAAGAACATATTGGAATTAACTAATCAGAATTAGTGGGTAGCATGTTAGCACTTAGTTGAATGAAAGCTCAATAGATAATTTAGTGAAATCAATGATTTAAAACAGAGCATATTGTAGTAAATATGGTATGAGTAGGAACATGCATGCAAAGACTAGAAAAAGGAGTACATTCATGAACTACTATAAATATGATATAAATAATTTTAAAAGTTCCTACTATATTGATGAAGGTACTGTGTAAAATATTTTAATGCTTAAGCTATTTATTTCCACAAAAAAGTAAAGAAATAAATGCAACACTAGCTGATCTCACTTCACATATCATAATGGGAAAGTAACAGACATTTCCAGGCAGAGAAGCTAACACATCAGCTGAAAAATGCTTAGTTTTGGATAGGTAATTATTAATAAACACCAATAAGCCTATAGAAGGCTTGTAGGACAAACTTGGTTTAGTACAGTATATATTGTTGTTTATATCCAAAGCAGATTCTCTACAAATTTTGGTAAAACAATTTTCTCTTGGATTGTGGTTTCTAAAGGGAAGGCTTTTGTTAAATATCTTTAGAAAAGTCCTTGCAGTAGTGGTACTTTATCAATCTGTAATTATTCATTCCTGGAGATTTATCTCTGACCATTATATGGATCAAAACTCTAAGCACAGGGCAAAGGGCCAGTATTCAAGTTAGTGCAGTGCTAGTTAGTTTTTGTACAGATCAGATGTAAAATTTCCTGGCAAGGATGAAGAGGGATTAAACAAAAAAACCTTTCAATCCACAAGCCCAGTATTAAGAAAGTGTATTCTGTATAATGATAAATGATATATTCAAAATAAGCCCCAGAATATATGAGATAGACTTTTGTTCACCAACAAAATGATCTTTCCAAAATATATAACAAGATGCAAAATGGATTGTATGGCTCACTTATCAGAGATCTGGGACAAATAATGATGATGGTATCTGATATTTTGAAGAAATATGTGACTAATTCCATTACTGTCTGTGTTGCCCACACTTACAGCAAAGCTGTGTCTTCTAAGTGGTGTTGCTGGGCCTCTTGGGTGTAGTTTTCTTGAAGGAATGAATTCAGTCAAGAGTCATAATTTTTAGCAGAAGTTTACTTAGCAAAGCTAAGCAAAGCAAACACTCCAAAGAGAGATTGGAGTGGGCTGCCCCAAGGAAGGATCAACCTAGTGGGCTCTGCATTGTGGATTTTAAAGAAGGTTTAATGCATATTTATGTGGTGAGTATTAGAGTGCTCAGGCCCTTCTGGCCATAAACAGAGATTGCTGCAGGCAAGCCCAGCATCCACACTGCTGCAGCCAGTAGCTAGGCAAGAAGCAGTTTCCAGATTCCTACTGCCTACCACCCAGGATAACTTGAATCTCGTAATCATATATTAATCAGACCTGCATTCTTATGCAGTGCCTCCATGACTCCTAACATGAATTTCAATTTCTTTATGGGGGACATGTATTAATGTAGCTCCTCCTCCCTTTAGAGACCTTTAAGAATAGCAAGGTCACAGTGGTGGCTTTCTTAGAAGCCATTCTTACAATTTAGTTGTAATAATATACACTAGATATGTGTCTATTGTAAATGTCATGTATGTATTCCTGGAGGGAATTTGTAGTAACAAGAGTCAGCTAGAGCCTGCCAAGACAGGCTTTGTGTTGCTTCTAATCCCAGAGTCTTGCACTTCTTACCTGATCAATGTGACTATATCATATCCAGCTGTGATGCCTTTCATTTCTGTTCTCTTGTGTTCCTGACCTTGCTGCCTAACACTTTAAGCATAACCTTTCTTTTAAATAAAATTTTTTTTTTTACAATAACAGCAGCATCTGCTCACATTACAGACCCACTTTCCTGTCTTTTCTTGGGGCCCTCAGACTGTTGACCTCTAACTACTAGTAAACAGACTTTCATTCCTTTGTGAGCATTGTAATTTCTTAGAAGAGTAATAATCTTTGTGAGATTGTATGGGCCTATGAGTTCATAGACATAGAAAGGTCTTGGGAAAATGGTTTCTAAGAATAAAAACTAGAGACTAGAGACAAGGCCATAATATAGGGTCACATCACTAGGCTATTATGGAGGTCAGAAGGCAGAAGACAGATGGGGAGGGGCTGCTGGTGGGGCATTGTAGACCACAGCTGTTATTGTAGTTTTGTAGGGTAGTCATAACCGGTATTCAAAACAGTGTACCAATGGCTATTTTGACTATTTGAACTAGTCCCTATAAAGATTCTGAGGAAGTCAGAAGGGAACTACCTCCCTGGTGTTTTGTAACTCTATAGCTAGCCTGAATCTTGGTTGGTGAATAGAACTTCAAAAACATTCCCCATGGTCATTTCTTTACTCTCTCTAACAATTGACTTGACTGTGGACAGGATAGTCTTTCTATAGCTAGAATCACTGTCTAAAATGTGAAAACTGTCATCATACACAGATGACTCAATAAAATATGTACAGAGCCACCTTCTTCTAGGCTTTCTTTTGTCTATATTTTCTCCAGTGATATCTTTCAGTCCAACAACTTAAAATACCATCTTAATGGAATTAAATTTGCTCCTCTAAGATTGAAGTCTCTGCAGTTCTCTGCTCTGAGGCCTTTGCAATATGAATTTTCATATTGTGTACAAGATAGCTCTTCATTACTTCCCCAACACCCTCTACTCCTGGTTCTTCCATTTCATGATGAATGAACCTCTCAGTCAAACCAGAGATCAAACTAGAAACATGGTCCTTTTGATCCCCATATTGCCCTCCATTTCCTATTCTTGACTATATCTAAAGCATTTCAACCATACCAAAATTTGTTGGTTGTCTTTCCAATATAAACCTCAAATTCAGCAATGCTCTCCCTCCATTTCTAATGATGAGCCACCATCATTTTATCCTTTTCTGTTACAGTACTTACTGCATGACTTAATTCCCCACACTCACATTTCTGTCCCCTCCACAAATGGCTTCTTCTTCATGTCTTTATGGACAACTGGATGAATGGGTGAAACAAGCACATCTCTCCACAGCTCAAAGTCATCACCACTGCTGTTCATCTGCATGGGGAAGGCTACATGAACCTTATAAGGACCAGGTGGCCTGCCTGTATGAGCTGGTTTCTTCTCTGTTTTGTCTAATATCATTTTTCCACTCTCTTCTCTACTGATTCATAATACTCCCAACTCAATGTTCTTTACACATTTTCTAAAACAATGTCTCTTGACTTCAATAAATGGCCTTTAGTTAAAAATTTTATTCAAAGGAAAAAAAAAAGGAAGAAAATATTGTCTAACTTAACCACTCTGTTTTTACCATCACAGCAGCTTCTTCATTTTTCTTCCCTTGCAACCAATTCCAAACTACAATTTTGTCTCTGCCCCTTACATTTATTATTTCTTTTTCTTGTAGTCATGGTAGAATTAACTGGAAAAGGCAACTTAAGTGAGAAAGGGTTTATTTCAGCTTCCTTTCCAGAAGGATGCAGCCCACCGCAGAAAGACAAATACCGAATCAGGCAGGGAAGGTATTGTGGTGGGGGAAGAAGGCTGGCTGGCCACATTGAATCCTGCATTCTTTTTCTATTTATTTATTTATTTATTTATCTTATTTTACATATCAATCAAAGTTCCCCCTCCATCCCTCCCTCCCTTCCTCTCTCCTTCCCTTCCTCTTTTACACTCTCCCATGCCCCTCAACCACCCTCCCATCCCATCACTCCCCCACTCCACATGTAGGGGGATGCCTTCCAGGAGGGCTCATCAAAATCTGTCAAGTCATTTGGAGTAGGGACTAGGCCCTCCCTCCAGCTTCTAGGTTAAGGGAGTTTCCTCCATGGGGAATGTGCTCCTAACTTCCTTTCCTGCACCAGGGATACATCCTGGTTTCACTGTCAGAGGTCCCTTAGACTGCCCAGGCCTTCTAACTGAGACCCATATTCAAGGGGTCTGAGTCAGTACAATGCTGGTTTCCCAGCTATCAGTCTGAGGGGCCAAGGCAGCTTTATCTGCAGGTTTCTATAGCCTGGTCTTGTCCTCCCTCTCTGCATCTGGATTCCAGTTCGGCTCAGTGTTTAGCTGTGGGTGTCTGATTCTGCTTCCACCAGCTACTAGATTAGGGCTCTATTCAGGAAGCAGGAAGCTTAATAGGAAAGTCAGCCTGGCTACAAAGCCTCAAGGACAATGCACTACAGCTTATTTCTTCCAACAAGGCTCCAACTCCCAAAGATCTCACAGCCTTTTAAAATAGTTCCACCGACTTTGGTGCAAATGTGTAAACATGTGATCCTCTGGGGGAGATTTCATATTCAACAAAAAGCACCATTCATAACTTATGCTGCCCTCATAACTTGTGGTTATGACCACTATGGTCACCTCCTTAGTTCCTTTCTTGGGCCTTGCTATCCTGCCATGTGCAATCATCATGAATCTATACTTCCATTTTTCACAAACAGTTCAAGAAAAGGCTTTGCCTCAGTCTCACCTTATCCTCGTTCCTTACAAGAATTGTTTCTGTTTTGTCTATTATATCTAATTAGGCTCATCTCTTTATCACTTCCACAACAACTTGAAGGCCATATCACCTACTATATTAAAAGTAATATGACTGGAGGACAGTCATGCTACCATCTGTTGGCCAATCCAGTCATCACTTATTTCTGTAGAGGTTTCATAGAAGCCTCCATTTATTTTGTATTGTTCATGATGACTTTCCTTCTGTAACAATAATGCTCATTGGATGCTACTGAGACTGTGTGATCCACAGTGCTGAAAATGTTTAGCACCTGCTCCTGTATAGGGCAAGTTTACTAACCTTTGGATGAGGACATAATCTCTACTATCAAAACCTCTATTTACATATTAATAATTAATTAGAAAGAATTAGATTTTTGATACCTTCTAGCATCACCCAGTCCAGATACTATTATGTAGCAAGTTTTTACTTAATCAATAAATGCAGCCTTACATGACTTTTCCATCTCAAGTAATCAGACACTGCTCTCATATTCATAGGGTTTGCCTCATATATCACTTTGTTTTCCCTGATGCATTCTCTTGTAATCAAGTGTGTGTATGTGTGTGTGTGTGTGTGTAAAATATTTTTTTTTATTTATTTCTTTTTACATATTGATCTCAGTTCCCTCTCCTGACCATCCTCTCATGTCCCCCACCAACCTCCCGATCCCATCCCACATCCACTCCCCAGGGAGGGTGAGGCCATTCATAAGGGATCATCAAAATATGTCAAGTCATTTTGGATAGGGCCTAGGCCTTCTTCTAGACTAAAGGAGTATCCCTCCATGAAGAATGGGCTCCCAAAATCTGTTCGTGCACTAGGGATACACCCTGGTTCCACTGCCAGTTATCCCAGAGACTTCCCAAGCCTCCTATCCAAGACCTAAGATCAGGGGTTCTGGGTCAGCCTTATGCTGGTTTCCCAGCTATCAGTCTACGGTTCATGGGCTCCCCCCCTTGTTCAGGTCAGCTGTTTCTGTGAGTTTCTCCACCCATTTGCTCATCACTTTTCCCTCTCTGTAACTGGATTCCAAGAGTTCAGCTTAGTGTTCAGCTGTGGGTGTCTGCTTCTCTTTCCATCATCTACTAGATGAAGACTCTAGGATGGTATATAAGGTAATCGTCAATCTCATTCTCTGGGAAGGGCATTTAAGTTAGCCTCTCCACTATTGCTTAGATTGTTAGTTGGTGTCATCCTTGTAGATCTCTGGACTTTTCCCTAGTATGAGATTTCTCTTTGAACCTATAATGGCTCTCTCTATTATGGTATCTCTTCTTTATTCTTTGCCTGACTCAATCTTCCTCGTCTCTCATGTTCTCCTCTCCTCCCCTTCTCTTTCTCCTATTCCCTCTCCTCTCCCCTGATCCCAATTTTCTCAGGAGTTCTTGTACCTTTTCCCTTCTGTGGGGGACCATGTATTTCTCTCTTAGGGTCCTCCTAGCTTTTCTGGCAGTGTGGATTGGAGGCTGGTAATCATTTGCTCTATGTTTAAAATCCATATATGAGTGAGTACATACTGTGTAATACTATCCTCTTTTTGTGACTCGGTTACCTCACTCAGGATGGTATCTTCCAGTTCTTTCCATTTGCCTGTGAATTTCAAGATTCTGTTTTTTTTTTTTTTTTTTTTTTTTTTTTTAATCCCACTTAGTAGTAGTCCATTGTGTGATTATACCACACTTTCTTTATCTATTCTTCTGTTGAGGGACATCTAGGTTGCTTCCAGGTTCTAGCCACTCTGTAAATCAATATGGTTCCTCAGGAAAATGGGAATCAATCTACCATAGGATCCAGCAGTTCCACTCTTAGGCATATACACAAAAGATGCACATTGATGCAGCAAAGACATCTGTTCAATTTTATTCATAGCAGCATTTTTTGGTGATACTACATTTTGAGAAATCATCCTTAGGCAATTTTGTCATTGGGGAAATATCACAAAATGTACTTACACAAACTTAAACAAGCAGAGCTGACACAGACTTAGACCTTAGCTGGATGGTATGCCCAAAGTGCATGTGGCCTTCTCTTGACCAAAACAGGGAAATGTAACACAAATCAAGACTGCAAGTATTTAGTTATTTGACATTTATACTACTTATATACTCTATGAATCATGAACTATGCTTGATTGTTCATTGACATAAGCTCAACTGCAGTCCAGTTTTTTTCTTCATATTAACATTTACTAAATCATTCATGGATAAATTTAAGATTTTTATCTCCTGGTGTCATTCTTCTCTACCCAAGTATAAATGGCCACCTGATAATCTGACCTGTGAACTGAAATTTCTAAAGAGGCTATTAAGATACCAATGATTTGAAAAATGAGCCAGGGTCTTTATGTGACTTTTTTTGTAGAATATACGTCAGTGCCACAATGTTGCTTTTATCAAATCTTGTAAGAAGAAAAAACTAAATGCATTTAGTTGCTTCACTCTCAGCATCTCAATTTCTAAGGCACTTGGAGAATTCTATATGAGAGTTAGTACACTGTGAGGTATAATAAAAAACAATGCTCGTTCCACGTTGAAATTGTAAAGAACAATTTAATATATCTTCATCAATTTTGCCATATGTTCTCTGTAGTCTCTCTCTCTCACACACACACACACACTTAGAAGAAAATTTATAATTAATATATTTCAACCACATGATGTAAATAAATGCAGTTGTCTTTAGATTTTAATGGGAATTAAGAAATGTTTTATGAACCAACGTTTTTCTAGAATTCACGAACGCTTTTATAGTGTTATTTTTCTCATTTTAGATTAAACTACAAAGCTCTGTGGAGGTAGCTCAGGCTGTGAGGTGTTTGCAATGCAAAAGGGAAGACCAAAGTTAGAACCCATGTGAAAATGCTTGAGGGGTGATCCATGATTGAAAACCTTGCACTGGAAGTTATAGGCAGAAGGATACCTGGAGATTTATGGCCAGATTGACAAGACTTCTTGGTGATCTCCATAGCTGTGAGAGACTCTACTTCATATGCAAGGAAGAAATCTTCCCGAGGTTTTACTCTTGACTCTACACAGTGTGTACACATGCCTGTCAACTTCAAGTACTGGTCCTCCTGTGCACATAAACACATGAAAAGAATTGTGCTAGAATACTTTAATTCTGACTTTACTCAAACCATCTCTAATTTTAATAAGACCCAAATAAAATGGCAATACTATAGGTAACTTTAAAGGGCTGAAGTGAAGTTAAGCAGAGAAACAAAGCTTTCATTTAGTATGTAAGATAATGGATATTTTCTTTCTTAAATATCCTATATGAAGTGGCTGGTGTTAGCCAGATTGTACCCATAAAGCAAAGTTCTTGCAGAAATGAGCCCAGCTTAAGAGTCAGTGAGTCGTCAGGGAGTGTTTCTTAGAACATTAAAGCTCATGTTCTTTCTGTTGCCCTTTGCTCTTACATGTTATATTGTATCACTCATTATTTGTCTTGTCCTTTCCAATACTTTTTTCCCATCTCAGTTTATTTTCTCCTGTTACTTTGAAGGCTCATTGTCTTGTGTATCATCTTGCAGACTATGTATTATTTCCATGCCTGTTTTTTTTGATTAATTATGCAATTATTATGGGACCTGCGGCAAAGCAACAGGATTTGGGCGACTATTTGCAAGTTGAATTAAAAAAAAAAGTTTTCTAAAAACTGAATTCATCTGTGGTTTGAGAAAAATTAGAAAGCTTGCGAGTATACCTACTTCAGCTCCATCAAAATCATACAACTTAGAGAAGGTGTAATTCCTACCAAGACAGCGCCCCTTACCAGCAGGAAGTAGTTTGGAAAGAACGACGCCCAAATTCCCAAATATTGTGTATAAATGTTTGTTTTCATTTAATTGGACTTTGTTATATAAAATTAAATAAAAAAACTGAATTCATCTGTGGTTTGAGAAAAATTAGAAAGCTTGCGAGTATACCTACTTCAGCTCCATCAAAATCATACAACTTAGAGAAGGTGTAATTCCTACAGAAAAGAAAGAGAAAGCCAAAGAATATGCATATGACTATTCAGTTAGGCTGTGGGTGGGGAGTCCAGGGATGCTGCAATCCTGTTTGAGGAGTTCTATGAATGGGTGATGGTGAGAGCCACACCTTCGGCCCTTCACATAAGAGGGTTACCTGTAGGGAGATGGAATGGAGAAATAACCCAAGAAATAAGTTAAGAAGACCTTAGATGAGTTTTCTCCATTTGTTCAATCTTAAAGGAACAATTGTTCATTCATTCTTGCTTTTCTAACTAAACATTGACGTTTTGAAGATTCTTATGTGAGATGTGAGCATCTCATTACCTTCATCAGTATGTTTCCACAACATTTTAATCCCCTATACTGCTCTTATTTGTACACATGGCATTCACCAATCACTGCACTGACGCAGAGGCACGACTCAATTATTTAATTTAAAAGAGCATGCTAATTTTCATCAGTAAATAATACACTGTTAATATAATCTTACTTTGTTATGTCACGTTAAAGACTCGACTGAAGAAGAAATTTAATTTTTTTTCTGTTTAAATAGCATGGATGTGAAACAAAAACAAGACTGTAGGGGACTTCATTTCTTCTCCAAACTCCAGATGAGGATACCGATTTAAATTACTGGGGTAGGGACTAGAGAGATGGCTCAGTGGCAAATAGCACAAAGTGCTCTTCTGAGGACTCCGGTTTGACCCACAGTAGCCAAATTAGGTGAATGGTGGCCACCTGTAATTCCTGCTCCATGTGGATCCAACTCCTCTGGTCTCTGTAGGCACCTCAGCTCACATGCACATTACACACACACACAGAGGGGGGAGAGAGAGAAAAAGAGAGAGATAGGAGAGGGAAGAGGGAGAGAAAGAGAGATAGGAGAGGAACAGGGAGAAGGAAAGAGAGAGAGAGAGAGAGAGGTTAAAAGAATTAAAAATTAAAGGTCAGCGTAAAACATTGGTTTTACCCCACTGTTTTATGGCTTTAATTGATTTTCTTTCCCTTTAGGTGATAAATGCTTAAGTTGAAATGTTTGAATCATGAACTGATAGGAGAATAAAGTTCTGTGAATGTGTTCTTACTTCTGTTATGAGGGGAGAGAGAACTACAATTCACTCTCAGTGCAAGTTTCCTTTCATGGAATGATCTAGTACTGAAAAATGAACACAAGAAGGAAGCACTTACCTGATTATGGAGTTCATTCCAGAATAAGCATGTGATTTATTGGAAAGTTTAGGAGACTTGGGTTTCAGTCTGTGGGGACAGCACTGGATCTGTCCTTATTAATATCAATGTGAGTGGATTTAGAGATGCCTATTATCAGATAGTGTGGATAATATTTTCAGTCTTTTCTTCTTACTTACAGTTTTGTAGAGATCATCTTTTTTTTTAATGACATTACTATGTAGATAGGTATGTTCATCCAAATTGATAAGGAAAACTCTAATATTTAAGGAGCCCTGCCTAGTGTTTCACTGTATATTCTTTAAGTTCTGTGGATAGGAACTGCAAGAAGAGAGTTATCCAAGTTCTGATGTTGTCGGTCCTCTATATTTGAGAGGAAAATGAAAGAGATGCCTGCAGATCTTTGAGTGCGAGTAATTTCTATATTTGATGGCTATCACAGAAAAAGTCTTTAAATTACAGGGGCAAAACCTTATGATGGTACAACAATTGCTTTTGAATTACAGATGTAACTCAAGTTAAAAAAGTGGATAGAATAACTCTCTAAAAAAGGTAACTTCTTTATCATAAAGGACAAAAGGTGGGATTGTAGCAGGATCTCAAAAAACAGCCTTTGCTAAATGGTATTCTTCCTTGCTTAAACACCTTAGCTAAAAGCAGGAAGAGGTTCTGGCACCTCTTCTTTCATTTTGTGTGTCTTCTATTCTTTCTGTCAAGTTCCTCCTGACTCAGCATAGGCATAATGATACTCAGGGATATCTGTCTGAAGAGAAATCAATGCCTAACATGTTTCACCTCATTGCTATGCCTAAGGCACAAAGCTAAACCACTGCCTACACTGTCTAGCATCCTAGTTTCCATGAGCATCAGGGTCTCATAGAGAGGGCAGAGCACCCCCACCCAAGATGAGAAAACTATCTGTAAGTCATTGACAATGGTTAAAAGATAAGCCACTTTTGAGTCCACAATTTAGGACAGAGGCTGAGACAATAAGTGGGACATCTTAACAAGGACTATTTAATTATTCATGCCTCTTTCCCATGACAAAATCCTTTTTCTATTTTAACCTTATGTGCATGTTGCTACCCTGAAGTTGTGCTTGGGTTACTGAACCACTTTATTAGTACCTGGTTCCAAGGGCAAATAATTTTGCTTTTGCATAATCACAGATACAGAAATAAAATGATTTTGAGTGGGAGTAAGAGGGTTTCACTGGGGAGGTAGGTATTAGAGAGAGAAAAGAAAGAAGGAAATGTAATTATACTTTAATTAAAAATTAATAAAAATATGCTATATGTTCAACACACTAAAACAAACAAATATCTTTTTCAAGGTTAAAGATCAGCTTAGTTATCCTCTGTGTAAGCATCTGGAAAGACATTATAGGAACAGAGCAAAGAAGTGTTGGTTCTCTTGGTCTCATGGTGAAGGTAGACAATAGAACAAGTAATCAAATACTGACTTTATTTTATTTTATTCTGAAATGTTTAAAGTTGTAATAACTGTAATAAAACAGAAATGATAACTTAGACTCGGCCCCTTCTATACCATGTTCTTTTTTACATCATTGCTCCTGCAGATGCAGCCCTAGGCTGGACTGGGTTCCATTACCCAACATACCAGTTAAAGAGATCAGTAATGGTGACAAAGCAGAGGGAGATGTCATCAACAAACAGTGATGACTGCTGATATCAGTGTTATCAGTGATGACACTGATATCAGTGTTAAACTAACATATAACTAAAGCAAGATGAATTTCCCCTGTGACTTTGAAGAATGGAGTACATTGTAAGAAGGTTGATTTTTTTTTCCAGTTATATAACGGAGTGTCTACATCATAGCACAATTGTGAATTGTATCTCTTAGTACACAACAAACAGTCATTCCTCTGTATTTTCTGAGAAGAATGAAGACAAGGGTGGGGTGTTGGTGGCACATGCCTTTAGTCCCAGCACTAGGGAGGCAGAGGCAGGCAGATCTCTGTGAGTTCGAGGCCAGCCTGGTCTATAGAGCAAGTGCCAGGATAGGCTCCAAAGTTATATAGAGAAACCCTGTCTTGAAAAACAAAACAAAACAACAACAACAAGAAGAAGAAGAAGAATGAAGGTCTTTTTGTCCTTCATAATACTTAAAGAGTAGATTATTTTTACAAAAGACAAGACAATTTGGAGTTCTGTAAGAGAAACTTTGAGGAAAATTAAATGTGCAAAGAGACTTGAAAGAGAACCATTAGTAAGAGGGGAAAATGATCCACATTCCTTGTGTTGAGATTTTACACTTCTCTGGCTAGGAACAAATTTGTCACCAACCTTACTTTTTTTTTTTAATGAAATATCTCTAAAAATAACAGAAAATAGAAAATAAAGAAAGTAAGAAAGAAAATTGAGAAAGTGTAATGAAAGCAATAATAAAAATATTTTCTAAATTTTTATTATATAGGTGTTGTAACACAATTAAAAATACTTCCAAGGTCACGTTGCTTTAAAATTTTATAGTATTCACAGTGAAATAAATCTTAGAACCTTCTAGAAAGAAAAATAAGATACAAATAGTCAGCATTCAAAATTACTTTCAAATTCAACAATGAGAAATGCAAAGCAACTATAGCACAGTATTCAAATTCTGAAGAAATAACTATCTTACACCAATCTGCTGCTATATGGGAACATTAAAGGATATGAGCCACATAGATCTCCCTATTGTTTTCTTTGAAAGGATATTCATGTCACAGCTTGGGGCTTCTATACTAAAGATTTAACTTTGAGGAAGCACTCAGATCTAGTTGTGAATAAAACGTTTATTTCTCTTCTTTTGTGTACAATGGAAGAGAACTTGCTACTAGAGTTTGAGTTATGATTTTAAGGACAATGTTTCATAGGAGAAATTTCTATTTCAAATAAAGGTCTACTGAAGAACCTAAGTTAATTTGATAATTTATTAAAATGTTAAATATGATGCCATGTTTTTCTTGATTGGTTGAATGGGATTAATAGGTGAGAAAGAAGGTAAAGTAGGTTTCCAAATAAGATCAGATGAAGGGAAGTAAGAGTCCCATGGTCTTATTTCTTAACAACTACAGATTTATTTTACATAAAAATAAAGACCAAAATAACTCCATTATGATTTTTTTATCTTGTTCTATAATATTTTCTCAAGGCTTGAGCCTTGATAATAGCACTCATGCTATTAACCTGGTAGGGAACCTAATTATAGCTTTTTTTAATCTCAAACTCAAATCGTCTCAAAGCTACTTAAGAAGATTAACGTAATCTACCTGACACATTCTTCAGTGCATTTATAATTCATGCCATAGTATCAACTCTGGAGATGGTGGGGAAGATCTCAAGTTAGACAGATTGGAGAAGTGGGTAAGATAAGCCCCTTGTAAAACTGGAAAGCCAGGTTCTGGCATCATCATAGGGCCAATCAATTCATCTAATCTCTTTGAAATTCTGTTGCCTAATAGGAAAAATTAAGAATGCAGACTAAGTGTTTACTATGCATATTTGTCTCATGTGTTTTGTTTGTAGAAATTCCTTAATATATACACTGACTGAAACAGCTGATAAAGGGTGTTGGGAGAGTAAGTACAGTCACTTTTAGATCTGATCTCAAGAACTGTTTGACCTGAGCTGTCTCACTCTGTCTTTCTGGGATCCAGCCTCTCCGGAACAGTGAAGCAGAGACTGTAGTACTTAGCCTGCTCATATAATTTATTTATTTATTATGCAGAGTGACTTGAACTTTGCAAATAATACATAGCCCAGGCACAGAATTTATGGTCCTCTGGTGCCAATCTCTCAGTTGCTTGTGGTTACAGGGAGTTGCCATGGCATCTGGTTCCATATTTTTAATTGCTATTAACCCATGTTTAAATAGCTGCTACAATAAAAAAAAAATCATTTCTCTGACAGCAATTGTTACTTGTGTAATATTTTGGAATGTAGGGGCAAGAACATGTGCTGAATCACAACAAGACTCCTACTTTTAGAAATAGAGGACAAAAGTCTGAATGAAAATCATTAATATAACTCCTCTTCGAAGACTTATGTATCCCGAGATTCCCTTTTTTGCTTAACTCTTGTGGTACAAGGTGTTTATCTACATTGATTCATATTTTAATATATGTTTTAATTCTTTGACAATCCCATACAATGTATTTTGATCCTACTCATCCTTAACTCCTCCCAGAAACAATCCCATCTCTACAGTTCCTCCCAACTTTACATCCTTTTCAAAAAATAAGCAACAAAGTGAAATTTGCATTGCTTGTGTACTCGTGTGTGGTGCCCTCATATTTTGTAGAACTCCTTCAAATGCAAGTGGTCCCTTAGCCTATTTTCTCCATGCCCCTACAATTTTTAAGTTCTAAGTACATTGTGAGGCACTCAGATGTTGATTCCTGAGAAGCTTATGATATACGCATGAGAGCTACAGGGCAGAACTTGAGGTTTGGAATGTATGAGGCTGGTGGCCTTAGTCCCTTGTAGTTTTCACTGGTAGCCACTTGCTCAGTCTCATCTGCAGTTGTAATATGAAAGACTGTTTCTGTGCTAATTGGTTAATTTTAAAAGGAGAGGACTTTGTCTCTGAAGACAGTAGTGTTTGACTCTTACAGCATGAGGCTGTGTGGCGCTCACACACTGGAAATTTTTCTACCATGCCCTATTTCTTATGCCTCAGTAATCATTCTGCTTTTGACATGCTTGTCTTGGGGATACTTTTGAATTCATTTCCTCCAGGAAGCACTCTGTGTTGAATAATTTAGCTGGATAACTATTTACTAAAGAGAAAACACAAGGGGGGGGGGGGGTGGAGAAAGCCAAACAAGGTTTTTTTTTGTTTTGTTTTGTTTTTTTATTTCCTTTATCCAGGTAAATAACTAGGAACCCTGTTCTTTTTTTTTTTGGCAACCAAGATAATGATTACTTACTTCCCTTGTTACTCAGGAAACTGGGATATGCTAATGCTTTGACAAGTGTGAACCACAGTTCTCTGAAGCTGATATTAGACCAACTGAGGACTAAATGTCATTGAGAGGTTAGACAAATTTACATCAGAAAAGGTGGACTAGTACTTTAGTTGGGCTCATTTGAAGACATGTTTTGCTTTTTACTGAAAAGGCATTGATTTTCTGAAGGCTCTTTTTAGAGAAGGGAAACAGTCTCACAGGGCTTAGACATGAGGCCTGGCCTCATCTGCTAACAATATGACTTGGAGGAATACTCTCTTCCACATTTTTCTTATGTTTATTTTAGAATCCTGCTGCCTGTCTAACTCAGAGAACTGCTACACTGTGGTTCATAGTTTATCAAAACAGCCTATTTTTCTTTCGAGACTTAGGTGTTTTTTTGTTTGTTTGCTGGCATGTATGTCTGTGTGTTGTGTACATGCAGTGCCCACAGAAGACAGAAGTGAGTGCTGGATTCCTGTAACTGCAGTTACAGATGGTTGTAAGCCACCATGTGGATGCTTAGAATCTAACCCTACCAGGATGTATGCCAGGTGCACAAAAGGACCTTGCAGACACATTCCCCATGGAGGGATACTGCCTTAACCTAGAGACAGGAGAGAAGTCCCAGTCCTTACTTCAAATGACTTGACAGATTTACATGACCCCGCCTGGATGGCATTGCCCTACATGTGGAATTGGGGTTGGGGATAGGCGGGCAGGGTGGTCAGGATGCATGTGAGGGGGCAGAGAGGGTAACAGTGAGGGAGGGAAGAAGGGAGAGGGAACTGGGATCGACATGTAAAATAATAATAATAATAATAATAATAATAATAAAAGAATCTAACCCTAATATTACAGAAGAGCACTCAGTGTTCTCAACTGCTGGGTCATATTCCCTGCCACTCTAAAGCTTGGATTTTCTCTTTTAATTTTTGTATATATACATTTGTGTGTAGCTCCATTGAAGGTTGTTACAGGTTATAGTGAAGCCACTATGACTTGGGAGCTGGGAACCAAATTCTGGCTTCTCAAAACCAGTCAGTATCACTGATCCATCTCTTTAACCCTACGGTAACCTGTTGTAAGATGTAAAGGATAAGTGTCATCCAAAGCTGTTAACATGCTATAGTCCCAGACTTAGGAATTAACTTGCGGCAATACCCTTGGAAGTGAAGAGGGTGATCCAAGGATATTTCTCTTCCCAGCAGTGAAATGGTAGTGTTAGGGCTTAACTTCTATACCCTACCATCTTCCAGGGCCTCCTCTCCTGAAATCTCCCTATTAGATTTCCACATGCTAGCTCTAATTTGATTTTAATATTCAGAACATTGGTGGCAGGGCAAGTGGCATTATGGGCTCCGAGCTTCCAGAACCCAATACTTGGTGAAATATATCCAGAAAAATACCAGAAACTCATTTCAT